>NW_023494785.1:30820489-32020489 GCF_904425465.1 Colossoma macropomum | reverse complement strand
TATTTCTAGATAATAATCCACATAATCAAACACCTGGATGGACTATTTATTTGCAGTAAGTGTAAATAAAGACACTCTGACAT
Source organism: Colossoma macropomum (assembly GCF_904425465.1). NCBI lineage: Eukaryota > Metazoa > Chordata > Actinopteri > Characiformes > Serrasalmidae > Colossoma > Colossoma macropomum. The sequence continues at coordinate 32,020,406 of NW_023494785.1, read as the reverse complement.
AGTATATCACAATGCAACACTGTCACAATGTACACTGTACAGATGTCCAATATCAGCTGCCCAATTATTAGCTGCTCGATTGCAGGTTCCTGTTCCCAGCTGCAGTTTAATTAAAAGCATCATCGTAAATCAAATTGAAGTATGAGCTTAGCGTATTGTTACACCAATAATTTTACACAGAAGAAGCAAAGATCCACGAAAGGGAAACAAGCTCTATGGTCTTGTCTACACGTATCTGGATACTTTTAAAATCATACAAAAATATCTTTGTCCACACCAACAGTGTTTTGAAATTCTCTGTCTGCACAAGCACTAACAAAACAACTGAAATACATTCACATGAGCATGCCAGCTCAGTGAAGGGTGTTAATACCACATAGAAACTGAAGTCATTCTCCTCCAGAGGATGTGTGCATATTGCAAAACATATAGATTGCGCCATGAAGGCGAAGCAGAGATTTTCTAACAAAGTGGCAGCTATGGTTACAACCCCGATAGGCTTTTACTTGTAGTGCGTCAAACCTCTGTAACTCGAGATTTCACAGAGATTCCAAGCCTGATTTCCGTCAGAAAATCAAAGCTTTAAAAAGCAAAGCCAACCACTTGCTGCCATGTTTTTTTTATCTAAATTGGTAACGATCAAAACACATCTTTAGAATCTTTATAAGGTATTTTTAATATTTGCAATTAAGTTTATACCTCATGTAAAAGAACTGAAGCAGTACATACAGTAGTAGACCTCCATACTACAATTTAATGAAAAAATAAAACTAAATTTAATTAACGCTATCAATCATATTTCACAGAAGAGTTCTGCATGCTCAATAAATGTAAACGTGTAAGTTAACAGCCTATACTGCCTGAAGAGCATTTACAAAAACCTCATTTTTTCTGTGAATGGAAACATCATTTTTGTGTGGACAGGAGGCCAAAACACAGAACAAAAAAACTACTTCACAAAAATATCTGGATATGTTTGGACAGGGCCTCACTTAGAATTCAGTCCAGCATTCACAAATGAACACAAAACCTTACACACACGGCTGGATTTATCACAATGGCGGCCCAGTCACCCCTTTCCAGTTGACCCCAGAAGCCTATGCTTGGTCACTCTGCCAATTAAAGCACATGTCACCACCTGATTTTCTCTTTGTGAGAAAACTCCTACCAAGCAAAGTCTTTCACACAATTCCAATTTGTGGTCAGAAATGGTTAGAACCTTCCCAGAAGACAGCACAGCGGAAACTATAAATATGTAAAACAATACAGAATATAACACAATGAACATGCTTAATGTCATAAACCATGTCTACCAAAACTCTTTTGCTTGGTTGAAGCCTTCAGGGAACTGCTAAGCACTTGTAGAAGAGATTTTATCATCATCTTTTCTGACCTTTGGGATTGTGGGAAATCCCCCGTGGCAAGTTAACTTTGCTCAGCAGATAACACAGGCTGTCGCCACGATTACCACATGCTGTCTGTCTCTAAGCGCTCATCAAAAGTGCGTGGGGCTGGACAGCGGGTACAATTTTATTTGCATTCAACGCTGAAGTTAAAATAAGTTTTACACTTTTCTGAACAGCATCTTTTGCAGAAGACCTATAGAGTATCACCATTCCACATTATCTACAGTACCATAAACCATTCACAACGTAGCTTCCTTTAGCCAATTTACAATTGTAAGTTACATCAAGCATGAGGTATAGACAATAACTCCACATGAAATGTATGTCCTTTCAAAGGGCATGTATGCGACTGTGTGGCTGCTAATGAACCCATCATGGGCTTGGTGGCTGAGTCACTGGTGCTAGTCTGTAAACTACGTACAAAAGAAACAGCTGGAATCCTCCTACACCAGTACGAACATGTCTGAGTGGAAATCCCTCCAGGCAGGGGAAAGCTGACACATTATAGACTGAAGCTCTTTTTGAGACAGGACCATCTCAGGACATAAAACATTACAGGGTCAAAGGAATGGAAAATCAAATAGCACAGTCAAATTAAGTCTAACAGTAAGCTTTAATTATTCACAGAACAAGTTTTTCATTTACGGCACACATCCAGGTGTTTAAACGTCCAAATTCAAACAAAGGTGAAAAAAACACATCCGCTGCACTGTGAAAACCTACAACGCAAAACTCGAACCCATACTGCACCCTTGCGTAACCCCACTCCACTTAAACACTGAAACTGAAGACTCAGGTAAATTCCTTCATCCTACCTTTGTGGTTGAAGATTCCCTCCATCTCCATGCTGCTGCGGGAGTGGGCAATGCACAGCATGGCACTGGGCACTAAGCCTTCCTGGGCAGGTGAGCGGTCAGTGGTGCGCACCAAGCACCACTCAGGCTTGTCCTGTGGCCTCTCCAGGAGCTCCACGGTCTGACCTCGCCTCACAGTCAACTCTGAGCCATTACTGGCCATGAAGTCATGGATGACCACTGTCAGTTCACAACCGCCAGACAGCTGTGGACAAGGGAAGGATGCATGACTGGTTAATGATCACTGAACAAGGTAAAATTAATTAAAGTTAGATTGTCAACTGTTATGTACACCTGTAGGCCAAATAGCTCAGTTTAGGGATATTCACTTGAAAGGAAATATTAATTAAAAAGCAGTACTGATTGAAAAAGAATATTGTACGTAAGAATAGATAAGTAAGAACTGGATTTTTTAAAATAATATTTTAAACTCAAGAGAAATCAAGAACATTTTTTTATTCTTCTGGCAGATAACTTTCTAATTTCTTGAAACTATGTGCATTATGTTTTGGAACAAGCAAAACTGTCTAACAGAATAAGATAATTTCTCCAGAAAAAAATTACTTCAAACTTACTTCATAACCATCTAATGAAAAATTTTAGATTTATCAACTAGATTTAAGATTTTTACGCATGCCAGGAATTTTTTTTTCAGTGTTTGGTTATTGTTCACAATATTGGATATCAACACTGATATCACAGAAGGCTGAAATATGCAAACAAACCATCTGAACAATAACAATTTGTGTATTGTGAGCATCCTAACCAATCACAGCTCAAGATGTTTCTGTGGGTGTTTTGATGAATCAAATCATTCATGCAACCCCATTAAATTACCTTGCAAGCCCATCTTTAACCATCACTGATTCATCAATGCATCCTTAATGTATTTCAAGCTGCTTTGTAATATGTAGCAACATTATTGCAATATTACTATTTTGTCCTTGTTGTGTAGCCATTGTGATGTTATTTTAAAGCATTATTCATTTGACTGAACACTAATCCATAGCAATAAAAATGCAATAAATTAACAGGCACAGACACAAACAGTGGCAAGAGTTTGTGGTCAAAGTTTCCATCCAACTGTCAATCACGTACCCACTGATAGTGTGGCATAGCCAGGGAGCACAGCAGCTGTGCCACTGACCCTGAGCTTTTGCACTCCATGTCCCTCAGCAAGTCCACACTGAACGAGCGAAACAGCAAAATGCTCCAAGTCAAAGCCTCATAGTTCTAATGACAACTGCTGCGTCCTTCAGGCACAGCGATGGGAAGCTAAACGCAAAGGAACCAAGCCTTCCTCTCCGTCCCTGTTGTCAGTTCTCGTTCCCCTGATCCTTAGGAACTCAGCCGAGCTGCAGAGGCAGGCGGTTGGAGGCTGCTGACACATCGCGGCGTCGCCGCAGCGACAGCGTCACTCATGTTCAGAAGGCGCGAGGGCTGTCGGAAGGGGGAGAAAGAGAGGGAGCGGAGGCGGAGGCACATGGAGACCACAGAGCTGTTTTAAAGGAGCAGGAGGCTAATTAAAATGCCGCAGCGGGGAAGCGCACGGCGGGCTCTGACCTTCTCACCTCGCTGTGGACTGAGAGTGCTCTGTGTGTGCTGACTGGCACAGGACAGATGGGGGCATTGTGAAGAGGCCGGCTGGGATACACCAGTCAATTTAGAGATAATGATTTCCTCTGAGCTGAGTGTGAGCGTGTGGTGAGAAGCTTGCAATAGCAACCTGGTGTGTGAGTTTCTCTCCTATGAAAACATAACATGATATATATGTACATAATATACAGTACTGTGTAAAAGTCAGTGACCACCTTTCATTCTAATTTTCATTTAAAATGGCAAAAAATTATTCATTTTTCAGGAGACATTTCTAAGCAGATAAGACATAAGATAATCCACCTGCATAAGGAAGGGGAAAGTCAAAGGAAAATAAGTGCAAAGATACGAGTTTCCAAAACCGGAGTACAAAAAAAAATCAAAAGATATAAAGAAAATGGAAGACCACCAAAACGGTCACCATCAGACAAACTGTACTTTCATTTTTGAAAGAGGGGAGAAACTCAAGCTCCACTCTTGCTTCAGATCTGAAAAAATCCACTGGTGTTTCTGTCCATCCTTCCACTGTGAGAGAAACTCAACACTATCGAGTCTGAAAGTATGTGTAGCTGTCAAGAAGCTGTTACTGAGAAAAGGAAACAGACAAAATAGAAGACAAATCTAACCAAACAAAGAAGCTGCTGGTGTTCTCAGAACAACCAACTTCTAAGACTGAACTTTGGAGGTATGAAAAAATATCCCAGCAGATTTCTTTGAAAAATTGAAAGCAAGTCTCTGAAAAACAATTGACTGAGAAGTTTGATATTCCATTTAGTAGTTGAGGCTTCTGTGTATTTTCTATTTATTATATGTTTTATATGCTTTTTCCTGACACTGAAAAATGAATAACATACGCTCAATGGCCATTTTTACAAGAAATCAAATAAATGAAAGGTGGTCTCTGACTTTTGCACAGTACTGTATTTTCCAGTAAATCCCAAAATATTAACATCTATTGTTCGTATACTTTCATTTCCATTTTTGCTTTTATATTTACACCACTTGAAATTATTAGTTGCCCTTTACATTGCTGACAAACGCACCAATAAAAATGGTGCACAATTGTTTTGTAATAATTCTTGCTACATTAATGTACATTACAGTTAAGATGTGAGGTTTTGTTATGACAGTGGGAATATATTGTTGTATGTCCAATATATTACTCTCTATAGAAGGCTCTATAGAACTTGTGCATGTGTGTATAGGTGTGTCTACATATGGAAGTATGTGTGTTAGGATCTTTGTGCTAGATACCTAGGCTGAGTATTTGTGCGTGGTTGAAGGCTTGCGATGGGGATCAGTGAGAAAAACAAGGCTGTGGGAGAGCAGAGCCGAGCCAGAGAGTGGGAGGAGGAACGTCTGTGCTGTTAAGAGAAACTCCTGCAACCTCGCCAGCTCTGTCTTCACCATCTCCCGTGACAAGCCTACTGGAGTTTATTACATTACAAGCACATGACCGTTTGTAGATGCAGGAATCCTCAGCAAAACAACCTTCAAAATACAGGACTGATCAATCTTTTACAACCCTCTGACTTGTAGTCTATGGATGAGCATCTAAATGTACAGTACTGGGCTTGAGTCAATGATAGCGCTGAGAACTGCTGATAGACTGCATTGCAGGGATGTAGTCTCACTTCCTGCTCTAAAATGCAGGGCTGTAGCTAAAACAAGGCTTTTTTTATTTAAAAATTAAAACCATGACAAACCTAAAACTTTCAACTTCACTTTAAAAGAAACTAAAAAAGATCTCATTAAAAACAACACTTAAAAAATGCAAAAAAAAGAGAAGTATTATTTTCACAATTTGAAATGAGGGGTTAGAGATTAGGACAGCCGTCTCACAATAGAAAATTCCCTATAATTATGATTTTGTTTATATTTAGTATATTATTATCTCAATTAGTTACTTAGAGGGTTTAAATAAACAGATCATAACATAATCCCTGTGAATATCTAAGGTCTGAATATATATATATATATATATATATATATATATAATGATACTGAAGAGTTCACACTGGAAGCCATAGGAGAGAGACGACTACAGCTGCAGTACGACAGGCTACCTGGAAACTCTGAAGTCAGCTTATAAATGCAAAATATTTGATGCTGGTTCAATAGTCCAAACTTCTAACATCCTTCTGGCTTGAAGTGTTCTGAACAAGCACTAATGCTTCTCAGTACAAAAGATGTGCTCTGTCACAGTTCAGGTTATTTATAGCAGCAGCAATTTTTAACTGTTACCTCTTTAACACTCTTTCAGCAGTGTGAAGTAAAGGCTGACTTTTCTTCCAACATCGTGGACCAGAAGACGATTTAATGACTGTTGTAAAAAGTGTTGTACAAATAAATTTGAATTGAATTGAACTGAAAGTAGCCTATCGAATTTTACTTGACTGCATAATCAAGCAGAATAATATAGACCACTGTTTGTAGCTATTTATCCATGAAGGATGGATTCCATTTAATCAAAAAGATAAAAGTTTTACACTGACGTCCTCTGAAAAGAGTAGAAACATATCTAGGTAGTTATATGTCAGTTATATGTCATCGCTGAGCTCGACTTAAATATTTAGGCATTTTGATGTTTTTTTTTTTGAAGAATGATTACAAGAATAACATTTGTCATACTAAAAATTGTTGGTTTAGTTAAACATCTACATATTCTAATAAAGTTTTGTGGTCAAACGAACAAAAAAACAAAAAAAAAAATTCCCAGCAGCCCACTAATGGTACCCACATGGCCTACTGATTGAACAACACTGACTACGAGTAAAAAAGTGTGTTGATTCCACAGAAAATACAGATAATCACGGCATCTGCCATGTTAAATGACATACGGTAGACATATATAGCCACACCCCCAACAAGCTTTACAGGTTCAGGAATAAAACAGTTCAATATCTCCGGAATTACACAGCAAAATCCCATGATTTTCATTTCGGACGGCTGAAAAAATTCCTACAGCAAAAACCACCAAACCAAGAACAAAGTTGTCTTAAAGGTTTCAGAGAAAAAAAAGTGGTTTTACTTTCTCTGGTTGAAGCAGGCCTCTCTACATTACCCACCATGCTGAAATGGGATTACTGGAGAAGTGCTGAGAATATCTGCCGAGAGATGTACACTCAGTCAGTGTTTGCAGCTGTATATGCTTGTAGCACCTATACACAAATGTTTCTGTGATGCTGACCATCACGGTGAGGCATCTCGTTTTTCTTTTTTTCAGAAAGCAGCTCTTGCTTGCCCCCCACTTTCTGTGCTCCACTGTTGCAGATGTAAATACAATTATTTCTTACTACACATTGTTTTAATAATCCTCCAACAATAATTTGACATCATACAGCCTGGTGTTGTGCTTGAAGTGACCGGTTGCGTTTCTTGCAGCAGGTGGACTGAGTGTGTTTGTGTGAGTAGGCGTCAGGTTTCACACTCACCTTGTCACTGTCCAGGGTGTTTTGGGAGGTGCGGGAGGCGATGGAGATCGTGTCTGGCTGGCTGCTTGCGTCACCCTGACTGTCCAGGTCCTCTCCCTCCCTGTGATCGGTTAAGACAAGTCTCAATCAAAAAGGACAGTTCAAACAAAAAGAAGCCTGTGATCTGCATACTTATCAGGGTGACTGAAAGCGGACTGAGATTAAATCTGCATTATGTATCCTTTGTCCGGCATTATCACAATGATATCCTTTGCAATACTGATTTGCTGGCGGCTGCAGTATGCAAATACAACTTCTAATCAACCACTTACTACGTATTTACTTATTCATTCAGTTATTCACTCATTCATTCATTTATTTATTGACCACCTTGACCAAGTCTCGGACAAGCCATATGAGTTTTTCTGTGGTTATTTGAGTGTAAATATTATGACCAAATAAATAAATAAATGTTAATAATTTTGGTTAAAAAATCCACATCCCAGCAAAAGTTAACTAGTGTGTTTTTAATGGAATGGTTCGGCAAAAAATCAAATATACACATAACAGTTGTGCCAAATTCTGACTTGCCCACAGAATCCAAAACTGGCATATGAACTCTAAATTGCATTTGAAGTCCAAAATTTCAAGATTTTATTTTTTATAAACTGAAGCAAAAGAAATAGCAAACACAATCTGTGGTGCAGCCATATGTGTTTGATGTGTATGCATGTGAAGGAAAGTCAAATTTCAGCACAAGTGGCTGCCTACTGTATTCAGCTACATGGTAAAGTTTGTTTATTTTTATAGCTGATAGTAAGTCATACTGTGCTCTAAACCACACTGGCAAGTCTGCATGCCCTTAATGAAGACCTGGTTGTGGTTTCAGAAGGTTGAGAGAAGTTTTGGGGATGTATTTATGGAAAAGATTTGGGTGTCTACTGACGTCTAGTGTTTGTTAGTAACGTTAGCCTTGTAGTTCCAGCTCTTAGCAAAAAAGCAAAATTTACTGACCAAACATGTCTTGGCTGATTGACTACATCTGGGTGGAAAAGTGGACAACTGCGCTACCTTGATTTTTTTCACCATTTCTTTAATATACTCCAAGGAATATCACAGCTCCAATATGATCATAATTAGGTGTGCCACAAGTACTTGATTAAACCTAAACTGATTTTTAAAAAATAATCAATTACTATGTACCTTTTGATGTATTGGCAGTGATAAGTTTGCAATTTCTGTCATGCGTATTTTAACGATGGACAAATCAATTTACATGTATGCATTGAGTTGAGTACCACCACATATTTTGTCCATATTGCGCATCCCAAAATGAGACTGACGTACCGTCTGCCCTTAAGTTTGGTGGCAGTGGCTTTGGGGATGTGGATGGGCTCTTTGAGTGCGCCCCGCAGGTGAATGGTACGCTCCTGAATCACCTCCCGTACATTCTTGATCCACTCCTGCTTGTTCTCTAAACTGGAAGCCTGCGGAAGAGACGAACAAGCAAACAAACACACGTAGTCACAGTGTTGCTTGGATTTGGCTCCTTCCAACACTCACATTTTGGATATGCGTGTGTGTGCAGAGCATGTTTGCATGTGTGAATGTGTAGACACTTAGATTAGCATATGACTCATCAGTCTTGCCTTTCTAAACCTCAGTAACTCTTATCCAAGGTCTGGAGTTACATAAGAGTCCAAATAAGATGGTCAAATCTTATGAAATTGCTCATTTATACAATAGTATGACTCATAACAGGGAAAGAAACAGGACGGTTTAAGCATATTTAATATATCTTTAAATCTCTCAATATGTAAGACATTATCTCACAATCTATTGTTCCACTGTCCTGTAGCTAATGAGATGCCATTTTGGCAAACACAAAAGGAGAGGTGGAATTTCTGAGCTTACTTTTAGAACAAACATGAAAAATTTACAAGGATGTATCCAGCCTTGCTGGACAACATCTAATGTGTTCAATGTACTTTTGTACAAATATATAAAAATAGAATTCATTTTAAAGCCATATTTATGAACTGTATGGCAGGGTAACCTGGGGGGGTGGTAGGTGACAAATTTTCATTTGTCTTCACAATGAAGTGTAATCACAAACACATCAACTGACAGAGGTGTCAATTTTATGTAAAAATATTATATTTGTAGTGCTGTACTTTGATTAATAACACAATTTCTGAAAAATGCAAAGACTAAAAATTATTCTTCATAAATATGGTACATACTGTAAAACCTAGACCACAATTCACCAGGGGCGCTTCTTATTCCAGGTAGGGCGAGTCTTATCTGATAGTGCCCCTCTTAAAGATTTTCTTCTTTGAGCTTTACACACTGAACTGTCTGCTAGTCTAGTTTATTTCCTTTAACTGTGTGTAGGTTTAGGCATCCTCTACAGGGTTCTAACTGTAGCAGAGGTCTTGGGGAGTCCCCTGCTGGAAAGGTCTATGAGGTGACCTATGCATATTGAAGCATTTTCCACAAGTATTCGTTTTTTTCTTAAAGCCGTAAATAGTTTTTTTTAACTTCATGTCTGTATCAGTAAATGAGTTTTACAATTCAGGCCAGCGTACACCGGATGCGCCACACTGCACCCAAAAATATGACGCGTGTTGACACTCGAGTACTGTGCAATTTTAACATTTTGTCATTGCTGCATTAAATTAAACCAGAATGTAACCACAAAAAACACAGATGATGTGGCTTGAAATTTACAAAAAGACAGTAAAGACTTTTAGATGAATAGACACATGTTAATAGTTACTTCAGCCAATGATACAGCCTCATCTTTTTTACCTCTTTCAACATGAAAACAGTATGTGCAGAGTTAGCTAACTGATACTAAGCGTGAAATACATCAATTGTGTTTCAATCCATTACATTTATACGAAAGGAATGTAAAAAGAACTTCAACTTGGTGTATCAGTGTTCTAGTGGCATATAGCTGCACTTTATGCTGTTTCTGCTACACAATGTTGCACAGCAGGCTGGTCGACGGTGGTCTTTAGAAGCTAGCAGGTCCAAAGGCCCACCTTTTTGTTAGCTAATTAGTAGGGGTGCAACGATTATTCGTCTTGGTCGACTAAAATCGACGACCAAATTAGTTGCCAACTAATTTTGTAGTCGATCAGTCGGTGACGTCATTACGTGTCTTTCTCGCGCTCACTAGGAACGTTTTGACATTACAGTTTACTGGAGAGTTAACATCAGAGCGATGGCAGCCTCAAGAACAAACTCCGAAAAAAAGGTTGCCAGATGTGTTATTTGTAAAGCCGACTTTAGCTGGCACGAGAGCACATCCTCCATGATGGAGCATCTGAAGAGGAAACTTGTCGGCTCAGTGGATGAAGAAGATACATCTCGGTAAGATACGCCGCATCCCAAATCGCATACTAGCACACTAAATAGTGTGTAAAAATAGGACATATATCATTAGAAGCGCACTCATTAGTGTAGTGCGTGAAGTACAGAAGTGTGTGGTTTGGGAAGTGGCGATTGTTGCGCTAGCGAGCTAGTTAGCTAGTGTTAATGTTAAATTCCGTCCTACTTCATCTTGTGAGCTGAGCTGCAACATTTTCAGACGCTGACTTTCCTCTGTTTCAATAAAGACCTGTGATTGTAAAATTTAGTTGCAGCAAAGTGTAGACAGACAGCAGAGCACAGAGTACAGACTGCACTGTTTAAATTTAGATTGATTTTTTTATTTACTTGATTAAAGGAAGACTGATTTAGTTTTGTTATATTTTATTGCTGCTACTTTGCACGTCCTTGGTTATAAATTTTGACAGGAAAACATTGGAGTTTTATTTTTTTTATCTTTTGTATTAGCAGGAAAGTTGATTAAAATAGTGAATGGTATTCATCTTTATTCTCTTCATTGTTAGTTAGCAAATGCATAAAACAACGTCAAGCTAAATTTAAAAGCTAATAGCTACAGAAAAGTTATTTGGTAGTGTAGTGATTCATAATCCGATTAATCGATTATTCATTTCAGTAATCGATAGATTATTCGACTATCAAATTAGTTGTTTGTTGCAGCCCTACTAATTATTCATCAGCAGGCAGGTTTGGTGGGTGCTATAAGAAGCAACCCAAATTACAGTTCAGTTTGCTGGACAAATGGGTAAAATCCTGTTCATATTTTGGTTGTTACTCAAAAATACAGGCAAGTATGAGCATCAACCATCACATGATCTCCTACAGCCTAAAATGGTATTACTCTTTGCCAACAAAACCATGTTTTCCAAGTTCAGTTGTGAACCCAATTCTAACCCTGATCCTCCATTTTCTCTCTATACTAAACTCATTCTCTACATGTTAAACTCATGCACAGATATGGTTTAGCTTTACAGTAAATAGATCCTTATCTTAAGGGTGTCATGCTCCCCTTTCATTGAGTGAATAAAGTATTTCAGCCTGAAAGCTGTCACACACCTTCAGGACGATCTTGTTGTCTGAGGTAGGCGTGCGTCCAACCCAGAGTGCAAATTTACAGGGGTCTCCTTCCACATGCTCTGTTACTCCCAGCTCAGAGGTCTACAGAAAAAGAAAAAGAGGAAGCTATCACTGGCACTTGACCTTCTACCACCTTGCTGGCGTACAATTAGAGACTGTAGTCCATAGCCATTCTCAAGTCCTTCAAAAGTGGTCAGTTTCTGAGCACAAAGCTGCTTTTGACTGGACATTTTTGGGTGGCAGTGCAACCTAGCATTGACACCGACGTGTGTAAAAACTCCAGCAACACCTCTGTGTCTGATACACTCTCTCTCTCTCTCTCTCACACACACACACACACACACACACATACACGTAACTGCTGTGTTGAGAATTACCCTTCACCCAAATAATATCTGGTCAACAGCGGTCCTGTGATCTGAGACTGACTCATCATAAATGGAGTAGAGGTGAGCTGACAAACTGCGCATCAACAGATGAACTACCATCTGTAATTGTACTTATACTTATACACTGGACGTATAGGGTGGGTGGAGCTCATAAAATGGCGACTAAATTAAATTTTCTAAAGAAGCAGACGGAGTGTCTTACAGCAGTGGTTTTGAAACCCAGTCCTGGGGACCCAATGTCCTGTCCTGTTTCAACTACTCCCTACCCCAACACACCTGCTCCAACTCAGCAGGTAATATTCAAAATTCTTATGAGCTGGATCAGGTAAGTTGGAGGCAGAGAAAAGCAGAAACTGTTCAGGCCAGTGGGTCTCCAGGACTGGGATTGAAAACCACTGATCTACAGTGTCAAATGTCTTTGTTGATTAGCAATCTTACACTGAAAATATGAGAGAAATCAAACTTTTCAATGAGGCAAAATATTTCAAGAACAGAAAAATCTGGCATACCATCAGCTTGCTTTTGTAGAGGTACTTGCTCCGGCCGTTGGAGTCTTTGACGTCCTTGCTGAAGATTAGAGACATCTCGAAGAGGAAGAGGTGGCGGTCTCGGCCTTTACGGATGAGGGTCTTGGGGTCCCACACCTGGAAAGACTCCTGCAGGATCAACTCCCCCTGAGACTCGATATTCTCATCAAAACCTGCAGCAGAAATGGAGGCAGAGAGAGGGAGAGAGAGAGCTATAAGGGTGGAACTGACTTTTTTTGCCTCATATGATGTCAGGGCAGGTGTTAATGTGTGTGTATCAGTGTGTGATCGTGTTGTACTGACCTTCTAGCATGCTGAGGTGCATGGCATCATTGGCTTTCTTGGGGACACTAAGCATGACCTCCAGACCATCTTTTATCTCACCTTTACCCTCTTCACAACATGTCAACAGCTCCTACACAAACACACACGCAGGGCATCATAGGTACACTAGAAATCAAAATAAAAATTCTGAATCATGAAGCATGGGGGTGCTGGAGCCTATCCCAGCACCCTGGACAGGCCACCAGTCAATCACAGGGCAGACACTCTGACATACACGTTCACACACACATTCACATCTATATTCACACCTAGGTGCTGTTTTGCACCTCAAATTGGCCTGACTGCATGTTTTTGGACTGTGGGAGGAAACCCATGCAGACACAGGGAGAACAAGCAAACTCCACACAGAAAAGACTCTAGTTGCCTGGCCGGGGAATCGAACCCAGGTTGTGAGATGATGGTCTAGTCTTTTTAGTTAAGTAAGTGTGAAAATAACCATGGTAAACGGGTAAAGCAGGTAAAACAAGGAGGTTGGGGGCTGACATGGACGTCTCAGGCATTTTTTTCCTTTTTTTATTTGCGCAAAGGTTATTTTACCTGCACAGCAGTAATGAGAATGATAACGATGCCTAACGTTTTCTTCTCTGAAGCCATTTCACCTGATGTATAAGAGTTGAGACATGATTTTACTCATGATTTTCTCACAGGACCTGAAGCTGTTTGGTCTGAAGTCTGAAGTCTGAAATCTAACACTGGGTTCTGAGGATGCCCTAAAAAGTACACCGTACCACAGACAACTTTTTTGCATGCACAATATCTGCATGCAGCCCTACGTGAGTTCAAACAGCGCAGCTCATCAGACAATTACCTACAACAAACCCTTCTTGGTACTACTGTCAGGTAAAATAAATATGATATTAATCTGAATCTAGTGTGTTGCTGCGGTTAAACTAGAAAGAAAAAGATGGTGAAGGAACAAGTTTTGAACATTTTTTTTTTACAAAATCAGCTGATAATGCTTTAAAAGTTAAAGCAGTTGCAGAACTGGTGATTGTTTTTAATAACTTATTTTGGCTTACAAAGGTTTCTATGGTAAAGATTTCCATGCGGTTGCTCTATATATTAATAGGTGAAGTGACACAGTTTCAAGATAATGAGCATTCTCCCATTCATTCCTATGGGAAAAAAATCATGTTTGAACAAATGCTGTTCAAACATCGTAAGTCGAATCAATTAAAAAATGCACAAATAACCTATTTGGATAGAGGTCCTACAATCTTGCAAAGTTTTGTGGTTCCCAGCTCAAAAGCTGTAGAAGGAGCAGTGTTGCAACTTTTTGACTGTAGAATAATAATAAGAAGAAAACTAAGAACTGTAAGTTGGCTTTTTACTATCACTGGGGGCTGTTACCGTGGTAACTATTAACTATTAGCTGACACAGGCCTATGAGAGTCCGATAATGTTTGTCAATGTCTTCAAGAGGGAAGTGTGTATTGTTGATGTCGGCCGAGCCTGGACCCCCCACACACAGAGCTCTGTCACCTCTGCTGGCCCACCCACCTTGAGGAGCAGCTGGTACTTGGTGATTCTCTGCACAGGTTTAATAAGATAGGAGGAGATGGAGTTGGCCAGCCTGTGCCTCTGCTGGATCTCCTACATACACACAAACAACAAATGTTCATGTCAGTATAAAAATAAGTGCGCAGATATAGAACAATATCAAACATGGCAGGCAAGGAGAGCGAACGGAAGGACGTGCTGTCTGCAGCTCAGCATGTGTGGAGGATGCAGTAGCTGTAGAGGAAGAAGCTGTAGGTGAGTCTGAGACAGTGCAGCAATGATGTACACAGCCCTATTGTTTTCTTTAGTGTTATATAAGCTGTGGCAGCAGCACTGTGTGAGTTCTGATGTGGAGATGAAAGCCAAGCTGACTTCCTCTCAGCACACAGATCCACCAAAAAAACAGATTAAACTGTCTGACCAGCCGCAGGACCAACACCCTCACACTGCATTAACGCCCCCAGACACCAAACACAAAGTCAGAGCTGGCATTTAATCCTTAAGAGTGGTGTTTCTCACATGATGAAAATCCATGTGGTAATTCCAGTTGTATGCAAAGGTTTGGGCACCCTTGGTCAAGTGAAAATAGATTGATACATGCTCTACAGAGAACGTCTCTGCACATTTTAATGCACATTTACTGTTTATTTGATGAATTTAACACATGAAGAAACAAGAAAATTTAAAATGTGACTTTATATCTCATGTGAAATGCAGCAAATAAATAGAAATTGTATCCTAAAATTTACAATTGAGTACAGGAAGTTATTTTATTTTCACTAAGAAAATTAACAAGATTTTGTAATTTGGTTTAAACCTTGGTTTAAAGGGGGTTTAAACCTTTGCATATGACTGTGTACTAAAATTACATTTATATTTAATTATTTCCAGAGACATATTCACTGGTTCAAAAATGAATGGGATGGCTTATAACATTTAACATGGTGTTTGCTCCATTGAAGTCCAGCCCTTCAATGAGAAGATTCAATCGGTTTGCAGGCAAGCGGGAAAAGCCCTCAAATGTTTGTGTGCATGCGCAGCAGCCAGATTATTTGCCATTATTTGAACCAAACACTACAAACTATTTATGTGATTTTGCTCAGATGTTACCAGTGATTGTAAATATGTTAAATTAATGCAGCTTTCAGTTTGGGGTTTATAGGTCTGTCCCCATTCAAAGAGACAGGAGTCTGGTCTTGTTTGATCAGACTTGTATGGAGGCATTGCAAAGATGGCCACTGAGTGGACAGACTTTCCTGTAAGGACCTTGTTATTTCTCACTTCCATTAGATTAGGTAGACATTCTATTATGAACTTATGAAAAACAAAGCTTCTTTTACATTTTTGTCTTTTTTTTGCACTAAAAGTAACTAAAAACTCTGAACTGTGGACTCAAACCTGTTGATGCAGAATGTAAAGAAAACTCAATATGTAACAAAATAATGTAAATATGTAATTACGTTTAAATCATTACGCAAAGTAAACCCAACAAATATCAGACAATAACTCTAGAGTTCAGTCAACTCTAGCCAACTCCTTATCACATGCATACATTAACTTCAGCTCTTTATTACTGTACAAGAAGAGACCGATATTTTTCACACTTACGTCAAAGTAGGAGCCTGCGTGATCCAGTATGAGCTGAGTAGAGTCCGGCTTGTTCTTACAGTAGTTCACGTACATTTGGAACTTATCGGCCTGGAAAAGAGAGAGAGTAAAATGAAAGTGGTCTGGTACGCTAATAACATCTGGTCAATAGTGGTCCTGAGAAACTGACCAGATTAATCATTTTCATATTTTAGAATAAGAAAGAACATCAAGATTGTAAATTAACATATTGAATTACTACATTTAGAAATATTGGTCTATTTACATTGTCAGTTAAGCATTAGACGTTAAAGCCACATGGCCGCCCACACCGTTAACAAAGTACCATGCCTCTACTTTTAAAGAGATTATAGTAGTAATTACTTTAGATCAGTCAACATTCATACACTGTCATTAACAGTTCACTGTTTTGAGGTGGTACATACATCACTGACATTAAAGTTATCACTTATATCACTAACTTTAGCTAATTTATGGCTAAAAACACTTGTATTTATGAAGGCATTAGTAATTTTTCCCCACACTGAGGTCAAAACTGATATAGTTCTGAGCTCCAACTTCCCACTTCTGAATTAGGTCAAATGCAGCACTAGACACTAAACTTCAAGCCAGATGGGTATTCAAGTGTATAAATAAAAAAAGGGGGTTGGAAATATATCTACACATATTCATGAACTATTCATCTATTTATATTTATTTAAATAACACATTCTGAGCATTTAAGCCTTTGGGTCAAAATAGCTTTAAGATTATAAAGAAGTTGGCTGGACATTTGACTGGACCTTTACATTTCTATGAAGTATCTTTTTTGTTGGTACACTACTGAACATCAGCAGGATGAAAAAAGATCCATGACTTGTTTCATTAGGTCATTCATCATCATTGTTCTGCTTTTTATTTAAAAAGAGTCGATACCTCATGGAGAACTAGTGGGCATAGCACCCACACTGCAAATTAGCATTATGTGTGGGAAGATTTAGCATTTAAAGCAAAAAAGTCTTTTTTTGTTTAGAAGAAGTTTCAGAGACTTCCTCAGAGAGTTATTAGGAAAAGCTGAACGTCCAGAAATATCAGATCTTATATGCTACAGAACTGTAGAGGTCATTTTCTCTTGAAACAAAAGCCCAAAATATGAAAATGTATCAGCTGGTCAATAATACTGGCCAATATTGCTGACAAGTGGTTTTATCTGAAGCGTTGCCTTATATGACTTTAGACAGCTGTGCTAATGGGGAGCCCCATATGAGACACCCCCTCTTTAACTATATAACAGCAATGCAGACTGAAAGAATGTAAAAGAATGCTGTTATAAACCAAAACGAGCTAAATATATAAAAATATAAAGAGAACTGATGAAAAATAAGAGCAATGAGAGATAATTAACAGAAACCAAAACTGAAAAGAACTCTGGGGAACTCCACCCCCACAATACTTATATTAATTAATTAATATATAAATTGAGTTTCTGCTGTTTGAGTCAACTGAGAACTGACAGTCTCATTTCAAACTTCACAGCTGAGAACTGACAATTATATCAGTCAGAAAAGCACCGTTTCCCTAAATTTTATATTGGTGGAGTATAAAATGAAAAATAAAGTATAAATATAAAATTATATTGACCGATTGGCTGAAAAACGTTCATAATGGTCAGGCACTTACACAAACTACAGCAATATTCATTGCTTGTCTTTTTAAAATATCCCAGTAAACAATATTACTGTTCAGTTTGAGAAGCACTGTAATAATCTATTGGCCAAATTTCATTATGCAGTGGTGCAACTCCCATCGACATGACATTGTATCTTTTTCATTTGGTTTGCTTGGTTTCACACTGCAATGGCTAAAGTTCACCGAATTACACAAGTAGTTTTTTTTTTTCTTTTTTTTTAATTTTTACCCGATTTTTCTCCCGAATTTAGTCGTCTCCAATTGCACCCGCTAGTTAGGACTCCCCCAATCACACGATGCTATCAACGCTAGGAGGGCGAAGGCTAACACAGGCTTCCTCCGAGACTTGTGAAACCAGCCACCGCTTCTTTTCGAACTGCCGCTCACGCAACGTCATTGGACAGCCGAACGCGCTCGGAGGAAAGTGCCAACCGCCAGATCTGTTACGTCAGCTAACAGACGCCTGCGCTGACTAGCATCGCGCTGAGTGATGGGGGGAGAGGGAGGGGCCATCCCACCCACCCAGAGAGAGCGAGGCCAATTGTGCTCTCTTGGACTCCCGGCTACGGATGGCTGTAGCATCACCAGGGATCGAACAGGCGATCTCCTGATGATAGGGCCAGCGCTTAGACGGTTGCGCCACTCGGGAGCCCCAAGTAGTTTGTTTATTGGTTAGAAGTTTTGCAGGGATGCTTTGTTACTCTCACATTTGCCACCATGAAAATAGATGAACAGAAAATATAGATACTTAATGTTATTGTATGTCACAATCAAAGCAATGATAATAAACCTTAGCTGATCTGTGCTTCTTAATGACTGGTTTACCAATTTAAATTTGACCAATCAGGTTGCTGATGCTTGGCCAAAAATGCGTTCTATATGTGTCAAAAAACACATACCTTCACTAATATTTTTTTGCTGGTTTGCCGTTACTAGCATAGTTCATTTGTCTGGTGCGAACTTGAGTACAGGTGGAGTGTTCATACCTGTCTAAACGGACCAAGATAAAGAAAAGGTTTTATCGGTCCGCAACAAACCAGCTAAATGAGTCTGACTCATGGATGACTTATTTTGCACCATTAAATGTACACGCACAATAATCTAGCAAATTTTGCTGGTCTGGACTGTTGACATTGTCAAATAGCTCAAACCTGACACAAATCCAATTCCAGGTGTTCATGTTCGCCTACCCATGTAACAAAGCAGTGACCAACGTCTTCAGGCAGCTGTTCATACTTCTCCAGCTCTTTCAGGAAAATACTGGTGGTAGAGATGGAGAAAAGGAAGGAGTTAAGAGTCTGAACAGAAGAAAAGCAGGAGGAACATGAGTGGAAATCTGACTGTATTCAGACCAGAGAACATTTTATGGGATCACTGACTTGTGGTGGAACTCGTAGAGGTCCTGCATGTTGCCGAAGATGATGTGCTCCTTGTTGACGATTCCTGCAGGGATCTCCTCCACTCCACTGGTCATCTCCCAAAGGTACGTCTGTAACAGTGCACAAACAATGCTTTCTTCAGTTTCGCTATGGTTCTAACACAAACAGACATGCTCTTTTACATGCTCAGACATGTGCAATAAATCTACTCTGGCTTGTAGGTCCACCAAGTCACTGTCACTGCTGTGCTGAGAAAGACTGCGGTGGCTTCATGTTCCAACATACAGTTGTATGCAAAATGTTGGTGTGCCCCTGATCATATTGGGGGGAACAAAACATAAAATGTGGCTTGTGAAAAAGTTATGGCACATTTTAGATTTTATGTTTTACTTGTTAAACTCAGCAAATACATAGAAACTGTGCACTAAATTTTGCAGGAAAATGCCATATTTTAAGTTTAATTTTAATTTTACTGAATTCATTTTAAGTTTGTTCCCTGTAGATGATGTAGGAAAATGCGTAAAAAAAAAAGAGTGTTTACTGCATTAACGTGTTACTGACTTTAATCTTGACAGCCCTAATAAAAAAGAAAACACTAAAACTCTTCATCTTTTGAAACTTTACACTAGACCATGGGCCATACTCACATCCATGCACTCCCGCAGATCTCTTACATAGGCCTTCTCCGTCTGAATCAGTTCAGCCATTATGAACCTGTATAGGGACACAAGCGCACAATAGAAGACTTTCTGTCAGAATATCTTTAAAAAGCATTTCAGGGAAGCTGAACTGGTGTGGTCAGGTCTGCCGCCATGAACGAAAAATGAAAATTATAGGTGTCCATGTTTGGCAGACTGCCTTTGTGCGGATACAGTAGCGCATGTATTTTAGGACTGCCTGTTACTGCTTTGCTTGTGTGTTTGTGTGTGTGTGTGTGGCGGGGGGGGCGGACGTACTCTTTTCTGCGGGCGGATTTGCGCTTCTCCTCATTGAGCTCATGGTTGGCGTCTCGGAGTTTGACCTCTGCTTCGGGGGCGCTGGCTGAGATGATGTCCAGCTGCAAATCTTTGCTCTGAGCATTAAAGAAAAACGTAGTTAGTGGACAAAAGGGACAACAACTCAAACCACCGCATTCTAAACTTCTCTAAACTTTCCTTTGCTACTTTATTGGCCAACAACAGTCATCAAAAGAGAACCCGCTTTCTTGGTCATGATGCATAATGTCTTACAGTACACATCATTAACCCCCACACTCTTAAGGGCCCCATATTTGGGCCCACACTCCAGTTCATCACTCAACTACAGAACATCTTCTTGTCTTTATACATGCGTAGATGTAAACACGCACACGCACAGTCACACACTCACCACCTTGTTGGAGTCGGATGAAATGCCCAGCGCTTTCTCCAGGCAGGAGCGGTATTTCTCCATACGGAGGGAGAAGTCGCGGTAGCGCTTGTCCACTGAGGTGACCCATTTCTTGATCTCGCTGGCATGGGCGTGGCCCTTCTCACAAAAACCATCCGCCAACTGGATCAGGAGCTTCACCCGTTCTTTGGTTTGCTAGAGAGAGCGAGAGCGAGAGAGAGAGAGACAGAAAGACTATGATTTCCCAGTAAAGGAAATTATACCGTATGGTTCGGCCTGATGCGTTGACAGATTACAGCTTTGTCCAGCAACTACTCCACAACAAACTAACCTTTCAAAATAACTTGCTAATTTCAGTAGTAAACTATGGTGAAGACTCTAGATGATAAAGCAACCATAACAGTGAAATTCAATCATAAATAACTTTTCATGAGTGAAGCAAAAGAAAAAAAGGACATTAGTGGTCACTTGCTTTTCATTAAATAAATGTATTAACATCAAAATTGAATGTAATTCACCATGAAAAGCAAAGCACACAATTACATTTCTATAAAAAAGTGCTTGGTAACCTGGGCAAAGTGCTGACCCTATTGTCAAGAGGCTGCAAGTTCGACCCCCAGTGACACCACAGCCATCCCTGGCTGAGCCTAGAGGTAAATTTTATTGCTCGATTGCTAATCTTTGATGGCTCATAATGTTTAATGGTAACTCTCCCAAAATTCCTTTCAGAGAAATAAAATAATAGATAAAACCAAGACATGAGATAATTCTAGTTCCACATAAAAATTATAATCAAAATTGAGAAAGTTATTAGTATTGAAATAGACATGGCTGAGCTGCTGTCTTTAGTTTAGTTACAAATAAACCGGAGTGTTTTTATTTCAGCAAATCTGAGCACAGCGTGTGTATTGAGATCTCTAATTAAACTCATGAGGAGACTCATGAGTTAACTGGTCGCTTTTGCTCAGGAGAAACATCCGAGCAGCAGGAGACTTAAAGCTGCACTGTGTAAAGTTTTTTTGTTAAAACTGAGAGTAGTATAATTATGTCAGGAGGAAACAAACATGTTAAAATAAGATGTGCATGTGCTGCTGCGAGCCACCCTGTAAAGTCTGAAATAATGATTTAAAATTCAGAAATGTCAAGTCAAACTTTGTGGGAGTTTTTCAGACGACATCAAACATCTTTATATATTGATGTTACATGCACAGGCTCAAAAAGAAGGCCTGGCTTGACCTCTTTGAATTTCTCTTTGAATAGTCTTTCAGCGCACTCATCAGAGAGGTCTCCAAATCACCAAAACTTACATAATCTAGCTTTAACCCAGAGGTGTCCAATCTGACTGGCAAAGGGCTGGTGTGGCTGCAGGTTTTCATTCCAAATAAGCAGAAGCACCCCAGATACTACTAGTTTAACCATTTGGTCTTGGTCTTCAAACAGCTGATCATGTGTGCTTCTGATTTGCTGGAATAAAAACCCACTGCCACACTGGCTCTTTGCAGATGAGACCTTAAAGATCTGATTTGTGAGTCCACTGTTAAGATTACTTTATGACCTGGCACAGTGTTCTCCACAGCAAACATTTAGCATTATTTAAAAAAACTGTTATTTATTTGTATACACACACAGACAAATACCTTGGCTGTGATCTGGAAGTCTTCGTGCTCTTTCAGCAGCTCCTGTGTGTGGTGGATGCTGGAGCCTGTGGAGGTGTGCGTAGAGAGGTAAAACTCGCCGGTGTCATGGATCCACTCCAGAGCCTGCACACAAAGCAACAATGCTAATTCAATGCATAATACAAAGCACCCATCACAAATTTTGACACATCTACTAGGTATGTGGCAGAATTACAAATTTAGATTACAATAAATATCTGAGCTTTTATCACTGTTTACAGTAGTTCTATTACTTTGTTTTGAGAAAAATAAACATTACATCCATGAGATAATACATGTAGTGCCCTGAATGTCATATTTCAATAGCAGTGCTGAGACTGTGGATTTACATTTTGGGAATTTCTGCCCTCAAAGAAAAAACTCCTCTGATGGCACTTTGTCTAATGACACGGCAGTCTTCACTCATTTCTGGAATTCTGGAACTGTAATGGACACCAGGCCACTGGTTTTCCCTCATTTTTTGGGCAGGGTGGTAGACCCTCTATCTAGCATACTTAGTATGGAATAATAGCACTGTGACTAGAGGTGG
Source organism: Colossoma macropomum (assembly GCF_904425465.1). Lineage (NCBI taxonomy): Eukaryota > Metazoa > Chordata > Actinopteri > Characiformes > Serrasalmidae > Colossoma > Colossoma macropomum. The sequence continues at coordinate 31,997,678 of NW_023494785.1, read as the reverse complement.
GCAATATGACAAAAAATGTATTGGTATCGTGACAAATTTTGTTATTGTGATAAGGAAAATGCTTTTCTAAGCAGATTGTGGATACTGACAGCAGTTAAAGAACACTGTTCAACTGTCTCACCCAGTCTCACATTTTTTTTTTAAGCACATTTTATTATATTTAATTGTTTTTTAGTGTGGCATAATATGTGAAACATGGAATAAAAACCATGGTACTCAGATTTTGGATGGCAGTTTCTAAATGTAGCACTACCAGTGCATGGTGTCTGTCTGTCAAAATATCATGAAAATGTCTTTAAGTATCTTGATATAACATTTTGCCATATTCAATTTCCATTTTTCATCCCCTGAATTATATGTTGAAAAAATTTCATATAGATTCATACCCAGATATTAATTTCACAATTTATATTGTTCTTAGAAACAAATTTCAAGCTTCTACGCAAAGGTCTACGCTTTAAATTTACAGTATCTCTAAGATAATAAAAGGCACAAATTCAGTCACGAGTCCAAACTTTTGACTGCCACCGCATGTCTGTGAAAATGTGCGTGTATGCGTGTGAGAAACAGCCAGTGAGAGATGCACTTGTGTGTCCACAAGAGGGAGTAAGAGCTCTTCGGACTCTCAGCCTAAACGCCTTCTTTGTTTTAATTTCACAGGCAATAGCAGGCTGATGTGGACTGTAAGGAAAAGGTCTGTTTAGGTCTGTTCCTGAATGGGTTGTTATGGAGTATCGTAAGCAGACTGAAACTTTAACCACATAAACAGGCTGAGTGGAGCGAGCCCCTGCACTATAATTACGCAGGGTTTAAGAACAGGGTCGGTAATTGTAGCTGTGGAGAGATGATTCTCATGTTGAACATACCCTACAGCGCTAGCTCTCACTGCATCTACACAGTTTCTAAACACTATCATTCCATCCACCATCCGCAGCTTCATAAACACTCACGCAGCCAAATATGCTCACTGGCCACTTTATTAGAAACTCCTAGCTTGTAGCGCCACCTTGGTGGTGTACAGTTAGACACTGTAGATGATCGGTTGATGCACACTTTGTGTTAGCCGTCCTCAGTTTCTGACCACAGAGCTGCTCTTGGCTGGATATTTTTGAGTGGTGGTCCACTCTCAACCTAGCAGCGACAACGATGTATGTAAAACTCTACTAATAGCAGCACTACCATGTCAATATCACCCACACGATATCTGATCAACAGTACTGTGCAAAAGTCAGAGACCACCCTTCATTTATTTCATTTAAAGTCGCAAAATCCATCAAGACCAAGTTATTAATTTACCAGAGATATTTCTGAGGAGATTAGTTTTAAGATAATCCATTTGCTTAAGGAAGAGGAAAAAAACAAAAGAAAATAAGAGAAAAAACAGGAGCTTCCAAAACCTCAAAAATCAAAAGATCAAGTTAAACAACATTAAAAAATAATAAAACAAAAATCATAAAACAAAAAATAAAACTAAATCGTTGCTCTCAAAACAATGGATTGGCCAGTCCAGATTGCTGATGGGGAGTCAAACCCAAAAGAGTCAAATCTTTGACTCTGACACACGTGGGAGTCGGGGTCAACTCTAACGACTCAGAGTCTAAATGCTTGCAGCCGACTCTACGTTATTTCAAACATAGCATTGTGATCGGCCCAAATAACACAGTATTCCCAAAGCTTACCGTTTACCAGTGAAGCCTGGTCGTTTTGATGGCGAGTGGAATACTTGTGTTTGTGCAGCATTTCTTTGTTTAATTTTCAGGTTTGGTGAGCGTGTCGGAGTGCTAACGTTATCTGCAAGCCTAATCCAATCTTTACCAGCCAATGCTGCTCACCAGCCACTGTAAGTGCAAACGTCAGTCACAAAATGTGTAGATGTCTGCACTTCACCTTAAGCATCTAGATACACAGTTCAGGCTATGGAAATCTAAGCTCTTCCTAAATGTTCTTCATATTAGGGCTGCTATACATAAGGACTAGAAATGGAACTAAAAATATGTTTTCAAAAAAACAAAAACATTGGGCCTCATTCACCAACCGCTCTTAAGATGAAATTTCTTCTTAAAACTCGCGTCAATTTAACAAAGATTCTGACATTCGCCAGTCTTTTTTTATTTGGGATTTGGTCTTAGGTAAGAACAGAATCCACACACTCAAAAGCTCAAAGGTGTGAACAATTCTGCAGTTTAAGAACACGTCATGAATCTGACAAATACTTTTTCTTAGGACTTTTTTCAAGAACAAATTTAAGAAAAAACATAGGAAGATACTGCTGAATGAGGCCCACTGTTCTAGAGTGATAACATTACATTTATACATGATTAACTGGTAAATACTGTTATTTTGTCCTGGTTAATTTTTTTTATAAAACTGTGTCTACATAAGCAATTTTGTCAGTACGTTGCTCTGGAGGTTCGTCTTGTTTGCAGCCACAGTTGCTCTCCACTGACTTCCTTCTGCATGGCTGCTCTGTTAGCTGTATTTGTTTCCTTTTCATCATTAGTAACCTATTACCTTTTATAAGCTTGTGATTAATGATTTAGGCCAGCTTCCATCTGAGGAAAATGCAGTAGAAGAGGAATAAGTTTGTACTAATGCACTCTGTACTAATGTTAATGTGTCACCCAGCCAAAGTTTTTAACTTATATTGATCATATCACAGCGATTTCTCACAGCTCTAAAAAGTGGGTAAACGCTTTATTTTTCACAGTGTATCTGTGGTTCTGGTACTGTTTTGATTAAAATCAAGAGGAGTTGTGCCTCAATAACCCAGACTTCAACATCACTGAATGTGATTATTTGGAGTGTGAGAAGCAGGAAATGCAACCAGCTTCTAAGATTGAACTTTAGAGGTGTAGAGAAATATCCCTCCAGAAAAACTAAAAGCAGAGAAAGCAAAGAAAGAAAGGAAGTTGTAATAAAGACAGAAAGTGCACACACTATATCTTGAAACATCTGATATTACATTTAGTTTCTATTGATGCTGAAAAATGAACCTGTATTTTTGCCAGTTTTGACTGCAAATTAAAGAAATGAAGGATGGTCGTTGATTTTGTGCCACTGCTTGGCACAAGCCCCCAAACACTACGGACCCCAATGTGATTGCCTTGCCTGCACGTCTGGTAGTTACACCAATTTCTACAGCCATTCTGTATTCAAACACTGACGAATGATGAACGAGGTACAGACCGGCCAAACAGTGCATGCCAACAGACTACAGTCTGTAAGAGTGTATCTATATAGTGGGCCTATAAGGTTAGTGTTTCTAATAAAGTGGACAGTAAATGTATATGAAATTGAGCAAACTTCTGACTCTGAGGCGTTGCAGCTCTCTTCTTTGACTATACACATCTCTGTAAAGGAAGGCAACACTCACACCACAATCATAAAGCATAGAGGCGGGTGACCATGAAAGACACTGCCGGACTTATTATAACAGTCTGGAAACCACTGCATGCCCAAGCTGACATGCGTCCATGCTGCTGGACGATAGAAATAGCTGCTGCGGCCTGAAGCTGTTTCAAACCAAACACAAATGAATGCAGGCGGCTCATGTGGACTTTGTGTTAAGTTTCAGCGCTGCGTCCAGTGTCCAGACGGTCCAGTACAAGGACTAGAACAATGATGTCGTGATGGTGTATGTAGGATTCTCTTGTTGGCCTCTACCCCATAAGGTACTGTACAAATTCAACTTACTGTATTTTAAGGAGAACTTTGTTAAAGAATGTAGCCTTTGTATTTATGAAGAACAGGAGAATATATATGTTCAAAAGTTTGCAACCACATATGGAAAATTTGGGATCACTGTTTACAGTAAAACAACAGAAAAATTTCAGCTCAATTTATGAAATGATCAGATTATGATCCTACTACTCTGCAACTTCACAAATTTGTTGTTGATAGCTGTGTTAAGAAAGAAGAACAGAGCAGTAGATGATTCTGTAATGGGTGAGAAGGTTGTATAACATTGATAATGGTGCTATAATAAAATTAATATCTAGAATGCCTCGTATTTAAAAAGTAGTGAATTAATGTTGAACCAGCAAACTTACCAAGAAATGACTACAGGTAGATATAATGACAGTATATTATTTCTCAAAAACTTCTAGAAGATCTGAAAATACATTCTCCTGTCTAGCTTGCAGTATTTTAATCTACAATGTATGTTACTGTTGAATAAAAGAAATTATTAATATCACTAGCGATACATGTTCTATTGTTTTTTGAACATTAGTACACGTAAATTGCACTGAAAAACTACCGGAGATGGCACTATATAACGTTTTTTCTTGATACCGATATAGAACGGGTGGATGGATGGATAAATAAACCTTTATTAATCCCAAGGAAAATTCCATTAATTTAAACTAAATTTTATATTAGTACTGAAATGCTGACTATACTGATACCAGTCCGATAACTGGCTTTAAAAACTATCGAATTTTAAAATAAGCTGTTTTTTATTTGAAGTACTAAGATGACATCTAAACATGTACAGCATTTTCAACATAATTTTAACTTCCACATCTGTGGAACATCTACTTCTTGTTCTCACGTTAACGTCTGGCTATATGTGACTTTAGGTTGCTTTATGTTTTGTTACATGTTCATGATATATTTTACACACACTCTTTAAAGAGTCTTTCTATATTACGTTTCTTTATTACTTTATTATGAGATGCACGAGGTGATAGAAATGGTCTGAAATACAAGAATTTCTTTTAGGTTTGATATATTAAACCCAAGAAATGTTGCCTTAGTTGTATTAAAAGCCAAGGTCAATATTTCCGGCAGTCAGTAATAAGGAACTGAAAAGAATGTGGCTATGATGACAGAACTGGTAAAATAAAAAATAGCAATAATAATCTATTTGCATGAACACATAGAATGAATAATTGTATTTTATTTTGTACTGGAAAAAGTCAAGCTAGCGTATAATTGTATTATCTTTTCTCTAACACTGTAACTAGTTTAGAGAACTTCTCTAAATCTTTACTGATGAACTGATAAAAAGAACAATGAACTGTTGCGTTCAACATTAATAAAATCTACATTATAAGGTATGGTAACAGCTGCATGATTCCAAGTAACAGCTGATTTACTTCTTTAAGTGTTTGTTTTTGCTACTTCATTATGTCAGATCTTGTTATCTCAACTGTGTCCGAGATCACCATCTCCTTAATCAGGTTCCTTTGCATGTTTCTCTGTTGGCGCCTCTGCTATGCACCAAAAGTCACTAGTTATCAGATAATGTAAGTTCAATTGTGCATGCACACAAAAAATATCACAGCCCTTTTTCTAAAGTGGTGAAGGTTAAGGTAACACAGAGTACTGCAGTGTGCAGTACAGTACGCTATAGAGTACAGTATAGTGGAAGGGTGAGTGCATGTGTATCCATGTGTGCGCTGCTGCTGACCTGTTTAGCGCTGCGTTCAAACACAACATACTGCTGGCACTGGTCGAGCCTCCTCTTCCTCATAGTCCAGAAATGTAGGACTCTGTTCTCCCTCTGCAGCAGCTCGTTCAGGATATCTACACACACAGAACACTCAGTTAATCATTTTCATTATTTTCATTTCATATCTTGAAATGCAGTACCGTGCAAAAGTCAGAAAGCACCCTTTATTTATTATTATTTCCAGTCAAAGGGCCATTTTTAGCATTAGGGAGAAAAAAAGCAGAAAACATATAACAGAAAATCAGCTCAGAAGCCACAACAACTAAATATAACATCTAACTATTTAGTGTGTCCACTCTTTGCCTCTATTACAGCTTCTGATCTTTTTGAGAGACTTGCTTTCAGTTTTTCCAAAAAATATGCAGATATATTTTTCCACACCTCTAACAGTTTTAAGACGTTTGATGCATTTTCTGGTTCTCAAGATCCCAGTAATCCCAAACACATTCAGTGATGTTGAGGGGTGGTCAGTCCATTGTTCTGAGAACATCAGCAGCTTCCTTGTTTGATTTTTTTTTTATTTGAAATGTTCTATTCTCAGTAGCAGCTTCTTGACAGCTACACATCCTTTCAGACTCACAGTGTTCAGTTGTCTTCTCACAGTGGAAGGATGAACAGAAACTCCTATGGATTTTTTCAGATCTGACGCAAGAGTGGAGCTTGATTTTCTCCTCTCTCTCAAAGATGAAAGCTTTAAGTGCTGTTTATCTGATGATGACAGTTTTGGTGTCTACCAGGTCTTGCACGGTTGTTAGAAGCCCCATTTTCTCTGTATCTTTTAATTTATTTTTAACTCTAGTTTTTACAAACTCCTGTTTTTCCACCTATTTTCCTTTGACTATCTCCTTCCTTATGCAAGTGGATTATCTTATATCTAATCTCCTGAAAAAGAATAACATGGCCACTTAAACTGGAAATAAAATAAATTAAGGGTGGTCTCTGACTTTTGCACAATGCTGTACATTGAGTAAGAGCTGAAGTATGCTGTATGTTCTGAAATGCAGTTGGTGCATCCTGTGTTTGTCAAAGTTCTCACTCTTGACTTGCTGTTCAGGAGCTTTGATCTGGGCCAGCATTCCGGGCATGTTCACGCTGTTCCTGTGCAGGTACTTTAGGAAGACATCGGCGTTGCGTCGGGCTAACGTGCACGCCTGACAGAAAACAAGAGAGGATTAAGGCTTCCAGACACACACACACACACACACACACACACACACACACAAAACCTTTGCAAAAATGTTCTAAAAATCACATGACAACAAAGGGGCTACCATCTGTAATTAACCGTTTGCAAAATTCTGAGAAAGTCCTGCTTCGCTTAGTTACTATTGCTATGTTCTTTTAGCTTTAACTTTTAGCTCAGTCTGCCTGGTAGCATCAGTAACACTGACACTAGATGACTAAAATGTTCCATGCACAAAGGAAATTTTGAAGCACACAGAGAAACGTATTTTAAAATGTTATTATTCAAGATGCTCAGAGTAGACACACGTTCAATAATTGACAAAACATGCATGCAGGCTAATTTGCAGCAAATAAAAATTGGATTCTAGAAACTATGTTTACATTAATAAAATCAGGGAAAACATTTAGTCACTCAACATTGTAGTCACAGTGCTAGAAAATATAGTAACCTACAATAAGTTTAGTTCACTTAAGAGTCTCATTAGTTATGACATAAACCGTGACTGTGCTCTTCCATACAGTTAAATCCGAAACCTTTTTAGCTTCAGCAATGAAATAAACATTTCACCACCACCCACATGATCAGGACAAGATGTTCCCCAATTCACCATTTATTAGCCTACTAATGCTGACAAATTTGATACCAATGCCATTCTCACTGCACGTTTGTTCTGACGAGTTTTGTTGGAGTTTTTCTTGTGCTTAAGTAGTGCTTACATATGGCTGCGACTGGCTGAGAGACGTGTCAACCATTATTTTGAAAGTGATCAATGTTTTGGTCTGTTATTGTAAAGTCCTGCTTACTTAGCTGATGTAACACCTCAGAGTGACTTTGGCTTACTGAATACACCAAAAAAATGCCCAATGTGAAACATTTACAACAAATTAGGGGCACATGGCTATTTGTGTTGGTCCACTACTAATAATTTTACTAATAAATAAATGATTTTTCAAGCAATTAAAAAAATATCTATTTTTTAAATGTCTGGTTTTGGCTGTATGTTCCCAGACTGTGACGTGATGTGTGATGTGCATTTGCAGTACCTTGAGGAAAGCCTCTTTCTGTTCCAGGTGTTTGCTGATCATTGGAGTGACATGGTCAGTCTCGGAGTTTGGCCCAAGCTTGTCACTGCCTCCACACCAGTCCTCCTCTCTCTTATATTCCTGCTCCAGACTCTCCAACACACTGCACACCTGCAGCACACACACATCCTCCAGCTTATACTGCTCATTCAGAATCTCCAGCACATCAAGCACTCACACACACAACCAGATCAACACAAACACAGGCCTGGCTTTTTCTGCAACTTCTGCCTGGCAGCTCGCAGTCAGTGACTGCTGTCCTGACCTGTTCAGAGGTTTTGTAGAAGGCCACCGAGGCGTTGACCAGCTTCAGTCTGTCCTCCATCTTCAGCATGAGCTGCTGCCAGTGAGATGCCACCTTCTCAGCACAGTCCCGGATCATATCCATATCATAATGATTAGCCTGAAGCAGAGCCTCTGCCTTCTGCTGCACCTGCAGAGCACTCTGATGAGTCTTCTACAGAGACAGAGAGTGAGAGAGACAGAGGAAGGGAAAGGAAAAGAGAAAGAGAAAGTGGATGAAAGGGAGAGAAAGGAAAGGAGAAAGAGAAAGGTTTACATCATTAAAGCAGGGGAATTCTGGTCCTGGAGGATCTGCATCAGTTTGGTGATTTTCCTGTTGAAAGCAGGAAAAGGTGTTTCCAACACCTTATCCTTAAGTATCAGCTTATACTGAGTACCAACACTAATGCTATTTAACCTAACTAGCTTAAAAGTCGGGATATTAATTCAAATCCACATTTTAAATGTTATTTTGATGTTCTGTGTCACCAATAAAACAGTAACAGGAACTATATTTAATAACTGAAGTACATGAAAACTATTTTTATTGTGTAAAATAGTTAAAAACTGAACAATATATATATAAGCCTGTGGTTTGTACACATAAGCATGCAGCAGTTTCTCTGGCTCTGCTAAATGTTGTTTCACATCCGAATTTCTCGAGTCATTTGTCTCACACATGCGTCCCGTTGACTCGCGTTTACATATCCGAGCGTCAGACTCTGCTGGAGTTCAGTAAATATTACAGTCAGGCAAGCTAACAGCAGCAGTGTGTTTCAGGAGATTTCATGGCATGTTTGAAGCATCAGGCTGCTAGACCCCACTGCTGTGTGATTCAGCTGACCATTGGAGGCGCACAGCAGGCAGGGAGAGTGGACACACTAGCCTGGCAAGTAGGCTGCTATGATAAACCTCAAGATCAGCCTCATAGCCATCAGTACTCCAAGAGATCAGTAGCTCCTTTCATATATCTCCCTAATGTTCAGGCCCTTGAGAACAACCTGGACTAACATTAAATAACTTGTTAAGTTCCGTCTACAGGCACACATGCACGTGTCACTCAGCTGTGCGCGTGTGCGCTAGAAATTGCTCTGTGGTGTCAGTCATAGTATCAGTATCTGTACCATCACAAATTGCGATACTGCCTTTAAGATACATTATTGCTGCGACCTTAGTTGAAAGCTTATTTTATTTAACCTGTTAAATAAAGTTGACCACAGTGGTGAAACAAACCCAGTGTTGATTTTTTAAAAAGCAATGGACGCCAAACCTCTTCTTGTTGATCTCCAGACGAACCCAGTCCTCCTGCCTTTTTCCACATTAAATAAACAATGTACTGTTAAAGTTCTCCTCTGATAATCATCAATTTTCGCCAACACAACGGTCACCATGCCAACTTTTGCAGCCGCGTACCACTGTGAGGTGCGGAATGATGGTTTTTTCAAGGAAAACGTGAACACTGCTTAAACAGGTTATGAGTACATTGACTGATGACTGAGATATTGGTTTATGATTGTTTTATGATAAGTTTTTGGCCTAAAACTGATTTTTTTTATCCATTTCATGGAGGACAATTACATGCAGGACATGGTAAGCCAAGTCTGAAAAATTTGGAGTGAAAAGACTGAAAAATTTGGAGTGAAATTGTCATTATTTAACCACATTATGCTCTATGAACAGTGCTGCTGTAGATGTGCCATAAACGGACACCATCCACAGCTTGTCTGCCGTGTGGATGTTCCTGTTATTGAGATTGTGCGAGTGTAGGAGAAAAGAAATGTGTTTAGAGCACCTCAATGGCATGCTGGAACTGCTCGTGCTCTCTCTGAAGTTGTTCAGCCTCCTGAAGTGAACTGGCTGTGATCAGACCAGCGTTCAGCATGGACTCTCCATTACGAATCCAGCCCAGAACCTGCAATACACACAGACATAGTGTTGGCCAGAATACTTGGTTGAATACACTGTCCTAAATGTATTTAATAATGTACTCCATTACAATACATGAAAAGTAACATAATAAGAATACATTTTGAAGACATATTGATAAAGCACATGCGAAAAAATCTGTTGTTGCCATTTTTATTTCATTCACACTGTTCCTCGCTGATATTGGTTGGCAGTTTTCTTTTTGTAATTATTCTGCTAATATGTTTCATGAAAAATTCATTTATTTAAATGAATTTATACAATTCTCAACATTATTTTTGTCTCTGATTACCTGCTTCAGTTCACTGCTGCTCCCATAATCCTACTGTCATCCCGTGAACAAAGCAGTTCACCATATACCAATGGCATGTATTAAATTTGCCATGAAACACACACACAAGTCCAGTACAACACCAACACTAAGCTTATCACTCATGAACATGTTTACTACTGAAGAGAATGTTCGGTTCCATCATCCTTCAAAAAGTTTAGTAAAACTAAGATTAATAACTGATCATCACATTGAATAATCAGTCTACTCAGGCTTTAGCAGAGCTCAGCGACACTGAGATTAATAACTGATCATCACATTGAATAATCAGTCTACTCAGGCTTTAGCAGAGCTCAGCAACACTGAGATTAATAACTGATCATCACATTGAATAATCAGTCTACTCAGGCTTTAGCAGAGCTCAGTAACACTGAGATTAATAACTGATCATCACGGTGATTTATCAGTCTACTCAGGCTTTAGCAGAGCTCAGTGACACTGAGATTAATAACTGATCATCACATTGATTTATCAGTCTACTCAGGCTTTAGCAGAGCTCAGTAACACTGAGATTAATAACTGATCATCACAGTGATTTATCAGTCTACTCAGGCTTTAGCAGAGCTCAGTAACACTGAGATTAATAACTGATCATCACAGTGATTTATCAGTCTACTCAGGCTTTAGCAGAGCTCAGTAACACTGAGATTAATAAATGATCATCACAGTGATTTATCAGTCTACTCAGGCTTTAGCAGGAACTTCAGAGTTTTTTAAAGAAGCTTTTTCTTCTTTAGAGTACGTCTTTACACACCATGCAAACAAGCATTGATGGTGTGTCTTTTAAAGATAGTATATATTTTATTAAATATAATGGTTAATGATGTCTCAATGAATGCATTTACTTTTTTCTTTTAATTAAATTTATTCGCCTCAACCCAACGCAGCCAATTCACATTTTGTTTGCATAACATGATTGTGAAATCTTATGACTGTGGAAAATGACCTTAAATAATTGCAGGCATCTCAAATAATCGTGATTGGGCAGTTATGTAATAATTGTGACAGGCCTACAGATAAGTATTCTAAAAAGTATTCTCCTTACAATTTAAGTAACTATATTCTGAATACTGCCTTTACAAAACCTAATTTGGGCTGAATATGATACTTAATTTCTGTATTCTGAATTTGAATTCCATACACTTGTGTTCCATTACATCCCAAACCTGTACAGGCACAGCTGAACCAGACAAGAATAAAAAGAAAACATGACAGATGAATTAGAGACAGCAATATCCATATAAGGCACATGCACATGAGATTTGCTGCTGTAAAGATGTTTGTACAGTGAGTGCAGAGTAGACAGCTGTGAAAGGCAATGAAGTGCAGAAGAGGGCAGTAAAGGGCAATAAAGGGTCAGCACAACAGAATCTGTTCAGCACAGAGATGTTTTCTGATGGAGCCCACAGTGATATTCCACACCGTCTCTTCACACTCTCTGACTCACCCCACACACAGCTGTTTCAGCACTGACACACCGATTCTGACAGAGCGCAAAACAAGGTGTAATCTACACAGGCATTCACCCCCGCTGTCTTCACCTACTCACAACACACTGCAGCAAACACACACGCTCATAAAAATCAACCTGAGAGCGCTCATGAAGTTGTACACTTCATTTATAAGCATGTCCACTCTCACACACACAGTCAATGCTAAGAAACCATTTTCTACATTTTTCTTTAATTTTACGGCATCTCTTTTCTCAGAGGGCTACTTATGTTTGTGTAATTTTATGTACCAAAAACATTCATCATTTGTTATTACGTGACCATTTTCTAATCTATCTTTATCCCTTAGAATTAAATAGGCTGTTTTGTTACTGTACCTTTAAGACTACTATATGTAATAATCCGTTCTGATTGTCTTGTATTCTGCCTCATTCAAAAAGCACACCAGGCTAGAGTGTGCAGTAACAACACTCCTTATCACATCTATGCAAATTGATGGACTAAACCGCTGTAGACTGAACAGCTGGTGATATGTAAATGTGCGACATCACCTAAACGGAAACGAACGTGGCCCAACAAAAAAATTAGGTTTTGGGTTGAATTCGGGCTGATTTTCCACATACAATATTTGTTTCCTGATGAGTTATTTTCTGTAAACGAATATGCCTATGTAAATTGTGTGCACTCTCACGCACTTTCTCTCTCACCCACTGTTCCACCCTCTCTGTCACTCTCTCTCTCAATAATAACATTACAGTCTATAACTCTAATCCAAACAGCTCATTAGTTTAAGGAGTGGGTCAATGTGCCCACGAATGAAAACTGAAAGTTACACAAGACATCAGTCGCAGTCCGTACGCACACCGTAAGTCTGCCTCAAGTGTATCGAGCACTTCTGCAGTAGCATGAGGAACTTCATCGCAGTGGGAGAGTAGATGCTGTTTTCTGATAATAAGCACGATTGGTGTGTTATAGATTAACATCATGCCAATTAACCAACTATGACATTTTCTGTCGATCAACTCAAGCGCTTAGTAACAAAGCAAAGCACTGTAAAACTATCGTCAAATAAATGACAGGTAATAACAAAGAGCCATTTAGGAGCAAAAAAAGAGCAGACTCTCAATGGCCAAACGATCTGACTCACTGGCTATGCTTACATGCAAAGATTTTTGCCAATCCAATTGAATACATTCCAATTATACAGGGAGATTTACTTGAAAGAGGCCCCGAATATTCTGTAATAACTCTCGCTAGGACGAAGCAATCTGAACGAAACAAAGTGCAATGTGCTCCTCAGTATATGGAGCTTTGAAGCAATGAGGCAGGCGCCGGACAGCTGTCACGACGTTCAACCTCCATTTGCAACTTGTGGGTGCATGACTTCTCATCAGGATGGTGATGCACAGTATACAGTATGCAAAGAGCATGGCAGAAATTGAGTTTTTCTTCGGCAACAGGGTAATTTCAAAGGGGCTTTGGCCATTATGGTCGCCGGATCTGACACCATCAGACTTCTTCCTTTGAGGTATGCTCAAAGGAAAAGTCTACTGGAACAAGCCTTGCACTGTGGAATATTTGAAGGAAAACATCCAACGTGAAATTGCTGCTATTCCTGATATGCCTGCCGATACAGTCAGGAGTGCCATGTCGAAATGTGTCTGGCAGAAAAGAGATCACTTCCAGAATCGCATGTAATACAATCGATTACACATACCTCAAGGTATGTAGCGTATTTTTTTGGTTCAGATTGCTTCATCATAACGGGAGTTACAACAGAATATTCAGGGCCACTTTCTCCCTGTAGATTTAGACTGGGGTGTTTATATGCTCACCTATTATCTGATGAGAATCTCAGTTTACATGCACACTACAAGTAATCAGATCCAAAATTACGTGCATGCATAGAGTACAACTTAGTGTAGACGTTACCATGACAGCGAGCATTGAGTGAGTCCAGTCAGAGTGAGACGACCAGCAGTGAGCAGCGCTGATGTGTAATCACTTTAAAATGATGTCAGACTCAGGAAATGTACTTCACAGGTACTTATTAAAGAAGGGTGAGAGGAAGATGTCGTGTTCTGAGACACATAAGCTGGATATCCGTCCCACCACCATCTAAGCATAAACTTCGTCTCCTCTGCAGACCAGCTTTTACTCCCGCCATGTTAAACCTTATAAACTTTCACTATGATTCGACGCACATGCGCAAAACGTACTTACACTCTCCGATGAATGTAATCAGATATAGGCGTTTACGTGGCTATTATTCTGCTATTTAACAGATTTTTTACAGGATTATCCACCTCGTTCAATCGGAAAGAAATTGTATTTCGAATGGCCTCAATCAGACTAATCTATTCCGACTGAGGTGTACACACGGACATATTCTGTTCCGATTGAGCTATTAGTCGGATTAATAACGGATTATCAGGCTGCATGTAAACATGGCTACTGAAAAGAGTTGGGATGCCCCTCACTAGTTCCAGTCATGTCGGGTCTTAAAGTTGCAGGTACGGATGGGACTCAAGGTTGACTTTCATGCCCATGCAGACCTCTACATTACAACCATGATGAATTCAAAATGGGATCCTTTTGCAGTTTAGTTTTCATACATGGATGACGGGAGTACAAGCATAGATTGAAAAGTGAACTGTGTGTTGAGGTACTTTAACATGTTTTCATATTATTTTAACCTCTTAGCAAGGAAAACCTGGTTTTCCTAGATATGGGCCTTGTAAAATAAACCCTTATTCTTTTGTAAATGCTCCCCCTGCCATATCTGTCTAGAGAACAAAATAAATAAAGAAATAAAGAAATAAATAAATGGCAAGGCCAAACGAGATTAGAGGCTGGCCAGCCCTCCTGCCCTACTTTCCTCTCCCAATTTGATGCTGCAGGATTGCTCCAGTTTCCCCACACAGAAGCACAGCTTTAGCAATCCTCACGTGAGGCCGACTAACACACGCCACGCTCGAGTTGATCACAAACATGTCAAAACTCTTTAGCCAACTACTCATTCTTATGACAATGAAAACCTTTACTCTCTAATTCCTTTCCCTATTTGTTTTTACTCCTATTAATCTGAATTATTATTATTATTGTATACATCATACATACATCATCTAAACCGCTTATCCTTCTGGGTCGCGGTGGGGTGCTGGAGCCTATCCCAGCTGTCATTGGGCGGAAGGCAGGATACACCCTGGACAGGTCGCCAGTCCATCGCAGGGCTATTATTATTGTTATTATTATAATTTATGCTTATTTTGTTCTCAATCAATTTATATTAGGTATGTATAATTCATAGTATTGTATGACATCCAGAATAAATTACTTTGGAATTTGGAAATTGTTTGCTTCTTTTGCACTAATTAATTAACCTAATACAAATAAATAGCAACTCGACCAGCCCTATAATGCTTTAAACCCACTTTACATGATAATTCACTTCAGCTAAGTTGTCACACAGCTTCAGCTTTTTAGATATTCAGCAGCAGCTTAGGTTGCGTTCCCCTGTGCATGTCTGAAAGTGAACTTCACAGCAGAGCGGGGCGGCTGTTCTTCATAGGAGGTGGTTTAGACATTCAGTTTGCTTGGTGTTAACGAATGGTTTCTATTTCTTCTGTTTCTTGTTAGCTACAATAGCATAATTGCTTCAGTGCAAAGCTAAAGAAACATCCTTCATGTTACTTCACTGTACATTAGATTTTTGACCTTATTATTCCTTTGGAGTGTCTTGAGAGAAGAAAAGTGTCTGGAATCTGAATCTGAACTACATACTTTCAATAAGTCAGTTAATGCTACAAAATATATAAGCTAAAGATAGAAAAAAATGGGTATAATCGATAATCTTAAAATCTCAGGAAAAAATATTATGTTTTTAGTTTTAGATATTGCCCAGGCCTAAACAACACTCCTTATCACTTCAACATGAATGAGGGGGCTAAACTGCTGCAGGCTGTGATATGTACATTTGTTCATGGTTGTGACTTTACTACTATGTATTGCTTCAAACTTCAAACATCAAAAATTGTCTTGCCTGTATTCTGGGTCTTGGCTGTAGATCAAATGGGGTACAAGTCAAAGCATTAGGGCTGCAAATTGAAGGAAAGTATCTACTGCAACCTTTCTAATCAATATTGTGACTGCAATTTAAACTGAAATTATTATTATTTTTTTTTATTTTATTTTTTTTTATTGCACTCTATTCAGTATTAACAATTATACATTTAAATCTCACACAGCAGGCCAACATACATAGGATTTTAAGAAAGATTTTCTATGTAAGTCCACAGTGGGACCCAAAGTTTCCAGAATTTGTCCGTCTGGTGACGTAGATCGTAGGTCAGTTTTTCCAGGGGAAGCAGAGTTGCAGCTTGGGAAAGCCACTGCTCAATAGATGGTGAAGAGGGGCTGGCCCATCGAATTAGGATACATTTTTTTGCCAGAAATGAAAACATTAGAAACAAAAATTTGCCATCAGTATCAAAAATATGTTCTGCTCCTATTCCCAAAAGATACAGGGCAGGGGATTTCTGAAATTGTGTCTGAAGGATATTTTCTACCGTGATGTGTACTCTATCCCAGAAAATGCCAATTTTTTTACACTGCCAAAAGGCATGAAAAAACGTTCCTTTTTCAGTTTTACATTTAAAACACAAATTAGTTCTGTCTGGAAACATCTTCTGTAGGCGAACAGGTGTAAAGTATATCCTATTCATGAATTTAAAGTTAAGCTCGTGAACACCAGATGAGGTACACCTGGGAAACAGACCTTTACAAATATTGCACCAGTCCTCTTCTGAGATAGGTTGGTCTAAGTCCCTTTCCCAAATTCCCCTCAGAGTGTCTGACGATGGTTTAACACTCTTTAGCAAAATGCCATGAATTAGTGAAATCAATCCTCTAGTCTGGTCCTTCTTAGCTAGCAACACTTCAAGATCGGTTAATTCCTTTCTAAATCTCCCATCCTTAATGGCTGAGGTGATCAGGTGACGAATCTGAAGATATTTGAAAAAATCTGACCTAGGTAACTCATATTCTTCTTGCAATTGTGTAAACGATTTGAGCAAACTACCAGAAAACATATAAGAAATGTTTTTGATCCCTCTGTTAAGCCAAGCTGAGAGTCCAGAGTTACTCAGCTGAGAAGGTAAATCTGGGTTGTGGGCCAGAGGGGACAGTAGTGAAAGACAATGAGGAATCTTAAGATATTTCTTAACATCTGTCCAGGCCATAAGGGTATTGTGTAAAATAAAATTCTCAGAGACACACCTCACCTTTGCAGCATCATTAATAAACGGTAAGCAATCAAGAGGAATAGGGCTACATGCCCCTGTTTCCATAGAGACCCAGCGAGAATCCAACCTATTTGTACACCAGCTGATCATATGCTTTATTTGAGATGACCAATAATACAACTGCATATTAGGCACACAAGCACCACCTTCCTCCTTCGCTCTTATTAATCTAGAAAATTTAAGTCTTGGCCTTTTATTATTCCATATAAATTTTGAGAAACTTTTCTCTAGATCCTTGAAGAAAATTGTGGATAAATGGCAAGGGATTGACTGAAATAAATAGAGTAAGCGAGGGAGGATATTCATTCTTATTATGTTTACCCTGCCAAATAAGGAAATAGGGAGAAAGTTCCATAATGTAAGATCATGTTTTATATTATTAATAAGTGGAAGGTAATTTTTGTCAATAAGGTTATTAAGGTCTGGGGTGATATGAACACCCAAATATTTAAAACCCTCTAACGCTAATTGAAAGGGGGATGCAACTACCCAAGGTGTGTTAAGGGATATATTTAAAGGTAAAGCTAATGATTTTGAAAAATTGATCTTATAACCAGAAAATTTACTGTATTCTGAAATACACTTCATTATAGATGGAATAGATTTTTCTGGGTGGGCCATATACAACAAAATGTCATCCGCATACAGTGAGATTCGATGGTCTGCTCCTCCTGCTCTAATACCTGAAATGTCCTGGTAACATCTAATTTTTCTGCCAGTGGCTCAATCACCATGGAAAAAAGCAATGCAGAGAGAGGGCAGCCTTGTCTTGTTCCTCGACTTATCTGAAACTTTTCAGAGAGCAACCCATTTGTATTGACTGTAGCGTACGGATCGGCATATAGCAGTTTAACTAAATGAATAAAAGTAGGACCTAAATTAAATTTTTTAAGGACAGCGAACAAGAATGGCCATTCGATCCTATCAAAAGCTTTCTCTGCGTCGAGAGAAACAATAAAGGCAGGATCATTACTTTTTCTAATAAAGTCAATAATATTCAACAGTCTACGTATATTATCAGAACCATATCGCATCCTTATAAATCCAGTTTGATCTGGGTTAATGAGTTTAGGTAAGATCACCTCTAATCGTCGTGCCAGAGCTTTAGCAAAGATTTTACAATCTGCATTTATTAAGCTGATTGGTCTGTAAGAGGCGCAGTCTTCTGGGTCTTTGTCTTTCTTAAGTATTAAGCTTATTGAGGCGGTTTTCCAGGTTTCAGGCATGGTAGTTTGGGTACACAGATCCATGATAACTGGCATCAATATAGGTTGAAGTTCAGGCCAAAATGTTCTATAAAATTCAGCAGGGTAACCATCCAGTCCCGGTGTTTTCCGTGAAGGCATTGACTGGACGGCACCAAAAATTTCTTCGGGGGAGAAAGGGGCATTAAGACTGCATCTGTCATTGTCTGAGACCACCGGAAGTGGTATATTATCTAAATATGCAGTAATATCAGATTCTAAAACTTTATTTTGAGATTTATATAAGGATTCATAGTAAGTTTTAAAGGTTGTATTGATCAACTTTGGATCATATGTATGCGAACCCGTCAATGTCCCCACAGATTTTATTAATCGCTCTGAATGTTCTTTTTTAATCTGATAAGCCAATAACCTACTAGGTTTGTTCCCATATTCATAATACTTTTGTTTAGAAAGGAATAGTAATTTGTTAATATGACTTGTATATTCTAGATTAAGTTTAGCTCTGGCACTACATAAAGAAGCCCAGTTAGATTTGTTAGGATTTGATTTGTGCAACTGCTCATGATATGCTACTTCTTTTTCTAAATACATCCGATTTTGTATTTTCATTTTTTGACATGATGAGGTGTAAGATATAATATGCCCACGGATTGTGGCCTTCAAAGCTTCCCATCGCATAAATGGTGAGACATTACAGTCCTTGTTAAATTCCCAATATTCTTTGATCCAGTAACGCACTAGGTCACAGAATGCAGAATCCGATAGAAGGGAACAGTTAAATCTCCAGAGTCTGCTTTTACATACAGGAGTGCCAAAATTAACATGTACACTAACTGGGGCATGATCTGATAAGACAATTGAACCAATCTGGCAGGACTGGACTGTGTGGACAAAGCTACTTGGGATAAAGATATAGTCGATTCTGGAATAAGAAGCATGTGGGTTAGAATAAAAAGTGTAATTTCTAGTCGATGGGTTTAGTTCTCGCCAGATATCAACTAGATCAGTATTCTTACACATGTCTTTTAAAACTGACGAAGATCTAGAATTAGAAAATGTGCTGGGTGAAGATCTATCCATTACATGGTCCAATGTGCAGTTAAAGTCACCTGCCAAGAGTCCCATCCCTTTACAATGTTGATTAAAAGATAATACTATGTCCAACATAAATTTGGGGGAATCCTCATTGGGGGCATAGACACTAAGTATGGTAACATGTTGACCCAACAGTATACCTGAAATTAAAACAAATCTTCCCTCAGGGTCATTAATTTGAGATTCACATATAAACGGTAGACGCTTACTAATTAAGATTGCAGTACCTCTTCTGTGTGGCATTGAGGAATAAGAGGAGAAGAAAACCTGCCCAACCCAATCTCTTTTTAATTTTAAATGCTCTTTATCGGAAAGGTGCGTCTCCTGGAGAATTGCTATAGAAGTTTTCTCTTTTTTCAAAAAGGTTAAAATTTTTTTCCGCTTAACTGCGTGGCCCAAACCCTTTACGTTCCATGTAGTACATTTATATAGACTATCCATATCTTACCAGAAAAAGGATGTATGTCTTGACTATATGTGTGGCCCATGTGAGAGACTGAACACTGAGTGCCTTTTGTAATCTAACAACTATAGAACGACCCAGTAAAACCCATATCCACCCTCCCAACCCCATCCCCAAACGACAGGGTAACAAAACTACAAATGAAGCATAGTGCCCTATTGGCTGAAATTATTTTTTATAAATTAAGCTCAAGGCTTGTTTTTAGTGGCCAAAAAAGCAGCACATTTACTTTTCCCAGGTGGTTTGGGTGTTTGGTTGTTTCTTACTTATCTAACTCATATACAGGTGGCTCACAAGCTAGGCTACATATTCCCAGAATGTACAGCAAGAGCATTTATTCTTACCACGCGAACAAACAGAAGCTGAAGTTTTAGTTTCACAATGATCACCTCAGAGTCAATATGCGTCTTGTTGTTCCATATAAGTTCATGTCAAAGCAGACATAGAAGATTGCTACTGACTTGCACCTTGTTCACTGCCAGTACAGACAGTACCTGCAGCATCTGTTCCTACAACCCATCTTTTATGTTCAAAGATGAATCCTTAAAAGGGTCTCTGTAGTGGATTACTGTGGCTTTGACAGAGTGTGTGTGTTTAGCTGATGAAGTGTGTACTGAGCTGTGAAGTGAATATGTGTGTGCTTCTTTGTCCTCCGCCCAAAAGTTGCAGCAAACACAGTTCCATGTGACAGCAGTATTGAGAAATTGAGAATATTTATGTGCACTGTGCATATATGTGCGTATTACCTGCTTTACCTCACCCACTAGCTTCATCCGCTGCTCTACTGCAGGTTTAAAGGCCCATATCAGCTTATAACGTTTGGGTGGTTTTATGTACCAAAAAACAGTCACACTTCATCTTCCACCCCGTCTTCAACACTCACACCTAAACAGGATGTTTTGATTACTGTTTCTTTAACAGCGATATGTTGCGGCTTCCAGGCTAAACACTTCTTATAACTTCAGCATGAATGGGCAGAGCTAAACTGATGTATGCTACATAGGCGGATGTATGTAAATATGTTTGGTTTTCATGACAAAAACAGTGCATTCAAAATGGGCTGTTTTTGTAGCTTAGTTTCCATGTTGTGACTTTATATCGAGTGAGGAGTGAATGGTACATTTTGAAATTTTAGATGAATTCTTTATTTTGCTTTGCCTTTGACTTTGAGTTAGTCTTGCCTCCTGTCCATAATATTCTGATATCACACACATCAGAAACCCAGTAAACAGTGCCTACTGCGATAGTAAAAGCCTACAACAGAATAAGACTCTCATTTGATATCTCCAAAACTGAAGCCCTGTATCAGTGGAGACCACCGTAAATGGTGCAGCATTTACACTTTGGCCCCTAAGGAGAATTCTAATGTCTACCTTGAATAGTTGATTAGCCAAGCTGCTTGAAATGGCCAGCGGAGGGAGCAAGCTTGAGCTGAAACAACTGAAGAGAACTTGTAATAATCTCCTGTTTGTGAACACTTCGGCTTCCCACTCGAGGAAGATAACAACATGCAAAGGGTGGTAGACTGAACGGTGACAGCGGGCCGACACTAGTACTGCAGTACTGGGGCTAATACCTCAACTATACTAACTCAACTGGAGTGAGGTGAAAATGTGAGTCTCAGCAGCTGCTGCTCCATATAGGATTCAAGGAGCCACTAAGTACTGATTCTGAATGAGCGAAACATAAAACTCCACAGGGCTGTTTACAGTTTCTGATAGCTGCTCAATTGTCCTGAATTCTGAGAGTCCTCAGAGAGTCCTGAATTCTGCAGTTTGTCTGACTTGTGCACAGGCACTGTTGTCTTCTTCAGGAAAAAAAAAAAAACAGAATTACCAATAAAAATAAATAACGTGAAAGTTATGTCAGCATTTCTTTTCCAATTCTGTATTGAAAACATATCAGATTGTGATGCAAAAACAGAAATACGTATTGTATCATGAAATTTGTGCATGACAGGACCTCTACTAGCAAGTGTACCATCTTTAGACCCAAAAGAAGCATCCATGGCGAGTGGAAGTTTATAGTCTTCCTATAAACTGCCTCTGGTGCATTCTGGCGTGACACATACACTGATCTAGGTAACGGTAAAAACGTATATATACGCATCAGCTGAACGAAAATTTGCAGGCTTGGGTGAATCACCTGTTTGACTTCGGCCTGCAGGTGGCGCAGCTGCACACACTGCTCCAGGTGACGGCGGTGTTGCTCAGCAGCCGCATCCAGCTCCTGCTGCTTCTCACGCAGAAAGTCCAGCAAGTCCTGCACTCGAGTGGCCATGTCCACATCCCGGTCACACAACAACTCCACACCTGGAGAGAGAGAGAGAGAGAGAGAGAAATTACAAGTTAAATTCTAAGGATTAAGGATGGAAAAAATGCTATCTTGTAGCTTCACCTTGCTGGTGTACAGTTAGCTCATCTACTGATGCACAATTTCACCCATGGTAAGTTTCTGACCACAGAGCTGCGGTGGATGACTCTCAACCTAGCAGCGACACTGAGGTGTGCAAACACTCCAGTCACACCGCTGTGGCTGATACACTCATACCAGCACCGCACGTACTACCATCATTACCACTTACTGATAGGGTTGCACAGTAAGCTTTTTATAAAGGAGCAGTGGTGGTCCTGATTTGAAATAAACAAATGCGGGATAATATTGGCTAATGTAGACATTATGATCCCTGGTTCCTATCATCAACACATCAAAAAAAAATTGAGTCAGTAAGCTATTACACAATGCTCCATTTCACAAAAAACACTCTGAACGACTTTGTTTACATCTCAACAGCTGAATTATGCAGAATTTTTGAAAAACTGCTGGAATTCTCCTTTGAGATATGTTCACTTTCAGCAGCATTATATTAAGTCTACAGCTTGACTAAAAAATGCTTATGTCTCTAACAGCAAATTAAAGCTAGTAGCCACCAATTGGCATGACATCGTTTGCATAAAGCTAAAAGGGGGCTGTTCATTTTCATTTAGCAACACTAGCTATTTTGACTGTACTGCTTCTTTAAAGGGTCCATTGCATAGAAAACATATTTTTCCTCACTTTTTTTTCAATAAAACTATTAAATAACACTGTTAAAAGTTTCAAAGCGTTACATTCACTGGCCAGTCCATACAGACCAAATACGCTGCAAAAAACAGGCCATTTTGAACTTAGTACTGTCGTGACGTCACAAAAAACAGCTCACTTACATAAATCCACCTTTTCAGTGAACAGCAGTTTAGCTCCACCTATTCACACTGAAGTTTTAAGGGGTGTTTCAGCCTGGACTTCTTTTTGAATGAGCCACAATACAGGGTAGCCAATCAAAACATAGTTCACTTTCATACAACAGTCTTAAATGCACAGAAAAAAACACTGTTAAATGCTAAGAGATACAGAGAGGTTGGAAAATAGTTACTTAAAATGAAATACAACTGTTTTGGTACATAAAACCACATCAGTGTTGTAAGTGAACCTCAGGAGGTTAGAATAAAACATGAGAAAAATGTAGGATACAAGCTCTTTTAACTCAAGTGGTAGAAAAATATTCACAGACTAAAAGGGAAGTTAAGCAGCGTGACAATAACACTAACTACACAGGACCCTGAACACGCACACACACACGCATCCCCTCTTATACTCACACTTCACCCCTGCCGCCCAAAGCTGCATTGTGCTGAACCTCAGACAGAGAGAGCGCTCCACTGTCTGAGTGCAGAAGTGCAGAGGTTCAGCCGTCTACTGCTGAAATGGGGCTTTGCAGTGTATTCAGCTGCCTGCGTGCAGGTCTGAGAGTTTCAA
This sequence comes from Colossoma macropomum, assembly GCF_904425465.1. Taxonomy (NCBI): domain Eukaryota; kingdom Metazoa; phylum Chordata; class Actinopteri; order Characiformes; family Serrasalmidae; genus Colossoma; species Colossoma macropomum. Next base: position 31,974,098 of record NW_023494785.1, on the reverse strand, counting down.
ATCTGAGAGTGTGTGCGAGACAGAGGCAGTCCATGCAGGATGTCCAGCGGTCAGTATGAGTGTATAGGATTACAGTGGTGTGCAGGCGGGCCGGGCTGCTCGTGTGCTCCCGCTGAGGGAGCTTTAGCCTGTAGCATTAGTGTCAGCCACCCCGCCCCCATTAAGCCTACTGTGGCCTGGGCTCACTCACTCACCCTCATCAGTTGACCTGACAGTGATCTACTGACTGCAGAGCACAGCTTACTGCAGGAGGCACTCTCACACACACATGCACACTCCAGCATACACAAGTGCGCTTCCCTGTCATTACATGTGTCCCATGCTAACATTATAACCTTGGTGGCTGTTAGCTTCTATTCAGTGTTAGACACATTTGCAAGTTTTGGTCAAAGTAGTGTTTTAATTTAATGTTGCTGAAAGTGAACAGATCTCAAAGGGGAATTCCACTGATTTTCCAAAATTTCTGCATAATTCAATTACTGAGATGTAAAGTCATTCAGAGTGGTCTGTTGTGAAATGGTTAATTGTAGAGAAACGTTCTGACTCAGATTTCTTTACATAGCTGGTGTATGGAACCAGAGATCACACTGTAAACACAAAATGACCACAAAATGACTGCAAAATGACCAGTGGACCTAAGTGTGTTTTTTTAGTTATTACATGTAAAGTTGATGATGGTAAAATAGAGGTAAATCTGAAAAAAAAACTTTTCTTTGGGGACCATTTGTATATAAAACATATAAAAATGAATTTATTTTGTTCTAAAAGTTTATCTCAAAGCAATCAGGTATTATATTCGCAACCATTTCATGTAACAACTATGTGAGGGAGTCCTTTTCACCACCACTGTGAGCAATTCTGACTCTGTAATTTTCTTTAGAACAGAGCATTTCACATCAAACCACTCTGAATGACTTTGTTTACATCTTAGCCATTTAATTACGCAGACATTTCCCAAAATCAGTGGAATTTCCTTTTAAAATGATAATTCAACAAAATCTAATTTGCACAGTTTTTGTGTCCGCCAAGACATCGCATCCTAAGTAAGTTTGCTTCTTTACTTTTGCAATGGAGTTACAAAGCCAGTGTAGCTGGCAAGAAATGGAAGCCAAGTAGCACCATGCAAAATGCACACGTAACTACACCTTATTGTTTTACCTTCGGGGACTGAAAGCAAATCTTTGGCCTCTTTTTCTGTTTAAAGCTGCAGTTTTTGGGGAAAAAAATCCTTGTGGAGAGCAGCCAAATCTCTCCACAACGTCAAAATGTTTATGTTTGTCATCAACATAGGGGCATTTAGCCCCCACAAAGAGCTAAACACACACATCTGTACACACAGAGCTCATTTTCTCCCTTATACACCACTTTAACAGAGCCAAAACTGCCCCACAAAACTGCCCCACAAGTGTCACATGTAGTTCTGCATTAGCGCACACTCAGACACACAAACACCTTCTCACTCCACACACACTACCGTCAGTTCTGCCTGAGCTTTCTGAACAATATTAACGCTGACCGACTGCATCAGTTCTGCTTTTTCTCATTTCCCATTCAAACACAAGACAATCAGCTCCTACAGCTCTGCAGTCTGATCTTAAATCCTCTGCTTTACTAAGCTGCTCTAGATTAAGCGCTTCAGAAGGAAGAGGAGAGGCTATATAGAGGCTATACAGTAAATTTAACCATAAATTTACTTTATAACAAATTAGTATATTTTATACTTTTCCTTTTACAACATTTCCAACTGACCTATTTATGCCTTGTGGACAAGCTTCACAGGACACTGACTGAACTCCCATTTAACATAATGTGATACAACTCAGCTACTGTCAAATACCTAAATTTTGAGTGTGTTATTCATTTCAATTGATTCTTATTTGCCTGTTGTGAAAATCAGGACATTCTCGGTGAGTAATAAAGGTTTTAGACATACATACCACATCACCAGCTACTTTAGCATGGCTTAGGTTACTGAGCAGGATTTACAGACAGCACTCTCCTGGCTGTGCCTGCCATATATTTTAACGTTATGGTAAAAACAGAAAGTATGACATTATGCTACAGCTGTATCAAATTTTTTTATTGTATTTAGTGTCTTACTCTGGGTTTAATGTCAGGACAGTTTCAGTCAGGTTGAGGAGTGCATTAAAAAATGCTTGTTTTGTTTTTATTTTCTAAAAGTTTTAGTTTAGTTTTTTTGTTTCAGTTTTAGCTTGTCCTGGGTATTTAAGATTCGGAACTGGAATCCACTTCAAAACTGTCTATCAAGCATTTCACAGTGGAAATTACAGTTTTAGTTTAGTTTTTGTGTTTTCAAAAACTGTTGTTTTCATTTTTTACAGCGAATCAATGCACGTCCCTGCTAGTTTTCATTTTCACAATAGTTTTGTTAAGGATAATAATCCTAGAAGCCAGAAGAGACAGAGGTGGAATTCATAGATCTTATTTTGTACATGTGTGACTTTTCACACATATGCAAAATGATTATCATTTGAAATCAATGAAACAATCAAAACATAGACACTTTGCCAAAACTCTGTTGAGCACTACAAGTTTCTCCTTCAGCTGAATAGGATTTTTACCTGTAGATGTAAAGCTTTTCCAACCTCTTAACAATAACAAAGAAAGAACGCATGCGTTGGTAGAGCATGGACAGGTCAGTTGTATACTGGCGATGTGCTCTCATGGACTCTGTGCTCTCATGCAAACTGTAACATGCACAAAATATTTTTCCCTTCTCTTTAAGGATGAAAGGCCCACTGAGCTGTATCTGCACTTAGCCAAGGCTGCTGAGGCTGACAGAGCAACATTCCCACTCATGGAGCAACGTTTGGTCAGTGATCTGTGCACAGCAGTGGATATCAGACGAAGAACTCTTGAGCTCTGAACCCTTCAGTCAAAGGTCATGTTCTGGTTTTTGATGTGCATGTGTGTATATACATTTACAGTCCAGTGTTTCTACTGAAATCAAGAGTATAAATAGAGAATTTGTTCCCTCTTTACTGCATTACCAGCCCCTAATCTTCTAACTCATCCCAATCATGTTCCACCACTGCAGATAACACAGTTCCACTGCTCCACGGCCCAATGCTGAGGAGCACGGTGACTTTAGGCTTGTGTGCTGCTGCTCCAGAGCATCCCATTCTACTGACAATACTTTTCTACGAACATTATACAAGCTGTGTGCGAGAAATTGACACCTGTGTACACCAGCAGGGTGGACCTGCAATGCAGGGGTTTCTAATAAAGTGGCCACTGATTCTGCATGTTTGCATGTGCTCACCTGAAGCCTGCACTTCAGTGACGTACTGCAGCAGCTCCTGTCCCTGGTGGACGACGTGGAAGGTGAGGTTGTTCATGGTGAGAGCTTTATCAGCATGGTGCTGCAGCCGCTGCTCCGCCAGAGTCAAATCTTCTGTGTCAAATTCCCCCATCTGCTGAGACAACTCCTCGTTCCATGACTCCAGGTCCGAGATGACCTACACATAGAAAGATATAAAGAGTGATCAAACACACACAGTGGAGTGTTTTCCTGTCTTTGTGAGGTGTTTCTATGTTCTTCTGTATGACTGTATCTAAGTGCTGCTGTGGTCCGCTTAACCATATCTAACCTTAACCTCAGCAAGCAAAAGACCAGCTTTATCCGCTTTCATTGTTTCTAATAAAAGCTGTATTTTTACTATTAAAAGGGGTATTTCTCCTTGTGGGGAGCACACAAACATCCACACAGCATCAAAATGTTCACGTTTTCCCATCATCCTGAGGACATCCCAAGGAGTCATCAAACTCCCCATTCCATGAGACAGAAGGTTTTTTGGACCTCATCATACGTCTTTACATATTAACGTCACACATACACAGGCTCAAAAAGAAGATCTGGCTCGAAGTTTAGGTCTCAAATGCAAACTCAGCATTACATTGATGAGGGCATGATGACAATGGTAGATAATTAAGTTACATCCTTTAAAAGACATGTCCCTCACCAAGTTGTGACTGAGTTCTCTTTGAATACTCTTTCAACGCGCTGACAATCATCAGATTCATCTGCTTGGGGAAGGGGACTAAAGCACAACCCATAATAAAAAACTGTTCTTTCATACATTTCATGCAATTACACATTTCCACCAGAGAGGTCTCCAAATCCCCAAATCTTACACAGTTTAAGAATATAAGAATATACACTGATTTTGCAAAAATTCTGTATAATTGGTGATAGGAACCTGGTGTCCAAAGCCTATATTGCCTCTAAAGCTCCCTCACAGAAAGTTATTACTGATGTTTGAAGTCTGAGACATTGTGAAGTTTTAATTTAAATTTATTTTTTAAAACAATTTCAATTAAAAAACTTCTTAAAAAAAGTATTTTGTCATGGCAAAGAAATCATGCAGGGTGTTGTAAAGCAAAACAGTTCCCAAAGAAAAAAACATTTAACACTGTTTTACCATTACCAACATAAAGAAAAGAGCTATATCGTGACTCCTAGTTCCTATAACCACTGCTGAGAACAATTCTTTCTCTTTCTTTTTTTTTACATTTCTCTGTAATGGAACAGTTCATATCAAAACCACTCTGAATGAATGTTTACATCTCCACAATTTAATTAAATCAGTGGATTTCTCCATTAAGGCATTTCCAAGCTGGAATTTTCAAATGATGTATAAATAAATACATACATAAATAAATAAGACAGGAGAGGAGGAGCAGGTTTTTCCAGTGACAAAATCTAAATTGATTCAATATCCCAGTGGTTTCCAATCCTCTGTGTATGTGTACACAATTGCGTTCCTCTGGCAGAGAGCTGTTATTATCCTACTCCTCTGCAACACTATTCATTACTACAGCACCATCTTCCCACACCAGAGCCACTACTGCTACACTACACAACTACGATTGTGCAGCCTATCTAACACCAAGTGTTAAGATTTTTAGAAGATTTTTGAGCCAGAAATGTTTTATAAAAAGTATTTTGCCTCTTCTTCAACAGGACAAATAATCCATACTCCACTCTAGCCCGCCAAGGAATTATCACCACTGAGAAGCACAAGTTTGTTACACTTAGAAATTATAATTGAAAAGTCAGAACATTTCTCAAAGAACAACCAAGGAGATTTCAGCACTAACCACCTCACGGTGGGAAAAAAAGGCTACATGAATCACCAAAAACCCAGCCAACTGTCCCAGTGCCAAACTGTTATGTCTCCTCAAATAAAGCTTCACAATGTTCCTACTCAGTCTACAGCACCAGTGAACAGTCTGGACACACCTACGCGCAGAAAGGTGTTACTTATTTTCACTTTGTTCCTCAAGTTTTAGAACAATAGCGAATACATTAAAACTGTGAAATGGCACAAATGAAAATGACATGAAATAAATATTAAAGAAATCAAAACTGTCTCAGATTTTAGACTCTTATATAAAACAGCCCCCTTGTAACTTGTGGCAGCTTTGTGCACTCTTCTCTCAAGCAGCTTCAAGAGGAGCCCCCTGAGATGCTTCTCCAACAGTCCTAAAGTTCCACATATGCTGAGCACTTGCCAGAAAACCACTTGTTTGGGGGGGCACATTAATAAGGAAGTAAACTCATACATAAGCACCAACTTCACTATTTACATTTGTACAAATGTACAGCATTTAACTGTAAGCCTTTAGATATAAAAACATAGATCCAATCTGATATTACTGGCACTGTAGCTTTGCTCGACCTTCTGCATTTGTCCTCAGGCTCTGCAACAATACCTCCCTTGTTGAATGCATAACATGGAGGTTCCAAAGACAAAATGCGGCTCTCAGAGCCTGTAACCCCTTAAACCTTAAGGGCCTGTACGCTCCCCACTCTCATTACTATACATAACAGGTACTTAGTCATTTACAGTTTATAGTTACTGAATAATGTATGAATAACAGATTTGAAGCTCAAATACTGAATAATCAGTGTAAAATTTACGCGTTTAACTCCATTCAGCCTGGAGGAACCTGGAAAACGTACTCTGTATCCCTGCAGCCATGAAGGGTCCGGTCATAGATCTGAAGAAACATCTTTATCACCCAGTTCTTCTAGCGGGGTCCCTAAACCGCACGGACGCTGGGAGACACGTAGCGCAGTAGGTGGCAGGCAGGAAGCACAGTGCTGAGGGTGTGTTTGAGGAGCGTTTAGGGAGACACACACACACATAAAAGCTCACACGCCCGTCCGCATGCCCCGGCGCCGCACTGCTCTGACTGACGGCCGAGTCTCCACCCAGCTCTGAGTAAGTGGCTTAGGCTTTACGGCTTGCTTTCATTTCACTTCTTTTTATTAGTTTTAAACGTGTAAACGGGCATTGCGCTAATCCTCTTATATCGCTAACATTTATCCAAGCTTAGATGGTTTTTGTAACTTGATCCCCCTACAGCGAGCTTATAGACGAGACGGGAAAACACTTTCTCATTCGCCACTCAAAACCTACCCCCTTTTACCTGAGGACCCCCACTGACGGCAGCTCCTATGGCCATGAGCCTGCTCATGAAAACGATAGCACGGGGAGTATTGGGTTACATCAGAGCCATAGATGGATCACAAAAGAGCACAGTCCTTTATGGGATTCAGATTACTCTAGATCAGGTTTCGTATAATGAATAAATAGGTTTGTTAGGCTAAAGTATGCTGGACTGCTGTAGTTGTATCATATGCGCTGACTGTCCACTTTATTACTCTTCTACTCACTGGCCACTTTATGAGCTCACTTACGTTTTATGTCCACTTTATACGTGAACCACTAAAGCTTGCAGCTTATCTGTTCTCATGCAAAGTGGTAGCATTAAAGGGAAATTTTACCAGTTTTCCAACATTTCTGCATAATTAAATGGTTCAAATGTAGCCATTCAGAGTGAAGTGCTCATTCATGTGAGGTGCTCTATTCTAGAAACCATTTAAAACTTTACCTAGTCAGAACTGTTTACAGTGGTGTTGATGGAAAGCAGCATCTGAAGAGTTCAATGTTTCTAAAAGCTACACCACTGAAGGTTACTGCATGAATGGTTATGGTTTTGGCATAAAATATATTTTTAAATATCATTCATGGTGGAGAGGTAAATGCTGGATGTTTTAATGCAAAATCCTATTTTTTCAGTGTCTGTCCACAGATGCTGTTGGCTTGAATGTTTTGTAGTGCACCACTCTTAACCTGGCAGTGACACTGACGCGGTGAAATTCCTGATACAATGTTGTATTGAAAATGGTCCACCACTCAAATAAAATCAGTAACGTCTGGCCGAAGGTCCTGCGGTCAGAAACTGACAAATGAGGTAGTGGGTAGCAGGTAGCAGGTTCTAATATAGTCTCTGTTTTTAGAGTCTGGGCATAGTACCTAAAGAGGGATGAATCAAGGGTTGGAAAAACACTTTCTGGCTATTAGCTAAATTTAGTCACCTTTGTAGACATCTCATCAGGTTTTCAAGGTCTAAACATCCAGAAGATGATCTTTCACAGTTTAGACCATGCACATTTTACAGCTAAAGGTGTCAATTGGGTGAACACACAAATCAGCTCAGGTTAAAAACAGCCACAGACATCGCAGCCTTGGTGATGCTGTTTTTGGACTCACATCGATTGCATCCCTCTCGAAGATGCGGAGCTGCAGGAAGAGCTCCAGTTTGATCTTTCTCTCCTGGAAGAGCTCCTCCATGCGGGCCTGAGCCTCATCCAGCTGCTGCAGAACACTCTCAATGTGGGCCATGGAGCTGTTGTGAGGCGTCTTGTTACTGGAGATGGCCGAGTCTCTGCAAGAGAAGAATGCAGCTGTTAAAAGAATATTCAAAGTGTTTTTCTATCTAATCTCTTTGTGTTGCATCTGTATTGGACCATCAGTTACCACAGACAATAATCTGTAGTTTCAAATTTGTGCTATATAGTCAAACACAGTGATGTCCAAAACTATCACACCACATTGACAATCTGGGATATTTCTATTTAAACTTAGAAATAAGCAACAGAAAGATTAAGAATTTTGAAAAAATTAAAACAAAGTTATCACAAGTAAAACAAAAACGAAATATTGAATTTTACACTACTTCTAGGTCACTGTTCAAATTTAAGCAGATTTGTGACACCCAACCCTGTTAAAGCCTTTGTATAAAAAGGTGTGTTTGAGTCTCATCTCTTCCACTAAAGCTCATGGATTTGATCTATACTCAGTATATACTCACTTTCAGTACTGGTCTGGTGAGGTAGCGCACAGTGATGTTTATGTACCTGAGCTGCTGGATGAGGTCCTCTCCCTCCTTGATGACGTTGACGGTGACCTGCAGGGTGGTCTGCTGCTGCTGGCCAAAGCGCTTGATTAGGTCCTGCACCGCCTCTACAGACTCTGCATACACATCGTCCAGCAGCTCCTTCTGCAGCTCCTCCAGCCACGTCCACAGCTGCACAGGGAATCACTATGTTAGCAGAAGGAGTGGCACAACTAGTTAACTAACCCAGCAGTTCTCAACTTCAGTCTTGGGGACCCACTGACCGCTCTGAACGCTCAAATGTTCTCATCAACAACAACGATTCATCAAGAGGTAATGGCAAAGAAGTTATCATTACACTTTAAGCCAATGATACTCAATGAAACACACACACTGGCTAACAGTCCCAGTAAGTTTCTCAGGTTCAACTTGAGCACTAAAAGAAATAAGAAAACATCTGAGATAAAAAAGAGCTGATAAGGAGAAAAAGCTTAAAGATAAAGTTTTTTTGTGGCGTTATTGTTATGCCACTTGTTTAGCTTGAGGTTGGACAACTAGAAGGAGTGGATCTGTCTAACAAAGCAAGTTCAACTTAGACAGGCTTTCCGATTACCTTTCAGCTTCAGAAAACCTAACAAGCACAGGCATGGTTACATTGTTACATAACAGCAGTTAACAACTTTCTCTGTTAATCCAGGTTTAGATTTCAGGCTCTGATTAATCCCGTGCATGTATGTGTTTATTTAGTTTAGACTTGCGGTAGTCATTGTTATTAGTCAGCCTTTAATTTTACAGTTTGGGCACCCAAGAAAATCTTGCTAAGTGCCCTCAAAAGGCTAAAGCAGGCCCTGAGGATGGAAAATAAACTCCTGAATATAAAAATATATGTGCTTACATAATATAATGCTTGATTAGCTTTTAAGTGGCTTTTAAGAGTCCAAATGGGATAACGAACAGTGCCATTGGGTGAAGTTGAAGGATGAGGGTACGTTGCTGTAGCTGTTGGAGTATAGTAAAAGTTCTGACAGTCTACAGAAGATTACAGAAGTTTTTTATCCCTTGGCAGAATTTATATCATAGATATCAGTAGCTGCAACTTTAGGCTCAATCCTGGGCACAAACAAATGCAGCTGCATTAGGAGGTAAAGCAAGCTTCTGCTAATCTAATAAATCTAGCCTTAATTTGATGCTTCATTTTGAGGCCTAGATGGACTCAAGTGGACTAATGCATAAAGGCCAGCAGTAAAGATGGGCTGGGCAGACGTGGTGATCTAGTGAGACTAGGCTTTCCGGCCGCTGTTGTTTTCTCAATGGCCTGGTGGAGGGTGAGCTCACAGGATTAGCCATCTGCCTGTGCTGGCATGGCAAACACAGCCAAACTCATTTCCCAGCAAGCCCAACACTGCCTCTCCAATCCACCCCGTAGTCCTTCTCCATCTCAACCTCTCTCATTTTCCATCACTAATACACACACACACCTTGCTCTGAACCTGAAGCCTCTGCAACCGCTCTGCTAGCAGATGGATAACACAGCAGCATATGGGCACAATAAAGAAAGCATTGTTTTGTCCTATCAAATATGGCATTGTAGATGATACATAATCATCAGCACTACGTCTGCATGGACTACAAACATGCGCAAGAGTTCAGCATCCATCTGTGCTCCAGTGGTCTGAGGTTTGAGGGAACGCTGCTGTTTCGGGAAGAACGAGGGCTGCTTTTCTCTGAAAATTGAGCTAGTTAGTGGCCAACAGCTGTACAGCATGCTGCAGAGTTGTGGAGTAAAACAATGAAATTGAACTCTTCTGACAAGAAGGCAACAGAGTGGGAGCACAAGCTTATTTTCCAAATTCCTGGTGGAGAGGATGTTATTGTGATGGGGCAGATTTACTTATGATAAAAAACCTGACTTTTTTTTGCAATTTTAAAATAAGGTGGATGTAGTATGTAAACATCGTTTACAAGTTTGAAACCAACTGGTTCTAACACCAAACAGGCCATATATAAGAACTATACTTTAAAACAAACAGTTTTAAATTTATTGTTTTAGTTATATCACAAAATCAAAGCATGTACATGTACCTGCCTATTAAGCCTACGGTCGTTTAGCTCCGCCCATTCTTGTTGAAGTTATAGGGAGTGTTTCAGCCCAAACTGCTTTTTGAAACAGGCACAAAACAGCACGGCCAATAAGAACAGAGCTTATTTACATATATCAGTTTTAACAAATATAGACTGTTTAATTCTACAGGAATGGTATGAATATGTTTAAGTAAGAATAAATTATGTTTTTCAGTAGATAAAACCACACAAACATTATAGGTGCGGGGGAGAGTGCAAGACAAATGAAGAATATGGGCCCTTTAAAACAGGGCTGTGAACTGTGGTCTGATACTGTAAACAAAGAGCATCAGCTAAAGTCAAGTAATTTGTGTCAGAGGGACGAAATCCCAATCTGTACAGTGTAAGGGTCACTCCAGGACTGCAATGAGAACCTGAGTCTTAGTCATGCTAACAGGCAGGCACTCCTGATCTCCCCTCACCTCTTTGCCGTGGGTATGGAAGGCCACGGACATGTCCAGCAGAACTTTGCGCTGCTCCACTCGTCTCACGAAGTCCTGGATGCGGTCCTCTAGCTGGTGGGCGGCCTGATAGATCTCCTCTGGGTCACACTCGCCTGTCTGAGCCAACTGCTCTGCAGCCTCCAGCAGCTTATCAGCGTTGGTGTATGTGTTCTAAAAGAGATCCAAACAGACACAAATCACAGCAGCCAGACAGTCCAGGATTTCCACAAGTGCAGATCTTCAGCTCCTTATACCTAAAAAGATTTGATTACAAGGAGTGACTGTCTTGGAATCTGTTTGCAAGAAATGAAGATGTTTTAACCAATTGTCTACATAACATTAGCCAATTTTCAATTAGTTCTCTCTTGAGGACAAAAAATATCAACAATGAAAAAGAAGAGTCCATCTCAAATAAACCCCTTACACTACTTAAGGATTCAGACATTTTCTACGGTGTCTCAATGGCAAAAAGTTCCAAAAAGCTAGCCTGCAGCCAACAAAGGTGGGTCCTCAGTAGCACTATCCTATAAGGACCCCTTCGTTTGTACACAGGCCCGGATCATCCCATGGGTTTTATGTGCGCATGCCCAGGGGCCCAAACAATCGCGTATAAATGTAAAGAGCTGTTTTGACTCACTGTGAACTGTGACTGAATATGACCATGATTGAATCTGATTCGATTTGGTTATTTTGGTACGATTCAGCAGTGTTCTTTAAAATACACTGAACCCACAAATGTGATTGTGTATGGAGTAGTGGAATATACAGTAAAACACAACACACTATATCCATCTTTTAACTTTTATGCCTAAGGAGAGGAATTATTTATTTCCTCCAAAATCAACACAGTTGAATATGATGCTTCAGATCAATACATTGCTATGGTTCTTAAAAGAAAAGCAGATAACAGGGAGGATGTTTGGTGGTCACACGTTTGAATGAACAAAGTCATAATTTCTGCATGGTTCTCCACAGCTGAACTTATTCTCCTCACCTGTGCCACTTCCTCGAAGTCCTCATGGCGCTTCTGAAGAGCCCTGGCTCTGTGCAGAGACTTCCCCACACCTGTGTGCTTACTGAGGAACGCCTCACCATGGTTTTCGATCCAGTCCAGAACCTGCAGAAGGAACGAGAAGAGTAGTTATTTAAGAGTTATTTGCAGAGATCATCAGAACCTGATGAAAGAGCCTGGAGATGATGAGCTGATTACAGTCAGACAGCACTGTCTTAAAAGTCGAACAAGAAAGCTGAAGTCTTCGGGCACCAAGACGAGTCTGTAAACAAATTTCAGGTCAATGCCTGCACTTGCTCTAAAAAACCAGGAGGGGGCGCTTTGGAGCAACACAAGCCACTGCGACATCACACTCACAGTGAAGTCATCCTCCTCATCCAGACAGGCCTCGCACTGAATGTAATTGATGCTCACGACTTTAGGGGCTCATAAAGCTGCAATCAGTATCACAGACATGCAGTGCTTGAGAAAAGGCATAAGACTGTGACTGTGTCTATGTACAGTACCTGACAGAAGAATATTACTGTATATTTTTGTATCTATAAATGTATATTCTTCAGAACAGCTTTAGCTTAAAGGGGAATTCCTCATATTTCCACATAATCAAATCATTAGCATGTAAACCAAGTCGCTCAGAGTGGTTTGGTGTGAAATGCACCGTTCTAGAGAAACTCACACAGTCAAAATTGTTCACAGTGATGGTGATAGGAACCAGACGTCTAAAGAGTTTACAAGAGTCTAAAAGCTCCCTCACTGAAGGTTATTACACAAAATGATTATGAATATGCTGCCTAAAGCCTGAGACATTATTTTGTAATAGTTCTGCAATAAGCTTTGCCTGAAACAAACAAAACAAATTTCCCTTTAAATGCATGAAAGCTTATCACTAAGACAAAAATAAATCATGACATTAATACATATGTATGAATTATTTCCAAACAAGTAGTGTTACGCAGCCAACAATGTCTCAGCACGTGCGTATCTTCTTCACTCCTGCTGGAAAAAAGCATTTCAGGTGGTTCTTCATAAAGCTGCTTAGGAGAACACCGAAAGAATACGCATCAAAAATTACGGGGGCTCTGAAGAATTTAATAGATATTTTGATTTGTTTAACACTTTTTTGATCAGTGCATAATCCCATTATGTCATGGCTTCGGTGTCTTCACTTGTATTCTAAAATGTGGAAAACAGAATAAAGAAATGAAAATGAAAAGACCCCTCATGAGAAACCGCTCAACCCTCTGACTGGTGCTGTATGATATCAAGTCTCACTGTACAGAATATTTATGCATACAGGAATTCAAAGCCTTTGAATATGCTCTTCCCCCTTTAGGGAAAGCACTTGTCAATGTTTTACTCAGCACGTTCTTATGAAAGAGCCTACACACCATGGCTTAAACCTAAAGACGTTTTTCATTTCACATGGAAAAGAGCAGCTTCCTTCCTTTCTCCAAAATCTCACCATGCTGCTGCAGCACGCACACATACACACCTAGCTCTGTGACTCATACATTATTCACTATAGCACCTTTGATCTGCTTCAGCCTGGCACACGCCGTTCTCAGCGTCTCCGCGCGTGCACACACACACACACACACACCACACACACACACACCACACACGTTCATTTGTTACACAAATCCATACAGAGGACTCCTCTGCCTGCAGGACTTTATGGGGCATACCCTCCACACACCTCCTACCCAACAATGTAACCATGGTAACCTCTAAGGATACCCTGAGAGGGAGGAGGACAAGAGAGGAGGGGGGGAGACAGAGAGAGACAGACAGACAGACAGACAGACAGACAGAGAGAAAGACAGAAAGGAAGGGAGGGAGGGAGAGGGAAAGTGAGCAAGAGAAAGGGAGAGAGAAAGAGAGAGGGAGAGAGATACAGGGGGAGAGAGAGACTTCAAAAGAATAATTTGGTGAAAAAATCAAAAGTGTACATTTTCCTCTCATTTTAAATGTGGCCAGTCAGCAAAGACATGTTTGGTCTTGGAAGTTTGCTTCTAGTTTTGCACTGGGAAAACGAGGCTAATGTTAGGCTAAAGCAAAAGTAGCTCACACCACTTACCATGTTACATCATGATTTTCACAAGCAAGAAAACAAGCAAGCTTTCTGGAGATTATTTAACAATTCAAAATGCTTCTCAAAATGTGAGAGGCATCATTCTGAAGAAACTTATTTAGTCAGAATTGTTCACAGTGGAGGTGATAGGAACCAGGCGTCCAAAGTTTTTTAATACATCTAAAAGCTCCCACACAGAAAGCTATTAGATGTAGATTGAAATTGTCATTGCTTAGTACAAGTACAAGGCAACAAAATATAGTTAGCATCTATCGGAAGGCCAAAAGCAGCACTATTTAAACTAGTTAAAGAACAGTCTATTTTATAATAATATTTAGTATAGGTACTATTACATTAAATGCTTACAAATGTGCTGCCTGAGGCCTGAAACACTGTTCTGTGATAGTTCTGAGAAAAGCTTCTGGTCTAAAAAAAATTTTAAACACACCCATGGCAGAGAGGTACAAGCATTGTATTGCATTCTTCCTGAAGATTTTTTTCAGACTTAACACTATTTTACCATCATCAAGATTACATTAAACCAAATTTCTATATTTGCGCTGTATACACTGTGGCCCCTGGTTCCTATCACCACCACTGTCAAGAAATCTGTAAGTAAAGTTAATAAGTTTCAGTAAAATTCTCTACAATGAATCCTTTCACATCAAATCATTCTAAAGGACTTTCAACTTTCAAGTTTATCAAATAAGTAGAATCATTAAAAACAAACAACATTCACAACATTAATTAGAAATGATAATTAATAATTCTGATAATATTATATTATACATCATTAAGCTTACACAATGAACATGATGTGAAAAACACAAAAATGATTCAGAATGCATTTTTTTCACAGCAAAACTATACTCATCAGACACAATGCATTTTTTTTTCGTCTTTTGCACGGCAAAAAAAAACAGACATAACATATATCAAAAATATATATTAGCAGAATATACAGCAACTATGACAAAAAAGGTTCTTTGTTTCTCACAAAACGGACAAACTGTGATGCTGTGCAGGGCGCTTTCCACTTTGGAAATGCAAAAAGAGAGCGGAGAGTTTCTCCACCTCATTTCAAGAGCTGAAACTTTACCATGGCTTCCACTCACAGCTCAGATCTCAGCTGAGTTTGAGCTGATTTTGGACATGCAGCTCCACACTAGATAAAGCACAAAACAAATGGGTTGAATGTACAAATAAGAATCAATTCTTTGCTCCCAGCAGAACGGACAGACAGAGACACTGGACTACTTCGGAAAAGTGAAAGTAGCGTGAAGAGCTTCATCGCTTCATTCAGAAGCTGAAACTGAGTTCTTACACATTTAACATGATGTTTGTAGCCCATTTTGAGTCCAGTTTGATCTGCTTTGGGAGATTCTGAGCCTTTCAGCATTAGTGACAAAGTTCTATTAGCTGGAACACAGCTGCTCCGTCAGCTTGGTTGTTGCCATGCCAACAGAGATGACCATGATTGGTCACTGCATTTTTTTCGTGAGCAAAAGTTAGCAAAAAAAACAGAGGGCAAACAATGTCACATTTTCGCCATCCGAAAAAACATGTTTTTTGTGCAAGATACCGTCTGTTATGCAAGTGCTCATATTAATATATTTATTCATAAATCACATTTGTAAAAGCCTTTATTCTTATAGAATATTAAATTTGATACTCCTACTAGTGTTTTTCGTTGGTCAATTTTAATAAATAACAGTATGTTAGCTGTGGGCTATATGAAGAAAACAGTGTATCACAATACTTGAAATTTTCACAACACGTATCATATTTTGACAGACAGACATAGAGCGCTGGTGCGAATAAAACAGTATAAAATAAAACAATAAGTACGTTTCACACATTGCACTACACAAAATTCAATTAAACAGGACTAATTACACTCTCTTTGTAACGAAGCATGCAGCTGGTCAGTGTTTCTAAGAACGGACAATATCCACGATATACCCAGAAATGCGTATTGGGTATCACGATAATGCTAAAATATCATTATATTGCCCACGCTTATAGTATGTCACACAGTGTCAGTAACCACATAAGCAAGTTTTCTGGAGATTATTTAACAATTCAAAATGGAGGTGAGGTTGTGATGAGTTAAACATGCAGTTTTCGTGATCTTAATTGGAGACATTTAAGCTTCTATTTCTTGTTAGCTACGTCTCATTTGCTTCAGCACAAAACTAAAGAAGCAAACATGTCTTTGTTGACTGACCAATTGTAAGAGGACAATTGTATACATTTGATTTTTCAGCAAACTATTCCTTTAACCTGAGAGAGAAGAGCCAGTAGCTATCGTTACATCTTTCAGAGGTGCTTGGTAAAATAGGGTACATTTTTCATTTAGGACGCCTATGAGCCGCTACAATGATTAGATGCCTCGCATTCCCCTGAATCCCATTCATACGCTCTCATTATTCCAAACTCAGTCGAGCAGCAGAAGCCTGTTTCAAATAGATAAGTAAGAAACTTATTTGACATTCATCATCCGCGGGCCTCCGAGGGCCTTCTGACACGGCAGTTTGTTACCCAAAGACTACTGACAATCAGACAGCGAGGACAGAATAACAATGACCTGAGCCAGGGACCCGAAGCATCTATATAACACAGCTATTGATGTCCAGAAAACCACAAAAGCAGCCATATCAGTTCACTCCTGATGTGCCCTGACCAGTTGCAACTGAGCCAATTAATTCTAAAAATTTGTAAAAGTTTGTGATGTCAGATATAGGGATGTCACTATCTGCTGTATCGTTTATAAGTGAACAAACCATGTACAGCCTTTAAAATATTCAAAATATTTTACTAAAAAAGACAAACTAGGAAGCCTTTAAAAAGACTTTAAAAAATATATGAACAGAAACACTGTGTGGCAAAAAGCATTTAAATGGATGTGTTTATCAGGCTCTGTTTCTTATTGAGTTTTATCACGTAATCATGACCACTTTTTCCCCCAGAAAGGCTTGTGGATTGGCTGACAGCACTGGGAAGGTGGGGCCTACCTGCTGGACGTCCTGCTGGAAGACGCAGAGCTGCAGGCGCTGGTGGAGGCGGAGCTTGCGGTGCTGCCAGATGTTCTCCAGCTGCCGCTGGTGGTGCAGCACCTCGTGAATGATGTCCAGCACATGGTTGACAGCCTTCGAGTAGTTGGCTGAGGCTGTCAGCGAATCGGCACTGCCGGGGGTCAAAGGGCGCTGGAGTTTGTCCAGCAGGGCCTTCCCGTCTTGACTCACCTGCAAAAGTCCACACCGAGGGTTCAAAAACACTCAGGTCTGAGTTAATTCCAACACTACACTGATCGCAAACCTGCCTCTTTGGCTTGTAACTGCAATTTTCTATATGTTAGCATCAACCTCATACTTCAGAACCCAGGCTTATTAGAGTTGTTTTGCTATATACTTTACTATGCATAATTATTTAAAAGTAATTAGAATAAATTACATTTGATTAACCTTGACTGTTAACAGGTTTGAGTCTGCATTTCTGCCTTTTTTTTGCAACAAAAAATGACAAAAAAAATTCAATTCAAATTTAAATCACAATATAATATCTCATTTTCTACGTACACTTGTTTCAATGACCTGCGAGTGAGAAATAATGAATATAAAAAATGAATAAGAAAGATATTTTAAACACATGCTTTGGTAATATCTGGTAATAACTGCAGACAACAGTGAAGGAAACATAAGTAAAAGCTTCTACAACTGAGCTATTTAAATGAACCCATGAAGCTGCAAAAGTTCAGAAGAAGGCAGAAGGGCGGTACCTCAGAGTAGGCAGCCATGATGTGCTCGTACAGGCCTTGGTGGTGGTGGATAGTGTCCTCCAGGTCCTGCAGCTCTGAGGGCAGCTCACCCTCTCCGCACGCCTTACACCATGGCTCCACGTTACTCAAGTACTGGAACACAGAGAGAGACGGGGTTGGCCTGAGACAATCTTGAGAATGGGCCAGCAGGATGCTAGACGCTAGCACGCTAAGAAAAGACTTTTCCCATGTAATACATTACAGTAAGAAGACAGCAGTAGGAGGGGAAAAAAATTTGAGTAGCCTCCTTCTACAGGTCATCTAGTAATGGAAATCAACTCAGATATTTTTGATTAATATACTCAAATAAAATACATCTGCTCCATTAACTCTGTTACCAATTTAATTAGGACACTGTTGGCTCTCTTTGTGCTAAACATTTAGCTGCTAGTGAGCAATGAGGGGTGAAGGGAAGGGGTTAGAAACCCCATCTGTGAAACCAATTCACTCTTGAAGATGCCAGGTAGAGATAAATATCTGAAATGCCCATGCCTACCCAACACATTCAATGTTCTGAGAGACCTCCAAAACTTGAAATTTTACTTTATGGCTACTGTGAACAGGAGGTGAACTACAAGTCAATACATATTTGCTGTTTGTTGAACAGGTTTGATTCTACTGATGTTGCATGACTGACTCCTTGGTTTTGGCCTGTAGTATAACTGATAATGAAGTTGCCTCCTGAAATACCATTAAACAGCTTTATCAGTATGACAATATTGACAATGTCTATCTATGGCTGATTCTCGCAATGGGAAATGATGGTCCATTAGATATTACTGAATGGCCAGGGAAGCTTCATTGCTGCCCAGCTGCTTAAGAACCAGCCAGTCAAAAGCTATTCAAGCATTTCAGGAAGAAAAAAGGAGTGGACTCAGCCTGAAAAACCCAGCCACCGGAAAAGCTACCCATCACTCTGTTTATTACGATAGCTAGAAGCTGTGATAAAGACAAATAGAGGAGATCCAATGTATAGTTCAATTTGGCCGAGAGACACACTGCTAATATACGCCAGCCTATTTTTGTCTTTTCTAATGGGAGGCAAAGGATGGGGAGAACAAAGAGCACATCAACCTAATTATGATGCTGACAACAAGCAATTACTGTTCAAAGAGAATGATAAAGGGAGAGAGGAGGGAAGAAATCGTCTCGTTCGCCATCTCTCTAAGCCTCCCCTCTCAGGAATACGCTTCTAACAGAAGCTACATTTTAACTTGCAAGACCCAACAAATCAAACATGGTGTGCATTTGAATTAGGTTGTCCTCATAAAATCTCTAAACTACTTTTGTCCCTTGATAGACGACTACAGAACTGCACTGCGCACTTACAGTTAGGCGATATGAACTCAAATTTGCATCACAATGTTTTACAACCTCAAAAAATATCACAATAGACAAAATAATAATAATGACATATGACAGTTATGAATCTAAAAGCTGAATAATCAAAGCTAAAGCATAATTTTGTTAGTGAAAACTGACCATCCAAAGTATTAAACTGCTGTGTTCACATTACATTTTAAAGCTGGCTTTGCACAGTGAAACTCTCATGCAACTTGTGTTGCATAATTTAAAGCATTTTGCAACTCATATAAAACTCAGCCTCAAGAGCTGCAGGTGGTTCAGTCTGGCAAATCAAGTTTCATCAAAAGCACAGATAACAAATCACATGATCATGTTGAAAGACAAATGACTGATTTCACCAGATCAGCGGACAAGAAAATAAAACAGAAGATTGTTTATTGTGTGGTTGAAAAGGACAGCCCCCCAGGTTTTGACTTCTTTGGGATCCAATTGGTGAAAGTTATTATAGAAGAGCAGACCAAAATAATATCTTATGCTTTTAGGAGAGGATAAGAGAGACATCAAGTGGGCTAGAACCGTAACAGCTCTTAAACATTCCTTTTCAAAGGCTTAAGATACTCTCAACAGATAAAAACTCAAATATATAGTAAAGATCCCTACATATATAGATTATGTTGCAGGCAACCCACAGCATGCAACTGGATGCATGAAAGTTTTACTGTGTAAACTGAGCCTAATGGCCTAGAAATAGCCAGTAAAAAGTAATTATAAGCAACTCTGACCATTTACTTACCTACATGCCTATTTGCATGTGTTTTTTTTATTATTTAGAATAAAAATATTTCCTTGAAGCAAAATTTGGGTCTGAAAGGGTTAAATGCTCTGGTGCTATATGACATCACTGGCCAACTGTCTTTGAACAATACCACCATATTCAACCAGACTCCACAGGAAACATAAAACTCAAACACGCACAGTAAAATGGTTCTTGAATGTCTGTTACAGGCTTTAATTGACCATGTTTAAGGTATTAAGGTTTATTAATTACTTTCCAAATTAAAGTTATCATTTATACATATGTATCCATCAGAAAAGTACTCAAAGTACAGAAATAAAGTATTATTTATTATGGTTTATTTTGGATTTTTTTTAGAAGACAGCGTGAAGTCTTCTAGGTACAGACTGCATGAGTTTCCACAACTGAGCTGTCTCTTTCTGTCTTTCCATAACCTAAATACATTTTTCACACTTGATTTTGGAATTTTCAATGTAACTGCATTTATTCTCACAGACGTTTTGCACAAGAAACTATACTGACAGATTAATACAACTCAAGTTTTCTAAAGAAATATCTTTCAGAATGTTACAGAAAATAATAAGGTGCCCCAAGGACTGCACCTCCCACCTCCACTGTAGCGGTGTTTCCATTTCCTCCCCATATACAGTAACAGATCTCTGTCTTATGTTCTCTTTGAAGTCTGAACACCTGCACCATCTTTTCAAGTATGATCTTGATGGTATCTGTATGTTTTTTTAGCAGATGGCTACATACTGGTAGCCTTTATGAATATGAAACACAAGAGATATGAGCTTTACAGACTTCTGTAAAAACAAGCCCTTATAAGAACCTACACTCTCAGGCTGCTTTATGAGAAATCTCAACTTCAGGGGTGTTCAACTTAAACCTGAAGGACTAGTTACATCAAATGTCTTGCTTACAAAAGTCTGGATAAACAAACTAGCATAAGTGTTTGTTTAAAAAAAAAAGCAGAAAATTAGTTTTTAAAAGAACATTCTAAAAAAACTTACAAAAAATTAAAAACCAACCAACAAAAGAAAGAATCCTGTCTTTTCATTAGGCACAACAATAATATAAAAATAAAACTGAAGGAACATAAACAATAATAAGGGCTATTCTTAATGAGCACTTGCACTGTCAGGGAATGGACAACTCTGATTGATCTTTCATGTTGAGCTTTGGGTTCACTATATTTGTCCTTAAATAAACTGTAACACAGGACTGCTACAGAAGCCGTGCTGGCTCATGTTCATGTATATCACTGACCACTCTATGCGCTATAGATTTCCAGTTTCTAATCACAGAGATGCTCTTGATTGGTATGTTTGGATGGCGCATTATTATTTATTTATAGATATCCTTTCTGTTTATGTTGCCTTATGCTGGATAAGTCCATGGTGCATTAGTGGTGTGTCACCTGGTCTGTTTTTTGATGGAAGTTGGCCGACATCTCCAGCAAGGTGCTCCTCTCGTCCAGCGCAGCGGCGAAGGCCTTCCACTCCTGCTCCAGCTGTCCCGACACCTGCTGGATCTGCAGAGCAGCATAGTGACCGGCCTCCAGCAGCCGGTTCCCAACCGACATGATCCGACTGATATTCACATACACGTTCTGCAGAGAGAACAAAACCACAGCACACTGAGTATTAAGTAGTGGTAGGAAACGTTATGCTCTCGTTATCATGATACAGTCTATTGTCTGAGTATATCATGGGTGTCATCACTGAATAACTGCATCTAAAAGACAGATTTACACCAATGACAGAGAGCCTGTAAACAAAAGCAACCAGTGTGTAATAACCGCATAAACTGATAAATTGCACAGTAACAATTAGCTGATTGTCTCCAATGGAAGGCACTGAGGCAAGATGTAAGCATGAGTTCAAACCGCGTGTGAAACCACACTAAATGATGCAAGACCAGGCAAAGGCAAATTGAACCATGACATTTATACTGGAGAAAAAAACAGAAACACGTTTGTATGAGTTGCACCTGCAAAATACAATGATTTCCTAAGCAAATGATATTTACATAGGAAAAAAAAACTCATCACATTCATAAAGAACAGTTAGGAAATGGAGGGGAGGAAGCTGTGCTGTGTCACTGTGCTTCAGATTTGATAAGTGAATTTAAAGGAACGTGCTGGTTTAGAAGAAAACGAAAGAAAGCTCAGCTTTGACCTCTGTATGTGAGTGTGTGCAGATGATACTCCTTAACCACTATAACAGGATCACTCTCTCTCTCTCTGTCTCTCTCTATCTCACACACACACTTTGCAGAGGTCAGAAGGATCTGTGTTTATAGCATTTATTTATTTGTGTGTGTGTGTGTGTGTGTGTGTGTGTGAAAACATCACAAGTCAGGGAGGGGGGTTCTATAGAAGGTTTAGGGTTCAGTCAGTGGTTTTTCTTTTTTTTAAAAGCTTTTCATGCTGCTTTGAGGATCATGTACAGAAATGTCCACATTGTAGGAATCTGTTACACACAAACAAAACACACCCATTCAAATCTGTGACCCAAGACGAAATCATGACCAAGTCTAGATCTGGACTAAACTGTGACCAAGTCTAGCTCTAAAATAAAAAAAAGTTTCTTCACTGACAGAATCCTCACTGACAAAGCTACTGGTATAATTTACAGTGGGGACAGGTGTGACAGTGGGAACATGCCCACTATTAAAATTCAGTAAAATTCAGAACCCTCCCAGTTTTCAGACTTAGTGAGGGTGAGGGGAAATGACAAACATGGTAAAATCACTTTTGCTGCCCAGCTCTAGTAATCCAAAAAAAAATAACAGCATTGTAATGTGGATCGATTGTTAAAAAATCTACCTACACCACCAGTGATTTCCACAGATTTGAAAAAACTTTGGTACTGAGATGGGGGGCATGGAGAAACACAGGCTCCAAAGCAGGGGTGCACATCTCCAGTCCTGGAGGTCCAGTGTACAGCACAGTTTGGTAGTTTCCCTACCCAAGCACACCTACTAAACCAGGGAATAAACAGGTAAGTGTTTGAGCAGGTAAATCCTAAAGCAGCCACTCCAGCACAGGAGTTGTGAACCTCCGCTCTACAGCATAAACAAATATACACAAATATAAACAAAATTTAAATCAATAATTATTTTACACATAATGACTACACTCAGCTCTTAGAAGTATACATAATGTATCATTTACAAGCCTGTATGTCATTCACATATAAACACTAATAACACTAAGACCTATTTACAAGCTTAGTTTATGTCTTCATGTCTTCTTTGAGTGCAATGAGTTTGATGTGTTTTTCCCCACTGTCATGTAAATATATTAAAACACATGGTCTGACTTGCTGCCTGCCTCAGTTCTTATCTGGCATCTTTGCTAGTGCTGTAAAAGATGATGATTTAGGTCAGTTTCTGAGCCTTTTTGCTTCAGTTGGTCGCACTACAGCCTGCTCACTGGTTTTTCACTAGACTATTGTTTTAATCTGTATTCAGAACTCTGACCTTTTATACTGTCCACATAGACGATGCAGCTCCTTGCAACACTACCGAAACTCTAGCTCTGCTGCTTTACTGAGATGCTGGGCCAGGTGGTGCCAAGGCTGCCAGGTCCAGCAAAAATCTCCAGCCCAAAGTGAGCATAAAACCTGCCCACTAGAAGCTGAAACTGATCAGTGACATGACTCCCTCTTAGTCTACTGTATCTGTCTGTGGGTTTCCAACTATTCGAACCAGGATCAATATGCACCCATTCGAGGACTTATTTTTAATTTCTACTGTCTGCAATCAGTGTTTTGGCAGCTGCAGTACATTTTGAAAGTAGCCCAAAAAAACGCACTCTGCGACTTAAAATTTTTCCCCCGTGACTGCATTTTCAAACAACCCCAATTTGGTGAGAAAATCGCAAACCTGGCAACTCTGGCTGGTTCTGCTGTGTGATTTGAATGCAGTGGGACTGGAGCACGTGCCGCTTTGGTTGCAGTAACAGGGAGAGCTCTGGGCCAGAGCACTAGTGTTGATGCTGTTAACCTCATGGGGGGCAATTACGGAGCCCGGGGGCATTTGGCAGGGCAGAAGATCAATCCAACGAGTGCACTCAGATCTGCGCCTGCTGGGAGATTTTTATTGGCCTGAGTTGAATTGACTTGAATGATACAACCAACTGATCACCACTACACGTGCAGAACTCACTCTAACACACACGCACACACATTATTTTAACCATATGTCAGTAATGGTTCATACTGTCATAACTGACAAACAATACAGACACACAATTAAACTTGCATTTAATTTTAATGCCACTGTATTTATATTTATACTACCATTCAAAAGTTTCAAATCAATGTCTGCAGTTTTGCTGTATAAATATATAAAATAATTTTAGTATATTAGGTCTGTACAATTTCAAATCTTTTATAGTAATGACCTAGAAGTACATTAAATTGAAGAAATGTTAAATCCAGAATGATAAACAGAGCTTCCCAAGGCACATAACTTGACAAAAAATGTTCATAAAAATAATTTTAAAATTGATAATTACAGTATATTATTTATTATTTAATAAGTTCTTGTTCACAGAATTCTTGAAATATTTAATAAAATATATTTTGGTGAATAATCTGCAAAACTGAAATCCACACTGTGTCGAAAAAAAAATGTTATTGTGGCAAACGATTCCAAACTTTTGAACAGCAGTGCTGTATGTTGATGTACTTTAAAAATTCAGACTATTATCAAATATTATTTGCCTTCCTTGTTCAATGTTCTCTGCTTGTTTATATTTGCTCTTTCCTGTAAAGCATTTTGAGCTGTGCTGTAATGTATAAACAGTGTCCAGTTCCCTGTAGCACCTGTATGAAAGGCCGCTTCAGCTTGGCCTTTTCGTTGCCCTGAGGAGACGCACCATGCTCCAACAGACACAAATTAATTAGCCCAGATCCCTTCACTGAGTGTCCAGCAGCGTGTGGATTATATTAGAGCTCAAGACAATAATTAAGCAGCCTCTGTTATTTCATTCTTATGTTAATTTACAACAGCTGAACAAAACAACTAGCCAGGGGAGACAGCAGCAGCAGACATTAGCACGGATGCTACAGCCGCTGCTGAGGTGGTGATTTAGACAGAGACAAAATTAAAGGGATTAAAAAGTTTTCTCAAGCATGCTGATGTGAGAAGCACTGAGCATGTCCACACAGTGCTAAAAGGTTACTATATAAGCAATATTAGCAAGGTTAGCACTTCTTAGAACAGCCTCAGCCAACGTCACAAAAGGGATCATTATGCAGTCAGTAAAATGTGGTGTTCAATTAGACTGGAAACATTTGATTAAGCTACATACACTCACTGGCCGCTTTATTAGAAACCTTAGTGGCGTACAGTCAGAGGCTGTAGCTCATCTATTGATGCACAGTTTGTGTCGGCCTTCTTCTAGTCATTTAGCAGTGGTCAGTTTCTCACAGGGCCCGACTGCATAGTTGGCGCATAAAATCAGCAGATATCAGCACCATTGTATTTTCAGTATTTGTTGAAATAATTGCTGATAACGCATTGATAATTAGCACTTTTCTTTTCCTGGATTCAAACTTAAAATCTCTCAATAATAGAGCACAACTTAGATAGTAATACCACTGGGCACTCACTGCTTAAATGATACGGAGCGATGGAGTCAACATGGAAATCTGGAGTTGACTCACATGAAAGCTTCACATTCAATTCAACATAGTGATGATCAAGTTTGCTTGCACCGTGCACACACTCAGTGTGAGATATTCTGCTGTCGCTGTCACAGACAGTATGTCTGAAAAATGCATCCTTCCACAACCCTCACATCAACACAGGTACGGTTTAGCCAGTGTTAGTTCTACAAAACTGTTTTACTAAGGTCGAAGTATATAATTAAACTGACATTTTGGCTGCCACTACACTAAATAATATGTCAAAACCAGGGGTGTCCAAATGTTTTATCTGCTTTGTGGGCCAAACTGCATGTCTGTGGCAGACTGATGGCCAAAACAAAAAAAACAAGGTGCACATAATAAAGGGAGGTAGGTTTAAAATTGTTTGAGGTTTTTAAAATAGAATTTATAATAACATTATATATTGTTATTAAAACAAAATATTTAACACTTAAAAATCCAATTTTAAAATGAAAATTAGAATTCAGTCTGTTATATATAGTAAAAAATGTGTTTGTTCTCTCTTTGGGTGAGGGAGAAACTTTCTGCTGTTCACACAGCCCAACGTTAGGCCTGTGGCCCACACTTTGGCCCAATCCCATTTCACCCCTTGCCCCTAGTACTTAGCCCTTAGTGTTGGGGCTACGTGGCCCCCCAAACTGAGGTTTTTCAGAGGCACACTCCAAACAGAGTGTTATGAGAAAAAAAAGAAAAACTGGCAAGATGGCTGCACACGCGACCAAAGAAACCCACAAATGTGAGGGTTTATCTTAGTTTAATGTCGTTTCAATGTATTACGGATTCTTGTCTTCATAACAAGCACAAAAAGTTACTAGTAGTATGCTGATGTCTCGGTAGCTAGCTAGCTAAATTTCCTGTTCCACTTTAAATGGTGCAGCAGTTACATTCTAGCTCCACAGGTGCTAGAACTGCTGCACCATTTAAGGTGGAACAGGAAAATTTGAACAAGCTGGTAAATAGCTTCATATGACCGAGCATATCACCGGGGTCAACTTAAACTTTCTGAAATCAAACAACTTTAACTGTACGACAGCAATACAGGCTGAACTGATGAATGTGAACCATAAACACCATCATGATAAGTATTACTAAAAATAGAAAATGCATCCAAAGGTAACCTCTAGCATGAGAAACTAAAGAAAAATAAGAACAACAAAAAACAATAAAAAACAAAAGCACAAAGAGCTATAATACATTAGTAAAGACTGTGGGTTTCTATTGTTTAAGTTTAAGAAGTGTGATAATTGAGAACTGACAATCATATCAGTCAGTAAAGCACTGTTAACTAAAACTACTGGAATATAAAGTTAAAATCTAAAATATAAATAAACAATATATCAGCTTGCATTGCACGTTATTCCAATTTTTAGCCCTCTAAAATCAGTATCAGTGTTAGCCACAAAATCTTCATATTAGTCAGGCCATAGTTTCTGATTACAGCATTCCTGTGGTCAAAAACTGGAAAATGATGAATGAAGGAAAGGGTGACTGACATACTGTGTATCAGATGGGCTGCTCTCTGTAACTGTAACATCGGTATAGTGGACATATAATGCATATCAAACCTCAGTGAGAGGAAGTTCAAGGTAGATGTTTACTAGGAGTTACAATTTGTTCAGTACATTGTTTCCCAATCCTGATTGTGTATTGTTCCTGCACTAACATACCGGATTCAACTCATCATGTCATTGCCAAGCTTTTCATGAGGTTAAAATGGCTGCGTTAGTGCAAGAAAACACTAAAATGTGCAGACAGTGGGCGTTTCTCCTGGCTCAATACTCTATTCCTAGCAGAAACAAATCAATTAAACTGCAATCCACCATTATATATGCTGAAATGCAATCCCAACATCACATCTGGGTGGTCTTCTAAATACATCATGGGCGTCTTCCATTTAGTCAACTATATTGTGTAGACTGCCAGGCCACCAACATCCATTTTTTGACCACAGCTACAGGACCACCACTTCTAAAAGCTCAGCATGCTGCAGCAGATCCATCTGCAGGGCATTAAAAAGACGGCTCCATTACTGCAGGGGCTTCCATATAGAGAGCAGAGGAGGACCGCGGGGTTACTCAGAGACCAACACTCACCGATTAATGGGAAACTCATGTAGAACGAGTCAACAGTGAGGAAGGCCCTTGCATACCTCTACCCCTACACACTCAAATACCCGTACATATCATATTACACCATCAGAGCAAAGCCAAACAGCATGCAACAGAGAAACGGCTTTTCATTTCTTTGACACTATAAAAAAAAACTAAATGACTGTGAACAAATCAATACAGACTTCTTACATCTGTATGTCTGGAGTCTTTGTAAACACACAACTACTTTGTGAAACAAGCTGAGATTTTCTGTCAAAACATTAAATTGATCCCACATTTCTAAGTAGAAGAAGAAATATTTTCTAACGATTTGAATTTGCTGAGAAGTTACTGCTATGGATACAGTCTTGTTTTGCTAAAAGAAAGAAAAAAACTTTTATTTATTGTTTTTTACATTTTTTTTACATTTTTCATTTTTGTCATTGATAAAAAATAAAAAATGTGGGAAGTACAGACTCAAAACTATCTATAAAAAAATTAATGGAATTAACACATCATACAACTTATTCTGAAAATAATTATTAATGATTGCACAATGCACATCAAGAAGCATTTCCATAGCTACCCTAGCAACCACCTCCAATATGTCAGCAATAACATAGCAGGTCCCTAGGAACCACCTGGAATAACATATGAACCAACACCCCAGCAACTACCTAGGATGCCAAAGCAACTGCCTAGTAAAACCTAAGCAACCACCTTGGATAACACAGCAAGCGCCTACTCACATCCTGTCAACTAGGGCTGGCCGATATGGCAAAAACCTAATATCACGATACTTGAGGACATTTTAGATAAGATAAGATAAGATAAGATAAGATAATCCTTTATTAATCCCACAATGGGGAAATTTGCGGTGTTACAGCAGCACAGAAGACAGAGCAGCAGGAAATATACAAACAATATATAAAATAGAATAAACAATGAAAATATAAAGATATATGTATATGTACAAAAATTACAAGAAAAATATACAAAGTATTACATTTAAATTTAGAAATGTAGAAATGTATGTATTGTAGTGAGTATTGCACAGTGAATAAAAAAGCAAATAAATAAACAGTAATAAATGGAGAAATATTGCACTTGACATAATTGCACATAATGGTGGTAAACATATTGACAGTGTCAGTGATTGACAGTGATCCAATGATTTTCACGATATATATCATTAAATACTATCATACTGGGAGTACAATGATTTTTCTTTAATGTTTTACATACTGTGGTACATTAAATCCAGTTAGAAAGGACCATTTATGCTCTCTCTGTAATGAATCATGTAGTGACTTAGTGGGCTTGAGGCAGTGACAATATCCATGATATGCTCAGAAAAGCGCGGTGTGACATAATTTATCACTATTATGATAAAATATCATCATATTGCCCACCCCTACTAGCAACCACTTGAAACACTACAGCAACCACCTAGCAACTGCCTAAAATACTACAGCAACAATCGAGCAACACCCTAGCAATACCAGAGGAAATCCTTAAGCTACGCACTGCGCATTTTCTTCAGGAAAATCACCTTTACAGTTTAATTACGTAAATACATTTGTAGAGTACAGTAAAACTGCAATAATAACTTTAGACATGAAGAAGTTAAAGCCATGCATAATAGACTGTGAATCCTTTCTTAGGAAACAGTGACACATTTCAAACGATAAACACATAACGACTGATAATCATCGTGAACTGACAATTACAGTGAACTGATCAATAGACAACAATGATGCAAGATTGCTTATGGATCCTGCTATGAGTAATAAGCCGTTGGCAAGATGGGGCGGTGTTTTAACTACTTTCTCCTCATTATGCAGTGTGACTGAGTGTACATAGAATCATTTAACCCTGACATGCCCAATATTTCTCTCTCTGGTATCATTAACCCATGAAGCTCACTGAGCACTAAAGCCTGGTTACTGGGATGGTTACAACCAGCCTTTCAGTGCACCATGGAATGAGCATTGGCGTTCTCATAAAATGCCTATTGAACTGCTGTCAATACACTGGGGCTGTACAGAAGCTTACTGGAGCTGGAACCAGATGTCCTCTAGAGATGATTTCAGCAAAAGTCAGGAGGAGAATAGCCAGAGTGTCATCAATCATTCAACAGACACACATAAATAACCCACAGCAACAGTATCATAAGAATTGTAGATGGGAATGCGCACATTCAAAATGACCCTGAATGAAATCGATTACTGTTAGATACACGACAGTCAGCTAATGATAGTGACATGAGTGACAACTTTGACATCCATGATATATTTACTGTCTGAAAACAACAAATTCCAAGTTAAACGCAACAATACTATGAGTGTGTGTGTTCTTGTATGTTTTAGACATCATATTCCCACTGAATAAACTTTTCTACTAAATATGGAAGGACAGAGCAGGATTATTCCAAGATGAAAACATGGAGCAAACTGTTAGGGCCCAACAAATAAGGACATTTTTTCAACAATACAAATACAGCATCAACGCACTACAGTGCTTAGAATGGAGATATTCTTGTAGACATCAGAAGACAATTGAATCCCTTAAATTCCCAGGTTTATTACAATCTGAGGCTGATTATTCAGTGACTACAAAGAGAACAATGCAATCTAGCTAAGTAGGGGTGAGAAATAGAGATCTGGCCCTGCTGGAAACTCCTGGCCATTTAAAGGGTTAAACAGACTCAGAGTCAATAGTCACACACTCACTGTGAGAGCCAAACAGCATCACAAACTATACCAAATATTACACAGAATAGTAGATACTACACCATCCTAACCTAGGTTAAAGCTCAAATTTAGGCAGCTGAGGCAATTGAGCAGGGCTGCAACTACTGAGTATTTTAAATTCTGAATAATCTCATAAATTTAAATTTGAAAATTTGAAATTACAATCTTAAAATTGAACATTCTATAAGAATATTCACTTTAATAACAGAATAAAAATATTTATGTTTGTTGTTTATTATTTATTATTGTTGATCTTTTGTTTTATTGCTAAGAATTAATTCATGATTACAGATATTGTGATCACTTATTATTTCTGTTACTATTATTTATTTTGAGCTATTACATAAATTATATTTATTTGTTTTTAATCTATTTACTGATAATATTTATTTTCCTAACAAGTGCATTAAAATGCTTAACTGGGGATCCTGCCCAATCTGGCAACCCTGAACAGGTTGATGGCTTTGTTTGAACAGCACTGAGCGGCGGAATGCAGGAATGCAGAGGAAACAGTGTCTTTTCAACCTCTTAAAATGAAAACAACATACTGGTCAACTCTTGTCAGTGAAAATGGACAGGATCAAGCTTTCTAAGCCCTCCAAAACCCCTAATTTGCCTGGTGCAGTCAGAATAAATTTCCTACAGATACATAGCCGGTATGCGCTCATTCATTCTCAGTAATAAATGTAACTGGGAACATGCTGGCTAGCCAGCAATCTGGAGCTGTAGGAAACTTATCTGGCTGCGCCTGGAGTTAAAACTGTACTGTCGCCTAGAATTGTGAAAAGTTTCACAAGGTGTGCCAAATCACAATCTCCAGTGAGTCTGCTGTGCAAAGCTGCCAAGTGAAGTAATCAAAACATTCACATGATCCAATAAACGTAAATCATTTTGATCACAATAATGCAGACTAGTCTCTAATTGCATCAAGAGTTTGCCAGCGTGTTTGCAGTACACTGTCAGGCACATTGCGATGTAATATGTAGCAATACAGTCATAATATGGTATTTTGCTCCCATCGTGTCATTGTGTTTCCCGACTGAGTGGTATGAGGCACTCACGTGTAATGGCACACACAGCGCAATTTGCTGTGATGTAAGAGCGGGACACAGTGCAGTGTGTAACAATGCCTGCCGGGGGGAGAGATATGAGTGCTGCTCCACTGGGTGCTGAGCGGTTCTTACCATGCAGTTCATTGCGAAGTGATTGTGCTGGGTCTGCAGCTCCAGCACGTGCTGGTGGTTGGCTCCTATCTCTGTGTAGCTGGTCAGGAACAGGCCCTTGTTGTGCACAATCCAGTCAAACATCTATGGGAGTGGTAGTAAAACAAGTGGAAAGATTACAAAAGGAAGTATACAGTCAGGGAAAAATCTAGCAAGTATGACGACAAACACTAGCATTACTTTTCCTGGTCCCTTCGTCTAAGTTGTTAAACATTTCAGCACATGGCTTGGTAACTTCTTATGTTAGCACTGGTGCTACAATTCACAACTATTCAAGAATAATATTAGCATCAATTTCACCTTTCAGTTCTCAGTGCTAGTAATGGGGCTAGTTTTGTATTAACTACTATTCAACACTAATATTAACACTAGTTCTACCATTCACAGCAATTCAATATGAATATAACCATTAATCTGACCATTCAATGCTAATATTAACACCAGATCATTATTCTACACTATTCATGTAGGATTCACTACTATTCAACACTATTATAAACACCAATCCTACCATTCACAACTGTTCTAAAGTACAATTAGCAGTATTCTGACCATTTATTACTTAAAGCAGTAATCAGATCATCCAATAATTATATTAGCACCAGATTACTGACCATGATTCAGTGGAGGCACTGGTGCTAATCCTCCATTTACTACTGCTCAACACTATATAACATCAGCACCAGTTCTTCATTCACTACTATTAACCAGTACGAGTTTCATTTTACAGTGCAGCACTAACATTAGCAACAGCTTCATCATTCAATACTTATATTAGCAGCAAACCTACTTCGTTTTATAGACATACAGTATGTGCAAAAGTCAGAGACCAGTCCCATGTACTTTACAACCAAAATGGCCATTAAGTACAAGTTTATCACTTTTTAGGAGATATTTGTAAGGATATCAGATATAAGTTCTACTAAAGTAGTTCTACAAAAAATCTAGTTCTACAAAAATCTGTGGAAAAAACAGGTGTTTCAAAATTGGAGCTCAAAACAAAAGAGACAGGGGACTCCTAACCACCGTGCAGGACATAGTAGACCACAAAACTGTCACAATCAGAAAATCAGTACTTTCTTAAGCTTTCATCTTTGAGAGAGAGGAGAAAATCAAGCTCCACTCTTGCTTCAGATCTGATGTTTCTGTGCATCCTTTCACTGTGAGAAGACAACTCAACACATTGAGTATGAAAGGATGTGTAGCTGTCAAGAAGTGCTTACTGAGAAAAAAAAAATAGACCAATAGACCATCTTCAGAGAGAGGGAAAAATATCCCTGCAGATTTGTTTTTTGAAAAATGGAAAGCAAGTCTTTGAAAAGAATGGAAGCTGTAATACATGAAAAGAGTGAAAAAAGTGTGGTCAGATTTAGCTGAGGAGTTTTCTGCATAATTTTCTTTTGGTTTCTGTTTTCTGTTTTTCCCGATGCGGGAAAATGAAGAACTTGGCCGTTTTGACTGGAAATGTAATAAAAGAAGGGTGTTCTCCGACTTGTGCAGAGTACTCACATATTATCACAAATCCTGCTTTCACTATAATTCAACATTAGCATAAATTCTATCATTCAATACCACCATTAGCTGAACGCCAATTTTAACACTCACCTTTTCTGCATCCTGCTCAAAGAGCCGGAGTTGGAAGCACTGGTCCAGCTTGAGTTTGCGCATGTGCCAGGCCTGGTGCAGGTGCTGCCGGGTGCTGTGAAGTTTGTCCAGCAGGGCAGAGACCTTGGGGATGAGGCCCTGCACGTCCCCACAGCCCCGCTCGCCACCCTGGATACGCTGCAGCAGCCGCTGGCCCTCAGCATCCAGTTCCTCCACCGGAGCTTTGGTGACTCGCTTCTTAAGAGAGGCATGTTCCTCTATGCTGCGCCGTGCGCCGTCTAGATCGGTTGGGAGCTCCCGCTGAGACACCAGGTCCTGCAGCTCCTCCAGACGGGTCAGCACGCGAGCCGCATTGCTTGTGAACTCTTCGAAGGCCACACGCACCTCAATCCACTCCTCATGGTTGTAGTCCAAGCTGCCATCAAAGTCAGCCGTCAGCTGCGAGGGGTCCACCATTTTGGACAGTCCATCCAGGGACACCATGATGGTCTACGAGAAGGACGGAGAGATAAATGAAAACACCATTAACCCCTTGACTTTCATGGATGTTTTGGGGTGCAGACCATTATTCTGTACTCCTATAACATTAACTTAGTGAACAATTATGATGAATAATAAGGAGTTTTACACTTTAGGATGTTGACATAAGGGCTATAATAGCGTTCACAATAGTTCCCCCGGTTGACCACTTGCATGTCACTGGCAATGTCAAATGTTCTAACTGACATGGACAGAGGCATACAAACTAATACAAGCAAGCTAAATATACCTAAATATATTCAAAACCAAACTTTCAATCTAATAGTCCAGCAAAATTCACATCTTATTTGCATAAAGTCTCATTAAACCTCCACTTAAGGCAGCAGTGAAGAGAAATCACAATACCAAAATTTAGGTATTTAATGCTTTAATGTGAAATCGCACTATTCTCAATACTTTCAATTAAAAAAAAGAAATCCCATTCAGCAGACACTCCTTGACTTGTAGCTTTCATGTAGTTAACATAAGTAAACAGCAGCTCTCATCATCCACATTATTATTGTTTACATTATTGAAGTAAACATTACTGTTTCGGTAATACAATGTCAAAGAAAGATAATACTACTTTTCTAGATACTGGCAAACACTAGCAAAATCAAATCAAACAATAAAGCTCCCTTAAACCTTACATAACATTACACATAACTAACATTATATTTTGCACACGTGTTTGAGCAATAAAGACATTACAATGAGGTCTAGCTTAAACGTGTACAGTAATTAGGTTACAATTAAGCCACATCAAATATTGTATGCCAGTTATTTCAAACAAAAGTACAAAGCAATGCCCATATAAATATCAAAGAAACTTAACAGTAATACAAGTATTTCTAGATAAAAGCATTTTCATTACACTAAGTGTTAATTAATCATCAGACTGAAGCGAAAGTGACCTACGTGAGCTCCTTTGCAACATGATGCCAGTCTTTCAGCTAAATTTGATGAATTACTTCCTTTCCTTTCAGTCTGAAATAACCAATTCATTGTTT
The DNA here is from genome assembly GCF_904425465.1 of Colossoma macropomum. Classification (NCBI taxonomy): domain Eukaryota; kingdom Metazoa; phylum Chordata; class Actinopteri; order Characiformes; family Serrasalmidae; genus Colossoma; species Colossoma macropomum. Next base: position 31,939,444 of record NW_023494785.1, on the reverse strand, counting down.
GCATTGTTTCGTGCACATCAACGATGTAATCCTAATCATCTAGACAGCAAAGTAATTTAATATGTGAGCTCTGCTGATTTTTTTTTTAATTAGGGTTATTTGACAGCAGCTCACTTAGACTCTCTTGTCGCATTATTTGGCATTTGTTGTTGTGGGTGTTTCCAAGTACAGTCAGACAGGAACGTGGAACCAACTTTGGGGTCCACGATTTGGCTCAAACCCAGCTCCCAACAAACTTTGATCAAGCCACTAAGAACACTGAACTGGGAGCTATGTTAGGGCATATGTTAACTGTCGGATGGACTGCTGGAACTGAGTGGAAAAGCACTGATATGAAAGACTGAGCAGAGCGTTTAAAGGAAATATACAGTAGGTTTCTACTCAGTTGGAAAACACTTAGGTGACAAAATATGAGCAAGAGTACGAAATCCAGCTTTGAGCTGGTAATCTTCACTGATTTTGATATATCCTACAGTGCAGCTCCTACTAAAAACCTGACACAATATAATACATTACATTTAAAAAGTAATTCATATAATACAGTACAAATATATCTTTTATCACAGTAGCAATTTGACACTTTCACATTAGGACAGCAGACCAGAGCTCAGACTCTCAGAGCTCTCAGAGCGTTCAGTGAGTGAGCGCTTTTTGGTGTGCGATATTACAGCAGCCTTCACGTCCTGACACATTTTCCTGTTGTCATCCGCTCAGTGGGAGGCTTCCATGGTCCAGGAACAGCGTTTTAAAAACAACACAATTAGGGCCTGTTTGCAGCAGGAATGTGCTCCCTGTCAGATCATTTTCATCCAATGCTTTACTTAAGCAGAGCCAGAGAACATTCCACAGATTTCCACACAGGTCATGTTGTCAGAGACAACAGTGGACACACGTGTAATAACTCTCAGTTCTAAGAAGGGGCTCTGGGAGTGGTCCCCAACAGACAGTGCAATTTTATTTTACAGTTACACTTTTTAACAATTTATAACTGCATTGAAATCTTGAACATTTTCATATGTGTCTAGTAACAAAGCTTCAGTGGAGATACACATTACTGGGCATTGATTCAGCTCATAAGATGCTTGGTGTAATAATAAATGTTTAATGGACAATAAAACAGCGATTACAGGTTTATATAAAGCATCATTTCTGTGCTGTGAAGTTTAGCTGGAAAAGATGCAGTCTGCAGTCTGACCCCTAACCTGATTATACTGGATGAAGCTGTGGCTCTATCCATCTTGCATCTTCCCTTAAATAGGTCAGCACTAATTTTAACAGCTCTAGTTTCTCACCAGCACTGAGAATGTTCCAGAAAGCCATCATCTGCGCAAATCTGCTTTCTCTCGAGGAAACACAAGTGCAGCCCAAGAACTGGTTTTCAAAATAAGCCTGGAATTCATGCTTTATGTTTGTGCGCATCATCACTGTCATAACTAGAGTTAGATATGTTTCAGAACTGCTTGACAGATACCAACACCTTGATTTCGATATTGATTCCTGAATGACAGTTTTCTGATACCTTCTTTCTGTCTATCGTCTGGTGCCCATTTCACATTTTGGCTGTTTGAAAATTCAGAATCTGTGACCACTTGCTTTGGAGGTTTTTCCCTTTTAACAAACCTGTTTGGTCAGACATGGTCAGACAAATCAGACTTTTCAGTCATAATTCGGTAAATCTAACTAATGAAATAGTTAATGTGGTGGTATGGTGCACTTTTTGTTATTTTGTCTTTTGTTATTTATTAGTAAATAAACACAATTTATTGTGAAGTTATTGTGAAATAATTTTGAACCATTTATACCTGTTCACTGTCATGTAATGTTCCCATGAAGTAAAAATAGGGGGCGTTATTATAAAGTTTAAACATAAACATTGAAGTTTCACTTCAGCTTTGTATTTCAGTTTCACTCACTGAAATAATAACTCCAAATAGTGAACAGTAAATTTTTGCATTTTTCTTGCATTTGATTTGTTGTTTTTATGATCAAATTCTGTTGTAATTTTGGAAATGTAACTACCACAATAGCTAACATGGTGGTGAGGTGACCATAGTGGTCCTTCCTGCTGAGCTGGTCTGCCCGGCATCATAGGTTACACTCACACTGCAAGTAAAAGTGTCCAAAATCCGATCACAAAAAACACATTTAATCTGACAAGTTCAATTCAGATTTGGGTCATTTTCATATGTGGGGCTAAAATTCTTCTTTTGTTTCACAGCAGGTAGACAAACTGAGCTTCCTTTCTCTGTTTGATCAGCTTCCACAAATAAAACAAACACACAAATTTACAATGTTTAATGTTTTCTTTAAACTTTGTCCAGTGTGGTCATTTTGGTGTCTGCTATTTGTCCTTGAGGTTTAAAGTATCAGTTTGCACCTGTTAAAGTTTGACGTTACATGAAATGAGTCTATTAATCTTAAGGACATATAGAGGACAGCCATGTTTGTTGGATGAGTGTGACAGGCGGATATATGTTCTTTTGTGCATGTGAGTCAGTTCAGGAGCATGTTCTGTTTAGACTGGTATCAGAATAGGTCACATTAAAAGATAATGTGAACGACCAAACAGTAGCTGTAGATGCAGCTCCACTGGCTAAAGTTTCTTAATATGACTGCATGTAGTTTTTAAATAAAATAAAGTGTTAAATAAGCTGCCATTACACCAAAATGCTAACACTGCAGTAGCTAAACAGTAGCTACTGAAATAACCTTGACTGAATGACCTCAGGGTGGTCGACAGGTGGGACCACCACAATCACACAACAGCAACGTTCTTACTAATGTAAAGTTATTCCAAGCAATTTTGGACCATTTATATTGGTTTGCTTCATGAAATGTTCTTGCGAAGTAAAGGTTGCTGGCGTTGGTATAAAGATTCAAGATAAACTGTTTTGATATGACAGCATCACATTAATGCTATACTGGTTCAGTTTTACTTACTGTAACAGCACAATTCCAGAAAGTGAACAGTAGATGATCATTTGTCCTTCCACTTGATAAGACGCTTTTATGTGTGTGTATGACGGGGCAATGTAGACGCCTTACCTCAAATTCGAATTTGGAGCTGCCAAAGTTGGTCCTCTGTTTCTGCCAGAAGTTGTCGGGTTTGATGATGAGCGCGACGTGGATGCAGGAGGGGAAGGACTCCTGGAGGATCTTCAGCAGGGGCTTGATAGAGTCCCATTTGGAGCCGCGCATGTCCACGATGACCGTGAAGCCATGTCTGCTAACTTCCTCACTGCACCCAAACACAAACAAAAAAAGTGCAACTGAGTGTTGAGCGTCAAAGCATCACAAAAACTCCACCTTAGTAAGATAACCTATTAATCACAATGTGCAACCTATTACGTTTCCTAATAAATAATACTTACAGTTACAGGACATGTAACAAATCCTACAGAGAAAGCACAGAAAATAAAAGAAAACCGATGTAGGAACGATCGTGGTAAGCAAAGTGTCCCGAGTTGGAAAAAGACACCAGAGGACCTGAGCAAGCTTTGACATCCACAGCTGCACTTCCTGCCTGCCTCTGACTCTAACAGAGGAGTGAACAGAGCACATCTGAATCATACCGACCTCCCTCTCCCAGTGAGAGAGAGAGAGAGAGAGAGAGAGAGAGAGAGAGAGAGACTGACAGAGAGAGACGCACATTCAGACAGACAGAGATAGAGAGAGAGAAAGGAGAGAGAGTGAGAGAGAGAGACAGAAACAGGAGAGACAGGGAGAGAGGAGAGAGAGAGAGAGACAGAGGACGAGAGAGAGAGAGGAAGAGAGGAAGAGGGGGAGGGACAGAAGAAAACAATGAAAAGAGAGTGAGACGATTATTTAAAGCAAGGATGGAAGAAAGGAGAGAAGGAAGGAAGTACAAAAGGAAGAGGTTTGTGACTGAGAGGAACAGGATGAGTAATGTAGAATGTTTGGGATGTTTATAGAGATACATACAAAAACAGATGTAGAGATATAGAAAGTGAGAAAGAGGAAGAGAGAAAAACAGAAAGAGCGAGCAAGAGAGAAAAAGTAAGACAGAGAAAACAGAGAGCAAGAGAAAGAAAAACAGAAGGGGGGGAGCAGAAGAAAGGGGTAGAAGAAATGAAAGAAGGAAGGAAAGAAGGAAGGATGAAAAGAAGAGCTTTGTGACAGAGAAAGAGAGAAAGAGCAGCAGAGAACATATATGGATGTATAGTGAGATACACAGCGAGAAAGAGAGACAGAGAGATACAGAAAGAGAGACAGAAGACCGAGTCAGAACAGTGCGGTCTCTCAGCCTGTATATCTCTCTCAGGTCATCTGATATGCTGGACAGCTACCAAGACTGACGGCCCCCAGACGCCCAGAGTCTGTTTTCCTAACCCAGGGGTCCGTCTCCGACCCTCTATGATGGCTCTCTTAGGAGGAGAGAGGTTTGAAACAGTATTATCCAGCGTGTCTGCATGTTTACTCAAGTTAAAAGCAACATTTAAGACTTTTTCTTACCACCTCAAATGTAAATGTACAGAAACTTTGCCTTAACAAACGTACCATACCATTTCACCACACCTCTGTGTGCTAGCTAGACAGCAAAACGCAAGTTTTAACCCAAAGCTAACATTCAATGGTGCGTGAGACACATGTCTGTACCTGAAAATCAAACTGAATCAAATTTAGGATGATTTAATACTTATTAAGGCCTTTAATCTGTCAAATGTAAGACTTTTACATGACTCACAGACACCCTGTTATCACCTGAGGCTGGGACATCGTCCTGCGGCACCAGCTTCTCCTCTGCACACACTAATGCTTGTTGTATAAAAAAATCTCTCCTGTCAATAAATGGTTAAAGGAATACTTCACCCCAAGAAACATTATAAGCCACGCTAAAAGAACAGTTAGCGTGGCTTATAATGCTAGCATGATGCATAATGCTAAGCCAGTACTAATAAAATCTAACAGTGAGTCCCAGTAGCTTTCATTCCTTTTTAGCAATGTCAGCATTTTCATCAAGCAGAAAACAATCACAAGTTGAAGCAGAAGAGGGATTACTGGAACTGTAGCACCTCACGTCTGGAAAGAAGACGTAATTGTTAACAATTCTTCTTAACTTGCTAATGGGAACTGGCTTAATATGGTTTCCAGTAGAGACCACTAGTCCATCCAGAACAAAGTAGCGAAGAGAGGATGCGTATCTCTCGTCTCATTATAGCACGTTATGATACGATATTTTTGACATAAATTAAAAAAGGCAAATCATTTTGCATGATGTCATCATTCATGTCACATACCGGCAACTTCAAACACGTTCCTGTGTCCCTGTAAAGCAGACTTTTTTCCAGTTTAACATAATGGTGCTCACTGAAAGACACTTGGAAAGACGCTTGGAAAACAAGTAACACCTTAACTGAGTCTCTGTATGATGTTTTACTCTGCTGTTTTTGGCCACTGCTCTCACCGGCTGTCTCAGAGGAGGTTAGCACTGAGAGTTAGCATGTCATTAGAAAACAGTGTTTAATTCAGAATCTGCTTTGTAATTACCTCTGGTTTACCTGTTTTTTATCACTAAGACGATGCTAATTTCTCTATGTTTCTCTCTGCTAATTTCATTTCTGCTAGGGAATTTGAATGCTATGTTAAGACCAAGCTAACGGTACTATAACATTTTTATAGCAGCCTAAAAGCAGATGATTTGAAGCCCATAACTGACATTCAAGTAGCATATTCTTTACTTTGGATGTAAAGAATATGTAAACATCATCCTCTCTTGCTCCCCTTGTCTCTGTTTCTTTGTCCCTCTCTCTTCATCTGCTATTTTCTGCTAGGAGATTTTGAATGTCACATTAGCATCAAGCTAACGGTGCTGTACTGTTTTTAAAGCAGCTTAAAAGCAGATGATTTGAAGCTCATACCTGATATTTAATTAGCGTATTCTTTAATTTGGATGTAAAGAATATGTTAACATCTTCCTCTCTTGCTCTCCAACCGTCTGTCTCTGTTTCTCTCTGTCTCTCTGTCTGTCTGCTATCTTCTGCTAGGAGATTTTGCATGTTATGTTAGCACCAAGCTAATGGTGCCGTACCATTTTTTTATCAGCTTAAAAGTAGACAATTTGATGCTAATGACATTCAAGTAGCATATTCTTTACTTTGGATGTAAAGAATATGTTAATATCTCCCCCTCTTGCTACCCCTCATCCCTTCCCCCTGCCCACCTCTGTCCCACTCTCTCTGTCAGCTAATTTTTGCTAGGAGATCATTATTTTGAATGTTAGCAATAAGCTAACGGTGCTGCAACGTTACTGTTTTTATAGCAGCATAAAAGCAGACAGAAGCTCATTAATGACATTCAAGAAGCATATTCTGTACTTTGGCTGTTACAGTTTGGATGTGGACTCCTTCAGTAAAGGTTTAATTAAAGTCTGTCTCTGAACATTGGAGGCTTATAGCCTGTTAGCTTACTCTAACTTACACAGAAAGACAGTTAACATAAACGAAAAATGCGTCTGCTGAATCAGTCAAAACTGAATTTTGTTCGTGATGTGTGACATCACTCTCCTGTCCATCAGAGACGTCTGTGTGTGAAACAGAAGCTGCGATGAGGACAGTATGAAGGCTGCGAAGTGGAATGTTTGCTTGATGTGATGCAGAATCACAAAGTCCTCATACTGTGTTCAACATTAACGCCTGCCCGAATGCTCGCGGCCAGTACATTATTAATTCAGGACAGCAACAAGTTTTGGAACTGTGGTGCCTCACAGAGAAAAATGCCTCTTTTGGATGTGCACTTACATGAAGGCTTTGTGGCTTTCTCAGAATTAGTGCCTGCGTTATGGCCTTTTTAGTCTTTTTGTAAGTACCACAACAGCTCCATCTCTGATCTGTCTATATTGCAGTGTATGGTTCTGAGGGTCCGGATCCTCCGGAACCCTGTTCGGAAGGGGCCTTGGGGCAGATGCTAACCCACATAAAGTTCTGCATCATGCGAAGCTGGCTGCCTCTGCGCCACGTTCCCTTAGCACGGGCTCACGTGGCACACCACTGTGTTTCCCTCCGAGTTGAATCAATACAGGCTGAGAATCCGCACTGCTGCAAACCCACACATGAGGACTGGGTATGAAGAGCGAGTCTGCACAGGGCTGATTTTGTATCCAACCTAATTAAATTTCAACATGTTTCAGTGGTTGAGATCAAACTCTTTCAGAGTGGTTTGATGTGAAATGGTTTACTGTTAAGAAACTTACCTATTCAGATTTTTTACAGTGGTGGTGACAGAAACCAGAGGCCACAATGTCTACAACACAAATAGTCTTTTTATTTACTACAGTCACCAATGAACCTAAGTGTGTCTTCTGAGCTTTTATATGTAATGTTGGTGGTAAAATAGTGGTAAATCTGAAAATTAGGTTCCTTTGGGGACTATTTTTGGCCAAAATCTTCTCAAAACTTTTGTAATACGGTGCTACAGGCATCGAGAAGCGTATTCTTAACCATTTCATGTAATAATTTTCTGTGAGATAGCTTTAAACTCTTCAGACATCACTAAATTGTACAGAAGTTTTGAATAATGGGTGGAATTTCCATTTAAGACACAAGCATGTAGCAACTATTAGTAACTGCTAAAAGAACAGGGATCCCTGTAGGACTGCACGTACATACACAAAGACCTTGGTGATAGAAGTCCACCTTGAGTAGGGGAGTGAGGGGTGTCACACCTGCACCCTCCCTTATTCTAACACAGCAGGGGACCTAAGGGTCACTAAGAGGGCAATAGCTCTCAAAGAGAAGTCCTTCAGCACAAGGTTTCCACTTCAGCTGCTTAGCTTTGATCCATTACACACAACCTCTCGTTTGTCTTCTGTATGTGAGGTCTTTCTGCTGCCTTCAGTAGCTCAATGCTGTTGTGCTATACCGAACCCAATCCTGAACTAACTTCAGTGACCAAAAGCAAATCTTTGGGGTCTTTTACTTGAGAAGGTCTGATATACATATACAGAGAATCTGATTAAATTTGCACCCTAAGCTGGCCACAACTACTGAAATTTTGTCATTCATTATGTTGCTTTTCGGTTCTGAATTCATCGTTTGGAAGCTCAGTCTTTTTTCACACATTCCACACAGTCATTTATACAAAAAGAGCATAGATGCCAAAGAAATCTTTAAATTACGGGACATGGAAGTGTAGCAGCCCTTATGAGCACCACTATTTTCCATCATTCTATGGTAAGGGTGACGCTAAAACTAGGGAGCTCGGAACCAGACTATCTCTGTGTTCATTATCATTATCTGCATTATCACAACAACTTGTGGCACAAAGCTAATTTTCAGTGTCACGCATGGGAGCAGGCGGTTAATCAGCACTGTGCAGACAGGAGCGGGTCAATACATGTAGAGAAAACCCACAAATTAACGAATAGCCTAAATAAAACGATAAACGCTTAATAATTACCATATGTAACAAACATCTAACAGCAAGTTAATAAAAAGTAATAAACACATTCTAAATAGAAGTTCTAAACTCTCTCTAAGTAGAAAGTAACCAATCAGAGATGGATACCAGCTATACGAGTTTTCGAGCAGGAGCAAGAGAAAACATTTACAAAACATTTCCAGAAAGGTTTAGACATTTTGGAAAATGCAATAAAAAAACAAGAAATTGTGATTTGTTTATTCTCTTGAACCTAATATCCTTTCTTCAGATGTAAGTACAAAGAAAAGTACAAAAAAATAGTACAAAGTGTTTTCACTGACCAACTTAACTGTATTTTGTAAATATAAACATATTTAGAATTTGATGCCTGTAACATACGCAAAAGTGCTGGGACAGGGGCTTATTTACTGCAGAGTTACATCAGCTTTCCTTTTAATTACACTTTTTTATTCATTTAGGAACTGAAAATCCTAACTGGCACAGTTTTGCAAGTTGAATTTTTGCCCTCTCTTGCTTGATACAAGACTCTGCTCAACAGCTTGTGGTTTTCCTTGTGTTATTCTACTCCTCATGCTACGGCATACATTGTCTATAGGAGACAGGTTTGTACTGTAGGCAGGCCAGTCAGGCACACGCACTCTGTGTCTATGAAGCCACGCTGTTGTAGCACATGGAGAATGAGGCCTGGCAGTCCTTTCTGGCACAGAGAATTTGACATCCATTTTTCCCAAAAACAAAATGAAACATGGACTCATCTGACCACAGCACACGTTTCCACTGTCTTTCAGACCATCCGAGATGAGCTTAGGCCCAGAGAACACGGCAGTGTTTCTGCATAGAATTGATATATGGTTTTCTCCTTGCATAATAGAATTTCAAGTTGCATTTCTTGATGCAGCGGCAGACGGTGTTAAGCGACAATGGTTTTACAAAATACTCCCGAGCCCACACAGACATATTTGACATAGTGGTATGATCATGCAATGCTGGGGGCTTGAAGGTCACATACATATAACAGTGGTTACTGGTTTTGAGATTTTTCCAGATTCTCTGAATCTTTTATAATTCTCTCACAAACTTTGGCACAAAGTGGTGAGCCACAACCTATCTTTGTTTGCAAATACTAAGCCTTTGGTGGATGCTCCTTTTATACCCAATCATGAAACCCACACCCATTTACCTGGTTATTGTTGAATGTTTTTAAAACAGTGTAACTTGAATATTCTATAAACATTTCACCCTTATTTTGCTCTGTCCCAACTTTTTTGTGTTACAAAATAGAATCAACATTAAAACATTAAACATTTGTTTGTACTTTTGTCAGTTAAATAAGAGAATAAACAAATAACACATTCTTGTTTTTTTTGCATTTAACAAAATGTTCCAAGTTCCGGAAATGTGGTTTGTAGGTTGCATGTGGGCGATGGAAAAATGGTGCAGGACAGCAAACTAGCCAAATAAAGTAACTCAACAAAAGAAATAAAAACAACTGAACTAAAAACATAAATCTGAAATTGACTGATGTTGAAGGATGATAAATAAAAGGAGAATTTGTTACAAACTTCGCACCTAGATAGATACATGACTCTTAAATGCTAAACAGGGGATGGAACTGACTCAAAAAGCTGCATTTAAACGAGAGGGCTACAATCGCAAATTTGTAAATGATATATGACTAACACCCTCTCACACACTTGTACACACTTTTTAACTTTATAGTTTCCAATTAAACTTGAAAAATGCCTGCATCAAAATCTGAACCTAACCTGCTTCATCACTGGCCTCTTTTATTTTCTCAAATAAAAGCAGTATTTTATACTAACAGAGACCTCTCATTGACCCCACAACACAATTTTTTTTTATTTTCCTTTTATCATTCATACACTCAAACCAGAAAAGGAGAAAAAGAGTACACAAACACAGCAACACACAGACACACACACACACACACACACACACACACAATACCTGGGGATGCCTGCCAGGTAGGCGATGAGACGCCTGAGGTCCTCCTGTCGTATTCTGTCATGGTTGCTGCGGGCAGGGAAAGTGAGGACCGGGCCGCCGCGTCTGTCTCTGCCCCCTGCAGAACACACCAAGACACAGACACATCACACACTGACCAGTGAGCTCAGCCCGCTGTCTCTATCAGAGAATATTCATACTCACGCACTAGATAAGCCTTCTTGTTTACAACGTTCAAAAGATTTGTTCAGAGTTCAAAATCTGGTTTCTCCAAAAGTGCAATGTGACTTTGAGTGACACCTTTGTTGTGTAGGGCTAGGTGCTGGCAGGTTGATAAGAATCACAATATAGAGGACGTGATGCAATATCACAATATAACAGGATGTCCAGTACTGTGATATACTGCTGAATGAAACAGTGTCAGAAAGGGTATCTGAGCTAGCTGAGCATTTTCTCGCTATGATAGGTGGGGGACGTGGAATATGACATAAATGGACATTACTATTGTTCCCGCGCCAGCCCCCCCCCCCCACGACCCAGAAGGATAAGCGGCTTAGAAGATGTGTGTGTGTTGTTCCCGTCTGCTGGTTAATGAAATCATAACTGATATTATGTTTTAGGGACGGTCAAGAGAAAACAGGAATTTAGTCTTTTAAAGATATGATACGATGTATCATGCTTAATATGACCAGGACATGAAAAGGTTGGAAAGGTTCATTTTTTTTCAGGGTGACTTTAATAAAACCGTGGTACTTTATATACCCAGAGAACAAGAGGTCTCAGTGTTTACTTCTGCAATCGACTGCGCTACGAAAACCATACCACTCATGAAATATTATAATGAACTTTTCGGAAACTAATAAATAATTAGATTAATCTATTAAAAATTTCACTGACAACTAAGTACTAGCTACTAATTAATTACAATTTCCCTTCAGTCATATGTATTTGACTTGCCATGGCCTACTTACAGTTCCTTATCATTGATGATGCACACAAATATGCAAATATGTAAGAGCCTACTAAAAGACACTAGAACTTCTGACAAAGATAATGATGACGCTTCGAATCAATCTCCTATTAGCCTTTATGAACTTCTTTAAATTCCCAGTGCAACGTTTCAAAAAACAAATAAATAAATAAGAGAAAAATGTGTTATCTCTACTTTAGCCATGCTAAGCCTCTGATAGACAAGTTGGTTTGCCACGGATTAAAACATACTTAAGCTATCTGGGTCAGCCAGCTAAACAGCCCCTGCATTTCCCTACTGCTGTCACTCTCAGGCAGAAGTCACACATACAAAAGAAGATCTGAAAGTAGGGCTGCACCATACAGCCTGAATGCAATACTGTGATAATACTGTCACTACTATTTGCCCTTGGAATGCATTAAAGACGCACTGCAGAAATCATTATGAACACAATGATTACATTTGTTCAATCACGTGACCATCCAAACATCCATAGAAACGCAGGTTGAACTTCTGAGATGCTCACATCACACATCCAGCAAGTCCCAGACTGGTTCTGGCATCTGTTTCAGTGGCACTGGCACTGGTAGAATGACCTGATTCCTCAGAACCCTGTCAATCCACTCTTTAGGTGTCTGATGTGTGTTTTTTTCTTGTTTGGTTTCAGGACCTCACTTGTTGACCTGCCAGATCTGTCACTTTTCAGCGTTGTGGGACCTAAACATTTACATATTAGGCCCTGTGTGAAGCCCTAACTAAAGGAGCAAATATACACTCACTCTCATTTTTATTCATATCTCCACCAGGGACACAAGAAGACATCTTCGTGAGACAGACACTAATGATAACAGGGCAATTGAACTGGGCTGCAGGATCTGTAACTGCATGTTAACTGCCACTTGAAAATGAGCACTGCTCTAAATCTGCTTGCAAATTCTGTTTTTGTGAAAACCATTTCCCCCAGTGGGTAATACTGTAGTTGTCGTATACGTAAACGCTTCCTGTTTTAAAGGTTCTCGGAAGATTGTGCTGGTTCTTGTTTTATTGCAGCCTTTGCAGACCAGTTAGTATCCTGATACAGAAAGCTGACCATTTCTGCATTAGGTACAAATATTTCAGTCAAATTTGATATTCAGATTTGTTAAGCATTATTCAAAAAGTGAGCCTGAATACCTTTGGGATGAGTTAGAGTGGAGTCTTTTATCCAGAACTGATCATCCATCATCAGTACCTGACCTCACTAATGCTCTTGTGGCTGAATGCAATCAAACCCTCACACAATGTTCCAACATCTATTGCAAAGCTTTCTCAGAAGAGCAGAGGCTGTTATTGCAGCAAAGGGGGATAAACTCAATATCAACAAACTTGATTTCAGAAGAAATGCTGGGTGTCTACAAACTTTTGGACATGTAAAGTACATAGCATAGGTGCAGCTCATAAAGTGGTCAGTGAGTGGAAGTAGAAGAATGGGGTTTCTAATAGTGGACAGTGAATGTAACAGCACAATAGGAAAGGAAACAGAAAGTGGTACTTGTTCTACCACAGCGATGTTGTACAAAGTCACAGTCTTCTTTTTCTTTTCTTCATTTTTTGGAGCAGGTGTGTGTTTGCTGACACTCACCTGATAAGAAAGCCACCTTCTCTTTGAGAATAGGCAACACCTCGATGGCCTTCATCTCTTCATTTCTGTTGAACCCTACAAAAAAACAGAAGGTTAAACAGAGCTGTTAGCCCACAATACATATGAACGAGCTGAAGCACACTCACAAGTATTCATCCACACACAAACAAACAGACAACAATTTCATGGAGTGACACACCCAAGCAGGCATTTACAGCAGGCTTAAATATAAAATGATGCACTGTATTTGTTTAAAACTCTAACTTTATAAGAGAAAGCTAAAATGTTCCTAACCTTGAATGTGAGCTAATGTAAAGAGATTTTATTGCAATTAATTCAGGAACATGTTTGTCTATTTATGATGAAATGTTCAGACAATACAGAAGACAGTGGCCATGTTCAAATGATGTAGAAAAATAAGTCAACAAAATGAGTCTGAACGGATGTGCAGCTGTCAAGAAGCCCTTACTGAGAAAAGAAAGTAGATATTTTGCAGTAGAACATCGAAATTTGAGTAAATTTAAAAGTTTTCAGAACTGATGACTCAAGATTTTTATTGGGGTCACTTGGATTATGAGAAGCCACTTATAAGACTGAACTTTGACTGAAGAAACTTCTAAGACTGAACACTGGAGGTGTGGAAAACATCTCTGCAGATTTCTTTGAAAAACTGAAAAATGAATGAAAGAATGTGAGCTGTAATAAAGGCAAAGGGTGGACACACTAAATACTGGAAAGTCTGGTATTATATTTAGCTGTTGAGGCTTCTATGTAAAATTCAGCTTTTTCCTGATGCTAAAAAATGAACAGCTTTTTATCTAATGGTCGTTTTGATTGGAATTAAATTAATAAAAAGGGTGATCTCTGATATTTTCTCAGTACTGTAGTTATTGTACTCCAAATGAGCAAAACACGCATACGTTTAATTCATTTTACTATTTTTACTACATTTACTACATACTGGATATGAGATATCTGCTTTGGCCCAAATTTCCCATATCAGTAGTGAGGTTAGAGACATTGCTCCAACTGCCCCAGCTGGACAGACAACTAGCCACTCCACCCCTCTTCTGTCCTGATTCTGAGCTCTCCCGCCTACTCACCAGATGGCATGATCTTAATACCTGAGGAAGAGCTGGAGAGAATGAACCAGGTTTCTTCCTACAAGGTAATTTCGGCCCACTGAGTGTGTGACTGTTTTATGCGCATGTTAACAAACTCATCTTCCCTCATTTCAGTTCCTGCGCTAGGGAGGCCATAATATTACCATATCAATTGTAATGCCACCCCCTCTTTTCAATAGTTTGTGGGTTGTTGAAGCTGCAAGTGAATCTCACAGGCTACTAAACAACTTGCTTTGCATAATGAAACAGATTCAGGGCCTAAAACATGCATAAGCTACTTGATTTCAAGAATAATGATATGTCACAAAATGCACTGTGTAGTGTATTAAAGCAAATGTGTACAGTTAAAATACTGTACACTGCTTGTTAGAGGAACCGAGAAAAATATTTATATTTGACACCTGTTTTTATAAGATATGTTCTTTTTCCCTCAAATGAAAACCAATGTGATATCATGATGAGGCCACTGTGTTATCGAATCCCCAGTTTTAATCTCCAGATTGTATCTGTGCAAACATTACCACACTAACAATGAGAAAACAGCAGTCAGCTAATTCATCTAAAAATGGGCAAGAAATGCTCTAAGAATGGCCACTATCATCTAGCCACTTCACCAATATTAGGGTTGCACCAAAATCTCAGCCACTGAATATTTTCAGAATGTACCTGCCACATAATTTAAGTTGGTGGAACTTTTGAATGAAATTTGAATGAATTTGAATGAAAATCTGGCAAGCAAGAAGCTAAAGGCTCTGTAGAATAGCGTTTTTGAACACTGTTTAATTATACAATATTATATAATTAACTTATTTCATCTTTTTAATCTCTTAACATTCAAGGTTTATTTCATACAAAGCGTTATTATTCAGTTACTACAGGGACTTCAGTGCAAACTAATGGAGCTATTTTTAGGATATAGAAGTTTGTTATAAAACTCTGGGCCTGTCGATGGGCGCATGGCTTGTTCAGGGGTTAATCTTTTTTTTTTTTGAAATCAAAAATAGGGCCATGCATTTGGGAAAAATGATTAAATAGACCTCTTAGACTAGAAATCTTAGACTTCACAAATAATTTTAACAGTAACAATTTAGTTAGTTTAGTTTTTTAACAAAAAAGTTATTTGTTTCCTCTGCATTTCATAAAGCTTATAGCTTCTTACTTGTCAGCTTCTTATTCTAATTCGACGTTCCACCTTAAAACATGTGACACATTTTGGTGCCTGTGGGGACCAACATGTAACTGCCGCACCATTTAAGGTGGAATGGAAAGTTGGAATAAGAAGCTGGTGAGTACAAAGCAAACTTCAGCCTTGTTCAGTCTTCACAGAAGTGTTCAAACACTTAAGCAGCAACAGAGCATAACCGAAAACGTCAGCTGTGTGGAACTATTTTAGTTTCTAAAAGAGACGTGAGACAAGTGGTTTATGATAATTGCATGTGCCGAAGGAGGAGGTACAATCCAAGAACTTCACAAACGACAGCCAGAGTGCAAATGATAGCCTAAAAATAATGGAAATGTCTTGGATGACCAACCACTCTCTGTTGATGAGGACATGAGACTTCATGGTATGTACTGTAGCCTACATACTGTAATAATTTTAATATGTTTATTTCATGTAAACTGTTTAAGTTTATTGTCAGCTTTGCTCAGTTTACAGTTTGGAGCTTCAGCACAATCACCTGAATTTCAATTTCAGCCAAGAAATTCCGTCTCATTTTCACTACCAAATATGTGATTGTTTTGGTGACAAATAAATATACATAGAAACAAACTCAACCACTGCACTTCACGTTTGTACTAAAACCTGCAGAGGTCATTGGATACACGAGAGTCTCCAGGCTCTTCTCTTTCAGGAAAATCAAAGACACCCACTAAATCTACACACATACACTAACAAACAAATAAACCAAAAATAACAACCATGATTATCTTCATCTCGTAAATACAGTCTCAGTATCAGGCCATTATGTTCTTGCGCCTAAAATGTCTCCACTAAAACAACCTTCACGCATCTATGTTGCTTCCTCAACAAAGTGACCTTTAAAATGGTCAAAGAAGGGTCCAGCAGCGAAGTGGCAAACCTCTCCTAGTCGTGTATTATTGATGTTAATGAGGGTCCTAGTAGTGGAGAGCATGTTTTTAGTGAAAGCACCCCTGGCCTCTCTCCCCACTATTGATTCCATTAGCTTAGCGGGAGAGTCAGCAGTAGTCAGGCCCGGCTGCCCATTGCAATACATTATGTCATTGGGCTAAACTGCCCAGTGCTGCCTGGCTTCAGGGAAAACTATCAGTTACCGCAGAGCGTGCAGTCAAAAGGGAGGGCTGCATGTGGAATAGTAGCTGAAGGGACCCTCTGGCAGTGTGTAGCTCTGAGCTTGTGCATGTGTAAGTGAGTGTGGGAGCAGGGGGAAGGGGTGGGGAACGGAGGGACTGACCTCATCTCAGTGCTCATGCTGCCTTCATACTGTTTTGACCTCATCTATATTCATCATATAGGCCTATATGTGGGCTTCCTGCTATATCTTATTTTCTCCAATCTCTGTCAAAAGGCCTCAGGCATGTCATGTTGCCGTGCAGTCTGCAGCAGAGGGGTAAGTAATACACAAACCGCACCAAAACACTGCCCTACACAGGGTATCTGCTCTGCACACTGAGATCCGTTATGTAAAATCTGAGTCACGGACCACCGACAGCATCATCAACAGATGACCATCTGACCTTTGCCCTGCAAGAAGAGCATGAAAAGGCTTAAGATGACACGGGCACACAGTAAAGCATGCAAGTAGCTGCAGTCGCATGCAAAATTTTGAACAACATTAAATTACACGTTTTGTTGCTTCTCTAAGTGAACAAAAGTTAACACATCCTCTACAGGGAACTTCAGTATGGCATTTTCCTGCACGTTTTAGAGCACTGTTTCTATTCATTTGCGGAGTTTAACATATTGAAAAAAAATTAAACATAAAATATCAAATTAGGCCTGTCACAATTATTAGAAAATCGGCTGATTGTGATTATTTGAGACAAACGCAATTATTTAGGCTACAATCATTTTCCAAAGTCGTTAAATTTAAGCAACAAGCAGAATGTGAACTGAACGTGTGAGGCAAATAAATGTAAACAGATCAGTAAATGCATTCATTGAGACACGTTGTACCTTGTACCTGCTAACTTGGTGCTCCACCATGTTTAGAGAGCAGCATGAGTTTGTTGTTTTTCTTTGTAATATTTTTAGCAAGTATGGTAGCCAAATATGTGTTCTATTTTGCCTGTAGTTTTGGAGCTTTGCTCAACTGCATACATGAACATTTTTGGTGCCTGTGGGGATCAACATGTAACTGCCGCACCATTTAAGGTGGAATGAAAAGTTGGAATAAGAAGCTGGTGAATACAAAGCAAACTTCAGTCTTGTTCAGTCTTCACAGAAGTGTTCAAACACTTAAGCAGCAACAAAGCATAACAGAAAACGTCAAACATTTGGTGTACATTTGTGTTGTAACACATCAGGGGGTTCGCCCTGATTTTTCAGTATCGAACCCACAACCCTTATGTTAGTAATCGGAAGCGCTACAAGACGACCCACCTGGCGGACGCTAGAGGACAGCCTCAAGTGCAGAGCAACTGAGGGCCGGGACAAAGGCTCAACTTAGAAAGGACATGAAAGGGGCTACGAGCTGGGAAAACATAATAGACAATGAACGGATTAAGAGGGAACAAGGAAAGTAACCGCATTGCCAGACTAATGTGCTTTGCAGCATGCCACGAAAGGAGTTAATGACCGTGCTAACTAAAGACTTAAAAGGATGACCAAAACTAAGAGCTCCCCAAAACTGAAGCCAAAAAACTCCCTTCTCTAATCTCACCCTTGTCTCTCCCTAAACATGGAGACACATTTGAGAGATTGTTTTTGCTTACACTGGAGAACATTTTTTTGAAAAGCAAAGACTCGAAACTCGAGACAGATACCGAGGCTACCGGCTGAGTCAGAGCAACGTACACGTAGCAGCGTGAACTCAAGACCGAGCGCTAAGCAGCATGTGAGCACCCATTGGGTAGGGTGCCCACATCTGCTACTGCTCAGCCCTAATTACTCAGTCCTGGCTCTCCGGTCCCTCCTAGTGGGCAGAGGTGGTCTAGCAGGTTGTCTGGACGTTACATGTGTAATGTATCATTTCAACAGAACAACCAGCGTTAGCTACTAAGAAAGCATAGCTAGGAAGGAAGATGGCTAATCAGGCATTTTAGCCATTTTAGGCTTGTAATTGAACAGATGCATACAAAAAACAAGAAAAGAATTTGATCTATATGATAATGAATCGTCAGCTAAGAGGTCACAATCAGACAGCCCTATGTTAAATGTGCCATGACTTTTGCACTGGCAACATTTTGTTTTATTTTTTCCCCAGAGAGGTTAAATTCAGCATATAAACAGTACTTGTGCATTAAAATGTGCAGAAGTGTGTTCTCTGTCATTTTACCATGGGTGCCCAAACTTTTGCATACAACTGCATACTCTTTCTCGTGTCAGGCTCTAGGTCACTGATGGACAGTCACCAACAAGCAAAGATAAAAACTCAACTAAGCACAGCACATAAATCTCCAACAACTGCGTCATGATGAACGGTAGGCCTCATCCCACTGTACAGTCATAAATGGCTAAGATCAAACGAACAAATACAATAGCTTGAGCTTTACTTTAGAGGCATAAATCATCAGGGCAATCTACAATATCTGAATCACTGAACACAGCTCAGCGATGTGATCAGCAAGATAACACCCCAGAGGATTCTCAATCTTCAATTTTCAGAGGCATTAACTCGCTGGCAGCCAGAACACAAGCCTGCATCCTGGCAGCTTTTCAGCCTCAGTCAAAATCCCAAAACAACAATAAAATTAAACCAATAAATAAATAAACCCAGAGGAAAGAAATATTCTAAATCAGATCTCATCTTAATCTCATTTACCTCTCCTGGACATGGTTAAGTTCCCTCTAAAATCAAAACACTGTCTCAGAGAGGACTTAACTGATTAGTATCTGAACAATATTTACAGAAGAAACGTAAGATCTCATTGTTTTCTTATTTACACACTTAGAAACAGTTCTTCAAGGGTTCTTGAGTAAAGGCAAGGGTTCTATTTAGAAACATGAGTTGTATATAGAAATATTTCATGCTTACATGTTTCGTTGCATGATGAAATGGTTCTTGATGATGGAGAATGTGTTGTATATGGTTCTAACACCAGAAAGGTTCTTCTATTATTACAAGCTTGACATCATAACAATAGCAGAACTCTATTTGCCACTATATAGAACCATTTTCAAAAAGGTCCTTTATAGAACCATATCCAACACATTCTCCAATCAATCTGAAGAACCATCTCACCATGCAAAGAACAATTTAGGCATGAAATGGTTCTATACACCACTCACGGTTCTAAAAAGAACACTTGAAGAACCATCTAACAAACATCTTATGCTTTTCTCATTCATAGGCAGAACTTCTTAAACTGAAATGCTTATGCTGAGTATAAGTTAGAGAAAAAGTTTTGAGAATGAAATGTCCTCCTTTGGCAATAAACAAATTAATAAATGATGAACAAATGGAAAAAAGATGATGTTCTGCAACACTGGCTCGTTTTACTAGTCCGACAGGCACAGAATACATACAGCCTCGCTATCCAGCTCAGTTCTCTCTACATTATTAATGGTAGAAACCCTTCTGTCTCAGGCTTTTTTTGGCATTTACACTGATATTAATTCTACAGAAGAATGTAATGTTTTATTAAATGACTCCACTGAATGAGGAAGCGATATTGTTTAAAAGTAGCTAATGTGGCTGATGACAAATGAAAGCTGGTAGTGCCTAACTGTTATGCTAACATGGCTAACGACAATGAAAGCTGCAGGTTACAAATCGGCACAGCATTGAATCACGCAATGTCTTTAGGGGCTAATAAAAGAAAACTACTAGTTAACTAACTGATAAAATACAGCACAACTACTACAACCTGCCACTTATTGTTTGTTTAATGAATAGACTAAAGCTTGTCAGTAAAGCTACACACTTAAACTAGATGGTTCTTTAACAGGTTCCTTAGTAAAGGGAATGGTTCTATTTAGAACCATGAGTTCTTTACAGAATAATTTCATGCTTAAATGGTTCTTTGCATAGTGAAACCATTCTCTAAGATTGACAGAGAATGTGTTGTATATGGTTCTACATACCAAATGGTTCTATATAGCACCAAAAAGGTTCTTCAATCTTGACATTGTATCAATACACTCTTAAAAATGGGTTCTTCAGTAAAGAAAATGGTTCAGTTTAGAACCATGAACACACAAAAAATCCCTTGCATGATTAAATGGTTCTTCAGATTGATGGAGAATGTGATATAGATGATTCTGCATAGAACCTTTTTGAAGAGAATTCTATATAGCACCAAAAAGGGTTCAAGCGTGTAACAATAAAAGAACCCTTTTTGGTGTTATATCCAACTTTTTCCTAAAAGGTTCTACATAGAACAATATAAAACACACTCTCAATCAATCTGAAGAACAATTCATGATGCAAAGAACCCTTTAATCATGCAAAGGGTTCTTTAAGTCTTCATGGTTCTATACACAATCATTTTCTTTACTAAAGAATCCTTGAAGAACGATCTTTTTTTATGTGTGATAGAATAAGGCTTTTTGGTGTTATGTACAACTGTTTTCAAAAAGGTTCTAGGTAGAACCATGTACAACATTCTCCATCAATCTGAAGAACCATTTAATCATGCAAAGAACTATTTAAGCATGAAATGGCTCTACACAGAACTCATGATTCTAAATGTAACCATTATCTTTACTAAAGAACCCTTGAAGAATCTTTTTTGAGTGTGTAAGAAGATGGAAAATCTTTTTATATCAACATTTCAGTCTCCAGTAAGCTCCTCTTTGGCCACTGCTATTCGTATTGCTAGAACTTTGTGAATGATAACGCAGAGCTGCGCAGGGTGCTGAGATAAACTGCAGCGTTAAGCACTCTGAGCAGGTGCTTAATGGCCTCTGTGTGAAGTGTGCCGATCGAACCGTGCAGAAGAGTGGTTATTCCATTAAAAAAGAGCTTTCCACTGGCTTACAAGTCCTAACGTCTAAAGTTTTGTAAAGAAAGGTGCCTGTTTTACACATATGGAAACTGTCTACAGGCCAGTAGATTCAATTTCCACACAACACTGCCTTGAGTGACAGTCCCGGCACAACACCTTCACTGTGTTCAGAAACCCTGAAATCTGCTGCAATCAAGGCAAGATCAGACAAGACTAGGCGATGGCAGACTTCTTCCTGGACAGCTTCTGTATTCTACAGCTTCAACAACAGATCTCTCATTTCCTGACCTCATATATCCAATATACTCTTACATGCTATGTGTACTACTATTAATACTGTCTGATACGTTGCCAGTGTCTTCATGCCCAGCAGGTGAAACATACTGAAAACGTCTGACGCTTGTGAGATACAGCCATTTGAGGAAAGTGTCAATCTTGCTGACAGACTTTGATGTTAGGTTACCTTAAGAAAGCTCAGCTCTCTTATCGACAGAGGTTTCAGTATGTCTTATATTACACGTGTCAAAGTGGTTTGCTTTTTTTCGCTACATTTACAAGTTCAGTCTAACTTTAAATTCAGAACTGACCCCAGTCTTGTCATCTATGCTGAAATAATGTCTTGTCCAGTGCGGTTACGAACCGCTTAGAACTTCCATTCAAAAAGGATGAATGGAAGTTCATGAATGTTCAATGAATGAGGGAGCCTCTTCACATGTCTGGTTCCTATCACCACCACTGTGAACAGTTCTATTTACGTTTCTCTAGAACAGAGCATTTCACCCCAAACCACTCTGAATGACTTACCTATGCAGAGATGTTGAAAATTTGGTGGTGTTCCCCTTTAAGTAGAAATGATTCCCTACAGTTCAGCATGAGCTAATGTCTTCATTTCACAAGCTCAAGCATGGCTCCACAGCTGAGGGAAAACTGGTGCTTAACAACAGAGGTCTAATAATGTGGAGGGACAGGAACATCACACTGAACTCCCGAGCGTAACAATCAGCTCACTCAATTACAGAGCAGCCAGAAACACTTTACGATTAGCGCCGCTAGTCACTGCACATCTGCAGACTGTTCTCACATATGAGGCTTCATCAGTGACCGTGACAATACTGAGGTTTTTGTCCATATATATGGACAAAATCCTATAATGAAAAGCAATACGTCAAGTGTATTTATCAATTGTATCAAAATGACAAATTTTTTTTGTTTTTTTTGCTTAATGTATCTGAGTTTTGGCATATCTTTTGAAATGAAACAATGCGTTTGAAATGTCTCTCACACATGTAAAAAATGACATGTATTTCTTTTCTCTATGGGATTTACAGTGCAAACGTTATGAGCACTTGAGAAAATTCCATTTTAAAACATACTAATTTGGGTAGTAAAATGCTTGTTTGCTCAGGAAAAAGTAATATTACAATAATTATGAATAACATTAAAGGAACGTCTAATTTGCTTAATTTCCCCCTTACCCCATATGTTGTCAATGAGTCAGAACACGTTAAGTGTCCAAATTTTGCTTCTGGAGTTCAGCGCTGGATCTACGAAGCTAATGTTGCTAACAAACACTAGAAGTCAACTGTCACCCAAATCTTTTTTGGACCAACACTTCTCTCCACTAACTATAAGAATCAACAAAACTTCACTGCGTAACTGAACGCTGTGTAATTAGATTGTTTGCAAAGTTATTTCTTTAATACAATAAGCTGTGATTTCATGCATGTCAATGTGTTTGTTTAACCATTTCCAACTCTTCTCTCAAGGCAGACCAGTGCTATTTGTAGATGCCATCCAACACCTAGTTTGGTTCAGTCAATGCTTCTTTAAATCAAGTGAGCGGGCATGCTTGTTTACTGCATTAATGTTTGCATTTATTCTGTTGTTATTTGGTGTTTTTACAAGCAAAAGCACAATTAATGCCCAGACAAATTGCTTTGAACAACTGGCTTAGGTGTCTTTTTGTACAGTACCAACATTGCAACATCTATTTTTTTGCTCAGATACTTCCTTTAAAGGCTGGGGCCCAGAAGAAATCTATTACAGAAAGCTCCCTAAATACAGCAATGTAATGTAGGTATAATGTGCCAATCAACATTTTAAAATGAACTATTTCAGCATCCATAACAATAATAAGCATAATAATAGCCTTAATCCGCTGACCACAGATTCACTTTATCCTTTTTTTAATTTATAAAAGCATGGATGGCACACTTAATTTATTTAATTTCCAGTTAAAACAGTGATTAAGTTATGCATTTTTAGGAGATATTTCTGATATGATCAAATGTAAGATAGTCCACTTGCATTAAAAGATGATGGGGCTCCTAACAACCATGCAAGACCTGGTAGACCATCAAAACTGTCCTCGTCAGATAAACACACAAGCTCCACTCTTGCTTTAGACCTGAAAAAATCCACAGATGACTCAACACTATGAGTCTGAGGAAGGAAGAAATCTGCAAATCAAACAAAGAAGCTGCTGGTGTTCTCACAACACTGTACTGACAACCCCAGAGTCCATCACTGAAAGTTACTTGGATCCCAGAAACAGAAAGTACAACCAACTTCGAAGACTGAACTTTGGAGATGTGGAAAATATCCTTGAATATTTCCTTGAAAACTGAAAATGAGTCTCCTGAAAAGAATGGAAGCTGTAGTAAAGTGGACACATTAAATACTGAAAAAAAAGATATTTAGTTGTTGAGGCCCATGTGTAATTTTCTGTTAAATGTGTTTTCTGGTGGTTTCCTCATACTGAAAAAATATAACTGCAGTTTTGACGGTGAAGTGAGTAAAATCTCCAGAGAGTCACACCTTAAATGTTCTGTTTTGTCTTGTGATATACACTCATTCACAACAGTAGGATATTTTTATAAACCTTTAATAACCAAAACAAAAACATCTCGCTAGTGGTGGAGGTCTGTGCCACTGAACAGCGATTGAGGGGGAGGTCTTTCTACAGCGCTGTATGGCTTGGCACAGAAGTCAGGAAACGTGGGTGTCTGGCCTCATGCTCCCTCTCCCACCCTGGCCCCCACTCTAATCATGTTGGGATGGAAACTTTGGCTGTGTGTATGTGCGTGTGTATTGGCCAGCGCTAGGCTGGATTTCCTTTTTTTTGGCTCGGGTCTAAATATAGCGCAGCCTCAGAGGTAACGATGTGCCATTTTCTCAGCTTTGGGGACTCTGGATAAGCAGGCCAGAGCCATGGCCAGGTCTCTGAGCTACCAGCCCACTGCTCATCTCATTCTGTCAGTCCCCATCAATCTACTCGAAATGGGGGGAAATGAGTAGCAAACATCCCTGGGCCTGTTTTGATGGTTCTGTGTTAATGGGTAATGGGTTATCTGAGTGGAGACAGCTGGTCCTAGGTCAGTTTAATTAAAAAATAATGCGAAGTAGAGAAATGGGACCTGCTACAATGTAGCACATCTGAGACATCATTGAATTAGGAAGCTAAAATAATGCAATGGGCAATCAAAGAGCAAGACTGCTCCCATAATTTGCCCTGATTTTGAATGGTTGGCTAATAAATTCTGAATTTATTATGATGGCCTACTACTAGAAATGCCTGCTATGGATAAGCTGCAATGTGCAATAAAGCTGTTGGATTTTGCGATGACATAATGAAATGCGAATTCAAGTTTATTAACAGCAAACATTAATGACAATATTCTGCACAAACAATATGTATTTTTCCCTGTTTCTTTTATTTAAAAGATTATTACTGTAACCTCTACTTTAAGCGATTAATAACAAAAATGACAAAATTAGTATTCACTTTCGACCAAAATAACACCACTAAAAGGGCCAAAGTAAAAAATCTCAGGAAATTAATGGGCCAGTTGTGTTTTTATTTCATTTTTACTTATCATTTTGCCATGACCTGAAGGGGCCATTGTTTATCCAAAATACGCCAAAACTGCAACAGCAAAATGGGCATTGAATACTTATTTAAAAATAATACTAAATAAATTACTAAATAAGTTTTAATTGCTTAAATTGTTTTAGGAAGGTTTTTCAAAATTTTAGGTCTTTTTTTTTTTTCTTAATTTCACAAGCCGTATAAGATTAAGTCTTGTGTTTGACCCATGAGATTTACAGCATAACTGAAAGTATTTTTTTGATAGTTTTGTTTATTACAAGGGGGTTAGAAAACAGTCAGGATTCTATGAAAAGCTTTTTATGTAGGTGCAAAATTTATAAAATGATCCATCATTGCTACCGGAACAAAACTTTGTATCTGTTTTTGTTGTTTTGTATTGTTTTTAATTATTTGAAAAGCTGCTGCTGTTTTCACTCTGCAAATTTTAATAACAAACAGTCCAACATAAATATTAAATCTTGTTAAATGAACTTACATTGAGAGTGTAAAATATTTTTTCTTCACATGTAAAGTTATGTTTTTGAAGACACAAGGTATTGTACCAAGAGTGATGATAGGAAATGTAACAGTATGTAATTCATTAAAAAGTTTCTAATGGGGATACAAAACATTTTACGGCTTAATACGTCCCTTGGGACTGAGAATAGTCATTGCATTAAAATTTACTGGCTACTAGTTAAGGCTAGAGTAGTTGTCAAGCTGTGCACATGTGTACCTTGCAACTGACCATTTGCAAAATAATTAGTGACATGGCTTTTAACCAATCACAGTCATTACTTAGTGCTGCTTCTGCTGTCAAGTAAACGAAAAACTAAGCCAGAACTCCTCAGATCAAACCTGCAGTGAGAACGGCAGTGGCAGTAAAACAGTCTGAATTATCAGCATAAGAAATGGTAGAAAGGTGCTGCTAAGAAAGATTTCATTTAGACAGACTATCATGATCATCTGGAGGATGGTGCTGTTTTTATTTCACTCCTGAAGCTGGACTGAAATAGTCCACCGACCAAAAGATATCCAGCCAACACCGTCCAGTGGGCAGCATTCTGTGACCACTAATAAAAGACTAGAGGATGACCATCACAAACTGTACAGCAACACATGAGCTACTGTTTCTGACTACAAGGTGGACCAACAAGGTAGGAGTGTCTAGTAGAGTGGACAGTGAGTGGACACAGTGTTTAAAAACTCCAGCAGCACTACTGTGTCTGATCCACTCGTACCAGCACAACACACACTAACACACCACCACCACATCAGTGTCCCTGCATTGCTGAGAATGATCCACCACCCAAATAATACCTGCTCTGTGGTGGTCCTGTGGGAGTCCTGACCATTGAAGACCAGGGTATAAGGGGCTAACACAGTATACAGAAAAACAGATGGACTACAGTCTGTAACTGTAGAACTACAAAGCGCTATATTGTGAGTGAGCTGATAAAACAAAGAGCAAAGATACAAGGTAGGTGTACCCAATGAAGTGGTCGGTCAGTGTATATACATAGACAAAATAGGTAATACACAAACAATCTGTGAGTAATATAAATCACATGCAATGGAAGTTATGTACTCTTACAGTCAAGTACTAAGTACATTATATACAGTACAAACAGTGATATTTAGCAAATATACATGTAAATATATAATATGCATATTGCATTAAGTTAAGTGCATATATGCACTGAGTACAGTAGGGGAAAGTGGGATAGGCAGTGCTATCCAAAATGAAAAGTTATTTTAGCATGATAATTTAATAAAACTTTTTTATAAGCAGCAAGCCATTTTACTGCTTTGTGATTCATGTATTTTTGAAGGCCTGAGCCCAATTTTCACTTATTTGGCGGGGATAGAACTGTCTGAACGCTTTCAAGTACATTAATACGCTGCTAAAAGTACTTCCCTCATCTGAATACAAAGCAAAATAATAAATACCAGACTTCACAGTCTGCTTGAAGCTTCAACCAGTGGTTAATTTGATGTGGGTTGGATTGCAAGGATTACACAAAAAATAAGAAAAACAGAGAACTCCTCGAGAAAACCTGGTGTTCCAACTTGCACATTTCATGCTTCAGTTAAAAAAACCCACACCAAAAAAAACGAATGAAATAATCTTACAACAGTTTTTAATTTCTCCTGATTTAGCATTAAGAGTATCCATTTTCCCCCCACCCCAGCCCGAGGTGCCTGAGAGTGGTGTGTGAGCTCATGCCAGCTCGTTTCTCTCACACATCAGCGCCTCTGAATGCAGCCAGCACCTAGCATGAGTTACAGCTCCCCAGCCTCTTCCCTCCATTTCTAGTCTGTGTTATTCCCCCTCACCCCAGCCTCTCCGCTGGCAGCCTTTACCGCTCCATTCCCATACCGCTTTTTTATGGCTCTTGTTCACAAGCCTTGATTGCTTGTTGTTTTACAGCATGGCGGAAGCCAAGATGCAGCCCAAGTGTCTCCCTCAGGGGCGGCTCGGTCAGCAGGTCAACACGGGGTTACAGGCTTAATACATCCCCTGGAAATGATATGGGTGGCGCTGAAGCGAAAAGGCCCCCACCCCCAAAACATGATTTCATTCTGTAGTGCCATCCTTGTGAGGAACTGCCTCCCTGTCCCTCTGCCAGACAGAGTCCACCGATACTCCATCAGAGAGGGACTGAACAAGCTGGCTGATCAGCATGCAGAGCCAGGCGTTAACACAGTTTCAAGCCATAAAAAACCTGCACGTACCTGCATGGAGTCAGTATTTTGAGTTGTATAATTCAATCGCATTATGGCAAGCTGAAAGAGTTAGCTATGCTACTGTATGGTGAAATCCTTCTTCTAGAAAACGACTAAAACTGCCACCTGCAGCCCAGAGAATCTGCTGCAGAACATGATGCAATGCAGCAATTAGCAGACAATAACAAACCTGACAAAACGGCAAACGACAGGTGTCTAATGGCTCAAAATAATGAGCTAATCCTGGAGCTGGCTACAATGTCCTGCTTTTCTACTCAGAGCTATCTCACCATGGGATTGCAGGAAAAACTCAGTTGCTGAGATGTAAACAAAGTCATTCAGAGTGGTCTGATGTAAAATCCTCCATTCTAGGAAAACTTACTGTCTTAAGATTCCTTTACAGTGGTGGTGATAGCACCCAGGGGTCACAATGTCTACAATGCAAATACAGACATTTTATTTACTGTCCAAAACCACCAGAGAACCTACATGTGCCTGCTGAGTTTGTATATGTAATGCTTCCCACACATAGGCTATACTTCAGCAGCTAATCCAACTGCACTCTATGTCCAAAAGTACCCGGACACCCCTTCTAATTAGAGAACTCGGCTACTTTAAAATGTAGCCATTACTGACGCAGTGCTGCCAATATAACAGGCTGTTCTGGAGCAGCCAAAGGTCATCGTATAAGGTAATGCATTAGCTAGAGGGGTATAATGCCCCCTAGCATTGGGCTGTGAATCAGTGGAACTACATTTTCTGATGGAGCACCAGCTTTAGGATGAGTTGGAGTGGCGTTTATGATTCAAAATTAATCACCCAACATCAGTATCTTGTGGCTGAACGCAACCAAATTCTCACAGTAATGTTCCAAAATCTAGTGTAAGGCCTACCAAGAAGAGTAGAGGCTGTTACTGAAGTAAAGGGGCACAAACTCTCTATTAATACTCTTGATGTCAGAAGAAATACTGGATGGCCAGGTGTCTACAAACCTCTGGACATAGAGAGTATATTGAGTATATTTCAATCAAATAATGTACAATATATTTCTATTACAAACTATTTCATACTGTTATAAATAAACATAACACACAGTGTCACTGATGCGAAGCAGCACTCTTTTCCCTGTGGTCACCTCCATGACCTATACCCTCACTTTAAAAGAAGTCTATGTTTATATGATCTACACTGTTACAGTAATGCTAATTTCTGCTAGTGCCTCTCTGTGATTTTCCATGTTATCCCACTGTACATTCCATGCCTTATTTGAATACTGTGAATTCAGATATTCATCTGTTCAAAAAAACTCCCCCACCCATCTAGGTTGGTTTCAGACTGGTGGCAAACACTGATAAGTACTACTGCTCATGGAAAATAGTGGTAAAACCATAAAAATGTTTTCTTTGGATACTATGTCGTCTCACAATGTCCTACATGTACCTCTCCACCACGAATGGATCTTTTCTAAATACATCAAAACCATCTCACAAAACTAGTGCAAAACAATGTCTCAGGCATCAGAGAACTTTCTGTGAGGTAACTTTTAGAGACATCAAACTCTGTAGATGTCTGGTTCCTATCCCCACCATTGTATAAAATTCGGACTCAGTAAGTTTCTCTTGAAGAATTAATTTTACACCAAAAACTGGTAAACAAACTAATTTCTGCACTGCCAGAGAACAAACAGCTGAATCTCTCCTTTAGAACATTCCATCTGCCACTACACTTCAAGGATGACTACAGGTGAACAGAAGGAGGTCACAGTACCTGAGAGTAGGATGAGTCTCATCCCAGCCTGAGCATACTGCCAACTGTGGATATCCACAACTGTGCCCATGTTTCAAGTACAGTTACAGCTCACATCTGCTACTAGACTGACGGAACAGTGGAGTCTGGGACTGAAACAGGAGGTAAAATGGGCTCTACAGGGATGAAAGACACTGCTGTAATGACCAGGGCTACTTAGAAATGTGGTACCACCTCCCTTAGTCTCTTACTTAGTGGCCCCCTCACAGCAAGAAAGATTTATTAGTGTAACTGAGAGTGTGTGTGCGTCCCAGCTGGCAAACAATAAGGGGTTCCAGATTTGTGTTAGAAAAACTTTTCTTGCCAATTGCCCATTATTTCCTGGACCCCTGTTCATTCCCTTGCCAAACCCATATTTAATGTGGACTGCTGATTCCAAGTGTTGTCTAGATCACTGGAGAATGACGCATCGATGCATTCAGTGTCCCAACAGCAGTGTCGTGAATCTACAAGAAATGGTTTGGCAAAAAATTTATACACTTTTCTGCTTATCCCAGATAGAAAGTCCATCAGCTAAGACATGTTTGGTGTCTGAATTAGTGCTGCAGTCAGCAGGCTAACACTGCTAACAAACACTACTAGTCAAGAGTCACCAAACCTTTTCTGTAAATACATGAACAAAACTTCTCTTCGCCCACTCAAACTGCATCCAGGACTTGATTAACATCATTTACATTTATGGCATTTGGCAGACGCTCTTATACAGAGCAACTTACAATTTGATCATTTGACACAAGTAGGTGAAGACTTAGGAGTCTTGCCCAAGGACTCTTATTGGTATAGTGTAAGATGCTTGCCCAGGCAGGGAATTGAACCCCAGTCTACAGCATAGAAGGCAGAGGTGTCACCCACTACACTATACCACCCCTTGCACAGACTTGTCAATGTGGCTCAGGGCACAGCATGACTTACTGTGTACTATACAAATGAACAACACTTCACCGTGCATCTGAATGCAGTAGGCAACCATTTCAGACACTGGTGTTCAACGTCCCCCATATCTGGTTCACGCTGATTAGATTTATGATTTCTTTCATTTCTATTATTAAACACACAGATAAGATTAACACTTATTTTTACAACATAAATTATTTTTTACAACATAAATTGCAAACAATCTGTAGCATCCATATGCTGATGTGAATGCACACAGCTGCTGAATTTCAGCATAACACCTGTTGTTTGGCTATACGGTAAGGTGGTGTTCATTTTCATAGTTGACAGTAAGCCATACTGTGTCCCAAACCACATCAACAAGTCTTGTGTCTTCAGCACTAAACTAAATAAGCAAATTTGGACACCAAGCACATCTTGGGTGATGAACTGTATCTGGGGTTCATTATGTATAAATTAGATTTTTTTCGCTACATCGTTCCTTTAGTAAAACAAGTAACTTGTTGCGCAGATTGAGTTAAAACCTTCAAAGCTTTCCAAAATAGGTCCTAGAAACAACTCATTATTTTCTCATAACTCAGTGCAAGGCAGTGTTTAAACTTAGCTAAGCTTTAATGAGTTTTAAGCCTTGCCAGCATTTGCAACAACATGATACCCATTTAAAGAAGCAGTGAGAGGAAAATAACTGGGGGTTTCCAAACACTGTAACTTCATTATCCCATCAACGACTGCTGTGCCAACGATACAGTCCACTGCAACTAATCAAGTTACTATCAGCACTTATCTTTTAAGGAAAGCTTTCTCTTTACAAACAAGATTAAAAAGTAAATGGAAGTAGGTCTCATTAAGAATGTTTGGTAGTCACACACATTGACTTTGGTCAAACCGAATAAAGAGCATTTCTTGTTAAATGGTTCTAGTTAGCTTACCTTTGTCCGGAGTGGGGCATTGCTGCGTGAGGCGTCTCTGTCTGTCCCGTATGAAGCCCACATACAGGAAGCGAAAGAGTACCGTAAGGCTTGCCATGAGTGGTCCAAATCACCAAATCAATTAAAAGAGCATAACAGTGCTTATATCAGAAGGCACAAACAGCGCTAGGTTGGTCAAAGGAAAAGTTTGTCCTCTTCCGTTTGTCTCTAAATGTTTGTCTTCATTACTGCGTCCCAGGGTCACCACACAATAGAGCCCCTCTCAGCCTAAATTAGGCAGAGAATCTTGTCACATTTCAGTCACTGGCACTGCCAACTGTCCATCAAGGACAGGGGAACATAGAGGGAGGGATAGATGGAGTACAATAAGGTGCCAATGGAAAGGGCACACAGCTGCAAAGGCACACATGGAGAGAGTGCCCATCAGGTCTACCACACCACAGTGCCGAAGACAGCCCTCCTAACCCCCCCTCTCCAAATCAGCTGATCATGTGTGAACCCCCACCATAGCCTCCGTTGTTTAATTATAACCCCCCAGAGGGACGATGGGATTTAGTTTGCCCTTTTCCACTGAGCCTCTGCGATGACCTTGGCTATCACAAGCCAATGATTCAACCACACCAAGAAATCCCCATTCTCTGTAAGAGAGCCCACCGAATGACTGCCCCGCTGTCTGGCAAACGCTAACCAAATTTAAAAGCAGAAAGAGTTCTGTCTGTGTCCACTGAATTTTCAGCCAAGACAAAACTAAGCAATTGATTTTAGGGGTTACGCAAGGCTCTATACTGGGTCCCTTTGAGAAATCCTGCTCTTATTATGAGGCAATAACAGCAAGTCTATAAACTGCTCTGAGTAAACAATAAGCCACTGAGGGATTAACAATAAAGCTCTTTCTGACAGAAGGGAGAGCAGCACAGCATACATTTCCTCAGAATAATGTGAGGGTTTTCACACCAAACAGGGTCACTTTCACAGGCCGCCAGCTGCCAAAGCAAGGAGGCTCAGAATGTGCAAAACAGAACACAGTCTAACAATCAACCCTCATTTCTGTCTTAACTTACACTCACTTACTGGTTTAGTTTTTGGAACTTGTGAACTGATATGAAGAAACATGCTTGATTTACAACAATCTGCAAATAAGAAATATTAGACACAGTCGTATGTAAAGGTTTGGACACTCTTTGTCAACTTTTGTTTTGTTGATTTTTTTTTTAGTTAAAATAGGTTAACATCATCTACAGAGCATAAACTTAAATGTAGCATTTTTTCTGCTATTTTTTGTGCACAATTTAAATTTGCTGAGTTTGACATTAGAAAATGTTAAGACATACAGTACAAAATAACTTTCGCACAGGCCACAATTTATTCTGTCTTTTTCCCCCCCAATATGTTAAATTCAGCAAACAAACAGTAACTTTGCATCTAAATGTAGAGAAGTGTGTTCTCTGTAGAGGAGGTAAAACACCAAAAAAACAACAACAACAAAAAGTCATTTGATCAGGGGCATCCAAACTTTTGCATACGACTGTACATCAGCTAGATTTTAGTCACTTTCACTTGCTTGACTAAATCTACCTGGATTAGCATTACAGAGAAATATCTTAATTTCTAAAGGATTACAAATGCAGTAAAATGAATAAAATGTAGCATCACTTCAACATTCTGCTCTTCCAGAATACAATTAATATGTCCTCATTACTGGCTTGAAATATTGGTCAATCTTAATTATCTGTGTAATGCCTTTTTTTAAACAATTATCTTCCAATACTATTATAAACCTGAAACGATTGTGCATTGTGTAATAAAAGTTATTGTTTTATTTACTATCCAAAATGACCAATGAATCTACTTGTGTGTTCTGAGTTTTTTTATATGTAATGTTGTTGAAAATCTTTTTTAAAACGTTTTCTTTAGGGACCATTCTACCTTAAAATGCCTTTTAGGTCAAAATCCTGTCTCAAGACAGGATCTCAAGTTTTGTTATTTCAATTTTATTTTTCTGAACTGGGCAGGATGAAGTTTTCCTTAACCAGCATTTAGGGTTTCAGTACCAGTCATTCCCCTGAAGTTACTCATGATGGCCAGGTCAAATGCAGGAGACTCAAAAGGACAAGCTAATAAAATTTCCAAAATCTACTTAAAAATGTCTAGTAGTAGTAAAGAAACAGTCTCAGTACTAAAAATTCCCAAAAGCAAGGATGATGTGCAGTTTCACACAGCAGCAGCTGAGAATCCCAATAAACGTGGCCACTCCCTCACGGTATTTTGAGTGATATACTCCATCCTCAATCCTGAAAAACACTCCTGACTTCAACCTCCAGAAGCCTATTTTCCTCCATCACTCAAGTCCCCCCCTTCTGTTTTCTCTCACTCTGTCCTACATCATTCAACCATCTCAAAGACATTTCCTATTACTCTGCTACACAAGCACTATACAATCAAAATTCAATTTGTAGGAGAATAATACAACTGGCAGAGTCCAGAGTCCATGTCTAAAGAGATGCTGAACTGCTTAAACAACATAAAGTTTCTTTATAACCCTGTGATTGCAGCAGCTTTCCCAACCATCTCAAACACTGCCGCAGCTGAGCCACAGCGAGCCAGTCATGGGGGCAGCACGTTTCATACAGGTTAGTGCTCGTTTCTCACAAATGAGCATGTTTTCTTTGTTGGTTTTTCAAATCTTAACATATCTTTTGTTAAAGCTTTTCAGATCACGCAAATTTGTTTGGCAAAAACTGCAAAACCAAAGGAACAACAGATAAATGCTTGGGAAGAATTCCAAACCCCACACATTTTTTCCCCTACATTGTCCAATGCTCAGCAGAAAAGCATTGTTAAGGTGTTTAAATTTAAGTAAGTCACTATTTAAGTAAAACCTGCTCTTCATTCTAAAAACTAAATATTACTACATAGCTGTTTTGTAGGTCTTTCTATTCTTAAATGCAAAATAACAGTGAAAAAAATCAGAGTAACACTACTCTAAAACTACTTTGAAAATTGCTGTCCCCAAACTTTTGATGGACAGTGTATGTAACATGCCCCTTTGAGTCATGTCCACCAATAGGAGCAGTGATAGGCGTGTTGTTTGGGGAGAGGGAAAGGAACATGTCAAGCTGGTCTGGCTAGAGCTTGGGGTCAGTGGTTCAGTCATGCAGGGCAGGGAGGGCAGAACCTTCACACTCACTGGGGAACCGCAGTGGGTAGGAAGGGAGGCCACCACACAAAGATAGACAGAAGAAGACTTTGAAGTGGAGCAAGAGAGCACAGACACGGAAGAGGCTTTGAGATGAGGGGTAAAAAAAGTAAATGAAACAAGCAGGACAGCAGTAGAACATGCTGACCTCTGTCTGGTCGGCCAGAACAACACAGAGAAAAGAACCAAAAATGGCAGTGAGGGCTCCATAGTGGTGCGACCATCTATGTGCTCGATACCCAAAGATGCCACAGTCATCCTGTGGCAAGGAGTCCAAGAGAGCATAATTAGCTCCTCTCTCTCCCTCTCTCTCTCTCTCTCTCTCTCTCTCTCTCTCTCTCAGTGAGTAGGCTGGTCCTCCCTGAGCGCAATGTTAGCCAACCTGTTCTATTCAAAGTGTGTTGAGCTGTACAAGGACATTGCGTTTGGCAGTTTGATTATGTGACACTTCACGTTTTCAAGGAAGCATGTTTTAAGCACTATGGCCACTTATTGTCCACTCCATTGGAGATCCACTCGTACCAGCGCAACACACACTAACACACCACCACCACATCAGTGTCACTGGAGTTTTGAGAATGATCCACCACCGAAATAATACCTGCTCTATGGGTGTCCTGTTTGGGTCCTGACCATTGGAACAAGGTGAAAGGGGGCTAACAAAGTATACAGAGAAACAGATGGACTACAGTCTATAAAGTCTGTAATAAACTACAAATTGCACCTACATAGTAAGTGGAGCTGATAAAATGGACAATGAGTGTAGAAACAAGGAGGTACGTAATGAAGTTGCTGTTTGGTGTATAAGCAAATACTGTAAACAAACAGACGACAAATTTGAACTATGGATGTGCACAGACAACCGAGTACTCGGTTAACCGTTCCAGGTGCCAGTATTCGAATTCTGAAATCACTATTCAGATTTGTGAAATAGTATGTTATGTCAAGCTACTCTGCTGAAATGTGAGTGCATTAACGTGGGTGCTTTGCCAAGGACATGTTGTTAAGGATATGAATGCAGACAGTGTGGCTTTTATCGCGTAACAAGCGTGGCTGATGTTAGCTAGGTCCAGAAACAGTGAAAATATATCTCTCCGACAAACTAAAATATTGGCACGTTGTACACCAAAGAGGAGAAAAACATCAGAAGAAGATGACGAGTCTCCACCACCATCCAGTGTTGTACAGGATAGCTGTTTTGGCTCATTAGCTCATCTGAGACCGCCTTAGTTATGTTACTTATCCAACACGAAAACCTACCAATTTCTCTTGGCTACTTTACAAAAATACAACACGTTGGGAAAAGTATTCCTCTGTGTGACGCTAATTTTTTGTGCAACACCAGTGCTACCACCTAAAAAGGTAAAACACAGCTCAACAGTAATTTCAAATGAAATCCATTGTTTTCTTCTTTGCACTGTTTTTTTCGTTCTCAGGGGTTAATCAGTTATCTGTTCATGAACAATTATAGACACTCAAATATTAAAATTAGCCTACATGCACATCCATAATTTGAAAAATGCAAGTTCTTGTTCTGTAGATAAATCACTAAATCAACTGAACGATTATGGATTATGCTAGCTGTATGCCATAAATGAATAAACAAAATGGATATTTAAACTATTTGTTTAAAAAATGTGGATATTCAAACAGCAAAATCATTGTTTAGGTATCACTGTAAACACTGGCTTTTTCATTTCAAGTACTGCCCATGCACATCAATACTAGCATCTGAGTCATGTCTGCTGACGTGAATTACTAAGTAAAGAGGTCTTCAACCTCTGCTGCCCTCAAAGCAAGCTTCGTCACCACAGTGATTTCCCTTTGTCTTCATTGCTCTATAAAGCTTTCAAACAGACAGGGCAGGTTTGATAGGCCTGTAGAAGCCTCAGGGCTCGGTTCAGTTCAGATCAATGACAAAGCACGTCAATAAAACCAGGAAGGCTCTGGCAGCCTCTTCCAAGAAACAGTACAAATAAATCCCGCCTGTCTAGAGAAGGAGAGGCCAAAAGAACACACTGACCAGGCTCTGACTGACACCCCAAAACACCAATACATCACTTTAAAATTTTCCAAAACGTTTAGATGCGAGCTGTTTGAAAAAGAAAAGAGAAATGACTGGAGAACTGCAGAGAAACACAGCAGAGCAGCACGTACAGTACTGCACACGCATTAAGCATCTAGTGGGTCTCAGCTGCTGTCCAGACTGTTGTGTGTTTTGACACTTGGTTCCATCATCAAGGACTTGATAATTAGCTGATCCATTAAACGAGTTGAGTGGTTGGAAAGGAAAACACTACATTATGCACCACATTAGTCACCGAGAACTGAAAGTGAGAGCCGAGTGAAATGAATAATACAGCACACCACAGACATCCAACATCTACACCAATTTATACACTCCAGAATTATTGATATCCTTAGTAAAAATGAGCATAAATGCCAGTTTATCAACTTCAGCTACGCTGAAAACTACGTCCTCTTGATACTGAAGGATTTCCACATGGCCAACATTTTCACTGTTGATCCGCTGCCTGTAAAACTGTCTGAACGTGTCTGCACAGATGGCGGAAGAGAACAAAGAAAACAAACAACCTTTTTAATGACAATACTTTGGATAAACCTTGAAAAGTTAGATCTCTATTATATTCTCAAATCTTTCTGATAAAGAACAGACATGTTCTTATCTTTATTGAGGCTGCCAATAATTCATCTCTAATCTTGAATCACATTTATTCCTTTCGTAATTGGATTAAAGGTATATAAACCATGCACACTTTTTAAATTCATTGTGCTGTATGCAGAGTGCGTTACATAATTTCCAGCACAGCGAGTTGTGTGCATGCAGTTCTACATCGGAGAGCTCATACAGTCCTCAGGCAGTGTAAAGGAAGCACTTTGCCAACTCCACTGTGAATAGACCCTCACTCATTCACGCCAGACTGTATCTATTTCTCCCTCTCCCTCTCTCACTCCTTTCACTACTTCTGACATTTGTTCTCTCCCCACACACACATTTTCTTTTTTGCACAGTCTTACATGTTCTCTCTCTTTGTCTTCCTCTCTGTTCCTTGCACCTTCCACAGCTGATTCGCGTGTTATTCAGCAGGACCAGGCATTGCAGGCACTGCAAACGTTTCCAACGTACACTATTATTCAGAAGTCTGGAATCACTGCTTCCAATAATATAAAAAACTTTTATTGCAGGTACATGTCTAAAATGGTTCTAGTACGATGTTAATATTCTAAAGGTTTCAAACTATTTGTAGGAAGCTGCAGAAATGAAGGACTTTTAAATGATAAACAGAGCTGTAGATAATTCTACAATCTTTGAGAAAGCTGTATGACCAAGTATTAACTTACTTATACAAAAGGTTGGGAGCTCTGGTCAAATGATATGTTAAGTCTATTTTCTACATGAAAATAAGGGTGCATTTATACTTCACTTCCCTTAGCAGAAAATGTCTGTGTTTACATGCAAAGATTTTTGCGATTATATATTAATATTGAGGTGTTTATCTGCTCGCTGTACTCAACAATCTGATGATCTCCGTTTACATGCACACCACAACGAATCCGGCCCAAAATGACGCGCATGCGTAGAGAACCACTTAGTGTAGACGTTACCATGACAGCGAGCAGCGCGTGAGTCCAGTGAGATGAGCAGCAGTGAGTTACCTGAGTTTCAGCTGGCGCGCCTGTGTTTTTAACTGCTTTAAAATTATGGCAGCTTCAGGAAAATGTACTTCACATGTGCTTATTAAAGAAGGGATGAGAGGAAGACGTCGTGTTCTGAGGCATATAAGCTGGACGCCCGTCTGACTGCCGTCTTTTAACATTCACAACATAAACTTCGTCTCCTCTGCAGACCAGTTTCTGCTCCCGCCATGGAGAACATTAATAAACGTCCGCTATGAAGTGAACGCACATGCGCAGAACGTACTTAAACTCTCCGATTGTGAATGTCATCAGATTCAGGCGTTTACGTGGCTATTCTTCTTCTATTTAATGGATTATTTACAGGATTACCCACCTCGTTCAATCGAACAGAAATTGTATTCCGAATGGCCTCAGTCGGACTAGTCTATTCCAAATGAGGTGTTTACATGGACTTATTCTATTCCGATTAAGATATTAGTCAGATTATTAACGGATTATTAGGCTGCATGTAAACGTGGCTAATGATACACAGCTGCATTTTAGTTCTGGTTTGCTTAGCATTCACACTAACATATTTAACCTCAAACCAAAAGATGTAAACAAAAGTCATACGAGTAAAAGGTCACAACTGATGGGGCAGATTTTATGATGATAATGTCCACTGAACTTTCTAAATCACGCTGTTCTCTGTCCTATCTGGGCTCACTGGTTTTATTTATGTCTGGTTTTATCTGTCTTGTGATATTAGAGCAATAAGCCACAAGACTCCCTGCATTACAGTGGTTTGTATGACTTAAAGCAGGGTAAAATCCTTGTAACAGCCCCGAGGGGGCTTACTGCTTTTACATAACTGAGAAATCTTGCTGCCTCAATATATAATTTATGTGTGCCATCAAATGTTCACATTGAGTATTTTATAATGACTTTAAATGTGCCTCAGCCTCGTTTAAAACCCGAAACTCTCTCTTCTATAATCACTGATTCAGAACTAAAGAGATGATAAAACACATCCATGTGTCAAAACAGGATCAGAAACTCGTCTTTTACACAAATCAAAGAAGTTATGCAGAGTAGAGAGGATGGTTCGCTCTGTCTTTATTCCCATCTTTGGTCTGTACTGCGTTCATGCTTCAAACGAACCACACCAAGGTTCAAGGTTCATACTCTACAGACAACACACGTCTGCACATTGTGGTGCACAATTACTGTTTAGCTGAATTTAACATATTGAGGGAAAAAAAAAACTAAATGTGCAAAAGATATTTTGTTTTCTAATATCATAAACTCAGCTCAAACTAACATCAAACTTTCAAAATTAGCAGAAAAATGCCATATTTGAGTGTGCGCCCTGTAACGGATGTGTTAACTTAGTCTCACTTAGAAAGTCAACAAAACACGTAATTTGACCTGGGATGTTTAAACCTTTGCATATGACTGTATATATTTATAGCATTAGTGTCCAAGAATGCCTATTATTCGAAAAGTGCTGACCAGTTTTTGCTGATCAAATAGCTGTTCACAGTAATTTCGCAACAAGGCATCACTGTGAATAGATAATTACAGTTCATTATTCGATAACATCTGCTTTTTTTCAACTTCAAAATGCTTCAAATTGTAAATAAACCATTGATTTACCTTTTGGTGTCGAGTTTGTAACATTTAAATCTACACTGTATAAGTTGTGAATATTATGCTGTGTAATGTAATGCAATCAACAATGTGCAAAAACATACATACAGTCATCATTATTCATTTGAATTTTCTTCAGAATATTGTGAGAATACTGAATCTCAAACTCAGTATCAAGAATTGAATTGTAGGCTGTATCGCTGCACTCTAATGACTGTGATTCCAAACTTCTGAATGGTAGCATACACACAACACAAGTGTTCTTGAATGTTCCTAAATGCAGAGTAGTGAGCATGTTTTACTGCATTACAATACATTCAAATGCTTCCAGCATTTCAAACAAAAAAACAGCATTTAGAAAACTCCATTAATGCTTCTGATTGAAGAAGCAAGAAACATCTGGACTTATGAGGGAATGAGGTTACCCATTCAAAACAGTCAAAGCTCACATCTAAGACATGAACTTGCCCTTGTTTTGGTTAGATTTCCATTTAAAAATGTGGAAAATAGTTCAAAGCAAAGCAGTGTGGTTGCTAGTCCTAATTTAGGATGCACTGCTCTTATTTTGTTAATTGTAGGTCTCTCAAACTGGGTTTCCATGTCATACACAAGCGCTCCACCCACAACTCTGAAAAGACCCTGAAATGTCTCCCGTCCTCCATATAAAATCTGACCACAAATCACACGGATGGCATTTGACTCAAATAAACTTGCCCTTTGACTTTTTGTTGAACATTGCAGGACACATTTTAATGAGAAAGGTGGCCTGTTTTGTTTCGTCTTCTGCAGGCTGTCGTCTCTCCCAGCAGATGTCAGTGTATCCTGAATTGAAGTGATCACAAAGGTGAAACTACATTACCCACAAACTTTCTCTGACTCACAGGCAAAAGCAGAGGCATCCAGCACATCAGTCAGTGTTTCATATTGACAACCACATTTTGTAGTATCGAAGGGATTCCTCTACAGCCCACAGTATAAACCAGAGCTTATTACAGATCCACCTACAAGAGTAATGCAAAAGTCAGAGACCACCCTTCATTTATGTCATTTCCAGTCAAAACTGCGATTAAGTACATTTTTTTTCATTTCTCATTTTTCATATTTCTGAAGAGACTGGATATAAGATGACCCACTTCTTATAGGGGGAAGTAAAAGGTAAATAAGTAAAAAATTAGAAGTTTCAAGCAGGGGTAAAGAAAAATGAGACTCCTAACAACCACGCAAGACCTGGTAGACCACCAAGACTATTACTATCAGATAAACAGCACTTAAAGTTTACATTCAGTATATCTCACATTTAGGACGTATTCATTGTTTATTTAACAAATGCGTGTTTCACAGTGAAATATCGGTGTGTCTGCCAAAGAGCTTAGCATACTTCTTGCGAAACAAAGCTCTTCAAAGTTGTCCATCTGTGTTTCATGGCACGCCTCTTTTTTACCGACCAATCAAAGGCTTTGTCGCATAGTGTTTTTCTTCTACGGAGTTCTCCTAGCTGCCGTGTGCGCGACAAAGCTAACAAAGCCTCTGTGCGACGTCTGCGGTTGTTCGTTTTCTCCGCAATTACGTCACATTGTTCGCTGAAGCCAGGTGAACGTCGTCTCCACAAGAAGTATGCTGAGGCCTTATGACTGAACTTGGAGGTTTGGACAAATATCCCTGCAAATTTCCTTGAAAAACTGAAAGCAAGTCTCAAAAAAAGAATGGAAGCTGTAATAAAGACAAAAGTGGGCAATTAATGAAAAATAAATAGCTTGTAACTAATGGCCATTTTGACTGAAAAATTAACTAAATGAAGCGTCTCTGACTCTTGCACAATACTGCATACCACACATATCAGACTGATTACGTCCACTGACTACAAAATCCCTTAAATAAGCTGGCATGGCTACAGAATAATAGGTGTGCTGTGCGGTATATGTATAAACAGATAAACAAAAGAGATAAAGAGAGAGCAAGAGAGCGTGTGTGGGTGTGTGTGTGGGTGTGTGTGTGAGAGAGAAAGAGAGAGAGAGAGAGAGAGAGAGAGAGAGAGAGAGAGTAAAGGGGCTGGAAGAATGCTAAAGGCTAGTCGACAGTCATCCAAGCCTTGTCTGACAGCTGTGCAGCAACATGCCCCCTCTCTGATAGGACAGTGATGACATCATCTGTGTCTGATTACACTCTGACTCTGGCAGTGCAGGACCCTCTGACCTTCTGACCAGGGAGATTAGCAGGCAGCTTTCAGCCTTAATGTAAAACGCTAAGTGCACTGAGACTCAAGATAGAAAGCATGCAATGTGATTTAACACCTTTGTTAACATAGCACACGTATCAGGTTAACATGAACGGACTGGTCACTGCACTCTCCATACTGTGGTCAACGCATGGTCAATTATCCTGCTACCAATTAAGGAATAATGACGCGGCACAGATAAACAAATGAAGACTGGTTAGAAAAGATGCTCTTTCAAAGACGTTGTAGTTCTACTGGAAGAAGAAGGGCTGTGATTGGCTACGTGTGAAGAGCTGATGGAGAAAGAAGAAGCCAGATTTTCACAGAGAGCATCCAAGATCATTTCTATCACCTTCTAGAACTGCACTCAAGATATACACCTGATTGCACAAGACAAACAATTCTCATACAAATATACACCGATCAGGCATAACATTATGACCTTGTTTCTAAAAACTCTAGCAGCACTGCTGTGTCTGATCCACTCAGACCAGCACAACACACATTAACACACCACCACCACATCAGTGTTACTGCAGTGCTGAGAATGATCCACCACCCAAATAGTACCTACTCTGTGAGGGTCCATGGGGGTCCTGACCAGTGAAGAACAGGGTAAAAGGGGGCTAACAAAGTATGCAGAGAAACAGATGGACTACAGTCTGTAACTGTAGAACTACAAAGTGCACCTATACAGTAAGTGGAGCTGATAAAATGGACAATGAATGTAAAAACAAGGAGGTGATCATAATGTTATGCCTAATCGGTGTATATTTCTGAGGTCAACCTAATATTGTGAGTACTGTGAATCGTGAAAAAGTTTTCAAGTATCATGACATCATATTTTCACCATATTGCCCAGTCCTAATATATACACACAACTATACGAGCTTACATCACTCTGAACTCAAAGCTGAATTCCCTGTCCTAGGCCGCTGCTGTTGGAGAGTGCCTAGGGCTCTTTGATTCACTCACAGCTGACCCTCGTGCCATATCATTACACATACTTATCCTCGTGGAGAGCATGCAGAGCTGGGTTTTACAGCGCTTCACTGTGCAGGTCATTTCAGTGTGTGGCAAAACGCTGGATAACATTCAAGGAATAAATGTGAAAGAAAATTCCCCTCGAAGTACTTTTTGCAGCGTTGCAGGTAATACAGTTCTACAGCTAAAGAATGGGACTCAAAAGCATTTCAAGGATGAGTGCAAATATGTGGCCACATAATAGGGCTGCTCAATTCTGGCAAAAATCATCATCATGATTTTTTTGGTCAATACACGATTATTTAATACGATTATGAATTGACTTTGGAAACATCATGCTTTTACTGAACTTTAAAAAAACATCTTTTTAACAGTGGATTTCCTTGGATTTTAAATATAATTAAAATGCAAAACAAATTTAAATTATAAAAATAAATAAAGAAAATAAATAATATATAAATGTATATACACATCTAAATAAATAATAGAAAATAATCAATTAAAATAGATCAGAATAAATAAGATTCCACAACCTACTGAAAACTACTAAACATATATGAAAATATCAAATAAAAATAAAGTAGATCAAAATTATTAGATGGGTTTGGGCTTTTACTGAGGGGTAGTAAAAGTTCACCTCAGTAAAAACAGGGGTGCACTGGATTTATAAGATATAATATATGTTTTCATCATTGAAGCCAAAATCATAACTGAAAATAAAGCTGATTAATCATCCAGCCCTGCAACATACAGAATTTAGGCAATTCCTAAGGTTTAGCTTTAGTTAACCAGATTGGAGAACCATTAAATTAACCAGCTAGCATTTCATCCCCAAACCCTGACATGTGCTTTATTAACCTGACATTTACACAGGATTAACAAAACAGCTCAACCTGGCTTAAAAGATTTCATGTTATTAATCAAATTCCCAAAGAAAGAGTACATTGGCAGCCAATTCTAACCCAAATCAAATTGTTTTTTTGTTTTTTTTTAAACTGGGTGCCTTAAACTATTACATTACTTAGGTAAAGCAATATAGCTTGACTGCTACGAAAATAAAGCTCTGAATCATTTTCCATATATTGTCCTTTGAGACACAACCAGTCATCAAGTACTTGCCATTTTCGACCTAATTGGCCACTAGAGAGTGAAATGAAAGAAGGCCAATTAAACTGTCTCTGGAATCACTGTGGCACCCAGAGTCAGGATCAGAAGCACAACCAGTGGAGCCATGGGAGCTGCTATGAGCTACGCTTGTGCAGAAAGTCAAGTCCATGCTCACCAGTTTTGGATGAGTTAGTACAGCCAATGCCTTATTACCCTGTTCTTCAATGGTCAGGAACCCCAAAGGACCACCACAGGGCAGGTATTATTTGTGTTAGTGTGTGTTGTGCTGGTACGAGTTTTTAAACACCTCAGTGTCTGAGACTGAGAATAGTCCACCAACCAAAAATATCTAGCCAACAGCGTCCTGTGGGCAGCATCCTGTGACCGCTGATGAAGGACTAGAGGATGACCAACACAAACTATGCAGCAACAGATGAGCTGCTGTCTCTCACTTTACACCTACAAGGTGGATCAGCAAAGTAAGAGTGTCTAAAAGAGTGAACAGGG
Source organism: Colossoma macropomum (assembly GCF_904425465.1). NCBI lineage: Eukaryota > Metazoa > Chordata > Actinopteri > Characiformes > Serrasalmidae > Colossoma > Colossoma macropomum. The sequence goes on along the minus strand of NW_023494785.1, from coordinate 31,894,756 downwards.
AGTGACCTGCTGTCACATTTTCCATAAAATCAGCATTTCACTGACTTGTTACTCTTTATATTTTCCCTGTTGTCTCATGATGAAACATAATAAATACCCAAAATGATTTCATTATTTGAATACTAGCACCTTGAATGCTTAACTGAGAACTCGAGTACTCATGCGCATCCCTAATAGAAACTATAGAACAGACCCCAAAATCAAAGACCCTTTTGAAACCAGAAAGAAGATGCACAGATGCATTTGCACTATCTCATACTGATGGTATATCTAAAATGTAGTAAAAGTGCAGAGTCATAGCATTTATGGCATTAACTCACATTCGCTGGCAGAGAGAATCTGCAGGGCCATCTTTTCTTATCCTCAACATCAAGCACAGCTTGGCTGCAGGCATCCACCACCGCACAGAGCTGCTGCAGAGAGGCCTAGCTCCATAGAAGCAGAACACAGCAAAGGCTCACTCCATCTATCCACTCCCTTCTCACTGCTATCTCCCCCACACATCACAATCCTGCAGTCAATACAAGGGCCCCTGCACGCAGCTCTGTGGCAGGGCCCATTATGAGATCACGGTGCGCCACTGGACCAGGCCTGTCCTCTCTGGGAGATGATTGGTCTGGAGGGTGTAAGGGGGCGGGGCGGATCAGTCGATGATGATTATCTGAGCATCATAAATTGAGACCTTGCAGCTATGCATGGATGCTCTCGAGGAACAGGGGAGCTTGCAGGTCCTCTCTGTATGGCCCACTAGGAGGTTTAATGTGAAACTGCAAATGAGTGAGCTGCTCTTGAGGGGGAGATAATCAAAGGGTGAAATTTAAAAGGTTTGGGCTTTCCTTTCAATTGTACTAAAAAATAATATTCAATTTTTGGGAGCTTAGAGCTTTGAGCGTGAACATCACAAATGCATTATTAATTCAGGTTAAATTAATAATGAAAGCAGAGATGGCCTTTTCACACTTTTTCCTGTTTGCATAATGGCACTAGGAAGCCCTAGACACCTCTGTCCCTTGCAGCAGTAAATCACACTAAAGGATATAATCAACACACAAGCCTCAGCCTATTAAATGATGCCCAAAATGCAGCTAAATATGGCTGGACCCCCCAGAAGTCCTTCACAGAAAGCGAGGCGTCCTTCTCCTTGCAACCCCAGGAGGAATCTCCTTTGAGAACAATTACAATCTTCTCTTTACACAGGGTAAACACGCTAAAATTAGCCATGCCGTGCGAACGCCAGGGTACTGTTCAAACACATGGGGGTCAATTTGCATATGGCAATTTTATGCATAAGCTAGTCAGCAAAGTCTTTCTTTCAGTAAGCAGGTGGGCCTGGAGAAGCAGCCCAGGAAGCAAGATCAATACAGTGGAACACAAAAATCTGAGAGGATCAATAAACCACTGCTCAGCATCGTCCATCAGGGTGAGGATGTTATTGTTGAAATAACACCCAAGAGTAAAAACCCTGAAAGTACAACCAGGGATTTAGAACAATGTGTTAAAGGGAAATTCTACCAATATTTCAAAATTTCTGCAGAATTGAATCGTTTAAGATTTAAAGTGCTTTGCTATGAGAAGGTTAATTGTAGAGATACTCATATGGATTTCTTTACAGTGGTGGTGATGGGAACCAAGGGTCAGGGCTCTGACTTACTTTGTTTACGACTGAATTACGCAGAAATTTTGAAAAATTGGCAGAATTCCCCTTTACCACTCTTAACAGTGTTCCATGGAGTGGCTCATTTACTAGGCTACATCACACCCTCCTCCTTGTTGACCTTCCCTGGAGGCAACCCAGGGGTTGATAGGCATCAGCGGAGTTTTATCCGGGTCATGGCACCAATGTGACAGGGATGGGATTCCAACTTGTGCTCACTAAGGGTGAGGCTGCCTGAAAGACAAACGCTCAAATAGAGCATCGACAGACAATTCATAGAGAGGCTTGTACTTAACAACGCTACAGTACACACTGACTGGTTGATAATCAAAGTGATTTCTATACTATAGTGCATGATGACATTATTCTCTCACACGGTTTGAATGCAAGTGTTTAAATAAATAAGTTACACCCCATGCAGATTACCCGAGGCAGTGTTCACAATAACATCCCCTTTACAGCATGCACAGAGAACACTGTTTATGCACAGAAACTGAAATATTCTGCTGCTTTGCTTTTTTGCCTCATCACTTTACCAAAGCTAAAACCTCTAGAAGGTGAGGAAAACCGGGCCCAAACCAACAGCCTATTCAGCACTCACATTAGGCTGACGGTGGGACACTATTGTTTGGGTTTTGAGAGCACTTCCGATCGAGAGGTCCATGTGAAGCAGCCTAATCTGCAATCTGTCTGGAGCTGCCTCACAACTAAACAGTGTGGTGAGGGTCAACAGGCTGTCCAAACACAACCACGGCCCTGCCTAAAGACAACAGGCCTACAACAACAGCAAGTCCAGCCCAAGCTTAGCGCCAAGCCCACTGCCTCTTTGGCATGAATGGAAAACCCAAGTTGGAGCCAGATGTGAACTAAACTGTCTCGTTAAGTAATAATTATTCAAGTCAGATAAATTAGTCAATTGATTTTGATGTACTACAATATCTTTCACTTATAGTACTGCACAGAAGTCAGAGACTCCTCTTCATTTATTTAATTTTCAGTCAAATTCTTCATTTCTCAGTTTTAAAGGGAAGCAAGCTTTTTTTTCCAGACTAATCCTAGTCTTGGATTAAAAGGAATTGGGAGAACTTTGTAGGAGAATCACCAGAGACAGTGTTTTAAAGCAGCATGTTCACTCCTCTAAAGAGCAAAACTACCCTCTCAGCAATCTCAAGGGATCTACGTCTCGAGTGCTGATTAAAAATGAAGGACTCCAGTGTCTCTTCCTAATCACTTTCCAGAGTATAAGAATGAACTATGACAGCATTCTTCCACTAAGCAGTGCGATACAGTACAGTTACAAATCTGTGATCAAGCACTTTGTTGTCATTTATACTGCCACATGAACCACACCATACCTGACTACCTGGGCTCAAACTTATCCTTCTTCTAGGGGCATGCGCCAAAATGGAATGTGTAGGCAGAGCTAGAAACAGTGCAGAACACTGATTGGTCAAACACAACCATCACAAAAACATGTGGCATGAAAAAAACACTAGCTAGCCAGAATCACTGTCTGTGTTTGCTAAAACCAAATGCAGAGTAAAAGGTAAATAAAAAAGCTTGCGGCATGACATACAGTAACATGCAACCAACTTCTAAGACTGAACTTTAGAGGTATGGAAATATACCTCTGCAGATTTGTCAATATATGTATCAAAGTTTGAAAATTTCTTGTCACAAGTAGAAAAACTAATTCATGCATTTATCTCCAGCAGACTGGACTACTGCAATGGTCTTTTCACTGGGTTTCCCATGACCACAATCAGACAGCTACAGCTTCCTCAAAATGCAGGTGCTAGAATGCTTACGAGAACTGAGAAATCTGAGTACATTACTCTAATCCTCAAGTCACTGCATTGGCTACCAATTAACTACACAAATGACTTTAAAGTGCTCTTAACTGTACATAAATCACTGAATGGTCGTGGACCAAAATACATTGCTGATCTGCTTCAAGTATACGAAAGGAACAGGCCTCTCTGATCACTCGGGACCGGTCAGTTAGTAGTGCCCTAGACTCAGAACCAAATACGGTGTGGCTGCCAACTGCTGGAACAAACTCCCACATGGCTCCAAATGTAGACATCTTTACGGCCAGTTTAAATACATACTTGTTTTCCTGTTCATCTGTTTAGCACTGCACTTTATCTCAATCACTGTATCTCTACAATGCCCTTCAATTTTCACTATACAAAAACTATTTCTGCAAATGCCTTTCTAAAGTGCTAGATCTCACGACGTCATAAGCTTTATTATTTAACATTACTTAATATTATTATTTTTCAGTATCTGTGTGAAGCACTTTGGATTGTCGTTTGTGTTTACTGTTTAACACTAGATCTGCATGAGAAATCATGTGAACACTCAAGAGAACCCCGCCTACTGTCATGGTTCTGTTATAAAATGAGAAATGGACACAAGTATACAATCAAGCTCTTGGTTCAGATTAGTAACCATACTGCACTGTAACATACTGCCCAGTGGAAAATGCTATAAGTTTTGAGTTTTTATAAGTTTCAAACTAAGCAGGATTCTGTGTTCTTATCTCAAGTTTGGTAATTCCCATATGCCTTACACATATGTGGACACCTGAACATGCAGTAAATGCTTCCAATCTTCTAGGAAGGCTTTCAGTTAGATTTCAGACTTTTTGCGGGGATTCACTTCCATTCAGCCTCAAGGCCATTAGTAAGGTCAGTATTAATGTTCGATTATGTCTTTCTATGCTGTAACTTGCAAACTTCCCTTCACTGGACGTGAGAGGCCTAGATCAAACCATGAAATAATAATTCAATAAGCCATGAGAGGCTGGTGTTACTGCGGGGTAGAGTGTTTTTAGGAACAATGCGAAGCGGAGTGCCTAAAACTCTAAGACATGTAGTTCCTTTAGTGTATGAGATTGTTGCCAAGCAAGCATTGACCGCTAAATGAGGAGAAGAACGTTCAGTTGCCTGTCACTGTATACTGCGGTCATTTCATGAACTTTTCCACTTTTCTGCAGATAACAATGAACATTTGATAACATAGCACTGTTTAACCTCTTGCTCACCAAATTACTACCACAAGTCTTATACAGCACCTCTGCAACGATGCCTCTCTTCCCACGCTGGGGCTGAATCTCAAACGACTCCATGCTCCCTACATAGTGCACTTAGACTGTAGAAGGTAGAATTTTAAGACTTCCACAGCACACTATTTAGGGAGTACAGAGCCATCTGGGATTCAGCCTGGGTTTGACACTACTTCTGACCAAAACATGAACGTTTGAAACGCATAAGCCATTCAGGTGACATTCTTTAGACTTTTAAACTGCCGTTTCACAGTTAATCGTACCACAAGTACTATACTTAATTCAAGCCTGTGATATTAATGATGGAGCTGTTTAGGCTGTTAGCTATCTTTCAGTTTGTTATTGATCTGACTAGCCTGGTTCTAGTTAAGCCCCTCAGTTAAAAAAAACAGGTTCTTACTTCATCAGTACACTTGGTGGTCCAGCATTGGAGTCAAAGATTATTCTATTAACAGCATAAGGATTTTTCGTACTGTGGTGCAGTAATACAGTTCAGTTGTTGTGAGGCGGTCATTGGTGTGCATATATCACGCATTTTACAGCGGCTTCGAACAGTGCTCAGCCAATCAGAGTTTAGGACTGGAGCTATCTGTTTTATAACAACCCGTTATTCCTCCTCCACCAAACTTTACAGTTCACACTATGTATTCAGGTATGTAGTGTTCTTCTGGCGTCCAATAAGCCCAGCTTCATCCATCAGATTGACAGATGGTGAAGCATGATTTTACACTCCAGAGAAAGTGATTACACTGCTTTGGCAACTGGAAGCAATGGGCATGGTTGGCACCCACTAAGGGGTGTCCAAATACTTCTGTAACGCCATGTAATCAATCACTCAGTCAATCAATCTATCAATCTATCTATCTATCCTATAAGGTTTATATTTAATGCAATTGGTCCCCAACTTTTACAGAACAGCCTTAGTGAAATAAAATGACAGTTTATCACATTTTAGACCTAAATAGCCACTTTCCTCCTTGGACTCTTATAAGTCCTACAACAGGGGTGTCTAATCTCACCTGCAAAGGGCCTGTGCAGCTGCAGGTTTTCATTCCAAACAAGCAGGATGGCACCTAATTCTACTTTTCAATCATTTGGTCTCAGTTTTCAAACAGCTGATCAGGTTTGCTCCTGCTTTGTTGAATTGAAAACCTGCAGCCACACCCTTTGCAGGTAAAACTGGACACCCCTGTCCTAGAATCTCTCTGATAGTGAAGCAAAACACAGACCTGACCTGGAAAACTGTCCAGTTCGCCCATTTATCACACATTTATAAACTGTACAGACAGGCTGTCTGCTGTTCTGGTGTGGCAGGCATCGTTCTAGTCAGCTGTCAGTTCTCACCATAATGTTGTTCCTTTTTTTTCTGCTGGCACATTTTTCAGTTTCAATTTAATTTGTTCTTTTTGTGGGCTTATGTGGCAAAAGGCAGAAAAAAGGCAAATAACGCTCTGACACATGTATTATAAATTAGTGCTTCGTGTTCCGTTAGCTTCCCATTTTTCCAATATAAAAGTCAGTGTTAAAATATACACAAATGCAGAAAACGAGATGGGAAGAAAACAGTAAAAAACACTTCTTCACATTCTTACTGTTACTATTTGGCCTTAATGAAAGCTTCAGATGGCTCAACAAGATATTCAAGTTAGCCTCTTTCCAAATGCAGTGTTTTATTTAACTGAATAATTTGCTTTCGGCTTTCAAAACATCTCTGAATAGCGTTTTTCACCTGCTTAAGAAGCCCTCCGGATACAAGCCTGACACTTAAAGGTTTGTCCTTCGCTGCAGAGGCTGAAAGAGACGCTCTGGTGCTTTCAAGCCCGGTCCAGACCAGGCCAGCAGCTTTGGCGGTCTGATTGGCAGTGACGGTCTGGTAAAGGGCTTTGGCAACTTACACAAAGGCCTCCTCTAGAGAGCTTCTTTGTGCAAATGTTCTCCCTGCGGCCCAGAGAGACCAGCCGAGTCCGGCCAAGCTCAGTATGAGCGTAATACACTTCAGTCTCCAATTAGAGAAGGGCCTTAACACTGCTGGGAATGCGGCAGAACCCGGTGCTGGTGTGTCCATTCATTGTTAATGTACACCTCTCCATTGCTTATGACTTTAGAAGTGCTCCAGCTATAATCGATGGAAAGGATTCCAGTCTAGATATGCAATTTATAAAACATAACAAGGGTTATTTTCACCAATTGTATTTCTTTATTTAAAAAGAAAAGTAACATTGATTTTAATTTGATGAGACCTGAAAGGACTGTGCGGTCATTTGTAATGACGATCAGCTCTATTTAGCTGTTAGGCAACCAGCATGAAAGGAAAAACAGGCCTAAATTGAAGGTGACTGCCACCAAAAATGTGGTAGTGATAAGGCATGAATTTGAAAAGTATAACATGTCCTGCACCTCTGGATATTTTTAGACATGCTTACTTAACTGCTTTAGCATTCAGCATCGCTGAAGGGAATTTGCACAGCTAATTGAAATTCTCCATGCAGCTCAGAGAGCACAGAGATAAACAGTATTTCTCACTTAACTGGCGTGGCAGTGTTATACAAACACAAAAAAATCATGCAGATTGACTCTGAAATATTCACATGGCCCAAGACACCAGGACAAGAATATCCCTAAAAATACCCTGGGAGTTAGAAACACTGGACCAACGATAAACAGTGAAGATCCATCCAATTTAGTCATTTCTAATATACTATATACCATATTTTTATACCCGGCAACAGCAACTAAAGCCTAACAGTAATCCGCTGGTGCCCAATACAGGGTAATTTCCTAAAATCAAACAAGCAGAGTGAAAGGCATCATTAGGTCCAACCACTCTAAGACCATTTGGGCTCTTCTCTGTGGAGCTGTAAACATAATCAAGCAAAATGAACCCCACATATACTTCACGAGCTTTCACTTCTTTTATTCCATTAGTTCAGTATGGCATCAGCCTTTTTAGAGGCCATTTGTCCAACAATTGTTAGTTGAATTGGCATGACTGGATGAACTACAGGGCAGTTCACTTGATAAGGACAGCTAAAAGTATTGATGCTACAGCTGTATGTACAAATGGATTCTTACTGAGGAATTCTAGAGCACATCTGGAGTGGGTCAAGGTGAAAACTGGTTTGAAAATAATTTGTACTGTGATAGAATTAAACTACCTCTAGAAAAAACTATGAAGACCATCAATACCTAGATTTGAGACAGATACAGATTAACACAAAAGGAGATTCATAAAACATATCCAATTTACTATTAATAATTAAAAATAATTAAAATCAGAAACTGCAATAAACAATTCTTCCTCCAAGCAAGATTATAATTTCATAAACAGCACAACAGTCATTAATAACTTGCCACATTAATACAGAATTCGGTGGATGACTGCAGCCATCAGTATGTGGAGTATTTCACAGCCTCTCAGCTAATCTCTCAGACTGAAAAAAATACAAATATATATGGTAGAGATACAACTCTGCTGCTTTGTCATGCTTTAAAAGACGAATGCTGAAATCTGCTGGGATTCCCAGCAAAATGTGGATGCTTTTTATTTCACTTTTCTATCCTACGACTTCTTCTGACTGTGGAGAGAAGTTCCTAAGATTCTTCTTTTCTTGGAATTCTTAGCTCTGCTTTTGAGACTTTGTCTTCTTTGATCTAACATCCATTTTGGCACCCAAACAGGCCTTCACTGTGTGCTGGTCTTTAAAATGCACTACCTCATTAACATGCAGATTTTGGTATACCACTATAGTAAGTGAAGACAGGTGCCCTAATCATCCACAGGTGACTTTGCGAATAGGACTTAATTACTGTGCCACACTTTTTGCTTGGCACTGCTTTACACTCCTGGTCCAAATGCACTGTCAAAAGATCATCGTATGGTCCAGTCACTCACCTGTGTGTCCAGCTAAATCGAGCTTGGGTTCACACTTGGGAAGAGAGCAGTCTGCAAGGAAAGAGAGAAAGAAGGGTGGATGAATACAAAGGAGGCTCAGTCCCCCTTGAGATGAAGGAGTTTTTAAAACGCTTTGATGTGGAGCTCTGAACACGCACAGTGCATTAACAACATGGGACATGTGGCGTAACACAGACTTCCACATGTTGGAAGACTTGTCCTGCTGGTCCACAGTTCAAAGTCACTCTGTGTCCGTGCAGGGGGTACAAGCAGACAAGAGAGGAAGAGTTAAATGACAAAATGAAAAATGTATCCATCACTACATCTGTTGTAAACATGCCTGCTCGCCTAATACAGCAGTGCTGCTCTCTAGAGCTGGTGAATGCGAAGGAGGCCAGATAGCTCTAAACACTAAACTGTAGCAACTCTATCCCTTTGCTGCTATAGCACTGTGAATTTCCCCGACTGATAAAGAATTTTCTTATCTTATCCTATATAGATATCTTACCTCAGTTTGCCTTTTTTGATGAAAAGGGTAAAAATGTCTCTGGTGTTCGTTTTGTGAAGATAGAATCACTGTTTGTATTGTTTTTATTGTATTGCTTGTTCTTATTAGCCTGTAGATCAGTGGCTGCAGGCTAGCAGTTGGGATTGGTTGACACCACAGGGATTCCCAGTTGTCCCAATGATGTATTAGAGTAATACATGCTGGGTATTGCAGTGAAAGAACACTGATAAACAAAAGCATGATATAGAAGTGTGAACTGTATCAAGCCGATCAGGCTGAGAGAGAAAACGCTGCACTACAGAATATTGTTTTACATGTTCAATTATTGTTTTAGGTCAGAATGCTCTTTTAAATTTGATTGCTTTTGGTCACTATAGGTGAAAACATATGGCAAAACTCTATCTGGAACCTAGCCCTACCCCTGCATATGGAAAACCACTTCAGCAGTATAGAAACTCACTGTGGGATTGTGGTCAATTTTATACCAATTGCATATGCACGAGTTTTATACTCCACAAAGGCATCTCTAAGTTCCAGTTTACAACAGATATATTAACTGTCTCACATTGTTAGTCCTCTTTTCGCACAACAATTAATTAAAAATGATTTTAAGGCCTAAAATCTAGGAAGCACAAACCTAAACATAACCTGGGGAAAAAAGAGCACAGAGCTGAGATCCAAGTTCGGCTCAGCTGCCGAGCTGCGGAACGCTTATCTCTACATGTTATTCCGACAAACCCTTGCAGAACAAACAGGGACGTCCAAACAAAGCGAGGTCTAAAGAGAGTTAGTGTGTGTGTATAAATTCTGTTGGACAGCTGTTCCATAGATACCAACACACAGCTTCCAGCTGCAGACAAACCGCTGCTGCCTTTTTTTTATCAGCCCCTGCTTCCATTCATTAAAACACCCTCATATATAAAGGGACTCCTAAACTGTTTTATTTGATGTATGGTCTCCTTTGTTATAGCAAAAGAGACCACCAGCACACCAGCATGTGCAGAGGAACAGATACGCAGTAAATACCTTTTGCTCTCTCTCCTCCACTGGAAACATGTAGTTTCATTCCAGTAAGAGACACAGGGTGACGCTACTGCAGACTGTACAGCGGTGCTCTCAGACTACTGGCTCACAGGCTGGAGACAGCTTCTCTCGCTATACGGCCAGTTACATATCTAACAAATCTTACTGCAGCTAAATATTTACACTTGACGAGTAGATTTGCTTCACCCACCAGACACTGTGGCTGGTTATCCAACATAAGCTATATAAAATCAGCTTAGGCTGATGCTCATGTTGTTAAAAGCAAAACTAGAGCGCTGCATGCAAGAGGAAGCATCCAAATGAAAACCTGACGCAGCAGGAACGCTGTACACTGAGCGGCAATGGTTGTAGTTTAGGTATAACGAACATAGTTATCTATTATTCTAATTTAGATCAATAGTTAGTTAGATCTGCCTTTGTGGATTCATTCATGGCATAGCTGTACATATGGTGAGTCAGAATTAAGAAATGAATGAAATTATCAAACAAATATACTGAGAACGCAGAATTAGCCACTTTGCTAGCTGTCACAATTTTTACATCACCTGATCACAAGTATTTGAGCTAATCGCAGTTAACAAACAGAATGTGAATTGTGAGTGTGAAAATAGCAGAAAAGCCATGTCATGGCTTAGTGACACCAAATCGATGCGCAGTAGCTTTAGCTCTCCTACAGCAATATTAGTATTATAGCTCTTTACAACCTCGTAATTCGGATCCAGTGGTATTCAGGAGAAGAATGTACACAGGACAAAACGTATCGAGTTCTGAACATTTTTATTTAACGCAGGGGGCGATAGACGATTTTTCGAAAACCCTATTCATTCTGGCCATAGAAAAATGGGGCTTAGACCCGGAGTTCTTAATATGCGCATTACGAGGACTACAGTATTACGCACGACTACAGTGGTCTATTTAAGCTTGAGCTGTTCGTCATTGGTTGGGAGTGACTAAATATCGACAGCTAGGAAGTAAGAGAGCTAATCAGCCAATCTGACCACTTTAATAGTTAGCAACAATTAAATCGTAAATCGCAACTATTTATGACAGTTAATTGTCAGCAAAAAATTCAGGTAACACTTCAGTTGGACAGTCCACTTTAGATAATTTGTAGGTACTTAATTTACTTTCAAGTTACATTCAACGAAATATCTACTAAATTGACCATCATTTTCTTTAACTATAAACCCGGCTCTAATCCTAACCCTAAACTTAAACCTTAAAACCCAAAGCCAACCCTCACCCTGGTCCTAACCCTAACCCCAGTCCAAAGCCTAACCCTAATGAGTGTCCCATAAAAATGGGACACTTTTATACCCACATTTTCCAACCAGCCCCCCTTGAAGCAAACCACCGGGCTGGTGGCCTCCAGGTTGAGTCTGAAATCCCTGCTCTAGACTGTGCATACAATATGTGTGTGGTCCATTTGGTATTGTGGTGCAGCAACATTTCCAGCTCTTCCAGAGCCTTGCTGATGCTCTATGATATAATCTTGCTTTAAGAGCCAAAGCAGCTAATCCTAACCCCCCCCCCGTGTTACAGAGGAGAACTGACAATGACTGATAAGGCTCCGATGAATCACAGCACCCAACAACTGACTCTAGAGCAGTCATCTAGAACCTGCACGCCGGCCTGCCCCATCAGACAAGGATCGTCCCTGATCTGGGACTGGCCACTCCAGCGCTAATGGGTCCGACATCAGCCTTGATCGGAAGAGGCTTTTACGGTCGACTGGTCCCTGTTCAGCTGGCACAATACTCTTGTCCATAACCCCAGGCAGCGCCGACAGGCCACAAGAATGAATGATTTACTTCAGCCAATTTCCACCCAAATGGAATTGCTACTGTGAGTTGAGATTTATGCTGACGTATACCTTTATCGCTATTACACATACACCAGCCATCCCTTATCAATAACACCCACACAGACAAAACATCCACAGTACTAGCACAGTAGTGGGAGGTTCTATTTCTGAGGAGGGTTTGGAGTGGAAAAGAAGATACGTGCTGAAATAAACATGGACGCTTTTAGATAGTGCTTGTAAAAATTGCTGAACAGAAGACATTCTTGTGATTTGGTATCTGTTTAATGTCCAGTCTTGAGAGAGAGATCAAGTCAAACGACCGGCTTGGCTATTCACAGCCCAATGTCACACGCACTCCGCCCAGAACTTTCAAAATTGCTCCTCCTTTCTACTTAAACGTGCACATAAATACAGGTCTATGGTTCTGCAGTTCAAAACGTTATTTTTAGGCATCACATATTCAAATGTATGCTTACGAAAAGCCATTTGCCGCCAGTCAAGGACAGTACGCAATTCTCCCACCACTTCTGGCTGCGATTTTAGCCCTTTTTTTCAACTGTGCTTCTCTTGTGGCTGGTAAGCAAAACACACATAACTTGCTGTCTTTTCCTCTACTGTAACTTTAGGCATTCAGGCCAAAAACTATCATTTTATATGTTTTGTAATCCGTAGAACAACAGTAGATCCCTCAGCCACATCGGTTTGACAGAATTCATAGATTTATATGTTTACGTTCTACAATACCAAGCAAATACACCACACAAACATTTGGAATCCCTGTGGTGGCAACCAACCATAACAGCTAGCCTAGCCACTGATCTATGTGCTAATGAATACAGCTAGCATTAGAGTAACTCACCTTGGTCAGCACAAAATGAACACCAGAGACTGGTTTTTACCCTTTCAGCCAAAAGGAACCAATCTGAGGAACAGTATCTAGATAGCCAGGTTGCTATCTTTAGCTTTAAGCTTGTTGTCCTCCACATCTGATCTTCACTTCTGTTATTTAAGTAATCCATTCTCACCATTGTAATGATGATCTGAAGACCACAGTTATATGACTGCAATAAAACAGCTGGCTTCCTAGCAGTAACGACAGCTCAATGGCCCCAAAAATCCACCTCAAAGCAGTTGTACGTTTTCAAAAGTTCCTCCCACCATCACAGGGGGGTCTCCTAGTCTTTAAACTAGAAAACCTCACTCCAGAGACCAATTTCACCACAGTAGGCTGCAAATAAGCATGTTTACAACTGATGTAGCTACAGTTAAATTTCTCACATGGGCCAGGAACGCTCTGCACTGTGATCGTGCAGAAACATTTGATAAAAACATTTGATAAAGCATTGAACACATCTCCGCTCTGATGGTCCACAAGCTGAATTAAAAAAAATTAAATATTGCATGGGGAAATGAGACCTGATTATATCTTGCATTTTAAGTTGTGATAAGCTATATTTTAAAAAGGCAAGTGTAATTTGCTTGGATGACGGTCCAATCACCATGCTCAGATCACGTTTATGCCAAGTTTAAGGGCTTAAGATGCCCCTGTGAAAGAAAACATGCATAACAAGCTTCCCTCAAACATCTGCTTGCCAGGCACACTGTGTGTTCTTTAAGAGATGCATAAAGACCGAAAAGAGGTGGGGGAGAGAGAGAGAGAGAGAGAGAGCTGCCAAAACTTGGGCTTTAGCCAAATGCTCTTCCTCCAATTCTGAGTAAGACGACATAGCGTAGCCACTTCATGGCCCATTATACTATTCCATGTCTAGATTCCACTGAGGCCAACTGGCAATTAGGCTAACATGGAATGCAGGATAGCAGAATCTGACCTCGTCAACGAACTCTGAGGGAAAACGTAAGGTTTCAGAAAACAGCGCTCCACCCTGTTCTTCCTCCACTGATCCAATGGGTTGTTTGTGAGCACTACAGGATTCCCCACCTTGCTGTAAATCAGTCCGCAACACCCAAAGCTACTGCTGTCATGCAGGGAAGCAGTGCCTCCCTCAAAGGTTAGTTACATTACGTAACGCTGAACTTTCTGCTTCAAGAGGCAGCGTGGCTAAACTCGACAACACCGCTAGGCCAAAGCATTCTAGCTTGCATTTCAGAGTTAACAAACTGGAAATAGGGCAGCATGCTTCATCATGGACTTGTGTCCTAACAGTGACTGCACTTATAGAGACAAGCTGCTGTTTCACTGAGTGCCATGGCAGTTTCCAATAGCAGTAAACCTGCCCTCTAGCCTCATTTATGACAACATTGAACCAACTGCTCTAAGAGCTTGATTACTCCACTGGAGTAAAACTGAGATCCATCAAAAATGATACATCAAAAACTTCACTATTGCCATTAAGCACAGTGCTGCACAAAAGTCAAAGATCACTCTTCATTTATTTCATTTCCAGTCAAAATGGCAACTGGGAACAGGTTCAGTCTTACTGGCTGTATTTTCTGCTTCTCATTAAATGAGAATCTTGATGTTGATGTCTGGACTCTGGTTGGTCAGTCCATTGTTCTGAGGACTCCAGCAGCTTCTTTACTTCATTTTTCAGTAACAGCTTCTTGAAAGTGTTGAGTTCTCTTCTCACAGTGGAAGGATAGACAGAAACACCTGTGAATTTTTTCAGATCTGGCGCAAGAGTGGAGCTTGATTTCCTCCACTCTCAAAAATGAAGTCTAATCTCCTCAGATATCTCTTGAAAAATGAATAACTTGTACTTTATGGCCATTTTGAATGGAAATGAAATAAATAAAAGGTCGTCTTTGACTTTTGCAGTATTATGAATATATAAATTATTATGAATATGTGTGTGTGTTTGTGTGTGTGTGTGAGCAGTGCATCATGTGAAAGGAAATTTTTTTTGTTTGCGTCGACTGAAAACTTATGAGTCAAGACAGACGGTCTGACATTGCAGTGCTGAATACTGAACAGGCCATTCACGTGGAAAAAACAGTCAGTGAATTTGATGTCGTGCCCAGGTTGGGGCCATAGGACATTCTTTATACTTTGATCAATATAGGTTATTTGCTAAAAATAGGCTTTATACTTTACTATAAAGCTATAAAGTACCTATCCCTAGTTCTTTAGCAGCAAAGAATGATCTCAGAGCGGATATCCCATGATGAACATATAATGGTCTAGAATACTCTATATTTTTACATATATAAGTCTTACAGAATTTCTGAAATTAGGCAATGTGGGGAAACATCCAAACCACAATCGTCTGTGCTGTTTGAGCTAACCTCTAATCAGACATAATAAAAGTAGCAAATGATTTCAACTACAAAAGATTCCTGTGAGTTAAAAACTCCACACTGGATTACAGGAAATGGTAAAGCTCAATTAGTTTTCCTCTGGCAAATGACAAAATGATTGTACCTTGGGAAACCCCAAAGTCACTTTGACATAGCCAGGTTCTACGTCTCAAAGAAACCTGATAGCCAATACAACAGAAGCAGGAACAAACAGCTTCTTGGGGCCTAAGCATAATAACTTCGGTCTTTTCCCAACTGTAGGCCATAAAAGCCATTCACACTTCATCTTTATCCTTGATCTAGAAAACAGATCGTTCACGCAGAGTGATCACCACAAGTTTGGAAGAAACGTTGTAATGGCCTCCAGGCTTCTTTCACAGAGATTCCTGTGGGCTTCTCTAACAGTTGAGATGGAGTCCACAGAGTCACCACAGTGGAGTATAAATATTCAGTAGCCACAGCGTTGCTTTGTATTGCATTACACTTCAAAAGAACCGAGGACAATAACGATGCGACGCTGCTGCAGAAATTCTCAGGACGAGCCACATCACAGAAAAACAGGCAAGATGCTTTCTGCATTCTTCTCAGAGACTGAGGGTTTGAAAGGAGCTTGAGATGCCTTTTGGTCATCAGCTGCCATTTCGTCAAGTGGCTGGAGTATGTCACGACAAACTCACTCATCGCACAAGTGTAAACAGTATGTGGGGACTCCCACACTAAATTAGCCACCAACACTGACAGAACAGCCACTGATACTGTATAACATGGTGCAGTTTCAGTAGTACCAGCGGCCAAGGGCTTTCCAATGTGTAAATTCCCTGTGGAATTAAGTGGTTGTGTGTGCAGCAAGCGTAATGGAAAAGGCAGTTAATCCCACCTCATCACAGGAATTGCAACAAGAAAGTGTATTTGAAACACTTTCCTCCCACAAAATGGGAGGGCTGATTACACTGCAGTGGCCCAGTAGTCGTGGTGATATTATTGCCTGGAAGTCAAGGCTAAGTCTGATATCTTCTTGTATCATTTGACCTTCATCAATAACCTTTAAATGTTAGGAGGGAAAGCGGTCATGTCAAATCGAAGCTCCTTCTAATTACAGAAATGAAAACTCACAAGCAGTGAAAAAAGTGAGAACAAAAGGTGCACTCTGGGACTAAAATACAGGGCTAACTGCTGTGGAAATGTTTCGTTCATTGCAAATACAATGTTACTGTTTTTTGGTGAAGACTTAGACATCTCCATTTGAGACCCTGTATTTAACATAAATAGGGGCCATTGTAAACTTTCATTTGTGATCTTTCGTGTAAAAGGCCTATATGGACACATAGTGCTTGGACCCCAGTGATTGCAACTTGCAATGGAATTTGTACACAGCTGTTTAGCTCTCACAGCACTTTAATCCAAAGAAATCAACACGCTCTACATATATTTCAGATGCAAACAAAATGAAAGCTAGCTTAGTTGCTGACAATACTAATTTACAGACATTAACCATTTTTCAGCCACTGTTCAAAAGCTAGAGAAGAAAGAAATCTAAACAATTCTGTGAATAAGAAACCAACTTCACTAGTCACAAAACATGGCTCTTTTTTAAAATGAGAATTACAGTACTAATCTATTAATGTTAAGTTTTGGATGGAAACAAAAGGGTTCAGTTCTAGAAACACTGAGCGGAAAACTGGCCAATCAGGAATAGTTTTTCTCCATAGTATCTAGGAAAATATAGCTAGCTAAAGATCTCCTATTGACTTCAAGAGCTGAAGAGTTAGATTAACAATCACTCTAGGCCCTCTGGAAGTCCTAGATACGTCACTGACTGTGAATACGAGCAGCAGCTTAATCAATGGGTTGTTAGAATTGGGAAACAGCAGCAGCAGCAGCAGCTCTGTAGCAGACCTCTCTACTGAAAGTCACTGTGAAATGGCTACAAAAGGAAAATACATGCCAATATGTCCGTTGCAAGCTTTAAGTAAAACACAGAATGTCTTTTAGAAGTTTCAATTGTCTGTATTTATCTAGAATGAACAAAAACATTCACATAAATCACTGTTAGCTTAGTGCTAATAAACTACTAGAACCCTATAAGGACACCAAGTACTGACATTTATGTCTCAAATTGAAGGCCGAGCTCTAATAGTCACAGTTCGCCACTGTGTTTTGGTGACATGATCTTAGTTCTTATTGGCCTATAAAAATGAAACACTATATTTGTAGATTGTCTGAAAATTGATCGTGAGCAGCTGTGCTGTGATTGGAGGAGAGGAGGGATTCTCTCTCAGAATAATCTGCTGACAGTAGACCCTCTCCCCTTTCCCAAATAAAAATCCTCATCACATCTTCACAGTGGCATATTCAGCATTCCCAACAGTGAATTTCACCAAAAGGCAATGAGTTTGTATGTTGGTAATAAACAATAATAGTGAAGGTCTGACTCAAAATACAACAGCTGGATAACGTAGCAAAGCACCCTTCAGGCAATTAGGCATTTTCAATGTCTGTGCCAGGAACCAATCAGCTGCCAGATTCACACTGGAATTGCAGCACATCCAGATGCCACTGCAGAGCTCAAGCTGCATGGAAATGGTACTAAACAAGACCAGGGATCATCCACAATATCTCGTCCTTCACATTCCTTGTCCAAAAGCCATTTGCTGCATAAATGAATCAACCAATATGTAAGCAACCATAAATTAAAATAATGGTTTAGCAGAAATTTTCCCCTTCCTCGAAATGCTAGCCCACCAAGACATGTTTGGTGTGCAAAAAAGGCTAAGGTCCGAAACGTACCTCACGCAAGGATGCGAACCCAGAGGCTTTGATCTACACAGACGGGGTTTTGTCACGTCGTTGTGTTCAAAAATGTCACAACACATTTCATAACGCAACGCAAGCATGATCTGCATTCTGAGCGTTACAGCAAGGGCCGCTGTAACGACAGCCAAGCCCGTCTAAGAGATCTTGTACCGCCAGCGTGCTTTCTCAACTGCCACAGCAGACAAGCAAAGTCTCCTGCAAAGATAGGCTTACATGGACATAAAAAAGATACATTATCACCTTTCCATTCCAGAGGAGGAGGTAAAGCAGCTCACTCTACTCTACTCCGGTGAGGCTGTTGAAATAACAGTAGTTGTCTGCAATGTGTTAGCCGAGTACTGTCATCTGCATTCACGTACTTGCACTGAGTATGTGAGTATAACGTTGCTAGCAAACACCTGAAGTCACCCAAATCTTTTTCATAAATGACTCCCCAAAACTCTCGATCTGCTGAAACTGCGTTTCGGTCTTTATTAATGTCACACAGACTTAATGATGTGGTTTAGGACACAGTGTGACTTGCTGTGAACTAAAGTACTTTGCAAAAGTCAGAGACTGCACTTCATTTACTTAATTTCTAATCAAGACGGCTATTAAGTACAAGTCTTTATTTTTCATGAAATATTTCTGAGGAGATCAGATGTAAGATAATCTGCTTGCATAAGGAATGGCAAAGCAAACAGAAGAGAAAAACAAGGAGTTTCCAAAACATGATCAGAAGATACAGAGAAACGAGACTCCTAACAACCATGCAAGACCAAAACTGTACCCATCAGATAAACAGCACTTACAGCTTTTAACTTTGAGAGAGAGGAGAAAATCAAGCTCCACTCTTGATTCAGATCTGAAATAATCCACAGGTGTTTCTGTCCATCCTGTTTCTGTCCAACTCAACACTATGAGTCTGAAAGGATGTGTAGCTGTTAAGAAGCTGTTACTGAGAAAAGCAAATTCTGCAGATCAAAAAAATAACCAGCTGGTGTTCTCAGAACAATTAACTGACCACCTCAGAGTCCAGGCCTCAACATCACTGAATGTTTGGGATTATCTGGATCAGGAGAAGCAGAAAAAACCTCTAAGACTGAACATTGGAAGTGTGGAAAAATATCCCTGCAGATTTCTTTGAAAAACTGAAAGCAAGACTTCCGAAAAGAACAAAAGCTGTAATGATGGCAACTGTGGAATTGATATTATATTTAGTTGTTGAGGCATCTGTGTAATTTTGTGACAAGTATCTGTTTTCTGCCTTTTTTCCTAATGCAGGAAAAATGAATCACTTCACAGTAATTTTAGCTGTAAATTAAATAAACAAAGAACGGTTTCTGACTTTTGCACAGCACTGTGTTAAAATTAAGCTGAATGCTGTGAGCTGCCACTTTAGACAACAGGTGTTGATGATGAATTCGGACTCCCCTCTGTGTGAGTAAACGTCACGCTCGCATATGGACGCTATGGATTATGTGCGCAATCTCTGTTGTTTCTATTTATAGATAAGTGTTAATCTTGCATTTTTGGACTGAAGATGTGTTTATAAATAGATGTGTTTATAAATAAAACAACAGAAATCATGAACGAATCATCCAAACGCTTGTGTGACCTGTGCCCACGAAAGGGAGTCGTATTCCGAAGTGGGACGAGCCATTTCTTTAACTCAGGCGTTACCATGTACATTTAGCAGTGCCAACTGATGCTTCTTGTGTTGTGGAAAACAGAAACAGTCTTCTTACCAAACTAGTCAGTGAGAGGGGATAAACTGGATCGCTGATCCTCCTAAGGCCAGAGGATGTGGACGACACACATAAAGTCTGTGGCCTGCTTTTCCCTGATATGCAGGGCAAACCAATTCTCCTAATCTCCAAAGACAAAGTTGCTGTCTGCTGCTCCAAAAGCAGACGCTCTGCATCAGGAGTCTCAAACTCCAGTCCTGAAGGTCCACAGACATTCTCTCTTTTTTAGTACACCTGATTCTTCTCATAAATTTGCTGCCCAGCAGGGGAGAAATCTATACTTCTCACCAGTTACACCATATCAACATCTCCTCAGAGGGACAATCTTAGTAACCATAACAGAACTCGATTGCTTTGTGTGCCATGGTCACCTCTTCTGCTCTCTTCTTCAAAGGCCAGTTTTGGCAACACTGGCCAGGGGTGCCAAGCTGTTCTAGAACTGAACAAAGGCACATTAGGTGGGCTGCTAAATCCAAAGAGGTCCCACTCAGTGAGTAAGGCTCAGTGGCTTAGTAGGGCAAAAAGGAGACGTCCAAACCTCCGGAAACACAAAATGCGTTTAGAGCAGCTATAGGGATGAACAGGGCCTGAGTGCCAAGGCCAGAGTGTTTAACAAGCCCAGAGCAATTAGAGGCCAGCTGGAGAAATCGAGATACCAATGGCCTCCTTTCTGAATCATAGTTCTGGGTTGATTACATTGAGATTTAAGGCTAATCATTTCTCTGGCCAACACATTTGGTCAGTGTCCTTTTCTTCACCTAGATTGCTTCACCCAAGTAGGCTTTGCTTATTTGATATCACTGATGATGAGTGGAGCTCAATACCATAATCAATGCTTTTCCCCCAAACACAACTATGGCATAACTACTGGAAATGGGGGTCCCTGAAATTATCACTAAATTATCACAGATGGGTTAAAATAAATGAGTTAATATTCTGATTTGTGTCATAACATGATTTCCTGTACTTTTAGAGCTGTATGCAACGCTTCATGCAATATTGATCCTACAACTCAGTATAGGTGTAAGGATTCGTCAAAAATCAGACGCTCGCGGATTAAAAGGACAAAAGGTGTTTTGATAGGGTTAGGCAGATGCAAGGTCGGAAGGCAGGCGTGGGTCAAATCCAAAAGACAAACCATAAACAAGGCAGTGATCATGTCACTGAGCAGACAAAGTCCAAAAAGGGGCAAGGCAAAAACGAAGTCAAAAAACAGGCAAAGGTCCAAAAACACTGATCAGCAAAGACAGGCAACAGTACAAAAGGGCAAAGGCAAAAGGCAAAGTCAAAGAACGAAATAATGGTCAAACAACGTACAGCAAATAACACTTGGGAAAAACGCTCAGTATGTTCGTGGAGAAGCAATACCTCGCAAAGAACTAAACTAAAGCCCGGGCTTAAAAGCTAATCTGACCAAGTCATATGATTCAAAACACAGGTGCAAATATTTAGTACTCAGGTGAGCGCGACCTCTGATAGGAGCGCGTGATCTCCTCAGAGGTCATGTGATTCCCCATAGTATTGTGGGTAATGCAGTCTGTTGAGTTTTCCGAGTTGGAGGGAAGTTGCGTAGTCACGTGATCCTCCTGAGGGTTCTGGGAACTGAAGTCCACGGGGTCAATGTGTGACAATAGGATCTCAGAGGCATACAACCACTTTAAGATTCTCCTCTGTCAAGAAGCTTAGCTTTCAGTTCATTCACTATGAGTTATACGGACACTGCTTGAGAATACAACAGAATTTAATTCACATACATTAATGGCAAACAGGAGCTCAGGGTGTTTACTCATAGTCCAGAGCAAAGCCTTTTACTGAAAAGAGCAGATTCCTTCAGCTTTTGTATTATTTTATAGAATGGAGTTGTGCAATATTAACTAACATACAATACTGTATACAGATATCACCCTTCATCTGTTTAAGTTCCAGTAGAAGCTGCCATTAAGTACAAGTATGAGTTTGTAAAATGGAGCTCAAAAAGACAGAGAAAATGGGACTCCTACCAACCATGACCCAGACCACCAGAACTGTCACCATCACATGAACAGCACTTAAGCTTTCACCCTCGAGAAAATCAAGCTCCACTCTTGCTCCAGATCTGAAAATATCAACAGATGCTATGTGTCTAAAAGGATGTGTAGCTGTCAAAACAACACTACTGAGAAAAGGACAGAAAATTTTAAATAATAATTGAAAATAACACAAAGAAGCTGCTGGTGTCAGAACACTGGACTGACCACCAGACCTCAACATCACTGAATGTGTTTGGGATTACTTGGATTGTGAGAAGCAGAAAATCAACTTCAAACAACTTCTAAGACTGAACTTTGGAGGTGTGGAAAAATATCCCTGTAGATTTGTTGGAAAAAGTGCTCTGAAAAGAAAGGAAGTTGTAATAAAGGCAAAGAGGGGGCGCACTAAACACTGAAAAATATACACTTGGGGGGGGCTTCTGTGCGATTTTCTTTTATATACATTACATATATGTTATACATTTGTAATTACATAATATATATAATATATATTGTGCCATGCTCTCTCTTGCTCTCTCTCTCTCTCTCTCTCTATATATATATATATATATATATATATATACACATTTTCTCTGCTTTTTTCTCTGAAGAATATGTTTGTAATGGTCATTTTGACTGGATATTAAAAACAAATGGTGGTCTCTGACTTTCGCACCTTACTGTACATAACTAAAAATGATCCTTTTGATTTCTAAATATCACTATATGCAATTCCATTCAATATTAAAAGCTTCAAGACTCCAGAACTGAACTGCATCAGCTTCCATTGAATACAACAAGACAAGAGTAATTCATGCTTCCCCTATGAAACAAATTAACAGCATATCAGAACAATAAAAGCTTGGTAAAATCCTGAATCCCAAGTATATACAAAAGCATGAAGGCCAGTCCAAACGCTTGATGTCTGTATTGCAAAATAGTATAATGTCACATCATGAGGGTTTTCACTATGTTTTCCATACACATGCACAAACTGCAAGACCCAACTGCTGTCAAACACGGGTGTGGGCACAGGGCCTGCTAGCACATCCCCTCCTCAAATGCACCTGGCATCGAGGAGACAGCTGACAGATAGCAAAGAAACAGCTGACTCTAGAACAGCCGCCAGAGGTGGTCCGGGAAACAGGGAATCTCAGCACTGCTTTAAAAAGAGCAGGTTCAAACTGCACACAAACAACTGACTGACAATATCCTGCGTCAAGATCAGCCTTAGTATTTTCCTGCATATCGACTCAAATTCAGAACCCTGTTCATCTCAAGTGGTGGTTCATGATATCTTGATGATGTCATTCCACCATGAGAGACTAGATCAGCCAACGTCACACTCAAAAACAGTCACGCATGATGGGTGGACCCAGGCTGGGAGAGAGGAAATACGGCTATATCGTGCACCTACGCACAAACCACTGGTAATCGTGTTGTTGGGGGTGCAGGATGGAGCAGCTACACTCTTAAAACGTTTGTACTACCTTTAGGAAAGGAAACAGTTCTATATAGAGCCATGAACACTCAAAGAACCCTTTGTATGATTAAAGGGTTCTTTGCACCATGAAAGGGTTCTTCAGATTGATGGAGAATGTCCTGTAGATGGTTCTATAGCTATATAATCTTTTTGAAAATGGTTCTATACAGCACCAAAAACGGTTCTTCTACTGTTACGATGTCAAGCTTGTAACAACAGAGAACCCTTTATAGTGCTATATAGCACCCTTTTCAAAAAGTGTGTACCATCCTTCAGCTTCATCAGGCGCAGAATAGAGCACTACCAACCTTAAAGGGGCACTCCAACCAAAACAAAAAACGTAACCATAGTTTTTAGTATTAACATGACAACTCACCTCCTACAGCGGTGCCAGAACAGACTACAGAGTGAGATTTTTCAGTTTAAAGACTAGGAAACCCCCCTTCTGATGATGTATCCTGAAGGTGGGAGGAACTTTTTGAAAACTAAAACTACAACTGCCTTGGGGTCCATACAGATCATATCTGTATTCATTAGCGTCTACATCAGGGGCTATGCTAGACACTGGTTGTATGACAGTAGTTAAATGCATGCTGGGTATTGTAGTGAGTGAACACTGATGGATGTAAACACAAAAAGGACACAAACCATGAGGCTGAGGGGACGCAATGCTGCGCTCCAGAATACTGCGTAACATGGCAAATAGCCTATCAAATGCTAGTTTTAGCCTGGCATGAGCCTTAATCTTCGGCTGAGGTAGAATAGTGTACACAGCTACCTACCTCCAGCTTCATCAGCTTCATGTGGGGCAGCTACCCGCCTTCAGCCTCACGTTTAGATTACAATAGAGCTCTCTGACTCCTTCATCCCTCTATCACTCTGGTTTAGGTGTGATGTGAGGAGCTACAGTGGGCACTGTGGATGTGAGCCAGTGCTGCAGGGTGCATGGTTCACCTCTTCCAATGCAAAACACATTAAGCAGCTGCTACAGGGCTGCCATGCTGCATCATTGGGGCCCAATCGTGCAATCACATCTGCAGACCCGCAGCCGTTTGCTCCACACCCCCCACCTCCACCTCCACCTCCACCCACCCGCGGGGCTTTGTTCTCACAAGCTCCAAAAAATGATGAGGCAGAGGGGCAAAAACACGAACTCGTGCACCTTTTCTGCCCCCCCCCACCACCGCCCCCTCCGCTGAACTGGACTTACCGGATTTGAAGAACGCCGCTATGTCTGCTCCGTCCTTAGACGAGTCGTCTGCTTCTCCCGAGCTCATGGCTTCACCTGGTCGCCACGGGTTCTATACAGGTCCAGCGCTGGTACTCCGGCGTAGAGAGGCAGAGCAGGGAGAGGAGAGAGTCCTGGTTCTTTTCATCGAAGAGCGACCCGTAGGTGCGTGCCTTTACTCGGGGAGCGGAGACCCTCCATCTTGGCTCGCTGCTGAAGATTCGGGCTCCGGCAGGGGGCGCCGCGGAGCTCGGCTGAACACGGCGGGGAGGGAAAGGGGGGCCGGCGGTGTTTCTCCACCAGTACACAGGCTCCGGCGCTGGTTTAACGGTTTTAACAGCAGTCAGAATTTGATATCATGTTCTCTCTACATATTTATCTATAGTACTTAAAAGGGGATTCCGTCATTTTTTCTCAAAATGGCTGCTCAGTTTCACCGCTGCGATGTAAACAGTCACTCAAAAGCGGTTTGATGTGAAATGGTTCACTGCAGGGAACAGAACTCGGTTCCTTTCCATAGAAAACCAACATATGAGCATGTATGTTTTAGATTTGAGGTCTCGAATACATTATTTCATTTCAAAATGTATTCCAAACACTAAAATACACTCCGCAAAAAATTTTTATACATTTTTCAATGTATTTACATTTGTTGCTGTTCCATGTGGGTTTACAGTGGTGGTGTTACGAACCTCTGCTTTCTTATAACGTTGCTACAACGTTGTCAAAGGTGGTGCTGTGTATGTTGTCTACACAAGGTTGTCACAACCTCATTACTCAGTAAGGTTGCCGTGCGGTGTTATGACCTGTTAGCGACATAGCAAAATTCCCATAATAGATAATAGATTCTATTACATAATAGAACCTATGAGGATTCTAGAAGGTTGTGACAGAGTTCTGACAACGTTGCCACTACGTTGTCACAATGTTGTCCGATAACATTGCCACAACTTTCTGAGGAATTACATTTCAACGTTGTGGGCAACAAAACAAGAGGTTGTCACAACGGTGTCACAATGTAACTGTGTTTGCAGGGATATAACCATCTTATTTACTATCCAAATGTGAGCCTAAATGTGTCTAAATTGTACATGATAACAGTGATAAAACTTTTCTTTGGGTACCATTTTGCCTCATAACCCCCTGCTTACAGCCCTAGATAGATTAAAAAATATGTTTTAGGCCAAAACCTTATCGTTGGTGTCTCAGGCATCAGGCAGCGGTTTCGAAGCCATTTCATGTAATGAATTTCTGTGAGGAACTTTTAGAGACATTAAACTCCTCAGACGTCTGGTTCCTATCACCACCACTATGAACAATTCTGACTCGGTAAGCTTCTCTAGGACGGAGCATTTCACTCCAAACCCAATCTTTGGCTTACATGACAACCAAGAAATTTAGAAAAATCAGTGGAATGACAACAAATTAATTATCAAAAAATGGATAGACAGACGGACAGGCAGATAACGGATAGATGAATAGATGTCCATAAAGCACCGCCCCCTGCAATAGGATTGGGTAGTGTTGCCCCTCCTCCTGCGTTTGGCGCCAATCATGCAACAGGAGGGCGGAGTTTGGCAGAAGACGGGTGGAAAAATAAGGCGCAATGGAAGGTTTTGAAAGGGGGGTCTCCTGGAATCCCCCATCAACACGCCCCTATACATAGATGAGGTCACTTTTCAGGATTAAGTCGTTGTATACTATGAATTACCCCAATAAAAACGTATCTTTTATTTACCATCTGTATTGTTTTTATTGCAACTAGACGCACACTCTAATTTGCATCATTGAACATCGATGAAGCATAAAAATACGGAAGGGGTAGGCGAGGGTATGCTACCGTAAAAACACAAAACAAAAACTATGTGACATTAAAATAAAAATCCTAATAAAAATAAGACAAACTCTACATTTTACGGGGCGATCTGGTGGCTTTAAGGAGCCGCTGTAGCGTCACGTTAAGGCCTGTGGCGATGTGTGTGAACAGAGATGCTGCTGAATTGGGCTGTCCAACAGCGCCCCCTTGTGGCTGTTTCTCAGAATTACTCCACATTGCACACCACACTGCGTCTAACTCAGAAGTGACCAAAACTTTTCCTGGAGGTCCTGAACAGCTTACACAGGTGATTCTAACTCTCAAACAAACCTGATTCACCTCACTAGTTGATTAACCGGTTTATTCGGTGCGACAGAGCAGGAGAGTCTCTGAGCTGAGCAGGTCTGCAGCTCTGCCGGTGAGTAATCACACCACAGCTCCTCACTTTGAGAAAGTCTGTGATTCCTCAGTGGTGTTTCATCGAGCGCAGCCTCCTGTGGGCTGATCTCACCGATGAAGAGGAGTCTGAACTGCAGCTTTATCCAGTGAAAGGAGTTTGTCTGAAGGTCTCTGATTGGTCACTCCGCCCTCCGGATTCTCGCTGCGTCCGCGTCTCCATGGTAACAGGTAACAACAACTCGGGCTCTACTGCAGAGCGAACGCGGCGCGGAGCTGCACGTGCACAACGTGTTCTAAATAGACAAACACGAACAACGTTCTTTAATACAGATTCGAATATGTATCTAAGTGCGTGACTGCTGAGGCGAAGTTTAATACAGACTCAGATATGGATCAAAGCGCCGAACTACTGAAGGCCCCGCCAGGCGGAGAGCGAGAGCGAGCGGCGCAGTGGAACCGGAACGCGCGGAGGAGGCAGGCGGCGCCTTCCGGAGAGAAGAGCATCAGAGAGATACAGGTGGGTGGAGCCAATGATCAGGGAGATACAGGTGAGTGGAGCCAATGATCAGGGAGATACAGGTGAGTGGAGCCAATGATCAGGGAGATACAGGTGAGTGGAGCTGATGATCATGGAGATTAAAGGTGGGTAGAGCTAGTGATCATGGAGCTACAGGTGAGCGGAGCTAGTGATCATGTGAATACAGATGGGTGGGGCCTGTGATCGGGGTGGTATAGGTAGGCATAGCTAGTGATGAAGGAAATAAAGGTGGGTGTAGCCAATGATCAGGGAGATTTGGGTAGGTGGAGCTAGAGATCAGAGATTCAGGCAGGTGGAGCCAGTGATCAGGGAGGCACAGGTGGGTGGAGCCAATGGTCAATTAGCAATATGTGGGTGGATCCTGTGATTGGGGTGGTACGGGAGGGTGGAGCTAGTGATCAGGGAGATACAGGTGGGTGGAGCAAGTGACCATGGAGTTTATAGGTGCATGGAGCTAGTGATCAATGAGTAGGTGGGTGGAGGCTGTGATTGGGGCAGTACTGATAGTTGGAGCTAGTGATCAGGGAGATACAGGTGGGTGGAGGCTGTGATCAGTGGGTATAGGTGGGGCTTGTAATCAGGGTAGTACAGGTGGGTGGAGGCTGTAGTCACAGTCACCACAGAGCTGTGGCCTGGAAAGAACCCAGTGCGTGTTTTACACTATGAATCCAAAAGGATCCACACATCTGTTCTAATTAGTAAATTCAGTTGCTTTAAGGTGCATCTATTACACATATAATAATCTCCATTACCAAAACATTACCAATCAAATAGGATGCTCTGGAGCAGCTGCACATCAGTCTAAGGTCACCATGCCCAATGTCAAGTGTCAGCTGGAGGGGAATAAGCCCCCCAGCATTGGGGTGTGGAGCAGTGGAACTGCGTTCTCTAGAGTGATGGAGCTCCATCCACTATCTTTGGGATGAGTTGGTGTGAAGTTTGTGATTCAGAATTCAGAATCATCCATCATCAGTATTTGACCTCATGAATGCTCTCATAGCTGATTGCAATCAGAGCCTCACAACAATATTCCAATATCTTGTGTAAAGCCCTCCTAGAAGAGTAGAGGCTGTTACTACATCAAAGAGGGACTAACTCCCTATTAATACCCTTGTCTTCAGAAGAAATGAGAGAGGAGCAAATGTCTAGAAACATTCAGACTTAGTTTATCTGTTTGTCTGTGTGTTTATCCACTGATCTATTTATTCACTGATTTACTTATTTATTCACTCATCCGTCCATATGTCTCGTCTATCGGTATGTCTAACTCTCTTTCTTTTTAATGTCTGTGTGCCTATTAACTATCTCTTCATTAATTTCTTCATTCTTTCGATAGCCAGCTATGTTTTGTTTTTTATTCACAACATATTAAATATAGTTAAAATTCTACAATACAAAACCACATCAGAGCTGATTTTTTCCTGTTCAGCCTGGGCTTTCTTTCTTATTTGTTTACCTGAAACTTTCTTTCTTATTTTTTAGCTGGTTGCTTAGTCTAATAATAAATTCATTTAAATAATTATTGATTATTATTAATTATCGAGAGCATGTCCAAGCTGTGTAACAGTACCCTTTCTATAGACTACTATTATAGCTTTATTTTAGCAGTTATACTGCTATTTTACGGTTATATGCGGCCGATTTAACACTGTAGAAATAAAAAATAAAAAAATCTACACTACAAAGTCAGTAGCCTCTCTGTTTCAGAGAAGTTGGCAGATTTGTACAATTCTGTGTGTTGTGCTGTGCTTCTTGGTCTGTACTGGAGCTAAAGATGCAGTGTTGATGGCAGTTCTAACCACAGACCAGCAGATGGAAGCCAAACTCTACAGTTCTAGACGTGGTGTCCTGTGAGCGAAGCTCAAAGAGAGTCAAAGCTGATGTATTATTTGTTTTTGCCATCCCGAAAATGGAAAAATGGTTCTATATAGCACCAAAATGGTTCCACTATTGTTACAATGTCAAGCTTGTAATAATAGAAGAAGTCTTTCTGGTGCTATATAGAACCATTTTCAAAAAGGTTCTATATAGAACCATATACAATACATTCTCCATCAATCTGAAGAAAGTTTTCACCATTCAAAAAACCCTTTAAGTAAATGGTTCTTTGAGTGTTGTCTTTACCAAAGAACCCTTGAAGAACCATCTTTTTAAGAGTGCAGGATGAACTGTGTCGATTTAAAGTTTAACTCACAATCACTGACCAGAGCACTGTGTTGACCATTAGAACGCAAGGAGCTGAAGCACTTTCGACTGTTGTTAAGAGGGACACTAGGGTCAGTCTCTTTCAAGTCATCTAAGCGTTTAGAGTATAATCAGTTTGAAACTTATTTGTTATCAGTAAGTTGCTTGCTCATTATCTATTAACTACACCGATCAGGCATAACATTATGACTATGATTATCATATACTATTTGGGTGGTGGATCATTCTCAGCACTGCAGTAACACTGATGTGGTGGTGGTGTGTTAGTGTGTGTTGCGCTGGTCTGAGTGGATCAGACACAGCAGTGCTGCTGGAGTTTTTAAACACCTCAATGTCACTGCTGGACTGAGAATAGTCCACCAACCAAAAATATCCTGTCAACAGCGTCCTGTGGGCAGTGTCCTGTGACCACTGATGAAGGACTAGAGGATGACCAACACAAACTGTGCAGCAGCAGATAAGCTATCGTCTCTGACTTTACATCTACAAGGCGGACTGACAAAATAGGAGTGTTTAATAGAGTGGACAGTGAGTGGATACAGTGTTTAAACACTCCAGCAGCACTGCTGTGTCTGATCCACTTGTACCAGTGCAACGCACCACCACCATGTCAGTGTTACTGCAATGCTGAGAATGATCCACCACCCAAAAAGTACCTTCTCTCTGAGGTTCCAGGGGGTTCCTGACCACTGAAGAACATGGTAAAAGGGGGCTAACAAAGCATGCTGAGAAACAGATGGACCACAGTCTGTAACTGTAGAACTACAAAGTGCACCTATATAGTAAGTGGAGCTGATAAAATGGACAATGAACATAGAAACAGGTCATAATGTTATGCCTGATCGGTGTATACAGCAATGTAACATTACACTGTATCACATTATGTGGAATTATATCATAGCTTATCATGTTCTACCATATTGTACTGTTGTATTATGACTAGCTGGGTGTTTTGTCTCATAAAATATTAAAATCATTGTGAATATTGGAAAATGCCACAACATAAAACCGAGCTGGCGCCGGTTTGGATGTTTTCATGTTCACTCTGCTTAATGCAGCCATCACTTTATGCTTCAGCCTCAGGGTCACATTTATTTCACAAACACATTCAAGTTGCAATCATTTGGTTGGAAATGTAGTTTTTTGTCAAAGATTGCTCACTAGGCTTGCTTACTAATCAGTAAATCAGAACTTCAATGAGTCTGGGCAGAATGTGAATTATGGCTCATTCGTCCGATTAACCCCTTAAAATCCTAGGCTTATTACATACTGAGGCGTATTATTCAGTACTTACAGGAACTTCAATGCAAACTGGCTGAGCTATTGTTAGGTTATAGAAGTGTGTAATAAACTTTGGGCCTCTGTAACTGTTATCCAGAAAGATACATACACTGTAAAAGGACAAGTCACCCAACTTAAAATTATGAAGTAACTGATTAAACAGCTTTTTTGTGTTCACTTGAGGACACTGAAGTCCTTCTTAGTTTAGTCAAAAGTTCTCCCAATTCCCTTTTCTAATTTTGTATCTCAGTAAAGTAAACAATATAGAATTTGTTTTTTTTATTTAATTTCCGCACTAACTGGGACACCTGCTCGTCCAGCGTTTCTTCTGAAATGAAGGCTATTAATAGTGAGTTTGTCCCTCTTTGATGCAGTAACAGCCTCTTACCTTCTGGTAAAGCTTTACACTAGATGTTGGAACATTGCTGTGAGGATTTTATTGCATTCAGCCACAAGAGCATTAGTGAGGTGACGCACTGATGTTGGATGATCAGTTCTGAATCACAAACTCCACTCCATCTCATCCCAAAAGTGTTGTATGGAGCTCCATCACTCCAGAGAACGTAGTTCCACTACTCTACAGCCCAATGCTGGGGGGCTTTATACAAGAGGCAGTGCCTTGCCTGGGGCCATAGCCCCGAATAGTTTTTAACCAGCCCCGAACCTTATAAAGTTAATATTCCACACGCTTCACCCCAGCTCGATTACACACCACTCTCATCATCCCACTGTTTCATTCAGGGCCGCATTCGCCCACTTCTCTAACTCAGAGAGGGAGAGAGAAAGAAAAGCGTGAAAAAAAGACAGACTGCAGCATATAGGGAACAATGATAGAGAGAGAGAAAGATTGCCCACCCGCAAGAAAAAGAGAGAGTGCAGGAGAGAGAGAGAGAGAGAGAGAGAGAGCGCAAGGGAGAAAATGCCTGAGTGTCTGAAATGTCTGTAAAAAAGGCAAATCTACTCTGTAGTGAAACAAAAAAAAATTACCTTATAAAAGTAAATAAACTGGCTATTCAATGAACATGTAGCAGTAGGTTAACAGGTCAATGTGTGTAACATTCTGTTCACTCATTATTTGAAAAACAATAAAATTAAAATTTGGAAGGCAGCCAGATTACTTACCTTCTTAAGTTAAAACTCCAAATTAGTTTTTACAATGTACAGAAAAATCACTCATTTGAAAAGCATCCCATCCTGATTCGATGCTGTAGGTGAAAAATGTTTATCTGATACTCTGTTCTGCAGATCTCCAACAATGTTTATCTGGACACAGCATTAGCGGTTCCTTTACGGAATGCTTTGTTTTGACGTAATCTTTTATATTTAAACTATAGTGTCTTGTTTGGCACTGCTGTGTCTGATCCACTCGTACCAGCGCAACACACACTAACACACCACCACCATGTCTGTGCTGAGGATGATCCACCACCCAAATAATACCTGCTCTGTGGTGGTTCTGTGGGGGTCCTGACCATTAAAGAACAGGGTAAAAGGGGGTTAACAAAGTATGTGGAGAAACAGATGGACTACAGTCTGTAACTGTAGAACTACAAAGTGCACCTATAGAGTAAGTGGAGCTGATAAAATGGACAATGAAGGTAGAAACAAGGAGGTGGTCATAATGTTATGCCTGATTGGCGCAATCTCATGCTTATGCTTTCATACTGTAACTTCATACAGTATGAAAGCATCCTGTCATAATGTACCCTGATGCAATTATGTCAACAAAAATCTTTTATTATTGACATTATTATTATTATTAAGTGCCATCAAGTCATTTCGGATTCCTGGCGACCATATGGATAGTGTTCCTCTAGAATGTCCTGCCCTCTGTTTGGGTCTTCAGGCTTCTGAATGGTGGTTTTATGCTTACTCTAATTGTATCCATCCATCTTCTTTTGTTTTCAAATCTTCATCTTCTTCTACATTCAACTGTTCCAAGCATAACAGCCCAACCTATCCAATGAATTGGTTCTTTTCAGAATATGTCCAAAATCTATTGTTGAATGAGGTACAGTGTTACCCTTTTGGATGAAGTATTGCTTTAGCATGTTCATTCATTCATACTCACTCAGGGCCAGTAAAGGAAAAGTATCAACCAAAAACCCAACTTGAGTCAAAAAGTATCATGTGTAAAAACTCTTTAGGTACCTACAGCACTACAGTGGAACTTCTTAGTACTATCCATCAGCACAGGAAAAAGACGTTTGCTACAAGCTTCTCTTCTGGAGATTCTATTGGTCTATAATAAGGAGCTAAAGCTCAAAAGTTAGAGGTGTGAAGTGTATGTATTATCTGAGAATATTCAGAGAAGTCCATGAAAATGTAACTAGTTCCTGCCCATCTCTGGTCACATCACTCATCTCATCTTCAGGAGGCCATGGATGAAAGAGAATAGGGTTTGTTAAGCTAAATAAGTGTTTTAGTCACAGCAGTGATATCTGTTCATGCCATCTGTCACTTTCTAGACGCGTTCATGAAATATCTTATTTTGTAGGGCTTATGTTGTTTTGGCAGTGCTTTGGAAGTCCAGGTGTTATGAGGAAATACAGGTTTGTGTAGCTGCGATTGCGAGCTGAGATCTGTGGTTCTATCATGCTGCAGTTGCCAGCTGTGTAATCCCTACAACAGCACTGTTAGCATCTGTGCATTTAAAACAAGTTAATATTTACTCTCTGAGGCAAAGACAAATATGTAGCTACATGCTGCCTGAGAAAAAGCGCCGTCTGTTGGTCTAATGGGGGGAGTGTTTATTTAGGCCTCAGCGAGACCTTAGAAAACTCTGTCAACAGAGCACAGGTGGTTAGTAACTAAGTACATTTGCACAGGTCCATGTACTTTAGAAGAATTTTTGGATGCTTTTTCGAGTAGTTTGAGTAGTTTGAGAGTATATTTGTGTGGAAAGTAACCCAAGCTTTTCCTCAGTTCTGTGTTAGCCGCTCATATTTAGTTCCTAATTCCTTCTTTCATCGTTTGGTTGGCTTGATAAAGCCATGTTACTGTTCTTCGTTCTGTTATTCTATGCCTTTTTTGGACCTTTTTCACAGGTCACAGTTTTCAAGTTAGAACCATGAAAGTATGCAGAATAGCCTATGCAGGAATGGGCTTGTGCTTTTGAGACTGATTGCCTGTATGCTTTTCATACAGCATTAGTTTTTTTCCCCTGTAGAAAATAAATGGCAGAATGTTGAGAAAATTCAAATCCATCTCCCACAAAAAAGGTCACAAAGGAAATCTCTCATATATCTCCTTATATACATCACAGACTTACATATATACTAGCAACACTTTAACAACCCCTGGACACCATAGCAATGGCCTCCCAATACCTTAGCAACCACCTGGGATTCCATACCGACAACATAGCAACACCTTAGCAACCACCTGAGATTTTACAGCAATAACTTTGTGAAGTTGGTTCACAAACTTTTCTCTTCTAGTTTCTTTCTGTAATGTTAGTTACACCCGGACTGCTTCTCTATCGCTCACACCTCTCACTTTTAAGCTTTAGCTTTTTATTTTAGACCAAACGGATCTCAAGGCTCAGTACTTGAGGAACAGTTTAGACCAGAAACTTTTACTCTAGTTCAGTTCTGTTAGCAACTTTTACCTCTACCTACGTTGTTATTTCTTTGAAGTACTAAGACTTTTACTTGTGGATGGTTTTAGGCTCCTCTGCTCACCTGATTTAATGATCAGCGTGGAGCAGCTTCTTTGCTTGCGGTGGAAGAGGGAAGGTCAAAGGTAGATGAGTGTAGCAGAGCGTGATTAGAGTGCCTGTGAACGCTAGCTGCTGCGTGACAGTTCACTCCCTGAGAGTAAGATAAGAGTATTTTAGATTCACTTCTGATGGTGCAGGAGCTGGCCTCAGTTGTCCTCTATGACATCTTGATTGGTAATCGGTGCTCATTTTTATGCACCCCTCTGTCTTTTCTCCACTTTGTCCTGTGCCCTTTGCTTTTTGTGGGGACTAAGGCCCCGTTTATACCTAGTGTTAACATCCATCTCGTATGATCTGATCAAATGTGGACAGCAAGATGTGTAGCCGTTTGCATCTGGGCCCTGATTGCGTCTCCAGTTGCTCCTAATCAGGTTTCATGACTGAAGGAGTGGTACTGCACACATTTACTACATCAGTCTCTTGCTGCGTTTGTTGTCAGACAAAAAATTACAGTTTGCAGCTTGTAACTTACAGTCATATGCAAAAGTACACCCTGGTCAAATGACATTTTGGTGATTTTCTAAACACATCTTCTGAAGAGAACAAACTTAAATATTAGATTTTTCTGCCAATTTTAGTAAACAATTTCTAGTTATTGGATATTATACATTCAAAGAACATTTATTATATATTATCTAGTTATTTTAAGGATATATTGCTGTTATTGAAAGAAAACCTTGTATCTCCAAAATGATAGCTTTACAGGAAAAGGAAAAAACCTGCTTTACCTTTAAGTCAATGGAACCAGACTTTTTTCAGTCATTTTGGGCCGTTTCTTTTGGTGCATTCATCATGAAATTTACATACAATGTAAAGGGCTACAGGTGTTTTCAAATTATGTCAAAACGACAAAAATGGAGATACGAGGTTTTCTTCTGACAACAGCAATATATATTTATACCTATCTATCTATCTATCTATCTATCTCTCTCTCTCTCTCTCTATATATATATATATATATATATATATATATACAGTCTGGACTGGCTACCTGTCCAGGGTGTTTCCATGCAGAAGTGCACCAAAGTGTTGCTCAAACAAGTGCACAGTTTTAAATTATTTAAATCTGTTAAGAGTTTTTGAAAAATTTAGTTTACATAAAATCTATTCACACACCAGAACAGTCAGATCCAGCCAGAAATATCCAAAAAGCATGATCGTTGAGTAAATTAGGTGGTCAGTTGCGTCTGTGTGGGTAAAACACAGACAGGATCATTTCGGCATACTGTAGTGATTTCTCACCCTCTCGTTGACGTACCTGGCATACCTGTCAAGGTCTTAGCTGAGGAAAACTTCGGTTCACTTTAGACATTTTGAGACCTTTTCAGCAAACAGTTATTTTCAGTTGGTTTGTGGAGGCTCTATTAATCTAATGCCCAGGGGCACTGCAGTATTTTAATCCGGCCCTGGGATTATGGGAAAAAATACTCTAATTTTCTCATTACTTTAATTGTACATTACTCCATAAAACCCACACAAGACTGTACCGACTGAAAAGCACAAAACCCAGTAGTCCTTTTCAGTGCTTTATTTAGAGAGTAACAGTGAGCATTGTTTAAAAAGCCATGTCGATATTCATGCCTCCACTCTGAACTATGCACAGCCAATTATGCTTGATTAAAAAGCACAGCTGAAGCTGTATGAACACACAGAAAGTAGCCAATAGAAACAGTGCAAAAACATCTGCCTCAAAGTCTTTATGATTAAAATGCAAAGCTTACAGACTTCTTCCCTGAATGAAAGTCTGACTGCGAAGGTGAGGTTGGGGCTCAGTACAGGATTCTTTATCCATATGTTTCAGATGAGCATGATTAGATGATTGAACAGATTAGTCATGGAGTTTACAGCAGTGGACTGTTTGCATGGCACTGTTCATATTCACGCCACGCAGTTAGCTGTCATGGTAGCACACAGGCAAATTACATACAGGGTCAGACATAATATACAAGAAATGTATGTTTTAAAAGCAACCTGTTTAAGTAATACTGAAGGGTTCATTGAACACATTATGGACCACTTTCAAATTTTTTTCATGATATGTGTTGCTGAGTGAGGGCTTCACACATACACATACACAGTGGGCTTCACTGTTTTAACTTGCAAAGAAATAATTTATTGCAGTGTACACGAAATATAACTGATATGACTAAAACCACTACTGAAATAAAGTGTTTTCCATCATATGGCAGCTGTTATACTTTTCAACAACTCTTTATGGACGTACAGCATTTTAGAATGAAACTCTTCTACTGTTATCTGTAAGACAAATGAATAACGCAATTGACAGAATTCTTATAAAGCCTGTAACTGCAATGTGATTACAAGAATGCTGTAGCATGACAGCATTTACATACAATCATACAGAAGAACATGGAAACACCCCACAAAGACAGGAATACACTCTACTGTGTGTGTGTGTGTGAAGTGTGTGTAGGCCTGTGTGTCTCTTCTTCTTCAGGAGGGCCATCTCTCTGAGGCTCTGCATAATTCAGCAGGGGTCTCCAGTTACATGCGCCCTCGCTAAGAGGCGGCTCAGTGCAGAAAAATCAGCCGTGACTCTGTGAAATATTGATGCTGTAACTGCTTTTAAATGCAAAGCTTCGCAATCAGTCTCCAAGTATCAAACACAACGGTCGATGCGGTGCTCTGCGAGGACCAGCACCACTGTGTGATCACGCATGGGCAGCGGCACGAGGCTTTGATGGCTCTTAATTGGCCTCACTGTGGAACACCAGCCACTAGCTTCTGAAAAACACCAGTAATAAAAGCCTTTCCTCTGCTGGTGGCCCTCTGAGCTTTATTTGAGTGAAGTGCGAAGGCTTGCATGATGCTCCAGTAAAGGCTGGAGAAGCAACATATGGATCTGGTTCCAGAATTTGCTCCCTGGGCTGTGAAAAGATGATGTAATGTGAGGGCGTTCCTGACAATGTTTAAAAGAAATTGCCCCCCTCATATGAGACTAAAATACAAGCAGTGAAGGAAAACTGTAAATACATTCATTGAGAAATGTCATGGCTCTCATTAAACAAAGAAGGCTGTAACATCTAACATCAGCAATGACATATTTAGAGGTGTTATGACACCCTTTGCGGCAGAGGCCTTCAAATCTGGACCTGGTTTCTGGTCCTGGATTTTACTACTGAAAGTAGACTGAACTGATTAGCCCCCTAGCATTCACTCAGAAAGTTCATGGATCTTATGAAACAAAGAAAGCTGTAACTTCTAACATGCAACAACACATAAAGAGATGTTAATACACACTAACAGGGTAGAACTGTTTATTTAATCTTTAAGTCTTTTTTAGTTGGAGGTTAGCTTAGCTTAGCTAATTCTTTACACTTTCTGGTGAAGATAATGTCATAAAGCATACATGACTACTACACTAGAATGTAAATTAGACCAATATTTGGATGTGCCAGTTGCAGTTTTTAAAAGTATTACCTTGTAATGAGTTTAACATGGTGAAGTTAACTAGCTAGGTAGCTAATAGGTAGATTATTTCCTGCTTATACTTTCCATCCCCCACTGTCGTTGCATTGTAATCCTCGATTTATGCTAATGTGAAAATTCTTCCCAACCATGTTGTTATATCTAATATTCTGTCTTCTGGTTTATCTCTTGAATCTTCCTCTAAATGATCCCAGGGCCTTTGTTAAATCTTCACTATAAACTTGTTCAACTTTTATTGTAACTCCACTATCTGGTGCGGCCCAGAGGAGGATGGGTTCAGCTCTTTTTGATTCCTCTCTGTGTTCCTTCCTCATGTTCTCAGGGAGTTTTTCCTTCCCCTGCCTCCCCCAGCTTGTTCATTAGGGGTCTGCAAAGCTGCTTTGGGACTGTTGCTAAAAGCACTATAGACGTAACACTGATCTGAACTGAATTGTTGCTGTTGGCAAGATTTCAGTCATTAACTGAGATAAAAAAAAGTGTTTTTTGTGGAGCTGTGGATCCATATAGCTCCATTTTGACAGGTTGGATCAGTTTAACTGCAGGGCACATACTGGTTTTGGGGCTGGTTTTCACCTCCTACTCAATTCCCCACTTTATTTCCCTGAACTCTAAAGCAATTACTTGCAACCTAGTTTCAACCCGTTAGCATACAGGGCATTTATATTCATGCGGCCCTGTGCTATTAACCTCTTTCGCAGGTAGATCCCAGAAGGCTTCGGCCTCTTAAGGAACCAATCTTGATGTGTATTGAGGAAGTCTAGCTGGTCTGCCGGAGTTCACAGAGGTGAATGCATTGTTTAGAGCCTAAAAGTCATTGTGCTTTCTTGGCAAGAGGCTTGTGGAGCTGTGACCTTAACAACAAAGGTCCATTCAGTGGCACATCCAACATCTGATATGTGAGAGGACACAGGACCTCATCTGTTGATTACAAACAGGACAGGTGGTCACCCAAAACCAAGTTGGTGGCAGCCGAACCAATGAGGAGTGAAAAAAGCGTCATGGTTTAGGATGGTTAGCTTAGCTAAAGACTCCAGCCATTTAGCTACAGCAGCAGTGGCCTTACTATCGACCTGTGATCTCAGGGACTGTAATATTAATTAAGAGGAGGATTATCAGAGAACTTGGCAGAGTTTATGATGGAGATGCTGCACAATCAGCCCGACTTTCAGAACAAGGTAAGCGGAACCCTTGCATGGCAAAATTATAGCTCTTATAGGATGTCTTGTCAGGAAGGCTATTGGAAGGAAAGCCGAAATGGAGAGGAGCAGTGCTGTTACACTCATATTGAAAATCTTACCTGCCCTGTTCTCATGTCTAATTTCCTGTATGCGTCCCACACAATCAGTAGTCCACCATAACTTTGACACATTTTAATGCTGTTAATGGATGATCTCACAAATCTTTCCTCTGAGTGACACTGTCTTCCTCTGAGACACGTATTAGGGATCTGGGCATGGCTGCATAAAACACCTTTTTCCCTTAAGTATAAAGCCATAGGTTTTCCCTTATCCCAGGGAATTCGTTATGGGCGTTGTATAAAAACTAGCCGCTTCTCCTAAAATCAAACCTCTCCTTTGATAGCCTGCTGCTCCGGCCAACTTGAAAACTCTTTGGTTTAACCATCAGCAAAAAGCATCTTCCGCTTAGAGTACACACTACACACAGAGGACGTGAACATGAAGAATTTTTTCCACCATGGGCTGAAACAATGGAACCCCTAAAGAGTTTGCATACTTTTTATAAACTCTTTTTCCATCATAAAACGAGATCTTGTAATATTTATGTCCTTATCACAGCAAAACAGGCATTATGTTCTTGAGATGTGGAGTTACTTATATCATCATAGCAATTGTTTTTATCGAGATAACATTCATTATGTCATGATAATAGCATAAATATCTTGAAATCTTGAGGAAACATTTGTTGTCATGAGGATATAAATAACACAAGATCTCGAGAAAACAGCATTCATTTTGTTGTGATAGTGACATAAATATCACAAGATCTCAAAGAAACATAAAAAATAACTTGCTATCGCAGAAAAATGGAAAAATTAAAAAACAAGCAAAGCTATGGCCGTTGAGGAGTCCCACAGAAAACTCCACTGGAAACCCGCTCTCCCCTGGAGCATTTTTCAAAAACCCTTTGACATAAATAAATTAATAATTTAGTGTTTTAACGTTTTTAACTGGCTCTTTATTTTCCTGCCTCTGCAGTTGGCCAGTTCACGCATCGGTCAGCCTGTTTCCTAACAAAGGAATCTCTTTTAACAAATATATTATATGTTTAATCATTACATGGCTGCTAACAACCTTTCATGTTTTCAGAAAAAAGTCCTTGATTTCAAGGATGCAGCTGTGAAGTCTAGGTAGGCTAACAGAACTCACAACACCCAGTCTGAGAAATATACATATATATGTATATATGTATATGTATGTATATATTAGTACGCTTTAACTTATTTTGAAGACAATATTTCGTTCTGCATGTAACTCTACATCTGAGAGTTACATGCAGAACGATGTATCAAAACTGGTATTTAACATTACCAACTATTGGTGTGCTGGTCCAGGTCGTCAATTCACTAACTGCTCGTTAGCTATTTTATACATTTAGCGATGGTAAAATCTGTGCACTCTCAATAACTTTTAGTGCTGAGGATTCTCTTTATCGCAAAGATCTTGCACAAGTACGTTTTCCTCTTTACGCACCTAAAAACACAGGCAGCTACATCTTCAGCTTCTCACGTGGCCAGCAATCTTAAGGCACCATTTTTTCGTACCTTAACTTATTGTAAGGAAAGTGACAGTTATGGAGTTGTGCAACACTTGAGGGATTATATAAGCATTATATTATAAGGAGAATTCAGTCTTTAAGGGTGTATGACGATTGTAGGAACGAACTGTAGGAAAATTCGGCTTTAGGTGTTTTATGCGACCAGGCCAGGAACCCACACCCTCTGGGAAGTTGCTTTGGAAAAACGTCAGTTTTAAAAAAGAGCTTCACAAATGAAATGAACTGAAATAGAATTTTCTATGGTGCAGAAACCACCTGTCTTTTCTATGCTGTTATATAACAGAGTGTGTATCTGTAGAGTCACATTGCCACATATATGGTAGTTGGTCAAAACTCAGCCTCAGCAGAAATATGTGACTAAATAAAACTCTGCTTTGATGAATAATAGATGATCTGTGTTGAGCTCTTCTGAGTGCAGCACTCAAAACAGCAAATTTATTCCTCAGTCTGTTTCTATAGCTCGTCTATAGAAAGATTATGGGGCTGAAAATTGTCCAAGTAGGTCTGTTTGTTATTTTAGCTCATTCCGTTTCCGTATAAAAGAATACTTTATCTTCCTGGCAGCGCTTGCAGCAAAATTACATTTCTTGACAAAACATTCTGCATAATGCTTTTCCACACACTCAAGATAGGTGCAGTTGCATGCTGCTTCAGATTGGCTGGAAAGTTGATCAGAACTGTTGCGGTTCTCTTTGCATTTTCTTTGTGTACTGCCACCTACACAGGCAGAGTACACAGCTCTGATCCCCATGTAAATATTCAGAAGGGTCACTGGCTCTCAGACAAAGACTGGATTAAACAGCTTCATTCAGACAAACATAATGTCATCCAGCTTGAAGGCTTGGAGGAAAGCAGCTTCTATGTATACAGTTTATGTTGCACTCCATCAGCTGAATATTGGTCTATATGGCCATGTTGCTCTGGAACTTTGGCGCTTTGGCGTTGAGGGTTTTTATGTTGTTTGAATAGTTTATGGGGGGGGACTTGAACTGGCCCTGGCAGGACAGGTAGAGTTTACAAGCGGAGGTCCAAGGCATCAACACTCCTCTTGCTGTCCTGGCTATAGGCCGGTGTTTGGTCAGCCCGAGCCAGTGGTTGTGTTCCTGTGTAATATACCTGAGATACCTGCATAAGAAGCTGTGATGTCCCGTGTTTTTAGGAAGCAGCTATGGAAGCAGAGTGTGTCCAGGGTGTTAAAGGTAAGACATGGGTGCAGGGTGTATAGGGACAACATAGGGTAGTCCAACACTGGGTAAATTCATGGTTAGCGTTGTAGGTTGTGGCTTGGTTTACCATTAAGCTTGAACGTATGTTTTTTTGACAGAATTAATATGTGAGGGGTGCTTGCATTGGGCTGCTTCTGTGAATCCTCATAGAAATGTGTGGGTTGTTGTGCAAACCTCAATTCCAAAGTTTGTGAAATGCAAACAAAAACATTTTGCAATGATTTTTAAATCCATCTTTATTTACATGCATTTAAACAAAAAGAGTACAAAGACAAGAGATTGCATGTTTTACCATATTAGCTTTGTTGTTTTTTGGTGAATATTCAGAAATTCATACATGCAACGCATTCCAAAAAAGTCAGTACAGGGAAAATTTAAGATTACGAATGTGATGAAATGTTCATAAAATAGATTGTGCAGCCATGCTTGGGTATAAAAGGATCATTCAGGAAAGGCCTAGTCCTAGGACAGGTTGAGGCTAATCAAAAAAGGAATCAGTAAATAATCCAATCAGGCTGAATCTGGATAAATATTTATGCATAAAGGGCAAGGCTAAAAAAACAAGTAAATGCATGTGAACTTCAAAGGTGCTGCAGTAAAAACAGGCCTGCTTGGGAATATTTTTACAAACCATTGTCAATAAACAATGTTCATCCACAAATGCACACTAAGACCGTACTATGAACAGCAGAAGTAACATTCAGAAATGCCGCCGACCTCTCTGGGCTTGAGCTCATCTGAAATGGACTGATGCACAGCGGAAACATGTACTGTGGTCTGTCAAGTCAACCTTTCAGACTGCTTGTAGAAATATGTCTACAAAATGTTGTGTTCTCTGGACCAAAGAAGCAGAAAAACATCCAGATTGTTACCAGCATAAAGTTCAAAAACAGGGTCTGTCGTGGTATGGCGATGTACTGGTGGGTAACTTGCAAATATGTGAAGGCACCCTTAACACTGAAAGATATTGAGACATTTTGGAGCAACATATGCTCCCTTCTAGATGTTTTTTTTTCTTCAGAAGAATGCTTATTTTAACAATGCCAAGCCATGTTCTGCACAACAGCAGGGCTGCATAACTAGAAAGTGCAGGTGCTGAACTGGCCTGCCTGCAGTCCAGACTTTTCTCCCATTGAAACGCATTCCGCATTATGAAATGCAAAATATGTCAACAAAGTTCCCGAAAGGTTGCACAGCTGGAGACTTGTGTAACAGAAGAATGTAAAAAAATTCTGGATCAGTTTGTGTTCAGTCCCCAAACGATTATTAAGTGCTGTTAAAAGGAAAGGTGATGTAACACAGTGGTAAACATGCTCCTGTCTCAGCTATTTTGGAAAGTTTTGGAGGCATTAAAATGGAATGAGCATATACTTACAAAAAAACAATAAACCTCATAAGGTAAAACATCAAACACTGTGTTTTTGCACTGTTTTCATTGCAATACAGGTCAAAGAGAATGTACTAATCACTGCTTTCTGTTTTTATTTCTCATTTATATCTCAGCTTTCCATCAATCAGAATTGATGTTTGAACAAGAATAAGATTTGGTCTATGCGTCAGCCTCCATGTCTGGTGTTTTTCTGCTTTATTGGCTTTTCTGGACACTGGTGTGTTGAGTAAATAAGCTGGGCTTACTGTTTCATTTAGAAAAAAAATTACATTGGTCTTGATTGTGTTTGTTCCTGGTTTTCTTGGAATAAGGCCGTCACAAAAATCTGATTTATATAGTTATAATTGCCTGTTGCTCACTGCCAGTCAGACGCATTAAAAAGGCCAGTTCCTGTTCTTCAATCATATTTTCATTTCACCACTTAAAATGTTGATATTTTTGGCATATTTGTTTCCCTTTTGACCATCAAACCAATCTGTCTGATTTTCCCTGCCCCTCTGTTGGCATGGATTCATGTGTTTGTGGTTTTGTGTTTAAAGGCGTTGTTTACTCAGCTAGGAAATCTCCTTGACTGCGGTCGCCTCCGCGTGTCCAGTCGCTAGGCGACAACTATATGGCCAGGGAGGAGTGCCCTATCCTCGCGAAGCGCTCCTGACCGCTCTGCAGGTCAATAACTGAGTTTGCCTCCTGCTTGTCCAGGCTTGTTTTTACTGCTCTTGGATCCTCTGGGGTGTGACCTCATGCCAGCTTATAAATCTACACTCTCGCATCCGTTAAGTTCCTTGCTGGGGGCTTAGTTATAATAGTGCTAAATTACCCATAAAAGCTTTTGCTTGTTTTTAGCCTCAGCTTTTTTTTATCACAGTTCCATAACTTTGGCACTGATGAGTTACTGTATAAGGCATCCAATCCTGTGTATACGTGTACTCATGCAGCTGAACTAACTATGCTCTGTCCATAAATGCCTGTAGTTAGCATTCAGCTGAAGTAACATAATTGGCAGTTAACATTCTCCTCCAAGCGCGTCGGGCTGTTAAGTGATGTTACATTAGTAGCAGTTTCAAACAATGTGGTGGTTGACATGACACGTCTCATAGGAACGTCTCATGTGGTAGACTTCTCCCTCCAAGCTTGGTGACATCATGTGATGGGGCACAACTAGCTAGTGGGCGACTAACCATGACTAAATTGGGTGAAAAAAAAAAAAAAGTAGGTATTTTGATATAAAAGAGAGTTGGGCGCTACAGTTGTCCACTAGGCCAAACTGTTCTATAATGCATATCTAACCTGAGAATGGCTCTTTAGGATTTTCGACCCCGACTGTGTTATCAAGCTATCCCAATTGGGCAGGAAAGCCACAGACCTGGCAACCCTGTTTGTGGGTGCTTACACTGTAGCTAACACTCCACAGCATCACCAATGAAAAGTAAAAGCAAACAA
The DNA here is from genome assembly GCF_904425465.1 of Colossoma macropomum. NCBI lineage: Eukaryota > Metazoa > Chordata > Actinopteri > Characiformes > Serrasalmidae > Colossoma > Colossoma macropomum. The sequence continues at coordinate 31,850,006 of NW_023494785.1, read as the reverse complement.
TTCTGCATATCCTTCTGTGGGTGCACATGCTCTACCCTCACCAGAACTTGTTTGTTTCCCTTGATGTTTCCTGTAATGTGAAGATTTCACATATGGATGGAAAAAATATCAGTAATAGAGAGCTAAAGGGGATGGAATAATATTGTGCAGGTCTATTATACATTAAACTCACAGCAGCTGCTGTGCTGAGTGTTATAGGCAAAGAAAAAGGAAAGAAAAACAGGGAACAGGGCAGTCAGGGGTTGGACTGATAAAATGGATACCGATATCTCCCCCCACATGTTGTTAGTTCACCATCCCCCAAGATACTATTTCCCCTGCAATCTCTTAACATAGAGCACAGTGAAATAACACCAAGTAGACTAATCCATCACTGATTTGATCAGTGTTGGGGGTTTGTCCATTAAGTGAAATTGGTTCCAAGCAGTAAACCCACCTTAAAAGTCTGAGTGGCATTGACTGTTGGATCACCAGAGCAGATAAGGCTATTAAAGGATCAGGGGTGAAGATTTTATGTTTAAATTGGCAGAGATCAGAAAAACCCAGCTGTCGTCATTAAATGAGAGTGGCCTGATTTGCCACATTGGCTTGGCTCTTAAATTCTGTCTTGGCTCAGATCTTAAAAATGCTGGAAAAGAGAAACCAAATGATTTTTAATAACGCCTGTATGTGGGTGGATGCGTGATCTTCATCTTTAAGCGTACTAAAAGTCAAGCTGTCTAGCCATCTTTCCAGCCACCCTGGAGGCAGTATTGAACTCTGCTTCTGTGCTTAGATCAATGCAGAGTCCCAGATGTGCTGCATCTCTTGAAGGAAAAAGCCGCAAATCCATTAGGACTGCATTTTAATGCCTTTAAAGTTGTGTAATCCTCTGGATTCAAATTCAAATACGGAGCCTATAGAACTCTGCCAGTGGCTCAGGCTTAGGCGCAAGTGGCAGAACTGTGCAGAGAGAGATGGACTGTATGAAGCAAAAACAATTACCGCAATGAACAACGAAGCAAACAAGGAAATATACAAAGTGAGACACATAAAGACACCGAGACAGAGAACTTAAGACAAGACTAGAAACACCTGGAAAGAAGGGGTAACAAACAAAACACAGGTGAAAACATTAATAGGTAGGCGGGACTAAGCAGGAGACTTGGGAAGGTGAAGACAGGATAAGGAAACTGTGACAGGTTTTTTTTAAAGATGGTTGATTTGTTACTGTTAAGTCCATTTTCATTAGCTGTCCTTTGTTGACTACTTGATTAATAATCAGTAGATTACTTCACTACTAATATAATCAATAGTGACAGATCTAAATTAATGTTGCTGGTAATATTGATAATTACAATTGCACTGCATTGTATTACAATTACACTCATTGACTTTTCATACCACCACAAACATTCTGAGATTTACAGCAAAAACTTTGAGAGGTACTTTTGGGACATATAAAAATACCTAGTGACAGTGTAAGCCTTCATGCTCTGTCAGTACCTTCACTTTAGAACTTTCCGCTTTAGGAGATTTAACACGAATTTCCCTACTTTCCTTACTTCCCTTAGAAAATCCAAATGAGAAGCTCTTGAGCATCTGCATCCAGCTCACAACACGGCTGAATTTATTGGCTTGCTTTTTTAACTGTGTTTCCTAGCAGCCCAGCCAAGCAACTTTTACAGTCTGTTAGAGGCCCAGATCAGTGTGGTCAGCCTACCCTGGGCTTTGTTCTGTTGTGTCTGGCTGTCTGTCTGTCTGCCCGTCCGTCTTTATGGCGCCCTAAAATCCACTCTATTCATTATCCCGAGAAATAGAGCAGCGACGATTGAGAGAGCTGGACAGATGGGTGGCTGACCACTTGAGGTGGCTGGTACAGGAGGGCAGGTCGCTAAAATACACATGCTTTGTTTTTGAGTGAACTGTTGGCCAGCTGTACAAAAATACTCTGGACTGTATAACAGGCCTCTGCGACTTTATGAGAGGAATTTTATGTCCTGGTGACCACTGCGGTTTTACTGAAGTGAGTTCAGTTTGCTGACCTTGTGCACGATGAGCAGCTCGAAATCAGCCCAGTCTAAAGGGCAGCTTCAATCGTCTCTGATATCCAACAGTCAGATTACAGCACTCAAAGTACGTATGATCCTTCCGTCTGTCTGTGTTTGCAGTGAGTGAGTGGATATTTTGTTTGTCTGTTTGTTGGATTCCCACTAATGAGTAAACATTCCGTTTACCTACTGTCGTTCTGCTTAACATGTCTAAGTGGAGGATTTGCATGAGTAATAGAGCTGATTGCCAGTTCAAGAGGGTGCTTTTCACACATTCAGCATTATAAGTGATGCATCAGCTCAGGCATTTTGAAATTCAGGTATTTTCTTTTGTGCTGAACTCTTAAAAACCTCTCTGTTATGTGTTTACAATGCATGATTGAATGTTTGAGCCAGCCTTAATGGACTTTATCCTGCACAGCCAAATTAGTTATCAGTGAATGACAGTTAGTTTGAGATCAATTAACCTAATCTCATTTGAATAATCCAGTTGAGTCTCTTCTAGTGTTTCTGAATGAAGTGTTCCTTTAAGCCTAAAACAGTAAACACTGTATGAATACGATATATAATCTTTGAACTCCCCCTTTCCATCATATAATGGAATAAAACTGAGAGTACTCCTTCTAATACTTCTGTTAGGAGCTCATAACGAATTATCAATGAAATACAAACATGTTACATGTGACTGCTGCTAGAACAGAGGTCGGGAACATGTGGCTCTTTTACTGTTCTGTTGAGGCTCCACAGCAGAATTACATTTTTAGGTAAAAATAAAATAATCCTCCTTTGCAGTAAAATAAAGCTCTGCTGATCGTTCTAACACATTTTTAACACTAAATGATACACTGGAATGTATAATTGCTAATTCACTGACCTCTAACCCTGAAGGTTGCTGCACAGACTGCTGGTCACTATAGCAATGCAAACAACAATCTCATCTAGCTAGTAGCCAATGAAAAGGCAAAGGGAAAGATTTAAGACAAACTTTGATAATTCAGAGACGAATGGACTTGCATTTATAATCACTCCAGCTTGTTTCCTGATATGTTTAAACTGCAACGAGCAACTGGCAAACACTAAAACGTCGCAAAGCTGACGTCAGCTTCTTGTTCAAATTTTCCCGTCCCACCTTAAATGGTGCAGCAGTTACATTCTCACACCTCAGGTACCATTTAAGATGGAATGAAAAAATTCGAATAAGAAGCGAATGAAGAGAAACTATTCTACTTTTGAGGAAAAGTTTCCTGCCAGAGATGCAAGAAAAGCGGCTATAGCTGAGCTAAAGCTTAAAGCAGAGCAAAGTGAGTCTGTGTTTTTGTTTGGATTATATTTTTAGCCTATACTGGTACATTAACACATACTGAGAGATGTTTATAGCCAAGATGGTAAAATGGACAACAAATGTTGTGGCTCCCAAGGTGGTTTGATTTTTGTTGAAAGGACAAAGTGGCTCTTCTTTACATTTGGGTTGCTGACCTCTGTGCTAGAACAAAACCTCGTATCTCAACTTCAGAGAAGAAGCAGCAAACATTGAAACTGAATAAAAGTTAATGGAACAAAATTTCTTTCCAATTAATTTGGAGATATTTCCTTTGCTCCAATCAACATGAAATTTTCACACAGTTTAAAGGGCAGTTGGCTTTATCATATTCTGTTGAAAAATGAAAAAAACATCAAAAATAGAGATACAAAGTTTTGTTCCAACAGTAATGATATATTTAACACAGTGACAAATTGGTTATTTAAGTAATGATGGCCTAAATGTATTCAGTAACATATTCAATTAAAATAGATGAAAAAGCAGCATATTCAGAATACATTTAGATGATATATTGATAAAGCACATGGAGAAAAACTCTGTTGCAGTCATTTTAATTTCATTCACACTGTTCCTCGCTGGTACTAGTTGGCAGTTTTCTTCTTATAATTCTTCTATTAATATGTTTCATGAAATATTCACTTATCATTTAAATGAAGTTATAAAATTCTCAGTATTATATTGGCTCTCATTGCCTGCTTCAGTTCACTACTGCTCCCACAATTCCACCGTCGTCTCAGGAACTAAGCAAAATTTTCAGCATATTCCAGTAACAACGTCTTGCAGATTTGACTATAAAGTGGGTAGTGAGTTTATGCCATGAAGCACACACCAGTCCATAACAACACCAGTGTTAAGCTTATTACATGTGAACGTCTACTACTGAAGAGACTGTTCAGCCCGATTGTCCCCCAAAGACTTTAGTGACGCTGAGTAGAGATGGGCAGTATGACGATATTTTATTGTTATCATTATGATTATGTCACAATATGCTTTTCTGAGCATATCGTGGATGTCGTCTTCAAGAACACTGACTAACTACATGTTTCATTATAAAAGTGAGCAGAATTAGGTCTATATAACTGGATATAGTGCAGTGCAGTTTGCAAAATATTGAACAAAAATTGTAGTAATCACTATGAGTTTTTTTAAGTGGCACTACAGGTCCTATTTTGTCTGTGCCAACTTAGTAAACCTCAGAAAAACAAAATATTGTGATGCATATTGAGTATCATGAAAATATCTTGAAGCATCATGATATAATATTTTTGCTATTTTGTCCACCCCTAACGCTGAGATTAATAACTCACTCCTTATATTGATTTATCAGACTACTCAGACTTTAGCAGAGCTCAGTAACACTAGGATTAATAACTGATCATCACATTGATTTATCAGTCTACTCAGGCTTTAGCAGAGCTCAGTAACACTGGGATTAATAACTGATCATCACATTGATTTATCAGTCTACTCAGGCTTTAGCAGAGCTCAGTAACACTGGGATTAATAACTGATCATCACATTGATTTATCAGTCTACTCAGGCTTTAGCAGAGCTCAGTAACACTGGGATTAATAACTGATCACGTTGATTTATCAGTCTACTCAGGCTTTAGCAGAGCTCAGTAACACTGAGATTAATAACTGATCATCACATTGATTTATCAGTCTACTCAGGCTTTAGCCAAGATTAGTTACACTGAGATTAATAACTGATCATCACAGTCATTTTTCAGTCTTATCTATCAGTCAGTGGAGCTTGATGTCAGACTAAGCTTCGCCTTATTTTCATCAGCTCTCGAATAACTCCCAGTTCTTCCTGTCTACACACATATCCCCCCCAAGAAATCTAGCCCTGCCTTCACAATAAGAATCCTAATGAGAGTAACCCGTGAATAAATGCTGAAGAACAATAACCTAAATTAACATTTCCAAAACATTTCATTTCTTGAACACACTACAGTATGTACTGGGGGCAGGAATAGAACTCTGATATGTGGACCAGCTGGGGGTCATCAAGGACTTGGTTAGGATAAATAGGGATGACAAAAAATCATAATTTTTTAGTTGAAGATTCAATAAATTGTGTAGGGGCGTAATATATAGTGGGGTTCAAAAGTCTGAGACCACATTGAAAATCTGGATTTATTTTCATTAAAACCTACAAAGGAACAACAAAAAGTTTTAGAAATTAAAAAATTGTAAAACAAAGAAAAGTTATGACAAGGAAAAAAGAGAGATTGATGATTCTGCGTTATTTCGAGGTCACTATTCGAAGCAGATTTGCGACATTGACCATGTTAAGGCTTTTGTACAAAAAAGCTCAGTTTTTATTACTCATCTCTTTCAGTGAAGCTCGTCTTCAGACGACTCTCAGGTGGATTTGATCAACTGATCAGAGGCTTTTGTACAAACTTGCCATCTTGAGTGCACTCATTATAGCAAAAGAGGGACACATTTAGAAATACTTTCAAAGTTTCTACCTTTCACTCAGTTGTTATGCTGATAATAGAACTTTTAAGGGAACATTTTGGATTAAATTAGAATAGAATGCAAAATAGAAACACTGTCTGTAAGGGTCTCCCCACTGTAGATATTTTAGTTTTACTGTTTCACCCTGGCTTTACAAGATTAGAGTACTTATTTAAGTCTTAAGCGAGCCTCCACACATCTTACCTGTTTTCAATTCTGTCTCTCAGCAAAAACTGAAGGAAGAGCGTGAGGCGAAACGAGCACAGCTGGACGGCAGACATGATTACGTGCTCAGTATCGTGGCTTCCTGCACGGGACTGGAGAAGGCTGAGGTGGAGGAAGCCATTTTGGAGGGCGCGCAGGTGGGCGTTGTGTAGCATGACAAACACAGTGGATTATTGTTGAGGGGGTATTTTTGATTGAACCAAGATGTCTAAAATTCTGAATGTGCTGTTTCAGATTGAGCGAATGGAGCGGTTCTTTGCGGCTGATGGCCTTCCACACCTCATGTTTTATTTTCAAGAAACGGAGCCAACAGAATCAGGTTAGTAATGACCTCAAGGTAAACATACAACAAATTGTGGTTCACAAATACAAATTTAAGGTGAAGGAATACGACCATATGCAAAAATTTGGGCAGCCCTGGTCAAATGATGTTTTGTTAATTTTCTAAGTGAAAATAAGTTACAAATCCTCTACAGAGAACATGTCTGCACATTTTAACACACGCTTACTGTTTAATTGCTGGACTTAGCAAAAAAATGGCCTGTGGTCTGTGCAAAGTATGCAAAATGTGTGCACCTTTTATATGTTATGTTTATTTTTTTCCCAATAAGTTAAACTCAAGAAAAGAATACAAATTGTGGTCTAAAATTGATAAAAAGTGCCATATTTAAGTGTTTTCCCTGTAGATGAGGGGTGTTTAATCTCATCTGTAAAGGGCTGGTGTGGCTGCAGGTTTTCTTTCTAAACGAGCAGCAGCACACCTGATTCTGATAGTTTAATCAGTTGTTCAGTGTTCAAACAACTGATCATGTGTGCTTCTGCTTTGTTGGAGTGAAAACCTGCAGCCACACCAGCCATTTGGGGATAAGACTGGACACCCCTGCTGTAAAGGGTGTGTTAACTTATTTTCACTTAGAAAATGAACAAAACATGTAACTGTACAGACCTTTGAAGTCAGCAGCAAACAATAAGTGTTTTTACTCAATGGGAAAAATTAATGACACTCTTAAAAATCACTCGAAATGTGAGTAATGCTACATAGATGCTGCAAAAAAGCGAACACTCCTGAGTACTGAAATGACGTCCCATTAATAGAAGCCTAATACTGTACTCTGTTCTAACAACACCTCCTACTCTAACTGTAGGATACTACTGCCAAAGCCACATAACTACCACACCTGGCAAAGCCTGGTGGTTTGTGTGGGATAATGATGTGAGTTCAATGCACAGCAGTGTTAGCTTGTATTAAGGAATGTTTATATTATTATTTTTTTGGATATTTGTGCGCAGTACAAAGCATGTCATGTTTGGAAACATTTTGTTGACCAGAAGGCAAAATAAAGATGACTTTTAATAACGTCATCCACTTTTCCCATAGAGTAAAAGGCCTATCCCTGGACTTCCTTATATGGGCATGACACCACCTACACAATGACAGCACGACTTCAGAGGCCTGTAGACATTTACAATGTGTCATATTTACATTTCATTGTTGAGATTAAAAGAAAAGACTGCTGCACTCTACAATCTATTCATAAGAAAATCACAAGACTCTAATATTATCACAAGACTAATATTTCACACATCTTTCCAGTTTGTGAAGAATTGCCAAAACATCAGTGAACTTTACCTGTTATTATTTTGTGTCTGGTAGCGGTTGCATCCTCCGTCATCCGCAGCAAGAGAGCGAGAGTGTTCGTGACGGAGGGCTCTGACGTCGCTCTGACTGGCGTGTGTGTGTTCTTCACCCGGGCAAACACCTCCAAGGCTGTCACCTCGGAGAACATCCACAGAGTACGCAGCCTGAAATATCACCCCAAACACAACGTTTCCCCATGATAACTCTGCGCCATCTTTTAGGATATATGTTCTTCCCGTGCATTTGTTTGGGTACTTCAAGCTTAGAAGCCTAGGTTATCATTGTCATTTTGCTATCTGGGTTATATCACATGAATATTTGAATGTGATGCCACATTTAATTATGTAGTTTCGCAATAGTCTACATTCTGTGTCAACAGGTTTGAGTCTGTACTTCTGACTTTTTCATTTAATTTGATGTAAAAGAAAAAGCGAAAATGTGCACACAACAAATCCTTTTCATCATATTCAGTTCTAATGAATGTCTTGTTTGAAATTTGCATTTTTGGCATATTTTATCTGCTTGCTTCATGAGCTATGAGAAACGATTACAACATGCTTTTCTTAATGCTGGCCAGAACTGCAACTTTAATTCTTACTTTGAGAGAAGCAATGGAGTCGTGACATGTTCTTTATATACTCACTTCTTATATACTGACTGTAGAAGCCCTATAATTATATATAATTTCTGCCAGATAGACTTTTTCTTATCTTGAAATAATGTTCTAATATTGACTTAGTATCTTAGAGTAATTACTTATTTTGAATGAATTTGACTCAGCGACTCAGTATTTTGAGAAAATAAGTAATTATTTTGAGATGCTAAATCAATATTTTGAGAACAGAATCCCAGATCTTAACAGTGTCGAATGTCGTCACCGTCGCACAACCAAACCACGCCATCATAAAACGTGTCTGCATCTTCATGATGTTGGATAATGGTCGTTATAAACCGGTCCTAAAATCTGATTGGCTGAGCCGCGTTCGAAGCCGTTGACAACTGAACTCACTATCACTGCGCCACAGCACGAAAAAAACCGTGTGCTGTTAATGGAATAATGTTTGACCCTCATGCTGCTCGCACGGACCACCGAGTATATCAATGAAGTAAGAACCCGTTTTCTGTTTAAACTGAGCGGCTGGCAACTTGAGTTCTTAACTAGAGCTAGGCTGGTCAGCTAGCGTTAGCTAGCTAACAAGGTTAAATGATAGCTAACAGACTAAACAACCCCATCATTAGGTTAATATCACAGGCTTGAATTAAAGCACTTATGGTATGGTTAACTGTAAAACGGCAGTATAAAAGTCCAAAAATGCCACGAATAGATTACACGCTTCAAATGTCCGTGTTTCAGTGAAGTAGCGTAAAACCCAGGCTGAATCCCAAACGGCGCTGTCCTCCTCAACGTAGTGCACTATGTAGAGAACAGAGAACCATTTGAGATTCAGCCCCAGCACGAGAAGAGGGCGCAGCTGGATTGGTGCTAAATAAGACTCGCGGTGGTAATTTGGTGACCAAAAACTACTTAAAAAGCGAAGGGTTTTGCATTAAACAGTGCTGTGTTGTCATATGTTTATTCTTATACGACAAAAAATTAAAAAAATAATGACCACAATATACCGCGATGGGCGACCGACCGTTCTCCTCATTTAACAGTCCATGGTTGCGTGGCAACGATGGCACGCTCTAGAGGAACTACATTTCTTGGCGGAATACTTGTTTATGTCGATTATTAATAACTAATTATAACTCAAATTATTTTTGAGTTATGAAGTCGCAGTAACCCATGGCCTCTCGTGGCTTATTGCTTTAATAAAGAATGGGAGGTCGTAGTTAAAACGCCACCATTTACTCAATGTCAACGCCACGTCAGTCTATTTGTTTTATTTAACTAAGCTAGCTAGGTTACAACATCCATCAGAAAACAGAAGCTCTGCAATGTCCAATGTCCAGGTTTTTTTCTGTGAAATTTAAAAATATTGTTGTTAAGGTTTGGTTCCGTAGTAGGGTGAGTTTAACCATCGCCTCACAACGTTTGGCTGTAACAAGTTGAGGTGAAAACTGAACACAGTTGTGCTATCATTAGGAGACATTGTACTCGGCTACACCTCTCTTTTACATTTAAATACGTTTTGGTACAACAGCAGTTGTGTTAGCTACAGTATGTACAGTAATAATTCAGACATGTGCAGTATTGACTAACCTTAACCTAAACTAGCTAATGTATTAAATTAGCCAAGAAGCTAGCACAATCCATGCTAGCGTTTTGTTTTTTTGTTTTGGCTTTGACTTTTAATTGCATTGTTTTGATGTTAATTTGAGAATAACTAAGCTAGTCTTTGTTAATTAGCTGCAGTTTCTCAGAAATGTGTTTTGCCAATAAACTTTACATGAATAGAAGTGCCTAAAAGTGCTACGTTTGCTAGCTTAGCTAACCCCAAGTGAACTTAGCTAGGTTAGGTTAGTTAACTAGGTTACCTAACTAGGGTTAGTTAACAGCAAGTATCTTTGGCCCTGACTTCACAGTATTTCTACAGTTTCTTTCCAGTACATTTAGCTACCGTTTTTAATAAAATGTATTGTGTTGTCTATGTCACTTTGTATAATGCTCCCTAAACGTTATTTGGGAAATTGTAACTAGGACAAGTCAAGTACTCTCCCTCCATTTCACTGTATATTTTTAGAGGCTGCCAAGAGATGCTATACCACTTGTTTATTCCACACTGTGCTCCCTGCTCCCGGCTAGGACGTGAACTTCAACATGCTGGACACCACAGGGGTTGGTCTGCTGAAGAGCGTGGAGCAGCTGCTGTCCGAAATCTTCATCCCCACGCTGAGGAAGATGAATCATGGCTGGGGAGAGCTGGCCAGCCCTCAGGCACAGACAGTCAAACAGGACTTCATCAGCTCTCTGGAGAGCTTTGTTTCTGTGCTGGCCGGGGCCCAGGAGAGCCTTGAGGAGAAGGTGATACACATAGGAATGCACACCTACACATGCGCATTAGGTGGATATTGATCCATTTCCTTCTGTGAAATGAATTGCATGGCAGAGAAAGGGAGGCTGTGAAAGCAGCTGCTTTTCATTGTATTTTCACATCTATGAATTTCTGCACTGTAGCATATCAGTGAGCTGAGTTTCTACACACATAAATATAATGAATTATATTGATATATTTTGCTGTCTAGGAGGACATAGACAGCTTCAGAAAAAGATATCATTATCATTCCATTATCAACTATCATTCCATTCAGTGATTCGCTACAGACACAAACAGTGGGAAGACTTACATTTGGTTGATCTCTCTCCTTGTGTTCGTAACCCAGGTAAACCTTAAAGAATGTGACACATTTGATCTGAAGACACTAAAAGGCCCTTCGGACTACACAGCTGTGGCCAACAGCACCGAAGCTCTGGAGAAGATCGAAGCCTGCATGAAAGTGTGGATCAAGCAGATAGAACAAGTAAGAAATGAAGTGATCTTAATGGAAGCAGCACTGTTCATATTTTTGCCACATTACATATTGTAAATGAGTGAAACCTTCACTACCATTCAAAAGTTTGTATTTCCTTCTCATTAATGTCTGTGGTTAATTTATTCAGCAAGATTGAAATGTAAAAAGAAATACTATAAGAGAACCCGTGGTTTCCTGGACAGAGAAGTTTTCCTTTCAGTGGAAATTCTCCATTCACAATAATATGTAGTCCAGGACTGGACTTAATCCCTGCAAACAACATCAGAAGGTACATTTAAATGTTTTGTAAATGTTACTAAACCTGAAGGAAGTTATTAAATGATAGATAATATGTTAAACAAGTTATCTGCTTCAAGAGTTAATCAACACACTTAGAAACACAAGGCATTCCGGATGTTAGTACTATTAGAACTTCGTTCTCAATGTTGTACTTCTTTCTCACCCATCATAGAATCATCTACTGCTCTGTTCATCATTCTGGACACTTCTAATCTACAAATTCTTATTAGTACAGCTTCCTGCTAAATTGTGCTTGTTGGAGAGTACTAGCATTGTATTAGCATCATATTTGATAATTATGTTACACATGTCTCTGCTTGGGGGTGGGTGACAATATTTACTGTTATGATAAATTATGTCACAATAGACTTTTCTAAGTATATTGCATATATCGTCAGTACTTAAAGACAACTGACCAACTGCATGTTTCATTAAGAAGAGGGCATAATTAATCCTGTTCAACTGGATTTAGTGGAGTGCAGTATGTGCATTGTAATACTGAATAATTAAATAATAATTAAATAATACTACTACTAATAATAATAATTGAATATATGAATAATTGTAGTCATGTTTTGCTAGTATTTATTAAACATGGCACTGCTGTGGGTGTGTGTTTTTTTTGTTCCAATTTAACAAACTTTTGAACTTTTTTATCTGTTCCTTGTTCAAAGGTTCTAGCAGAGAGTGACCAGCTGAGGAAAGAGGCTGATGATCTGGGTCCCAGAGCAGAGCTGGATCACTGGAAGAAGCGCATGTCTCGCTTTAACTACCTGCTGGACCAGCTCAAGAGTCCAGACGTCAAAGCTGTGCTGGGGGTCCTCGTGATAGCCAAGTCTAAACTCATCAAGGTGGTTCTTTCTAATAAGTCAGTCAGCTGAAACACGTTGCTCCACGTGCACACAGGCCTGATTCTGGAGATCTGTTTATTTAGTTTCAACTCTAAGCTAATATTCAGATGTTCTTTTTTCTAAATAATAATCAGAATGAATTGTTATTATTAATGATAGGTTACATAATATATTGTTATTATAAAAAAATAATAATAACCCTCAAGTCACCATTGTTTCTTCATTATACATTCAATTTACACCTCATCACTAAATTACATAATTAATTAGTTACATAAGTAAATGCATGTTTATTTTCATAATTAAGTTCCAGTCTGCAGTTCAAGTGCACAATTTCTTTCCTTTTGTTTTTGATGTTTAAAAAATGGAATATGAATGAAAATATAAAAGTGATGATTTCTCTTGTTGCAGAACAAAACTGAATGCAAAACAACACATTTTCATCAATATCAAATTATAGTTAAATGTGCCCTGCATAAAACAAACAATAGTATTGATTAAAGGTTTAGAAAATGCACTTTTAACAGAATTTATCTTTTTGTTTCCAAGAGCGACAAGGTTCATTCTAAAATACATTGTTGAGAGTGGGCTTTACACATACTTTTCCAAAACTTGCTATACCCTAAATTGTTACGAATTGATATACAGCATTTTGGAATTAAACTCTTCAAATAATTACTACAAAAATGTTGTTGTAATCACCAGCGATAGCAGCGGTTTCTAAGGGGTAAACATTAACATGGAAAGGCATTCTTTTGTATACTAATGAGTTGCGAAGAGATGCCACTTGGCAGCATTATGTCACTTAATGCTTTTGAACTTACATCTCTATTATTGGTTTGTCCTTCCAGGCTTGGAGAGAACTGGATATCAGGATTACTGATTCTGCCAACGAGGCCAAAGACAATGTGAAGTACCTCTACACACTCGAGAGGTTCTGCGACCCTCTCTACAACAGCGATCCCGTAAGATGCACAGTGCTGGTTTTCTGCTTCCTTAACCATACAATTAATGCTTTTCTGTCCTCGAGTACTGGCACTTGTAATTAGATGTTATGGTAGAGTGCTTTGCTCATAATAGCAATAGAAACTGTTAATTTTAAAGTGAATCATTTTACGATGCTATAAATGTTTATTATTAGGATACATTCATTTTTCTGAGTAAATGTTTCATGAGAATGAATTTATCAGAAACCTTGATACTACCATTAATTGTGTCATTGAACACAGGTGTCAATGGTGGAGGCCATTCCCGGACTCATAAACGCCATCCGCATGATCCACAGCATCTCCCGTTATTACAACACCTCTGAGAAGATCACTTCCCTCTTTGTCAAAGTAAACCATTTGTTCAAAGCTTATCGCACTTTAAATTACAGAATCTCTTCAATCTAGTCAAACAATCTAGTGTCTCTTTTTAACAGAACACCCTGCAACCCAGGCTAATTTTAACTTGTTTTATTATGTTTGACTTCTTCCTCAGGTCACAAATCAAATGATCACAGCCTGCAAGGCCTACATCACCAACAATGGCTCAGCAACAATATGGGACCAGCCTCAGGATGTAGTAGCGGAGAAACTCAGAGCTGCTATTCGTTTAAATGAGGTAACAAGCTTTCAAAGCTTTCACTTCACTCAAAATTAATTGGTGTAGTTTTATAATGAGTTCGATGGAAGGCTTGTAATAAACCGCACAGGCCAGAGTTTTAAAGCTACAGCAAAAAAAAAAAATTCTCCATATTATTCTATTTTTATTTATCTATATCTACACAACAGCTGTCCCTTAGATTGTGTTAAAATTTCACAAGTGAATGGACCAATAGAAATACTTTGAGTACAATCTCTTTACATTAATTTACATTAAGAGTTAAGAATGTTTTTGTCTTCTCCTAATACTATTTTGGAGATACATTTTTTGTATGCAATGTAATGCTTCATTTTTCAGACCTATATGAGACTGTTATAATATGTAATATATAATGTAATATTACCTTAAAATAATTTAAATGAAATCATATTCATTTGCTGTATAAGGTATAATGAATCTTGGTATAATGAATCTTAAACTCTAGAGCTTAAGATTCATTATACCAATTAAAGCATGCTGATCTGATTTTGGCAGCTAGCTTTTGCTTTTTTTGTTCATGCTGTCACTGTTTTGACCACCATGGAGCTTCTGCTGTACAACGCTGTGCAGACCACACCTGCATGCCACCGACCCTCCTAATGATACTGCTGCATTTTTAGTCTTAGACATTACTTCTCCTGCTTTTTCCCTTTTCTGTGTCTTATACTGAGGGTCAAACCCTGTTTGCTATCCAGTGTCGACCAGAGGAAGATGGGTTCCCCTCAAGGTTTCTTCCTCTTGCTCTTAGGGAGTTTTTCCTTGCCACTGTCGCCATTAGCTTGCTCATGGGGGCTTGGAGCCAGATTTTTTCTGTAAAGCTGCTTTCTGACAACACCTGTTGTAAAAGGCGCTATATAAATAAACTTTGACTTGACTTGACTTAACTATCTTTTCCCAGGAATACCAGAAATATTTCCACAAAACCAAGCAGAAGCTGGAGCAGAGTCCATCAGAGCGTCAGTTTGACTTCAGTGAGATGTACATATTCGGCAAGTTTGACACATTCCAGAGGCGTCTCAACAAGATCCTTGCCATGTTCAGCACCATCAGCACCTACTCCGCCCTGCAGGACTCCAAGATCGAGGGCCTGGAAACCATGGCAACCAGGTTTCAGGTATTGCCCTTCTGCCATTTGTAAAGGTCCATCACCTTCTTTTAGATGTGCGCTGTGAATGGCTTTGGTTGTAGCCTACAGAGATTGACTTTTAGTTGTCCTTTCAGTAGCGCTATTTCATCTCACAGACTTGCTAAATACTTAGAAATAAACGGTTAGGAGTAATGTTGATCGAATTCTCAGTCAATCTGCCTCGCCAGTATTTTTTAGGACAGGACTGTTAAATTTAGATGCATTTGCACGCTAAACTAAATGCCATAACTAGTTGTAATGAATGCTGATATGTGCAGGTATTTTGGGTTTCACAACATTTCTGAGTATTTCTGGGTATAAATACATGCCACAGTGTGAAGGACAAAAGGATGAGGGCATTTTTAAAGGAGGTAGATTTTACTTCTTTTAGGTTCAAATTTAGTTCAGTTCAGTTCCTTGTGCAAAAACATCTTAACATCTTAATTCAGTCTTTGTATGATGTGATTGAGCCTGTCATTTACTCCTCTTTGAAGAAAAAGTAATTTACTGGGTGTTGGTTTTGTGACCAGTGCTCTCATTGGCTGAAGGGGGCAGGTCAGGGGGTGTGTCCATTTTGCAGTGGTGGCTCAATGCAGTGGCTCAATGCAGATTTCACAGGTGTTTGTCCTGAAAGCCACATACAGTCGTCAAGTCTAAACACTGACATTTGAAGTTCTGTAAATATCTGTAAAAATAAATCTGTAAAAAATTCTACATAATTAAATTAATCACAATAAAATGTAAACAAAGTCATTCAGAGCGACTTAATGTAAGATGCTCTGTTCTAGAAAAACTTAGAGTCAGAATTGTTCACAGTGTTGGCGTCTGAAGTGTTTAATGCCTCTGAAAGCTCCCTCAAGTTTTTACGCTAAATGTATATGAATATGTTTCTTGATGCCCATTGTTTTACCATAGTTCTTAGATTTTTTTGGATTTTGGTCAAAAATATATTTTAAAAAAGCATTTATGGTGGAGGGGTATGTGCAGGGCAATGTAAGGGAAAACGGATTCTTTAGATTTACTACTATTTTACCTTCATCAACATTACATGAAAAAAAGAAGAGACATGTGGGTTCACTGATGGTTTTGGATAGTAAATAAAATGTCTATATTTGTGCTGTAGACATAGTGACCTGTTATCGGAGGAAAACCTCGTCTCTTTACAGGACAAGGAAAAAGATCCAAGGTTTTCTTCCGACAACAGCGATATGTTTGATGTTGACCTTTAGCTGCAGGATGTCAACATATTAGCTGCTTTAGCTTTAATAGCAGAGGTTAGTTTCTCACAGTTGCACAACAAATACACAATAAAACAAGCACAGCAAATTGGCAAGAAGGTAACAGCTCATCTAGCCTCTGAGAACATTACAACAACATGAAATTCATCCTCACTGCTGTTACTCCACAGAATAATCTGGGTTTAATTACTGTTAATTGCTATACATTGTCAGAGGCCTTAACACTTTTGCTCTCTCTTGCCCCCTGTGGACAGACTGCAGACATGCAAGGGAAATGGGAGGTAACCAGATTGACTTTCTGTTGGTCATCAAAAGTAGTGCATGTTCTATTTCTGATGCATGTCTCTTTGCATGGTGTTTTTACAGCCATAGTCTAACACTATTGTTCACAGTTGTCCTTTTATGCTGATCTAAGGCTAGCATTGTGCGCTCTTATAATGGTTTAAAACCACATCTGTACAGGAAAATCTGTGCCAAGGCTCACATAAAAGGACAAACTCCTCCAGGAGCTACTTAGGACGTCATACGACCTTCAGGCCATTAACATTCATCTCATCTCCCATCATGGCATAGTCTTTATTCACTCTCTAGCCTTTTTTTCAGTGTCCATGGAAACAAAGTTGCAGAGGTGCCTTGAAAGGCACTGGACTCTTTGCTTCAGGAGTGCTGAATAATTGAACAAACACTGATAAAGATCTATTACTAACTCCCATCTTTTGTGAAATTTGTAAAAGGCTATGGGTATTTTGTACTAGGTTGAGTAGTGGATAAATTACTATTCAGCTTTGCTTGAAATTAATGCCAGAATAACCTCCTCTTTCAAACCAGGATGGACTTCAGGGTCATCCTGTTTGACCCTTGAACCAAAACTGAATGTCATCATTTTACCATTTTACCATCATTATTACCATTTAGATACCTCATTTGCCGAGACAAGCTGTCATGTTTCATCATGAGCTAATAAAAAATTTTCATAAATAATAAAACATAAGCTAACCATTTAGAGCCTAAAAACCACTGTGAGTCAGATTTATAAAACTCAGCAGTAACAGCGCTACGCCACCAAAATGTACTCAGTAAATAAGACCTTTTCATAAAGTCTCTGTAGTGGCGATTAGCACACTGGTGTTTTTTTTTAAAGCTACAGTATTTCCACCGTGTCCTAGGCAAGAGCCTTTCAATTGCGTATTTAAATAAGGTTATACATATTAAAGACCTGCCAAGTGAAGCTCTGTTTGGCTGCCAAAATGAATGCAATGTGACAAAGAAACCCAAAATTCTCAGAAACAGTTATGAATAGAAATAACTCTCAGAAAAGAGTTATGAATATTAAGGGAAGAAGTGCTGGTAAATATCATTAAATTGTTTAGTAAATATGGCTGTAATCTTTGATCAAGGAACAAAGTTTCCTTATCAGTAAATGTTGTTACTAGAAAAAAATGACACATAAGAATCAAATTATATCATCTTAAGATTCAACTTTTAATTGTAGGAATTATATTTTAGTATGTAAGATTTTAATTCTAATTGGTGGGAATTCAAGCCTTTTTGCAATTCGTTATGATTGAAGTAACAGTTTTTGCTAACATTAATTTAAGTTTAACACGTTGGAATTTTTTTCCAATCGCATGAAAATTACATTTCCACTAGTAAATATTTAATTCTTGATATTAGGAGTTCAGTTAGCAAATGTGACAATTAAACTTGCATTAGTAAATATTAAAATTCCACTAGTAAACATAAAAGTTTGACTAGTAAAAGTTCAGTTTTTACTTCTGAGAATTTTTTTTACTAGTTAAAATGTCACTTTCCTTTGTGAAATCCATTGTAAATTGAAAAACAGGATTTAAAAGCGCTTACAATAAAATACATTTTAACATGTAATTTGAATCTCAATGTCAAATTACTCTTCACTTATTTGGATTACAGGCTAGACCTACTTTCCACACACAGGACAATTCATGAATTCATCAATTCCTTCTGTCTCAGGAAGAAAAGGCTGTTTTAAGCACTGTGCCAGTTGAAAGTGTGACAGAATCTATTAATGTTGTAACACCTAAATTTGCATTTCTTACGGTTTGTGGCAATTTGAAATCCTCCGCTGTTTTTCTACCACAACAGTTACAAGGTTTGCCATGATGTTCAGTCCAAACAGATCGAATCATGTCCTTTGAATAATCAGATTAATCAGAGTGGCTTAATGAGCATAACTTGTTGGTTACTTGCATGTTTGGAAATATTGCAGAAAACATAATTTAATCCACATTGGCTTCTTACCAGGAAAATTACCATCAGAGTGATGAAGGCGTTATTTTTTGTGGGATTGTGTTTTGCTATGAATCTCTACCGTCACTGTAGATGAGGGAAAAACACAGCCACACATCACATCGCACAGGCAGTAAAACTCGCTGGTTATCCTCATTTATATATCAGTAAACATGTTACCACCACTGCGTTTTATAAATCTGGCCCTTTATGTCTTTGGTTTTTGCATGGAGATTAGTTCATGAATTCTGCAAGAGTGGGTCAGTGTATGGAGTGAAATGTTTGTGGCTTTTGTTCTAGGCCATTGTGTTAACTATAAAAAAGAAGCCGTACAGTTTCCTGGACCAGAGAAGGACTGATTTTGATCAGGATTATGAGGAATTTTGTAAGCAGACTGCTGAACTGCATGTAAGTATCTAACTGAAGATAACTTACAGAGCCATTTTACTGTAATAATTTGTGAATAGATTATGCTGTAACCTTTGGCCTTTTGGTTCTAGAATCAGCTCAGAACCTTCATGGACAACACGTTTGACAAAATTCAGAGCACTGAGAGAGCCTTGAATGTTCTGAAGAAATTTGAAAGGTAAGGTATTTGAGAGTAAGATTAAGATTAGTTATTCTGAACGCAACTGTAGCCAGTTTGAGGCTACAAAAGTGCAATGATGCAAAACATCTAAACCCTATATTTATTTGAAAACAGTACAAAGACAACATATCAGTTGTCTTTTGTTAAAAGTGAGATTTGTTTTTTGAAAAATACATGCCAATTGTGAATTTGATGCAAGAAACATGATCCAAAAAGTTGGGACGGGGCAACAAATGACATAAAGTTGTGGAATGCTAAAAAAAACACCTGGTGGAACATTTCACAACTAATTAGGTTAATTGCAGCGGGACAGTGATATGATTGGGATCGATCTCAGAGAGTCTAAGTCTTTAAGAAGTAAAGATGGGGAGGAGTTCACCACTCTGTGAAGGACTGTGCGGGCAAATAGTGCAACAGTTCAAGAATTCAATGTAAAATAACAAAGAACTTAGGGATTTCAAAATCTATGTTACATAATATAATTAAGAGATCTCTGTATGCCAGGGACAAGAAACCAATGCTGGATGGCTGTGATCTTGAGGCCCTCAGGCAGACTGCATTCAAAACAGGCATGTTTCTGTAGAGGAAATTACTGCATGGGCAACATATGCTGCCATCCAAATGACGTCTTTTTCAAGGAAGTGCTTGCTTATTTCAGCAAGACAGTGCCAAACCACATTCTGCATGTATTACAACAACATGGCTCTGTAGTAAAAGAGTCGGGTGCTAAACTGGCCTGCCTGCAGTCCAGACCTGTCACCCACTGAAAACATTTGGGTCATTATGAAAAAAAAATGGACAGAGGTGCCCCCTAACTGTTGAGCAGCTGAAATCTTATATCAAGCAAGAAAGGGAAAAGATTTCACTTTCAGAACTAAAGCACGTGGTCTTCTCAGTTCCCAAAAACACTCTCTCTGTGTCTCATTGGTTTTCACACGGTTCAGACTTTGTATCCCAGACCTGGGCATCGAAGAGAAATACCAGAAGGTCTTGCAGAACTACGGCCGTGACATCGAAATGGTTTCGCGCATCTACACCAAACAGAAAATGGAGCCGCCTATTGCGCGCGACCTCCCACCTGTGGCAGGGAAGATCCTGTGGGCCCGGCAGCTCTATCGGCGAATCCAGGAGCCCATGGAACTCTTCCAGCAGCATCACGGCATCCTGGATACCCCTGAAGCCAAGCGCATCATACGTAACTATAACCGAGTGGCTAAAGTGTTGCTGGAGTTTGAAGTGTTGTACCACCGAGGCTGGATGTCGCAGGTTAGATTTGCTCTTATTTCTCACACTATACTTTTGAAGTCTAAATGACTGGGAGTGACTGACAAAAGGGTCTTAATATGCAGTTGTGTAATATTGTGTTAAATTGGGGGCTGTATTTTACTTTGCATCTAGCTTGATTTAATCTTCCTGTCTTGTAAGATTTTTTTTTTTACATTTTTAATTATTACAAAGTTTTGACATACCCAGTTTGTGTTATTTCTTTCTTGTAAAAAAGAGAACATCTAAGCAAATTTTTATTTCACTTCGGCCAAAATTTTTGATTTCGGACATATTTCATCTTTTTTTTTTTTTTGCTGCTTTTTGAACACTGTAGTCTTGTGGAATGCTGCTTTGAAACGCTTGCCTTAAAAAGTTAAAAAAGTCAAAAAGCTGTCATCACACTGTTTCTAGATTGAGGTGGCTAGAATTGGCCTGCAGGCTTCACTACTGGTCAAATGTCCGGACACCAGGGAGCTGTATGTGAACTTCGACCCCCAGATCCTGACTCAGATCCGGGAGACGGACTGCATGAGCCGGATGGGGTTGGAGATTCCACCCTTCGCTAATATCTTACGGCAGAAGCAGGATGTTCTCAAAAAGAATTACAACAAACTCCAGGTGACATTGTGTTGTGTAGTTTTGGTAACTAAAGATGCTGTCTAAGAAGCTTAATCTAATTGAGGAAGCCTTAATGGAATAGTTTGGTGAATATATTTATATTTACATATATAACATATACTTTTTCCTTACTCTAAATGTTATTAGTCAGCCAAGACAGCTTCTAGAGCTACGAGGCTAATGTAACTTAAAAGTAATGTAAGCGTACACCTTGCTAATTAGTGCGCATTGTACTGTTATCTGTGAAAATCGACAAATGTATGGAGACAATCCATAAGATACTGTTTTTAGCTGTGCAACACATCCATGCTTATAGATAACAGTATGTCATATTGACATAAAGCACACAAACAAGTCTTTTTGAGATTACTTACTTGAGCTTTGTCATTTGAGGCAAATGTTTGATGATTTAGGCATGCAGTTTACACAATGCTACTTGATGGTATATATGCTTCCATTACTTGTTAGCCACACAAGCATTGTAGCTTCAGTGGAAAACTATAGAAGTAGACTTGTGGATACAAAATATGTCTTGTCTGATTGATTATTTTTGAGGTCAGTGTGAATTTTACACTGTTACATTAACAATGTAAATTTAAAATGTTGCTGGATAAATGCAAAGGTTGCCTCAGGTACCACAGTGGCTAAGAATGCTGACAAAGCCTAGCATGCATACAAAATGCATGTGTCCTCTGGCTAACACAGTTTTCTGTCTCTGTCCTCTGTGTTGTTTCCTTTCTCAGATGGTGCTGACAGAGAACTCCAGGGTGAGGGCAAAGATTCAGCCCCCCTTTGAACAAATGCTGACCCCTCACGTGGCAAAAGTGGATGAGGCCATTCTGCCAGGCCTGACCTCCCTCAACTGGGCGTCTTTGAACATCGAGAAATACCTCAGCCGCATCACTGCTGCACTCGGTAATGGAGAACATCACAGCTGCTTGCTGTGGGTCACTTTTGGCCCACCAAACCGCAGTGATCTGCACAGCTGGTAGTGCAGTAGACAGTGACCGTAAAATTTCAAAAACAACATCTAGTGCAGAAGAATATTAACAAGAATTCTAACACTGTCTCTCTCAGATATACGTATCCCTATATTATAAGTGGATAGTATGACGTTTTGTTATTGTTATTGCAACAAATTACATCACAGATTGCTTTTTTGAGGATACTGGCCCTTATTCATCAGAGTTGCGTAAAATAGTGCATTTGACCACTTTTAATGTGAGTACACTGCTCCCTCTACTGAACCAAACATTATAATGTCAAAATTACGATGACTGGAAAGAATAATAAGAAGATAAAATTATTTAGAATTATTTGAACGTATGGTGTGATTATGTATTATTGCTGTAATGCTTCTGCACTAGCTGTGTTTTTTTTGGTGATGTAATTTAGTATAAAACAAAAGAACAGTAATAAAATGGAACATAGAATAGTTGCAGCATTTATTCATACGATTTTATATATATATGTTCGGATCAGATTTGACTGTATGCAGCTTTGATGAAGGCTAATGTGTACTTAAAGAACACTGATTATTTAAGACTCATTACAAAGAGAGCATGTTTTGTCCTGTTTAATTGGATTTAGTGCAGTGCAATATGTGACATGCAGAATAAAATAATTGTACTCACAGTTTTTCATAGCATTTTCTAACTGTGGCGTACTGGTGCATTTAGTTTGTTCCAAAAGCTACATTTTGTGACACATAATGCATAAATATTGTGCTAATATAATTGTGCCACGTGTATATGTATATACATATATATATTTTTTTTTGTTACGTTTCTTTTTCTCCGGAGATTCTTTTTGAAAGCAAATACACCACAATCAGTATGACGTAAAATGACAAATAGCCTTTTTTTAGAACCAATAAAATGTGGATGTTAGTTGAGGATATTTTTACAGTAAACATATTTAAATATTTGTAATGGTCTGCCATAGGTGTTTTTAGAAAGTATGGTTGAGCATAGTATTTGTTTGACCCTACATTGCTTACATTGATAAGTCCAATATCATTAAAGATATACGTGATACGGAGAAAAAAAGCTAAAGTGTGAATTTTGCACTGCAAGATTTCTCTGGTGTGACTGATTGTTTGCTGATGGTTGCTTTTAACCGATCTGCTATCAGTTAAGCTACTATAACTAACTAGGTTAGGTTAGCGAATGCTTTCCAGCTTGTGCTAAAGTTTCAGCCTCTGTGCTGTTAAGGACGCTGTATGTAAATGTCACCTTCTTGTAGGAAATCCCAACTTTTGCATTTCATTTTATGTTTATGTAAAATGTTAACTAAATATTTGTGCACTGAAAAGGCCCTTACACACTGAGCGCAATTTATTTGTGTAATTTATTTGGAGGACAGTAAGTTAATTCGAACTGACGGTATCTTGTATTTTGGTGAGAATGTGAAGTTATTTTATTGGTCTTCAGTTCAAATTTTGAAAACTTTTGCTAGCGACATGATCTCACTGACCAATCACGGTCATCTCTGCCAAGATGATGGATCGATGGAACTTTTTTTGCAAATGTCAAAAATATTAAAACCTTCAAAAGCAACTGAAACTGGGCTCAAACAGGAAAAAAGACAGACTTATGTGTGGAAGCATTCAAAAACTCTTTACACTACTTTAACTTTTCTAAAAAAAAAAAGCAGTAGGATGTTGAAAAAGTAGCCCAGTGTCACTGTTTGCTTGTGCTATATGGAGCAAAGAATAATTTATTTGCACTTGTAGCTGCATCTCCAAAAGCAGGTCAATCTCAGCTGAGGTGTGGGAAAGCACTTATATAGATTTAGCTCCTGAGTGAGGTGGAAAAACTTTCTGTTCCCCTTTTGATTTTCCTAAAAAGGAAAGCATTGTGCACAATGTCGTTATGGTTTGCCTGTTTGGTGAGTAGCAAAGGAGATCTGCCAGTATTTTATTTGCAAAAAACACAGCGAAATCCCCCCTTCCCAAAAGAGTGTTATGTACCCTATTCACATAGCATTTAGTGTGTAACAACCTTAATAAACAGGGACACTATCCTGATGTAAAGCACTACCCTTACGAAGCAACAAAAGCTACTTGAGTGCTAATACTGCCCCCTTGAGAATGTTCAGCCTGCTAACTGTGAGTGAGTGAGTTTTCAGTTCCAGGTACACGTCTATGTGATCCTTTATGTCTAAAAATTATTAATTAGTTTTAACTCGGTCATGACAAGTGTATGTTGCAGGCACCACAATTCATGTGTGTTCAAATCTGAACTACTGATTATGAAGGTTATGGTGGTCGTCTGTCCGAAACATGTTTCTCTCCACTGACTGTGTCCAGAGGACCTGGAGCTGCTGTTGGACCGGGCCAATGACCTGGTGCAGTTCAGGATCGATGCCGTTCTGCAGGAGATGAGTGCTGCTACACTATGTGTGCTGCCTGAGGATGAGCCTGTCACATGTGAAGAGTTTGTGCAGACCACCAAGGTATGCTTTTATTGCATTTATAGGCATTTACAGACATTTACACTTCATTATCTGTGGAAATGCCTGGTTGCTGAGACCTACTGTAGTCTGTCATAGAATAATGAAAAGCAATTCCAAAATGCTCCTATGTACACAAAAAGGTCCATAAAAATGGAGGACATCTTCTGTTTTGTTATTAATAAAGGAGCATGTTTTCTTTGTAAGCTTGCAATTACTTGCGCATTGAAAAGAAGGCTGATTAGATCAGTTTAGATGTTTAAATCAAAAACTGTAGAACTAACCAATGAATTTTTTACAGGTTGTGTGATTAGTTAGTGGAGGATAAATGACTATATTCTTCTAACTGATGATGATGTGTCATGTGGTGTTCACACAGGAGCTTTGCATTAAGGGGGCACAGCTGCTGCACATGAAGAGCTCACTGGTGGAGGAGGCGGCCAATGAGCTGATCAATATGCTGCTGGACTTTGAGCAGAAGCAGGAGGAAGAGGAGAAAGTTCCTGACGAGAGCAGGACTGAGAGCAAAGAACCCACTGAGAGTGACGGTGAGGGCACCAGTCAAGTTTGGACACACATACTTATAGAGGAGTTTTCCTTACTTTTAACATTTTCCACATTTTAGAGCAGTAGTGAAGACATCAAAACACATAGGGTATCATGCAGTGAACATAAAAGTGTAGGCAAGGCACCCTGTTTTCTCAATGCAGCTTTGCAAACTGTTGAAATTTTCTCATGGAGCTTCATAAGGAGCCACATGAGGTGCTTTTCCACCAAGCTTGAGGAAGTTCAACATATGCTGAGACCTTGATGGCTACTATAAACTTGCTAGCGGGCATCTCCTAAACTTTACTTAAATTAAAAGAATATATTTTGGAAATAAATCCATAAGTGGATATAAACCAGACTATTTTTATTTGTCTTAGAGATACATTTCTAGCATTTAGGCATAAGCCTTTAGACTAGGGATGTAAATTTTGACAAATTCTTTTGACCAATAAGAGTCAGTGATTCATACTTAACCAACAAACCTTAAATCACAAACATCGAACACTAAAACAAGGTTTTAGGCCAGGCATGTCAACCTGGGGACCTCCCGGGACAAATTGCTGTGGAGATTAGCATTTTCCCTCATCTGATGCTCTTAATTCAGTTCAAGAAGGCCTTGCTGATTAGCTGAATCAGGTGTGTTAAATAAGGCAGTGTGCTGAAGTCTGCAGTGCTTTGGTCCGCAAGGACTGGAGCTTGACACATGCTTTAGGCTTTAGCCTAAAGTAACAGGTATGACAGTAATGTAAGGTCTACTTAATTTAATTTGCTACATATTATTAGCCCAAGTTAATGAACATATATGACCTGACCGGGGCACAGTCCACTAGGGGTGGGAATCTCTAGGCACCTCACGATTCGATTCGATTATGATTCAGAGGGCTGCGATGCGATTATAAAATGATTACTGATGCATCTTGATGCATCTTTTTTCTATATAGCATTTATATTTTCTCACTGTGTGAGCTCAAGTTTCGAGTTCAAGTTTCAAGTTTATTTGTCATTTGCACAACATGTCAGGACATTTATGCATTGAAATGCTTGTGGTGAGGCTCAGCTAATCACTCTACAGAAAGTAAATAAGTAAAAAAAAAAATACAAGAAGAACCAACTGACATATATTAAATATACACAAAATATACACAGAATATAGAGACAGTATACATTTTAGTGACTAAGCAACTCAGTGTTATTGTTATTTAAAGTGACTTGGTACTTTTATAGCAAAGTATTTGTAATGATCCATAATGAATTTACTTCCAATATCTTTTTTAATAAATCAAATGGAAGTGATGTGGCAAGTGAACTAGAAGGCTCTCATTCAGTGCTCTTGTTTGGAGCACAAGAAGCTGCTGTCACTCATCTGCGATAAAATGCGCAGTAACGGTGAAATAAGATCCAGTGGTGATGGATGTCCACGCAGCACGTTACAGCTATTCTACCCGTTTTCTTTAGTGATTTTATAACTTTGGTTTTGGTCTCGTTGTAGAGACGGGGGGGTCGCTGTGTCAGTAGTATATCTTCGGGACGTGTGCAACATAGCGCGAAAGCCCTGTTTCGCAACGACTGAGAACCGGCGTGCAGACTGCAGGTCACATAGCAGTGATGCGTTATTCGCATTTCTAAGCAGCGCAGTTGGTTTCCTGGTACGTTAAATCTGCAATGAGAGACTGTCAGACACTAAAACGTGGCGAAGCTGAAGTTGCTTCTCTTTCAAATTCTCCCCTTTCACCTTAAATGGTGCTGTATTTACATTCGGCGCCTCAGTCAGAATTTAAGGTGGAACGGGTAAATTCGAACAAGCCTCGTAAAACAGTCGTTGAGAGACATTTTACAAGGAACTGATCTACTTCTGAGGAAAAGTTTTCTGGCAGAAATGGGAGGAAAGCGGCTACAGCTAAAGCTTAAATCAGAGTAGAGTAAGTCCGTGGTTTCGTTTATATTTTTTAGCCTATACTAGGACATTATCACATACTGAGACATACTGGACATGATTTTGTTTAAAGGACAAAATGTTAACATTTGTGTTGCGACTCCTGATCTAACCTGGCTTTTAATGCAGAGGGAGCGATGCGTTATTAAAGGTCGCACTGTTAGGCTACATCAAGGGTCGGATTTCTCGCTCTTCTACTTGTGTTTTTGTTATGTGCCGCCACAGACTGTCCGGGCGCCGCACTTACCCACTTCCAAGTTCCGCCCTTTGCGTTCCGTCAACATTACGTTATAAATTAAATAATTAGAAAATCGATTTTTGACATTTGTGAATCGATTCAGAATCGTTCACGTCTGCATCGCGTTGCGTCTAAGAATCTATTTTTTCCCGCACCCCTACAGTCCACTATACATAAAACTTTTAAAAAGGAGTCAGTTGTAACCTACCTTAACAATGTAATTGGCCAAAATGTCCTAGTTGCAGTAGTGCTGTAAACTATGTTTAGGATGGTTTAATTTGTCTCCCTTTACCAGCAGCTCTGGCACAATCGGTTACAATTAAGTGTTAACTCCATCAAATCCAGTGGCAGGAGTCGAGAGTCAGAGTCACCTCTAGAAAACCCAGAACTGTGCATCACTATGTGGGCCAACCAGAACAAGCTATGCTCTTGCGCCCTCATGCATACAATTAAAAAAAGGAATCTAAAACCTGTCCTTTTAATTATCAGTTGTTTGTGGGAAATTAAACTAACTTCTTAACTACAAGCATTGCTTCAACATTTATGTATTTGTCGGTTAATGAATAATCAGTTAATCATTAATATCTCTACTTAAGATCAAAATGTCTGTAAGATTATGAAAACACACAATTAGGTGTATCCAAACCTTTTAATATGCTTTAATACCAACCCAATCAGATAATCTTAGGCTTTACATAAAAATAAGAATTTTAAGATGTGAAGAAATATCGTGTACTTTTGAAGAAATGCAAGTTTGCTGTCATCTCAGAAAAAAGAACAGTACTTTGTTTAAGTCAAGTGTAAAATGCACCCTGTGTAGTTTTTTACATATTTTGAATATAGTAAATTTCTGCTGTGCCCAGGAGAAGAGGAGAGCAAATCAGAAAGCCGAGTATTTTCCCGTAACACCACTGTGCCCAGTGTGGGGCCTTCCTCTCCACTGGCGAGGAAGAAGAGGAAGAGAGACATGATGGAGGTGATGGAGGAAGAGGCTCAGGAGCTGCTGTCACATTTTAACCACCGCAATGTGGATTCACTGCTGCGCCTGACCCGCAACACACTGGAGATGCTCCGCAAACGCATCCACGCCTCCTCGCTAATGCACTTCCTGGGTCAGTGATGTCACTCACTCTTCAAAGCTGTCCATCGCAAAGAGTAGTTTGAAGGAAAATCTAATTTACATGAAAACAAAGTTAATCAGCCAAGACATGTTTAGCCTCCGAAGTTAGCTTTTTTCACTGGAGGTTCAAGGCTAATTTAGTTAAGTAATGGAAGCTTATATCCACCAATTAGCACTGCGCATGTGCATGATTAACTCATCAAACCATCAAGTCATTTCACTCATCATTTTTCAGCAAACTCTGAGGGTTGAGTTTACAGATTTGATTTATAGACAGCTGATTTATATGCTATGGGAATATACACTGACCCACCGTTTCATTATGTACACCTCCTTGTTTCTACACACGTTGTCCGTTTTATCAGGTCCACTTACACAATAGGTGGACTTTGAAGTTCTACAATTACAGACTGTAGTCCATCTGCATACTTTGTTATCCCCCTTTCACCCTGTTCTTCAATGGTCAGGACCCCCACAGGACCACCACAGAGCAAGTATTATTAGTTGGTGTTTGTGTGTATGGCACGAGTGGATCAGGCACAGCAGTGCACCTGGAGATTTTAAACACCTCTGTGTCTATGCTGGACTGAAAATAGTCCACCAACCAAAAATATCCAGCCAACAGCGTCCTGTGACCACTGATGAAGGACTAGAGGATGACCAACACAAACTGTTCAGCACCTGATGAGCTACTCTCTTTATATCTACAAGATGGACCAGCAAGGTGAGAGTGTCTAATAGAGTGGACAGTGAGTGGACACTCCAGAACTCCAGCAGCACTGGATCCACTTGTGCCAGCGTAACACACACTAACACAACACCACCACATCAGTGTCACTGCAGTGCTGAGAATGATCCACGACCCAAATAATACATGCTCTGTGGTGGTCCTGACCACTGAAGAAACATAACCTTGAAACAAATTTAGCACTGGAAGACAATGCAGCAGAAAGAGTAAAAGTGCTAGAGGAATTCTTTAAACAGCACCTTTTTTTGCTATAGGTGTTTGATTAGGCTTGGAAACTTCAAAGGTACGGGAGAAGGCCTGGGAGAATCCCATTATTTCCACAGCACTGACCTCCATTTCTATATGGCTTTACAGCAGAAGCCGACTCTCCTAGCCGGCAGAAGAGCAACGGTCAACAGCCCATCTTCAGAGCAGGAGTGTGTCTGGCCATCCCCAATGTCGTAATGGTACCAGGACTGGATGAGGTCCAGCAGGCTTTAAATAAAGCTGTTGAGTGTGTGGTCAGCATCAGCAAGGGCGTTGGCCAGTGGAGCAAGGAAAGGATATCTAAGGTAGCTTCATTTTTTATACTGAGCTGTTTCAGAGGTACGAACATAACAAAAGCTCTTAAGTAGAAAGTGGTCTCATTTTGGCATAGCCATATTAACACGCCTGGTCCATTTGTCTAATTTCCAGTCAAAAACACCATTAAGTTATTCATTTTTCAGGAGATATCTCTGAGAAGATTACATACAAGATAATCCACTTGCATAAGGAAGCAGCAAATCAAAGGAAAAGAAGTAAAAAAACAGGAGTTTCCAAAACTGAAGTTAAAAAATGACTAAAAGATGTTGAGAAAATGAGATTCCATACAACCTTAAGAGGCCTGGTAGACCTCTAAGACTGTCACCATTGGATTGACAGCACTTAAAGCTTTCATCTTTGAGAGAGGAGAAAATCAAGCTCCACTCTTGCTTCAGATCTGAAAAAAATCTACATCTGTGTCTGTCCGTCCTTACACTGTGAGAAGGATGAGAAAGGATGTGTAGCTGTTAAAAAGCTCTTACTGAGAAAAGAAAAGAGACAAAAAAAGAAGAAAACTTGCACATCAAACAAAGAAGCTGCTGGTGTTCTTAGAACTATGGACCGACCACCCAGAGTCCAGACATCAACATCACTGAATGTGTTTGAAATGACTTGGATTGAGAGATAACCAACTTCTAAGACTGAACTTTGAAGGTGTGGAAAGACATCCCTGCAGAGTTCTTTGAAAAACTGAAAGCAAGTCTTACTGGAAGATGTTGGAAGAAATCACTGAATATATAGGCTTTTGTCTAATTTTCAGCTTTTTTCTGATAATAAAAAATGAATAACTTAATGGGCATTTTGACTGGAAATTAAATAGCTGAAAGGGGGTCTTACAGTGCAGTACCTTCTGTATCAACAGGTCTGAGTCTGCATTTTTCACTCTTTTATAAAAAAAAAAAAAGACAAAAACATAGAAAAACATAAAAGAAATGTTTTGCTTTCCACAAAGCAAGAATGTTATATGTGGTGAAATGCCCATCTTCCCTAACTTAAGAAGCATGAAATTGGTCCCATCACAGACATGGCTGGAATGAATGTAATATACTAAAAGCTAAATCTATGTTGACTATATTGTCACAGAGGAAGATGAGTGAGAGGCGCATGGCTGCACTGAGGCAGGAGAGCAGAGACAGCGACTCTGAAGATGGTGACATGACGTACCGCAGCATCGCGGGTAATGCCCCTATCTCATTACACGCATCAACAGCTTCATACAGATCATCACAACAAAGCTGTTCACCCATCAGCTGATAAAAAAATGAACGAGGATGATAACGTAGAATATGGAAATGCCCATGGAAATTAATGGCAGGAAAAATACTTGTAAAAGTGGACTCTTAATTAACAGTAGGAACATAATATAAACGTTATAAACTCTTTATTACTGTTATAAAAAGTGTGCTAATTATAAATGCCTATGGGTTTACATATCTTTGGGTTCATTTTCATGCTGCTGGTTAAATGTTTGCAGACACCTATCTTTTCAGTATGTTTATAATAAGTGAGCAATGCATTCAAGTTTTCTCTTTTATATGAAAGAGAAAACTGTAAAACCGCAAAACTGAATTAAAAACGAGAGGAGGAAAGGTTGATGAACATTAAGGTCATTTTGCTTGCCCTGTGATTTACTGGCCACCTGTCCAGGGTGTTTCCTGCCTTCGGTCCGATGACTGCTGGGATAGGCACCAGCACTCCCCACAACCCAAGAGGATAAATGGCATAGATAGCGTGTGTGTGTGTGTGTGTGTGTGTGTACTCACTGCCGCCGTGCTCTAAAGGTGTTATTCACAAGCATCAAACAAACATCACTCACCGCTGCCCTCTAAAGGTGTTATTAACAGACATCTAATAAACAAACATTACTCACCGTCGCCCTCTAAAGGTGTTATTAACAGACATCTAATAAACAAACATTACTCACCGCCGCCCTCTGACGTGTTATTAACAAACATTAAATAAACAAACATTACTCACTGCTGACCTCTAAAGGTGTTAACAAACATCCAATAAACAAACATTACTCACCGTTGTCCTCTGAAGGTGTTATTAACAGACATCTAATAAACAAACATTATTCACCGCCGCCCTCTGAAGTGTTATTAACAAACATTAAATAAACAAACATTACTCACTGCTGCCCTCTAAAGGTGTTAACAAACATCAAATAAACAAACATTACTCACTGCTGCCCTCTAAAGGTGTTAACAAACATCAAATAAACAAACATCACTCACCGCTGCCCTCTAAAGGTGTTATTAACAAACATCAAATAAACAAACATCACTCACCGCTGTCCTCTAAAGTGTTACTAAAAAACATCTAATAAACAGACATTACTCTGCTACAGTTTGTTCACTGTAGAAAATGTGTTTACTTATTGTCAACAAAGCAAGTAATTTGATCAGGGGTATTCAAACTTTTGCAAACAACTCTAGTTGGCAGTATCATGCTTCTGACCTCATGTCTGACATTATGGACTTAATTCTTAAAAGTGCAAAAAGTGAAAAAAAGAAATTAAACCAGTGGCAGATATCAGCATATTAATATCTCATGTAATAGCCCTGTCAGCATTGTTCAGACACTCAGCGCCTGTGATGATACAGCAGCAATGTGGCACTACAAGTGAATTAAGTTGGAAGACTCTCCAAAGAATTGATCTTAGTCAAGGAGCTGGGAATTATTTTACTCAAAAACCACAGTCCACTTCTCTTCTATGCTTGTTATGTGCCTGGGATCCTTTGTCAGTGTGGATTGGCTGTTGATTAGATGATACTCAAGGAGGGGGATATATCACGAAAATACAAAGTGCTTCTCGTTCTTTAGATGGCAGTACTTCAGACATCTCAGCCTCCGCCCATCAGGTCATTCCTTTCCAAGCCAAGAACTACCACAAAAGCGTTTCTGAGAACAAGGAGATCGTCAAGCTGGTGTCCGTGCTCAGCACCTCCATCAACTCCACCAAGAAGGTATGCTGCTCTTAGCTGTAGAGGACGTCATCAGCAGTTCTTACTCAGAGTTTCTGCAGTCTTTTAATTTTAAATTTCTGTTAGTGCACTGTGATGTAATCAACAGTCGAAGATGTTTTAGTCATTACATTTTGATGGAAGATTAGTGGAATGCAAAAATGTTGTCTTTTAACCTTTTACAGCTGACACAAAAATGTGGCTATTTCTGCCTTTTAATCTCATTTTCTCTCTTTCATTCAAGTGATTTCTCAGAGCTGTTGTTGCATTTATATGATGTCTAAATAATGTGATCAAACAAAGCAAAGAAATTCATAGATTTTTATTTGGTTTGTGTTTTGAACAAGTAAACACACTAAAAGGAATATTTATTGTTACTCTGACTAAATGAATCAATAATAAGCACTTGTTAATCTCAACTGCACTTATGTAAAAGATGCACAAGGCTTCCTTTATTGCTGGATGTATGGTAGCGCACAAAAAGGACTAATTGTACACTGCAAAACCTAACCAAGAGGTGATAGTGAAATCACCTTAAAACTAGTCAATTTGTCTAATATTACTCATTGTAAGAATATTATTAAGTGAAAATATCTCATTGTATTGTTTAAAGAAATATTCTTGAAACAAGCAAATTGATCTGTTAGGATAGTGATATCATTTCACTTAATAAAATGATCTAAATCAAATAAAACTGTCTAGAAATAAGATATATAATCTTATCACATCCTTACAACAATTTCTCATCCATGGCAAATACTGATATATCGATTACATTTAAGATGATTTCTCTTTTACGAATCATACATATATATATATATATATATATATGTATATATATATATATACATGTATATATATATATATATATATATATATGTATATATATATATATAAAATATTAAATTAAAGACAAAGAGCGAAAGTGTTATGAAAATAAGCTTATCAAAACTGCAGTACTAAAAATAAATTGCAGTACGAATAAAGTGCAATTTAAGGCACGTGAAAAGAGAAATGCTTTAACCTGGATTTAAAAATGGATACATTTGGGCCACAACTAAAATCTTCTTGAAGTCTTTTTCACCATGTTTAGTTTTGGCTGCAGGCTCTGCCCTGTATCCATGGATCTAACTGACCTACTCGGTTTATATTCTTTTAAACATATCAGAGTTGTATTCTGGGCCTAAACTGTTCTGTGATTTATAGACTAGTAGCAGCACTTTATAATCTATTCTGTATATGTCTGGAAGCCAGTGTAAAGATTTTAGAACTGGAGTAATGTGCTCTGTTGTCATGGTCCTGGTTAGAATTCTTGCAGCAGCATTCTGAATGAGCTGTAGTTGTTTAATGGTCTTTTTGGGAAGTCTATTACAGCACTCCACCCTGCTGGAGATAAAAGCAGTTTAAGAGGCCAAACCCCTAAATTCTCAAAATGAAATGCCAGTGAGACACTCCGAAGTTAGAGTTAAGCAGTACATGAATTGTGCTTGATCAGGTATTTGAAGATTAAAAAAGGTACTTTCTGGTTTCAGGTTGTCTTTTATCCTGTTAAATTTATTGTACATTTTGAGGTGTTTTGCCCATCCTACATGCTTACATTAAAAAATGAATGGAAAAGACCTGAAAGCTTTTTTGTCAGCTAGGTAGGTCTGGGTACGTAAATAATTTTTCACACCCTTCAGTTTTCACATTTACTTATGCAGCCAGACTATTTACAGCCTTAGCAGTAATGATAGCCCTTTTTACACCTGGAAGTTGTGATGTAGGAGAAAAAGCAAATACGAGGCCATTAGTTATTAACAGGTGGTTCATTTCAAAGGGTTGAATACTTTTTACAGAAACTGTAGTTTCTGTTGACGGTAAGTGGTCTGTGATAAGGACGTTGACAAGAGTTGTAACACTTTCCTGTAGGGTAGTGTTTATAAGGCTACATGACACCTACGTAAGCATGTCACGACAACTGACATAATTCTACATATATGTTTATAAAAGCTTATTGCAATAGGCATCATCTGTCATAAAGGCTACTTTAGCTAACTTTGAAATTGGCATATGTAACCTTTATAGCGAACAACACCAATTGGAATAGGCATTGCAAGTTACAGTTTCCCCATCCTGATTGTCTTCTGGCACAGGAGGTGATGAACGCCCTGGACCGCTTCAGCCAATACCACCACATCTGGAGGAAGGACAGAGAGAGCACCATCCAGAAGTTCAGCCAGGGCAACCCTCTACTGGCCGAGTTCGAGACTCAGATCCTCTACTACCGGGACCTGGAGCTGGAGATCAATGCTGAACCTGAATTTATCACTGTAGGGGCACTGGCACTTTACACAGGTAAGCTCGCTGGCTGATTTGCTCAGGTCACAGGCTATCCTTAATCCTGTTAATGCTGACTTGTCCCTCTCGCACCAATTCAATTGTCACTCCAGTTTTGTAGGGCATCCATTTCAAGTCTTGAAGTCTCAATACTGTTGCACACCAGTTTGGAATAATTACTATTTTGTTGTTCTTCCTCTACAGAACAAAAGTTTAAAGGGTGTAAAAATAAATATAATGACAGTTATAACAGTTAGTGATATGGTAATTTACATAAAACAAAAAGGTGTCATATATTGTCTGCCTGTTCTGGTAATTTTCCTGGGAGTTTTATTGTAGCTCTAATCAGATCCCCCTGATTTTCACAGCCAAGTGTTCCTAATTGTTTGATGAGCTGGATTGTGTTAAATTGGGAGTTTAAAAAATTAAACAGGTCTGTTAAGGGCTGTTATCTACAAAGACTTTAATACATTAAGAGTAAATGTTTTCTGGACAGAAAAAAGGATGTGATTTTTAAAACAGTGGAACCTTCACGTCAAGTTCAATCCGTCACATGAATTCCACAAGTGAAAAAGACAGAAGAGAAAAAAGAAATAGATTACTCACATAGTATCGACAATTAATTTATGATTTATGCTTTTATGCACCACAACTAGAAGGAGCACATATTGGATACACCCCATTTTTCAAAAACAAAATAGCACGGGTGTTCCACTAGAGCTAATAATAGAGCTGTATAATTAGCAGTTTCAAAGGTATTTTCTTTTGTCAGTATGGGAATTCATGTCACCTGTGGTTCGTCATATGATTTTTAATGCATCCATACAACACAGAAGATTGAGCCGATTAACTCTGATGAATAATTTATACAACGTCGCAGTCTGTCAGTTTTGTACTCAGTGTGAAAGACAGCATTAATATGTATGTGATTGCTTTCAAAACTTGACATGGGTCTTGTTGTCTGTGAAAATCAGACTTGGTGCGAATAGGCTTTAAGAGTACATCATTGCAAACCTATGGAGTACTTTGGAAAACTTGTTTGTTGCTTGAAACTGCTTGTTTCTGTACTGTTGGCCCACGTGGTGTGTTTTCTGAATGTTTTTGGTGTTACATTGAATAAGCCTAATTGCCCACAGCTTTAATGTTACAGTCAGTTTGAAAGTGAGAAAACTTGCCCATTTTCCTCAGCCGATCTGAAGCTGGCCCTCACTGCTGAAACCAAGGGCTGGATGGTGGACTTCGGCCACCACTGCAACAAGAAGTACCGCACTGAGATGGAGCAGATCTTTACGTTTGTGGACGAAGCAGGAAAGAAGCTAAATCGGCAGATTAAAGACCTGGATGACATTCGCATTGCCATGGCAGCGCTCAAAGACATCAGGGAGCATCAGATCACCATAGACTTCCAAGTGGGACCCATTGAGGTAAACAAAACGATACTTTTTCTGAATTTCACCAATAGCTCCTCTTTTCAGGTGAGTATGAATGGTGGGGACCAGTGCTCAATTTAACATTTTGCTTCTGTTGTGTCATACATGCTGCTGATATAGTGAACATTCACATCTCTCCAGGAATCCTACGCCATGCTGAATAAGTTTGAGCTGTCGGTGGCCAAGGAAGAGACGGAGAAAGTGGACACACTGCGCTACACATGGGAGAAGCTGCTGGCTCGCAGTTCAGAGGTGCAGAACGAATTGGTCTCTTTGCAGCCCAACTTCAGGGGAGAGCTAATAAGCAATGTGGAGACATTCGTGGAGGACTGTGACCGCTTCTACCAGGACTACGAGCAGGTTAGGTTTTAACAGGGGCTTCATGTTTTAGCAGCTAAAGATGTTTGATACAACTTTCCATTCCCACACTGTTTTGATTTTTGCTAGAGATCTATAAAGATTATTTTACCAACCTGGCTCAAAATAAGAGTTAAAAACTAATTTCAGACTTTTACTGACTTGGATTTAAACTAAAACCCTTATGATTTGTGTGATCCTGTACCTTAAATAGGTTTACTTTATAAAATAAATAATTGAACATTCTATTTTATCACTACCAAAATATTAATAACCCTATCAAAACTTTACCAAATGTTTCATTAGTGACTGTTTTGCTAGTCACAATTTTAGCTAATTTTGAGAATAACGCTATCAAACACAGCTTTGAACAGTTATACTCACATAAAATCATAATATCTTTATTAAAACACAAAAACGTTTACTTAATTTTCTAAAATATGTGTTTCAGTAGTGACAAATCTTAATGTTACGCCACCATGCTCATCATGTGGACATGAGGTACAGAGATGCAGTCTCACTGCCTGCTCTGAAATGCAGGGGTGTGGCCAAAATCTGCCTATGGACTAAAACTCTTTTACTTTCTTGAATAAAGTTATTTTATTTAAAAATTAAACTTCTGTTAAATCTAAATCTCTCAACTTCCCTTTAAAAGAAATACAAGATCTTAAAAAACAACATTGATACAAAAAACGTAAGTAGTATTTTCTTTTGGTCCATTTATTGTGAAATTTACACACAATGTAAAGGCCAACAGGTATTTTCAAATTATGTCCAAAACTGAAAAACGTCAAAAACGGAGATACGAGGTTTTGTCTGTCTATTGTGTAATAATATATGTTCTGCTTCCAGGATGGTCCCATGGTGATTGGCTTGGCTCCCCAGGATGCCAGTGACAGACTGATTATGTTTCAGGTACAGTGGAGTGATCCATCACTTATGCTTCCCATCTTGAAAATGACTAAGAATGTTTTATAAAAATGAATAGCGTGCACAGGTGCTATCATCTGCAAATGACAATAGTCATTCTTCATTAAAATTAACAACGATATTGATTCATCTTTGTGCCAGAACCGCTTTGATAACCTCTACCGGAAATACATCACCTTCACTGGAGGCGAAGAGCTCTTTGGCCTGCCTGTTACTCAGCATCCTCAGCTGCTTGAGATAAGGAAGCAGCTGACCCTGCTACAGAAACTGTATGGCCTTTACAACAACGTCATCGACACTGTCAATGGCTACTACGACATCCTCTGGGCTGATGTCCACATCGAGAGGATCAACAGTGAACTCCTAGACTTCCAAACAAGGTGAGTGGCTGAAAAGTATAAATTATAAAACTGAGCTTTTTTTCCTCCACCATATTTTTCTCGCTGAAAAGATAGAAGATCTTCTCTGTGGCAATCATGTAATCCCTTGCATTAACAGGGATGAATGCACCAGGGGATTTCAATTTCACTGGCCAAGTTGGACGGCCCTCTTCCTAGGCAGACTCATTCTCTCTGCTCGTCAGAGATTGCAAATGAAAGTCCGATTTAAGAACCTTGGCACGACATGAGTCTTTTTATTGAAAAGCAAGAGAGATTTTTTTTGTGCTGATTTCATTCAAATCATATTCTTGAGCTTCAGACAGCTGACATGGACTTTTCCAGTGATCATTTTGTAACAAACAGGACACATTTTCAAATGTTGCACAAAGGCCACTCTAACATGATAGAGCAGCAAGTCTCACTTTGAGCACATCACAGTTAAGATCGCCTCAGCACTACAGTTTCTTTGAGAAACAGTCAGTCATTTTCTCACAACACAGAACTCTGCCTTCATATTCTATTATGTAAAACAGTACATCATCTCTATTGCACCACACATAACTAAGTTACAAAAGTTATAGTATGAGAAAGAGATACAAAAGTGGTGACTATATGGTTGCTGTGAGAAGGTAATTCTGCTTTTCTCGCATGAACAGTTGTAATCTTTATGCAAATTAAATATTAAGGACTGTATAATCCTTTAGCATAGCCGCTGATCTTTTGCCTCAAGAAGTTAATCAGCAAACTATGTGAGTTATGACTGATATACTGGGGAATATTAAAGAGAAGTGTTTGCTTTTTTGAAATGAATTTGGAATGGAAATTTTGGCCAATTCTTTTGACTGATAACCAACTGTCATTATCAGCGAACATAGACAAAACAGTTGTCTGTTGATGTTTGTTTTTGATATGATAATGCTACACTGTTGTAGTTGTTAGTGATGTGTTGTTCACATGTGTCAGCTCTTTGAGTCGACTCTTTTGGGTGACCACTGGGAGCCAGTTTTTAAAGACAAGTCAAATCATTAGATCCTGTTACACTTGCTTGAAGTGCATCCAGTTTTTTATCTGTATCTGACTTTAGATCTAGAGCCAAATCTAGCAAGCCAATATTTTGACTCTCACCTGTATGCATTCTTAGCATTATTAGCAGATTGCATTAATGCTTGTTATGATGACATCATGTAGTGCATTGGTGGTGCACTGGGGATCTGGACTATTAGCTCTTTAAGCAGGGGTGGCGTCGCACTTCCAAAAGTGGTGGGGCAAAACACAAAAGTCAGTGCACTCAAAAAAGCCAGTATTTTCCCTGTTGACTGCTTGTGTAGATGCCGTAAGCTACCCCGGGCCCTGAAGGAGTGGCAGGCCTTTCTGGACCTGAAAAAAACCATTGATGAGTTTAGTGAGTGCTGCCCCCTGCTG
Organism: Colossoma macropomum; assembly: GCF_904425465.1. Taxonomy (NCBI): domain Eukaryota; kingdom Metazoa; phylum Chordata; class Actinopteri; order Characiformes; family Serrasalmidae; genus Colossoma; species Colossoma macropomum. The sequence goes on along the minus strand of NW_023494785.1, from coordinate 31,810,582 downwards.
GAGCTAATGGCTAACCGGGCCATGATGACACGCCACTGGAAGAGAATCACAGAGGTCACGGGTCACACCTTCGAGGTTGAGACGGACACCTTCAAGCTTCGCAACATCATGGAGGCCCCGCTCCTCAAGTACAAGGAGGAAATAGAAGTGAGACTTGGATCTGAGTTCATTGCACTGCCTATTAAACCTTCCACTTAACCTCTAGTGCTGTTCTAAAGATAAAGCACTCTGTCTGTGCATATAGAGGTTATAGATTTACATCTGATCTGTCACATAATGGTCGCAGTGTAGAGGAAAGCGGGACACAAACTAACACCGATGTAACATTGCCATTCAATGTAGTTAAACAAGTAGCATAAAAGTACATTCTTTCATCAAAAGTGTTTTTAGTTACTGAGTTTTGTATAATTCATGTAGTTCTTGGTGAATGTAACACATTCTTGGTGAATGGTCCCTGTAATATTGAACTATTTGGAAGTAGTAAAGTAAATAACTCACAGCAAGAGTTAGCCATGCTAAAGCACAGCACACAGATTAGTTTTAACACAGTATTACAACCCCATTTGCAAAAAAGTTGGGATGCTGAATGGAAATAAAAGTAGGCTGCAATGATATGCAAATCATGTGAACCATATTTTTAAAGGAAAATAGTACAAAGACAACATATCAAATGTTGAAATTTTATTGTTTTTTGAAAAATATATGCCCATTTTGAATTTGATGCCAACAACACGTTCCAAAAAAGGACGGGAGCGTGTTTATTACTGTGTTTCATCACCTCTTTTTTAACAACACTAAGCGTTTGGTAACTGAGAAGACCAACTGCTGTAGTTTTGAAAGACAAATGTTTTCCTGTTTTTGTATGATACAGGATTTCAGCTGCTCAACAGTTCGGGGTCTCTTTTGTCATATTTTTCATTTCATAATGCATCAAATGTTTTCAGTGGATGACAGGTCTGGACTGCAGACAGGCCAGTTTAGCACCCGGACTCTTTTAATATAGAGCAGTGCGGTTTTAATACGTGCAGAATGTGGTTTTACATTGTCTTGCTGAAATAAGCAAGGCCTTCCCTGAAAAAGACGCCGTCTGGATGCAGCATATGTTGCCAAAACATGTATATATCGTTCAGCATTAATGGTTCCCTCACAGATGTGCCAGTCATCCATGCCATGTGCACTAATGCACCCCTATACCATCATGAATACTGGCTTTTGAACTGTGCACTGATAACAAGCTGAGTGGTCTTTAGCCCGGAGGACACGGTGTCCATGATTTCCATAAAAGAATTTCAAATTTTGATTTGTTGGACCACAGAGCACTTTTCCACTTTCTCTCAGCCCATTTAAATGAGCTTGGGCCCAGAGAAGGTGGCAGCGTTTCTGGATTCTGTTTACATATGGTTTCTTTGCGTTTTAGAGTTTTAACTTGCATTTTAGAGTTTTAACTACAGAATCTTGTCTGTTTTTAATGTAGTGCCGTCTAAGGGCCCGAAGATCATGGCCAGTAAATACTGGTTTTTGGGCTTGTCCTTTGCATACAGAGATTTCTCCATATTCTCTGAATCCTTTAATGATATTATGTATTGTAGATGATGAAAAGCAAAAGTTTTTTGCTGTTTTAGATTGAGAAACGTTATTCTTGAGTTGTCGTATTATTTGCTCACACAGTCTTTCACAGAGTGGTGAGCCCCTTCTTTACTTCTGAAAGACTTAGCTTCTCTGAAATGCTTTGTTTATACCCAATCATGTTACTGACCTGTTGCCAATTAACTACCAGGTGTTTTTTTTAGCATTACACAACTTTACCAGCCTTTTGTTGCCCCCGTCCCGACTTTTTTGGAACGGATTGTTGGCATCAGATTCAAAATGGGCATATATTTTTTCCAAAAAACAATGAAAAATATGTTCTCTTTGTACTGTTGTCAAATAAGTATAGGGTTTAAATGATTTGCATATCATTGCATTTTGTTTTAATTTACATTTTACATGTTGTACAACTATGCCACCCAACAATGAGAAAACACTATATACTCTCATATAAATTCAAAACAGTCAGTTTTTTAAAAGTTTTTATACATTGTTGTCATTAAATTTGCCACATTTAACTCTCTTTTCACTAATCATATTTATTTTGTTGCATGTACAGTAAGGGTGCAAAGGTCTGAGACCACTTTGAAAATCTGGGATTTCTTCATTTAAATCTGCTACTAAATAACAAGTTTTAAAATAAAACAAAGTTATGGGGGGTAAAATGAAGAAGAAATATTCAACATTCTGCACTATTTGTAGGCCACTATTCAAATTGAAGCAAATTTGTAACAGTGACCATGTTAAGGTCTTGGTGCAAAAATTCCTTCCATTGAAGCTCAAGTTCAGACAACTTTCAGGTGGATTTGATCTACTCATCAGAAGCTTTTGCACAAATGTATAGAGTCTATGTCAGCTTAAATGCACAGTCATTGAAGCAAAAGGGAGACATGGCATATATTAAAAACACTAAGAAGTATTCAGAAATGTATGTAAACATTCAAGGATCCTACTTTTCACTCAAAATGTTGAACTGATAATCATAATATTATCTGTAAGGAAAAATGTAGTGTTAAATTAGAAAAAGAATATAAAATTGAAGCATTTTTTATTGGTTGTCTTTGGACCCCTGTATTTTCTATGTGTTTAGGTTGGAAGCCTTGTCTGATTCAAACAACATGGTTTACCAGACTTTTTACCAACTTTTACAACTTGCCCCTCAGTCTATTACAATTAACCCTGCCTATATTGTTAGTTATAATATTTGCACTCTTACTACTACTGACTGAATTGTTCATAAACAGTAAGTCCTGGAAACAGCAGGTTGTTCATAAACAGTAAGTCCTGGAAACAGCAGGTTGTTCATAAACAGTAAGTCCTGGAAACAGCAGGTTGTTCATAAACAGTAAGTCCTGGAAGTTTTTATTTGTTGTAGAGGTGTGTGGGTTGCTTGTATAAAAAAATATAAATTAAATACTTTTTCAGATTATTAAGCATAAACTAAAATGTGTTAGGTTGTGCCCCGCTCTCCCCTAGTTTAAATTTTTCTTCTTGCATGATTTTGGTGATGAACATAATGGATTTGAATGTGTGTGCTAGGATATCTGTATCAGTGCTGTGAAAGAGCGAGACATTGAGCAGAAACTGAAGCAGGTGATTGCCGAGTGGGACAATAAGACCTTCACCTTCGCCCAGTTCAAAACCCGTGGGGAACTGTTGCTGCGTGGAGACAGCACCTCCGAAATCATCAGCAACATGGAAGACAGTCTCATGGTGCTGGGCTCCCTCATGAGCAACAGGTACTAGAGTAGATGTTCCTGTAGAATGGCTTAAAGTTTACAGCTGAGGTGTTCTGCCTACTACATAAGTTGCAGCAGTAGTTTAACTCTATTGTTGTTAATACATCCGACCAGAAAGGCCTAGTTGCCTGACTGTAATGCTCAGATGCTTCTCGAGATTCTACTTAAGGGAATAAAGTATTGGCTCAGATTGAGTCCTTTGCACACAATAACTGCATTACCGATACTTAATCAGAGTTCCAATATTTATAGAAGGCATTATAGATGTATTACAAAAAGTAAATATAATATAAACCCCCCAGCACATTTAATAATGTTATCTCATGATTTGATTGCTGTTTTGTTTCTGTGTACTGTGTTAATGAAATCATTTGGTCTGCCTTATTGAGTACTATAGCACAAGAAGATTTACATTCATCTCGCAAGCCTCTGGGTCGTTTCGTATAGTGATTAAATGCAGTATAAACAATGCAACACCTTCTGTTCTCATATGGGGCCTTCATAGTCCTGTTACCTTGAACAGCATTCTCACAAGAATGTTTCTTTAGGTACAATACCCCATTCAAGGCTCAGATCCAGAAGTGGGTCCAGAACCTGTCCAACACTACAGACATAATCGAGAACTGGATGACTGTGCAGAACCTCTGGATCTACTTGGAGGCAGTATTTGTCGGTGGAGACATAGCCAAACAGCTTCCTAAGGTAATCTGTACTTTTCATGAAATTAGCCACTGCCAGTTGCAGATTTTGAAGTTAATGTATTAATAAGGCTGATTAATTTTAAAGCAGTAGTTCACTGAAAAATCTAATTCGTACAATGTTTTCTTTACCTTAAATATAGTCATTTAGCCAAGACATGTTGCTGAAATGTTTGCGCTGGAGCAACGAGGCTAGTAATGAAAGCTTATACCCCACCAGTTAGCATCCTCAAATAGACTTGCATATGTGCTTTCTGCAGTCCACCAGTCTCCACTGATAAAAGCATAGTAATGCTTTTGGGAAACAAAGTCCTAGATCACAGACCATAATGCTATTGGAACAAGATTTCTAATTCAAAAGTGGCGTGGGCAACTGGAACTATTACTGACTTTACTAACAGTAAGCATGGTAAATGTACATAGTGTAGTTTTTGTGCGGCTTTGTGACATTTTTATGATATTTTCTCCAAGCTTTCTATATCTTCCATTCTTCATACAGTCTCAGCAACTACTTAAGTAAGTCTATTTGAGATAACCTAACAGGTTTTTGAGGCAGGTGTGTGAGATTATAGGCATGAAGTTTAATTTTTGTCAAGCTAGTGTTTTAAGATCATCTTAACTATTAGTGGGTGTTCAGGTGGCACTCCACCACTGTCCAGTGATTATAGCAGAAGTGTCCAACTTAGTTCCTTCTGGGCTGCAGTTCTACAAATATCAGCATTTTCCCTTTTTGTAACAATCTGAAATTAACAATTAGTTAATAATTAGTTGATGGTTTGAATTAGGTGTTTTTAATGAGGCTTAGCGCTATCTCCACAGAGCTGCAGCCCAGGGGCAATCCAGTTTGACACCTCTGGATTATAGAATTTTAATACTTTCGGAAAACAAGTTCCCAAATAACAGTCCAGCGAGTGATTCTTTTGCTTTGTATGCTACAGGAGGCTAAGCGCTTTTCCAACATTGACAAGTCCTGGGTAAAGATCATGACTCGAGCCCATGAGATGCCTAACGTGGTACAGTCCTGCGTGGGGGATGAGACTATGGGCCAGCTCCTGCCTCATCTGCTTGAACAGCTTGAGATCTGCCAGAAATCCCTCACTGGGTACATTTTCCACCCTGCTCATTACACAGGCCTTCAGGTCTCATGTGGTGACATGAGTGGAAGCTCCACTCTTAATTACTGTCAAGTATCTAATGATGTTTGTTCATTAGGCATTAAATGCACAAACTGGGACATGTTTCTGTTCACATTTAATTAATGGTGTATTCCTACTAATATTCAAAAATTACATCTACATTCACTTTCTGCATTGTTTAGGAAAATCCCAGCTGTGACAAGTGTTTTGAATCACTTGATTGAGCCACAGAGGCAGAAATGAAGGAGAAATGACATCTATGAGTTCTGTGTAACGTTGCTATGCAAACACTGTAATGACCATATTGTTGTTTATTGAAGGTACCTGGAGAAGAAGCGTCTGCTGTTCCCACGTTTTTTCTTTGTGTCAGACCCGGCTTTGCTGGAGATCTTGGGCCAGGCATCTGATTCTCACACCATCCAAGCTCACCTGCTCAACGTCTTCGACAACATAAAATCCGTCTGCTTTCATGAGAAGGTAAGGCCACCTTTAGCTTCATCATATTCCTCATCAACGTATCTGTCTCTCTACAGATGTTTATAGGTTTCCAAAACCAAAAAATGTGATCACAGTATATCATATTAGATGATTGGTCTTGAAACTTTTTTTTTTTGAACAAGGAAAGGATATTTAACATAAAAACGGCAATATAAACCCCTGTTTGTCTCGCATGCTTTTTTATCCTTCCCAGATTCAGCTTCAAATTATGACTCATTTGGTCAAAATTATCTGTATATTGAATGTATTGAATAAAAAAAAAACACATAACCACAGTGAACACCAAGAAGCAAAGTAAGGGGTAGCTTTAGTAATGCAGGTGTTGCAGAACCAAATGACCTTAAATATGGCCTTTTATTAGTCATTTTCAAAAGCAAACTTTCAAATCATTACTTAGGAAAAACTTGCTCTTAAGACGCTTTGACGACCATAAAGAGTTTGTGGAATTAACAGTTTAAAACATTGTTTTTGTAAAAGGAGTTGCTTTTAGGTTTTTATTTCCTTCATGAAATTAAGAATAATGTGACATGCAGATGTTTACAAATGTAAAAAATGAATACATGTAAAAAATCTCTGAGCACGTATAATAGCAGCCATGTTAGCACCAAAATAAGACAAACTTTTCACAGGTGTTAAACCGCATGAGGTCAGTATTTATCATACTTGATAAATCAGAGTATGTGCTTCATTATAATAATCTCCTCTCAGTATTTTACACTTTGAAAGGAAAACTTGCATAAATGCAATAGTATAAAAGTGCAAAAGATCAACTTTGACTGCACCTTTAATTTGCGACAGCGCACAATTTTAGTACATCTGCCCCATGTGTTTGTCTCAGATATATGACAGGATCTTGGCCATCTCGTCACGTGAGGGGGAAACAGTGGAGCTGGATCGGCCAGTCACAGCTGAGGGCAACGTGGAGGTGTGGCTAAATGCCCTCCTGAAGGAATCTCAGAGGTCTTTGCACCTTGTCATCCGCCAGGCAGCCATGGCCATTCAAGACTCTGCCTTCCATCTCATCGACTTTCTGGACTCCTTCCCTGCCCAGGTTCTCAGGGACAGCTCCATAATGAAAAGCTTCTGTTTCTGTTTCTGATTCTAATTCCTCTAATAACAAATGGCATATCAAATATACACAGTGTAATTTAATGATTTATAGTGATTTCTAAGTGGGGCCTTAATGAGATCATATGTATATAATAGATTACATACCAGCACTGCTAACCTTCATTTTTTATAAGCCATTTTTTGGTCAAAAAGGGAGTTCTGAGACTTAGACTTACTTAAGATTATTATCTTCAGCCCCACAAACCCTCTGATTAGTTGACAAATTTTAGCTAAGCACTATTGTTGATGCCTTTTTAACAGCTTGTGTGTTTGGCACTTCTGTGGCACAGGTGGGCTTGCTGGGTGTCCAGATGATCTGGACGAGAGATTCTGAAGACGCCTTGACTAATGCCCGGTATGATCGTAAGATCATGACCAAGACCAACCAGTCTTTCCTGGAGCTGCTCAACACTCTGATTGATATGACCACTAAGGACTTGGGGACAGTGGAACGGACCAAATACGAAACCTTAATCACCATTCACGTGCATCAGAGGGACATCTTTGACGACTTGGTGAGTTGGTAAAAGTAGACTTGATACAACTGAAACAGCAGAGCTAATGTAAACACCAGACATTATTTTGTTTGTTTTTGCACAATATTGCATTTTTTGTATTAGTTTTTTGCACCAGATTAGATTGAATGACAAAGGTTCAAAGAAAAGTTTTTTGGAGTGCTGGGCTGTGTGCCAATGTTGCCCTTAGTTTCTTTTTAAAAGGTCTCATTAAATTATCATCACGGTTTCCAACTCTGTCTTGAAGATTCTGTGTGAATGAGAAATTGCTTGAACAGTGGGGTCTTTAAATTTCAAAACCTTTGGCAAACGAACTTTTGTTTACATACTTCTGTAATAGCTAGCAGGCAGTCTAGCTAATAACTGCAAATCAAATTACCCCCATGGCTTATTCCAAATATAACACCACATTATTTCTCCACAGTGAAGTATTTGCTCTGTTACATTATGTAAGTTTCTTATGTTGATGCATAATCTTTGTAATATCAGTGAAATGGGCCTTTTTTCTGCCTGGAAAGTTCTTCACCCAGAAGTTCTACCCTGGTTAACAATGAGTGAAAACTAGCAGACCACTTTAAGTGTGATCACAGTCAGATGAAGGCAGGGTCACTGATACGGCTCTGGATGATTGTAAATGTTCTCCTGCTAGCCTTCAACATTCATCTAACGTTCTTCTCTCTGTCCTCTAGTGTCGCTTGCATATCAAGAGCCCCAACGATTTTGAATGGCTGAAGCAGTGTCGCTTCTACTTCAACGAGGACCTTGATAAGATGATGATCAACATCACAGATGTGGGCTTTGTGTATCAGAACGAGTTTCTGGGCTGCACTGATAGGCTGGTCATTACTCCACTCACAGACAGGTAATGCTGGGACCAGCAAATGTTTCCCTTTACTCCACACTAGACCCCGCTCAGTTTGTATCAAAGGTCATTGTGTTTAAGAAAGTTCTATGTCTTGTAGGAGAATTGGTGTAATCAGTAATAGTATGTGACTGACAGCGTCATGCAGCCATGTAAACATTATCATGGTGATAGCATTATTGGAATAACAGTGGCCCATGTGCAGTGCATGTGTATTTGTATCCTAAAAAGACTTTTAAACATGAGCAAATGTTTCTAATCCTGTGTTTTCACTGAGGTTTGAGTTTTGTTGTGCTGCAAAAAATGATATCTTGTCAAGGGAAATTGTCTTAAAATTAGTCAACCTATCCTTTATTTAATATTTCTCATTTTGAGAGTCTTGTAAGCTTATTATAAGATTATTTAACTTATGTCTAAATATTGATTACTTATTTTAAGTGGTTTTAGATTTAAATTATCTCACCATATTGGCAGATATTTTATCTTGTTTTAAGCATATTTCTTACGGCAAGCAAAATGATCTGCGAATATTTGTCTTACTAAAATCAGTTTAACCAAGTAAACCATGTTTTGAATAAGTTAAATAATATGTATAATAAGATATATCGATTAGATTTAAGATAATTATATCTGACAAAACTATTTTTTGCAGTGTACATATGAACGAGTACACCTGCGCTGGACTTCAAATAACAGTGTTCTGTGCCTGTTTTTCAAAAACTTGGAAAGATGTAATTTGTCACAGTACACTGCTGTTGCCACTGGTGGAAGAATTTTCTGTTGCTGCTCCATTAAAAATATTGAATATCTGGCTTGCCGTTGTCCGTCTACCATCATACTGTTAACGCAGCATAAGAGTACGGTATCTTTTCCGCAGATGGATTAAGGATGTAATGGTAGCAGGAGTTGTGGTGCTAGGAGACAATTACTACAGCAGTATTGTCCTATCTGTTTATTTGCTTTGTCAGAACTTCAATACTGATGTTTTCATTCTGGCCCAGGTGCTACATAACTTTGGCCCAGGCATTAGGGATGAGTATGGGGGGAGCCCCGGCTGGACCAGCTGGAACAGGAAAGACAGAGACCACAAAAGACATGGGCCGCTGTCTTGGAAAGTATGTGGTGGTCTTCAACTGCTCTGACCAGATGGATTTCAGAGGCCTGGGGAGAATATTTAAAGGCAAGAATCGATTTATATGCATGTCTTTTTAGGGGAGTGAATTGCCCATATCAGTGTATTTTACTTACAAAATGTAGTGTTTTTTCAGTGTTTTCCAGCTTTGACACACCCACTTCAGGTCTTAAAGGGCTTCCTAAAGGGGAATTCCACCAATTATTCAAAATATCTAAATGATTCAGTCACTGAGATGTAAACAAAGTGACTAAGTGGTTCACTGCAGAGAATTTTGGATTTTATTTACTTCTTTTTTACTGTGGTGGTGATAGGAACCAGGGGTCACAATATCAACAACACAATTACAGGTAATTTTCTTGCTGTCCAGTGGTGAAATAGCGGTAAATCTGAAAAAAATAAGTTTTCTACAGGTACTGTTTTGCCTCTCAGTTCCTCTCAAAACTGTCATAAAACGATGTGTCATGCATCAGACAATGTATTTTTAACCATTTTGTGTAATAACTTCCTGTAACGTAACTTAGAGGCAGTAAATGCTTCAGACATCTGGTTCCTATTACCACAACTGTGAACAACTTTCTCTAGAATGAGTTTTTCAGGTCAAACCACTCTGAATGACTGTGTTTTCACCTTTTTATGAATTGTGAACCCACATGCAGGCCATAGAGCAGAGCTGGGCAATATTACATTTATCATTATTGTAATAAATTATGTCACAGTGTGTCACAGTATGCATTTCTCAGCATGTCATGGATATCATTGGTACTTAAAAATCACTTCCCAACTGCATTTTTGAAAAAAAAGAGAGCATAATTGGCCCTGTTTAATTGGAAACAGTGTAGCACAGTATGTGAAATGTTGAATACAAATCATTATATTCATAGTTTCTGATTGTATTTTTAAAAGTGGTACTAGTTGTGTGTTCCAACTTATCAGATGTCAACTGTGACATATTGTGCATCATGAAAACTTCTTGAAGTATCGTGATATTACATTTTTGCCTTATCGCCCACCACTACTGTTAAGGGGTAAAAAGGGCCTTGAAGGGGTAATGTATGTCCCACGTGTTTGGTTCCAAAGGCCTCGCTCAGTCCGGCTCTTGGGGCTGCTTTGATGAGTTCAACCGCATTGATCTCCCTGTGCTGTCCGTGGCTGCCCAGCAGATCGCCATAGTCCTTACCTGCAAGAAAGAGCGCAGGAAATCCTTCATCTTCACCGATGGAGACTCTGTGGAGATGAATCCTGAGTTTGGCATCTTCCTTACCATGGTCAGCTCCTCATTCAGCCCCATTCACCTCCTTTCTTTCACATCAACTTTCTTCCATCCACATGGAAACAACCTTTTCTCTCTGAATGCTACCATGTAAAAGATCCATTTCATATAATAGTCATATATGTGTGCCATCACTGATTCTGCTTTCCTTCTTTCCAAAGTGTCGCTCCCCCGTTGCGTTTCATTACTTATAAATGAGTGTTTTTATTCCCCGCTGGGCGTGTGAGGTGGAGGGTTCACTCCCTCACGGAGAACACGGGCGGTGAGAATTACATCACTGCGGGTGGGCTCTATTCTCTAGCCGCACGCCAAGCCAAGGGTGCCGCACTACCTTGCTTAAAGCAAAGTAATCAAAGACAGTGCTGTGCAAACTATTAGCACATCTCATCTTTGTGTAATTCTGAGTGGATCGTTTTTCATTAAAAGCAGTCATTTCATAGCAGTACTACTTTTTTCTCAATAGAGTTTCTCAATACTATACTGCTCAAAAATCAGAGACCATCCTTTATTTTATTTAAATTCCAGGAAAAAATGGTCATTAAGTACAAGTTATTCAGCATCAGGAGCAAAAAAGCAGTAGACATATATTTAACAGAAAATTACACAGAAGCCTGAATATCTAAGCAACTAAATATAATATGAAATTTATTAATATTTAATGTGTCCACCCATTTATTACACCTTCCTTTTTTGGGAGACTTGCTTTGAGGTGTTCAAAGAAATCTGGGATATTTTTCCACACCTACAAAATTCAGTCTTAGAAATTCTCACAATCCAAGTAATCCATTTACCGATTTAGTCGCATCAGTCCAGAAAACTTTACTTCACAACTAAGAAATCGGTGTTCTAGTGCTCTAGTAGTTCTAGGGTTTTTTTAAATTATATTTTTGAAAGCTACACATTCTTTCAGACACATAGTGTTGAGTTGTCTTCTCACATTTGAAAGATGGACAAAAACATCTGTCTAATTTTTTCAAATCTAAAGCAAGAGTGGAGCTTATTTTTCAGTCAAATCTGTCAAGATGAAAGCTTTAAGTGCTGGTTTTTTTGGTCTACCATGCCTTGTATGCTTGTTAGAAGTCCTATTTTCTCTGTATCTTTTATTCAGTTTTTGAACTTCAATTTTGGAAACTGCTGTGTCTTCACTTATTTTCCTTGAATGACTTTCTGCTTCCTTGTGCAAGTGGATTATCTTATATCTAATCTACTCAGAAATATCTCCTTTACTCATTTTTAGATGAACATAAGCAAAAAACTTTGTAAGGCAGCTAAGGTGTGTTTGGGTAGTTGTGCGAATGTTAGTGTTTCTTTGAAAGGGAACATAATGTTAGTGACTCCTTTGGGAGCAGCTTTTATTGGTAGGACACAGCTGTAACTGGTTGGTTTTAAAAATGGACGGATGAAAGAGTTAAAGTAGCAGTAGAGAGGACAAATTAACAGTGGACAAAGAGTGGACAAATTAAACACTGATAGATTCGATATTATGGTTAGTGTTGGAGGCTTCTGTGTAGTTTTATGTTAAATGTATGCTTGATGCTTTTTTCCCTGACACTGGAAAATAACTTGTTCTTAATGGCTGTTTTGACTGGAAAATGATGTTCTCTGACACTATATATACATATACTATACATATTGTGACCCATTGGTCTATTTAGAACCCTGGTTATGCGGGCCGTCAGGAACTTCCAGAGAACCTGAAGATCAACTTTCGCTCTGTGGCCATGATGGTTCCTGACCGGCAGATTATCATCCGTGTGAAACTAGCCAGCTGTGGTTTCATCGACAACATCGAACTGGCCAGGAAGTTCTTCACCCTTTACAAACTGTGTGAGGAGCAGCTCTCCAAACAGGTGAGGACAGCCCTGCTTTCATCTGTAATGACACTCTGCTGTGACCTGCATTTTATTTTAGTGAGTTTTATTCCACTGCTCTTTCCTTCTGTGTTGATGCTGAAGGATCTCAGCCTACCTGATTCATCTCAGCTTTCCGAGAGCTGAATCAGGTGCAGGTGAGAAGTCATAAACTGCACAACATTTTATTCACCGACTGATGCAAGTCTGATGCAGTCTCTCCATTCTCAGCTTTAAGAGCATCCACTTCATTAGAAGTGCCTTGTATTTTTAAGAGCAGCTCTGTGGTCAGAAACTCACCATTGATCAAAGGTAGAGGCTGGCTAGCACAAACTGTGCATTCACAGCATGGTAGGGCTTTCTGATAAAGAGGACAGTGGGTATAGTTCAGTATCTACGTACAGTCTGTTTCTTTTGCCCCTGTATAACCATTACAGTTGCTCTGCTTTGTGCATTCTCTGTAATCTCTCAGGTTCACTATGACTTTGGCCTGAGGAATATTCTGTCAGTCCTGCGCACACTGGGTGCTGCCAAACGAGCCAATCCGAACGACACAGAGTCCACCATCGTCATGAGGGTGCTACGGGATATGAACCTGTCCAAACTTGTAAGCATGTCACTACATCAGTTTACTGCAAAGGAGAATTCCACTGAATTACATACATACATACATACATCATCTAAACCGCTTATCCTTCTGGGTCATGGTGGGGTGCTGGAGCCTATGAATTCCACTGAATTTTCAAATTCTATTCAATCTCTGCATAGCGAAATCATTATGATGTTAATAAAGTCATTCAGAGTGGTTTAAAATGAGCTACTCTATTCTTTTACGATATCGTTTTAAGGCAAGTTTATAGCCTAATAATCTCTTCATGACAGAGAGAGGCGAGGAAGGCATTCTAAGGCAAATTAGTCCCTGAAGCAAACTTATTTTTTTAGATTTACCTCTATTTTACATATTAGAACACAGAAGATGTGTAGCTTCAATGTTTGTTTTGGATGGTGCATAAAATGCCTGTATTTGCATTGTAATCATCACAACCCCAGGTTTTTACCAGTATTGTAAAAAAAGTCTTGACAAGTTGGTCAGTAAAGTCGAGAAGTTTCTCAACAAAAAAATTTAAATACAATACAACAACCAAAATGCTAACATTCCTTATTACGAAAGGTAATTAGTGGGGAGCCATTTTAATTGTTACATGCGGATGTGAGTAGAGTAACTTAAACCATTCTCAAGTATTGTTACTTGAATGAATAACGGCTCAAGTAGAAGTTTGTTAGCCAAAAACTTCCAAAAACATTTGTTTTTGGATCCTTTTGGTTTAAAATAAAATGCTAAAGATGCTAAAGCTTGAAAGTGAGAGGTGTGAGAAGAACTAAAGCATCGCAGAAGCTAAAGAGAATAAAACTAATCCCGACAAAGGAATTAGGAACTCAGTGTGCATGGCTAAAAGGGAACTGAAGAAGAAGTAGATTCATCAAAATCTTATATGTACATGGAACAAAACGTTGGGCGATATGGCAAATGTAATATTCTGATACTTCAGGAAGTTTTCAAGAACTTTTCTGACATGCGAAGCTCAAGGGAATCTTAGAACAGACAAAGTAGTGCTGCATTTAAAAAATACTAACAAAAGCTATGTATCTAATCACTTGAATTCAACACATTAAATTTCACACACTGTGCTGCACTAAATCCATTTAAACAGAACTAATGATGATGTCTTCAAACATGCAGTTCAGAAGTCATTTCTAAGCATATTGTGACATATTGTGATGTGATTTTTCACGATAACGATAAATATTGTCAGCATTGCCCAGCACTACGTGGAACTGAGTGAAAGTAACTACTTGCCAAATTATAAAATTAGGGTGATGTTTTCCTAGGAGACTTCTGTGATGCTAACTGTTCCCCACTAGTTTGTATTCGTTATTTGCAGCGTTAGCATATTTTGTATCAAGCATTTATTTCAAGCTGATTTCACAGTTGACTGTTTTTGAACTCTGAACTGTTTTGAGGATGTGCCACTAGTATCTCTCTCTAGTCCATCCATCACAGCCATGCGCTGTGAGCATAAGCCATGTGGACCAGCTTCATTATGCGGGTTTATCTGCGTTGTTCTGTCTGTCTTTGCCGTAAGATTGATGAGGATGAGCCGCTGTTTCTGAGCTTGATTGAGGATCTCTTCCCCGGAATTCAGCTGGACAAGGCAGGTTATCCCCAGCTGGAGGCAGCCATAGACAAACAGGTGAGGGATTAACCTGGAATGCAGTGACGATGTCTTTTAAATGTTTATGCCATCTTTGATGGTAGTGCTATGCAAATACAGCCATATGCAAAAGTTTGAATACCCTGGTCAAATTACAAAAACAATTACGTTTTGCTGATTTTCTATATAAAAATAAGTTAGCACAGCCTCTACAGAGAACACACTTAAATATGTAATTTTCCTGCAAATTGTAGTGCACAGTTTTTTGTTTATTTGCTGAGTTTAACATATTGAAAAATATATAAAATGACCATTGCACAGGCCACATGTTCAATATGCTAAATTCAGCAGATAACCTGTAATTGTGTATTAAAATGTGCAGAAGTGTGTTCTCTGTAGAGGATGTCATAACTTATTTTCACTTAGAGATCAAAAGAACATGCAATTTGGCCAGAAGCACCCAAACTTGTGCATATTTGTCTGTTGGTGATGGAAAATAACTGATGTGTGATTGTCCTGAATTGTGGAGCAGTGTGGAGTGGTATGAAGAAAGCAAACTTCTTTGCTCTGAGTTGCACACTTATCGCTCATTAGAGATTTTGAAATCATCCTTCCATCATTTCCTCCAGTTTTCCTGCTGTAGTCAGAGTGATGGACCCATGTAGCATTACTGCTGATCTGTGAAAGGCCTTAGCAAGCAGCTGCATACAAATGTGTTCAGTGCGTACCAGTGCATCAGCCGTTACAGCTAATTATGAAAACTGGTTAAGCATCTAATCTGTCGCATTGGGGTGTGTCTGACAGGGAGGGGCGGGGAGGGGGATATATTTAGCTCTTTGTGGAGGCCAAATGTCCTCAGAATGATGGAAAACATGAAAATCCGCAACACAGTGGGGCATGGCCAGAGTGGGTCTGAAAAACCTGACATTATATTTAGCTGTTGTAATTTTCTATTAAATAAATGTATTCTGATGAATGTTCTTAATGGCAGTTTTGACTGGAAAATAAATAATTGAAGATTAATCTCTGACTTTCGCACAGTACTGTATTAGCTCAAAGTAGCTGGCCCACTTCTGCCAACTCTCCTGATAACCCACTCCGGCATTGCTGTGGGGACGTCTGCCTGATTAGCTTTGGCTTCTGAAGTTAAAGTTAGAGTCGAGGTAGATCTAGCACAGCAGCATGTAGATACATTCATACAAAAGAACATGGAAACACCTCACAAAGACAGAAATACACTATACTGTGTGTTTGTGTATGTGTGTGTATGTGCACTCTTCATGACATAGGTCACAGAAGCTGGTCTCATAAATCACCCTCCTTGGAGGCTGAAGGTGATCCAGCTGTATGAGACTCAGAGAGTGCGCCACGGAATGATGGCACTGGGACCCAGCGGAGCAGGCAAGAGCACCTGCATCCACACACTGATGAAGGCCATGACTGGTGAGAAACAGGCAGCACACCATTACAGTACGCAATCCGTATGTTTTATTCCATATTCCACATTCCACATCATATATGCATACATACTGTGTGTGTGTGTGTGTGTGTGTGTGTGTGTATGTGTGTGCAGACTGTGGTCAGCCTCACAGAGAGATGAGAATGAATCCCAAAGCCATTACTGCACCCCAGATGTTTGGCAGACTCGATGTGGCGACCAATGACTGGACCGATGGCATTTTCTCCACGCTCTGGAGAAAGACCCTCAGAGCCAAAAAAGGTGCACAGCAAAGTGTGTGTGTGTGTGTGTCTGCAGAAGATAAATTAAGATTATTTAAATGAATTAAATACTACTACTACTAGTACTAATAATAATAATAATAATACCATATAATACTAAGTTACAGAAAAGTGGAAAAGCCTCATTGTGTTATTATCCTTCTAAACCGTAGAACGTATCTTTCACACCTAGGCTGTTGGCTGCACACTTTTATTGTAGCTTTCATTTAAAATTCTCTTGCAACTCATCTTGTTTACGTTTACGTTTTTCATCCTGTTTTATTGCATTAACTGTATTCTATTTTTTACTCTTATTTATCATGTGTTTCTGCTTTTGCATTTTTAACTTATTATGTAATTGTAAAGCACATCGAGCTACTGCAGGTATGACAAATGCTCTTTAAAAATATAAAAATGTTTAAAATGTAATAAATAATAGACTGGTATAAGTATAAATGCTGTAAAAAAGGAACTATAATTTCTTATTTTTAAATAAAATAGTTGAAATGTTGTGAACTAGTTAGAGGGACACAGGTTTGGTCCTAGGCCTTTCTCCTGAATGCAGCAACCATCACATAAGTTTAATGAACCATATTTAATTTAATGAAGGATTGACTGAGCCAAACAAAGTATTTTTGTGACTGTACAGACGGTGACTGTACTTAATACTGTGCTGCCTTTTGGAAAAGTTTGGAAAAGGTTAAATAAACATATTGAGACACAATAAATCACTGCTTACTGTATTAATGTTACTTTTATTCATTTTAATATTTGTGGGTTTTTTGAACAAACAAACAGTCTGCTCGGCTTGATAAATGTGTTTTCTCAGGTAATTTTTGCACAGTACCGTACAGTGCATAAGATGGAGTTTCGAAGTTTTCGAGCATAAATGCTAAAAGCAGCCTCAACACTTCTTTTGTGTTCTTGTTACAAGCAGTAAATAGTGTCATTAGCTCATTCAGCTCATCTTTTAATGCAAATCTGCCTCTGGAGCACAAAATATTTCAGTTTGTTTCACTGCAAACCCCGCGGCCTTGCTTGGCTAACCGTTAGCCTACATAAGACTGCTAATGGTTCCCAAAGTTGTTCCGAAACCTCCAAAACACAGAAGCTGTGTGTTATGATGTGTCCTTCCCTCCAGCCTGAAAACGCAGAAGGATATATGGAGCTTCAAACAGAATCAGACATTTGGAAAGGAGGAGCTTGCACAGAAATATATTGAGCTGTGCCCAGAGACTGTGCTTACATCAGTGCATATGCTTGCATCACACAGATGCACCACAGAGAGCTTATACAGCTGGGGGGAATAAGAAAAAGATGTGAATTCAAATTATGAGGCTTCGCAGGATAAATATACCGTCTTAACCACAAACCAAACTGGTTGCTATATTAACCAAACTTTGATGTAAATTTGTCTCTCGTTTTCATTTGTAGTGCTTTTGCATTTCAAACGCTATACAGTCCCTTTTTTCATCCTTTGCACTGTCCAGTTTTATAGTTGGAGCTTTGAGATATACTCACTGACCACTTTATTTGAAACCCCTAGACTGTAGCTCCCCCTTGCTGGTGTATAGTTATAGACTGTAGCTCTTCTGTTGGTGCACAATTTGTGTTGCTCATTCTCTAGTCCTATAGTGGTCAGCTTCTGCTTTTGGCTGGGTTTTTTGGGTGGTGGTCCACTCTCAGCCTAGCAGTGACACTCTCAGTTCTCAGTTCCTTATTCCTAAATGAACTCTTTCTTTACCTTAATATTCAACACAGGTGAGCACATTTGGATCGTTCTGGATGGACCAGTCGATGCCATATGGATAGAGAACCTGAATTCGGTACTGGATGATAACCGCACACTGACGCTGGCCAACGGTGATCGCATTCCCATGGCTCCCAACTGCAAGATCGTCTTTGAGCCACACAACATCGACAACGCTTCTCCAGCTACTGTTTCCCGCAATGGCATGGTCTTCATGAGCTCTTCCGTGCTTAACTGGAGTCCAATTCTGGAGGTGAGAGGGGCAGGATTACTTGCTGACCACTTTACGGGCTGTTACAGGTAGAGCCATAAAGCTGTCGCAGTATCAGGTTCAGCTCAGCTTTTTCAGTATTTGCATGATTAACCTGAATGCTGTTTTGTTCCAGCCAGTCTGTAAAGCATTTCTCAGCCCACCTTGTTTGCTGAACTTGATCCTGTTCGTTTCAGGGTAATTACAGTTTGTTCAGTTGTTCTGCCGTCACAGCACTAAGTGGAAAAAGTTAACAGAACAATAATTTGTGTTTTACTTTTGTTAACTTATTTGAAGTTCAAAAAACTCAGAATTTTAAGTCTGCCAGGGTACTCCCTTTTTTAAAATAAATTTGCATCCTTTTTTTTTTTTACAGGTTTTTTATATACACACAGTTATATAAAGTTCAGGTGCTGTTCACGGCTGGTGACCAGTGGTCTACGGCACTGGTTCTCAAATTGGTTCTCGGGGAGCCCCAGACCAGGGTTGGATCTACTTTCATGTTGAATCTAGTTCCTACTCCAATCTGCCACACCTGCTTCAGATAATTAACTTCTTCAGACTCGTTGATTGGCTGGATCAGGTGCATTAGTTTGAGGGAAGGGAGGGGCAGAATATTAGATGCAGGTTGGAACTAAACTCTGCTTAGATCCCCAGACATTGTTGGCTAGACGTTTTTGGTTGGTGGACTATTCTCAGTCCAGCAGTGACACTGAGGTGTTTAAAAAGTCCAGCAGCACTGCTGTGTCTGATCCACTCAGACCAGTGCAGCACATACTAACACACCACCACCACGTCAGTGTTACTGCAGTGCTGAGAATGACCCACCACCCAAATAGTACCTGCTCTGTGGTGGTCCTGTGGGAGTCCTGACCATTGAAGAACAGGGTGAAAGGGTATTCAGAGAAACAGACTACAGTCTGTGGAACTACAGAGTGCTCCTATATGGTAAGTGGAGCTGATAAAATGGACATTGAGTGTAGCTGATCCGTGTGTAAACTCATCATTTCAGGAACCTTAGGAGAGTCATCAGGCTTTAGAGCATCACATTAAGGTGAAAGAAAGTGCAGATCCACCTTCAAACCCACAGGTTTTTTGAAATGCTAAGGCTACCATCACTGCACAGTGTTCTATGTCTCTCTCTCTCTCTCTCTCTTTCTCTCTCTCTCTGTGCAAAGATGTTATATGGACTCAGTGTGACACAGTAGGAGCTAAAGCTTCCCCTACTCCACTGTCATTTACATGAAAGTACAGTGCAACCGGGCAGCCTGGTGGTAGGAGACTAATGTGTCTGTGTGAGAGAGAGAGATAGGGAGAAAGAGAGAGACAGATAGAGAGAGAGAGAGAGAGAGAGATAAGGAGGGTGACGCTCTTTCTTTTCTCCAAATTAATGGAGCCTGAAACCCCTTAAGGCATTTCTGAAGACGAGACTTCAAAGTCTGGCTGCGCACCAGTGTTCAAACAGTTGGGTGAGATAGAGAGAGAGAGAACAATTGGCATAGGGCACAAACACTGTGTGTGTAAAGTGCATGTCTTTGAAATGCAGCTGCAGTGTTAAGGACGTGTCAGAGAGAGAACGATTTCCAGCTTAGTGTGTTTCAGCGTTTGTTCACACAGACATCTGCTGCCACATCTCCACTTCTCCCCCTGCGTAGGCATGTGCATGTCAGTATCACACGTATGCAACACTCATGTTAGAAGAAGTGTCAGAAGAAGAGTTTCCGTTTTTGGGCCTATTTACACCTGGCATTAACATCCGGTGATCAGGTCACATTCAGGTTTCACTTAAACATATTAAAGGCCAGGTGTAAACACCCTCAGAATGCACTGTGATCGGATTATGATCGCATCACACAACCCACATTCGGAGGTGGTCAGAGACGGACCTTCACCACTTGTAACACAAGTGTAAACAGAATGTGTTTTCATGATCTGCATACAATTATGAGTGTAAATGGTTGGACAAAATGGTGTTATGACAATGTTATAGGTTTGTCCAAATGTTACCACATATTGCCCAAAAGCCTATGATAAAAACTCTTCACTAGCAAAAACATATTCTGCAGTACTCATCTTTGAGAGAGAGGAGAAAATCAGGCTCCACAGGTGTTTCTGTCCATCCTTCCACTGTGAGAGGATTTCTTTGAAAAACTGAAAGCAATTCTCATGAAAAGAATGCAGGCTGTAATAAAGGCAAAGTGTAGAAAGAAATTGAATTTGTATTGAGTTGTTGAGGCTTAAATGACTTATTTTTTCCATGACACTGAATAACTTACATAACCTGTACTTAATGACAGTTTTGACTGGAAATTAGACCAAGGAAAGGGTGGTCTCTGACTTTTGGGCAGTACTGTAGGTAGTTCTATAATACTACATGCGGAGCATGTAACTATCACATACAACGAGTTAAATATGTGGATCAGTCTCCCGAATTGGTTCAAAGTCAGAGTTGAAAACACAGACTTTTAATCCACTTAGTCTTTGGACAAAAATCCTTTAGTTCTTTAGATGTTAGACAACAGTTTTTTTCCTGAAAACAGTTATTCCAAACTTCTGAATTGGGATTTCCAAACTTTTGAAGGGTAGTATATATAATACATATGGCACGTGTACAACCTCACATATCAAACAACCTATAAAACATATATATATGTATGTTTGTGTGTACAGGGTTGGCTGATGAAACGCTCTGCTCAGGAGGCTGAGGTGCTGCGTGAGCTGTTCTCCAGCTCTTTCCCTGAACTCTTCCGCTTCAGTGTCCAGTCTCTGGACTTCAAGATGGACATGCTGGAGGCCTTCGTCATCATACAGTGCATCAACATGCTGCAAGGCCTCATCCAGCCCAAGGTACATAATCACTGCCTCCTCTCTGAGCTATCACCACACTCCAAAGAGAGCTATAAGGCTCCGCCCACAGACTAAAACTCTAAAAGGTTTTTGCACTTAAAAATTAAAATCATGATAAATCTGAATTGTTTAACTCAACTCTAAAAGAAACCAAAAAGAACTTTGTGAAAAACAGCGTTTAAAAAATGAAAAAAAAGTATTATTAATGTTTTTAATATTAAGTATTATTTTTACAAGTTAAAATTTAGGGGTCAGTTTGGGTTTGTGTCAGACACCTCCCAATAGAAAGCACTGTATAAATAATGATTTTGTATTTATTAGGCTTATTACTATCTCAATTAATGACTTGCTTTTAAATAGATCATAACACAATCCTTGTAAATATCTTAAGTTAGAATACTTAATTTCTTTTTTAAATAGTTTTATATTGTGAGAATGCAGTTTGAACTAATTCAGTAGAATGGTCCGTATCAATCAGTCCTGGCTTTCAATGAATTATGGTGTATAATTGAACAGGTGTACCGAAGTAAGATTATCTGCACCTGTTTCAGCTAAATTCAAGCTAAATTGAATAGATTTTAATACTTGACAGGTAAAGCCAATCTAAAATTAAAATGAGATAAAACTCATGGTTTTGCTTTATGAGTGAACTGAACAACATTACGTACAGTTTCAGTGAAAAGTTTGGACACACATGATTGAATATGGTTTGTAATATTCAAGTGACATTTTCAAAAAGACATTTTGATATGAGGGCTTAAATCTAAATGGCGAAATTGTTGTAAAATGGTTCACTTTTGAGAAACTTACTGGAACCAGGGGTTGCCATGTCTATAACACAAATATATGCATTTATGTACTATCCAAAACCACCAGTGAACATGTGTTTTCTGAGTATTTATATGTAATGTTAATAATGTTAAAAAACAGTTTTCTTTGAGGCCTATGTTGCCTTACAATTCCCTGCATGTACCTCTCTGCCATGAATGGATTTTAAAAAGCATATGGTTTAGGCCAAAACTGTGTCTCTAAATTATCATAAAATAATGGGTCTGATACCAAGTAGGCCATTCATAACTGTTTTTTTTAATATCTTTCTGTGATGGAGCCTTTAGAGGCATTAAACCTTTTCAGATGTCTGGTTCCCATCACCACCTGTGAGCAATTCTGACTCAACAAGTTTCTCTAGAATGGAACATTTCACACCAAACCACTCTGAATGCCTTTGTTTACATGTCTTAAATATAATGTCTTAATGATTTAATTATGTAGACATTATGAAAAATCAGTAGAATGGCTTTTTAAACCTTTTTTGCTTAATGCATAACTATTATGTGTTTAAGTTTTCTCATTACCATTCTTAGTAATTAGTAGTGATTAATGCTGAAGAATAGTATTGTTCTTTAAAGCATTTCATTAGTAGATGTGCCCACATTTTTGACTGATACTGTGTATGATTTTATTAACAATTATATGGATGAAAGTAAATAATTGCTTCAACTGTATGAAAGTGAATCAGGTTGAATTTCTTCTGGTGTTTGAAATCTCTTCTCTGATGCTCTTTTTTTATCGCATGCCACTATCCTTGACATTCATTTCCTTCTCTTTGTTTTTTTCCTGAAACTCATGAATACAATCGGGGGAACTGTCTCCGTCTAAATGTCACGTATTGTCCTTCGTGTTGTCAGTCGTAAAGCATTTTGCTTGGGAGACACGCGTTGTGAAGCTTCGTCGCCTCTCGGCTGTCACTGCCGGAGAACGCAGCCCCATTCAGCTCTGGTAGGAATGAGAGGAATGCCTATTATGTCCTGTGGCTCAGCAGAATTGAATCTGTCGCCTTTGCTAGCACTCCTGGGTTTTGATATAATGCATGGATGATACTCGGGTCGCTGTGTGAGACACACTAGTGATGTGAAAGCCAAATGGCTAATGGAATAAATATGGTTTCTGAAGATCCACGCTAGAAGTCGCTTCGCATACTTGAAATCATTATCTACATCATCCAATTTACTATAAATATCCAACTTGTATTTCTACTCATCGGCCACTTTATGAGCCCAACCTGACCACTGCTGAATGGGGTAGATGGTGGCTGGCAACATATGAGCTGCAGTCTGTAACTGTACACTTACAGTCAGTCCACTCATACATTTATTTAATTTTCAGTCAAAACAGCCATTAGAGATTAGACATAAGATAATTAGTGTAAATGATAACAGTTTTTAAAACTGGAGTTCAAAAAAATGATTTAAAGATTTAGAGAAAATGGGACTCCACTATATAGACAAAAGTACTGGGACACACCCCCTAATTTTGAGTTCAGGCGTTTCAGCTACACCTATTGCTAAGAGGTGAATAAAATTAAGCACATAGCCTTCTCTATCGGCAGTCTGATGGACGAGTCTGGGTTTGGTGAATGCCAGGAGAACATTACCTGCCTGACTGCATAGTGTAAAGTTTGATGGAGGAGGGATAATGCTCTGGGGTTGTTTTTCAGGGGTTGGCCTAGACCCCTTAGTTCCAGTAAAGAGAAATCTTAATGCTTCAGCGGACCAAGACATTTTGGATAATTCTGTGCTTCCAACTTTGTGGGAACAGTTTGGAGAAGACTCTTTTCCATTCCAGCATGACTCCCCCAGTGCACAAAGCAAGGTCCATAAAGGAATGGCTGGGTGAGTTTGGTGTAGAACTTGAATGGACTGCACAGAGCCCTGACCTCAACCTCATCAAAGACCTTTGGAATGAACTAGAACAGAGATTGCGAGCCAGACCCTCTTGTCCAACGTCTGTGTCTGACCTCAAAAATGCTTATCTGGATGAATGGGCAAAAATTCCCACAGACACACTCCAAAATCTTGTAGAAAGGCTTCCCAGAAGAGTGGAAGCTGTGATAGCAGCAAAGGGAGGATCAACTCCATATTAATGCCTATGAATTTAGAATGCGATGTCATAAAAGCTCCTGTGGGTATAATATGTAGGTGTCCCAGTACTTTTGTCCATATAGCGTATCAACTGTACAAGACCTGATAGACCACCAAAACTGTCACCATCAGATAAACATTACTTCAAGCTTTGATCTTTGAGAGAAAATCAAGCTCTCTTGCTTCAGATCTGAAAAATCCACAGGTGTTTCTGTCCTTCCTTCAACTGTCCATGACTCAACACTATGTGTCTAAAAGGATGTGTAGCTGTCAAGAAGCTCTTACTGAAACGGAAATTGACAAAAAAGAAGAAACCTTGCATATCAAACAAAAAAGCGGCTGGTGTTTTCAGAACAATGGACTGACCACCCCAGAGTCCAAACCTCAACGTCACTGGAAGTGTTTGGGATTACTTGGAGCAGGAGAAGCAGAAAATGAAACCAGCTTCTAAGACTTTGGAGGTGTGGAAAAAATATCTCTGCAAATTTCTCTGCAAAACTGAAAGCAAGAATGGAAGCTATCTTAAAAGCAAAAAATGCAGACAGACTCATTACTGAAAAAAAATATTATAATTAGATGTTCAGTCTTGAGTGTAATTTTCTGATAAATATATGTCTCTGCTTAATTCCTGAATCTGAAAAAGGAATAACTTGTATTTAATTTCTGTTTTGACTGGTAAATGAATTTTTTGCACAGTAAGTACACAAATCCTGCACTTGAGAGTGCAGGTACCACTTGTAAAACATTACTGCCTTCTCTGTCACATGCTTAACAACACGTCCTTGGTACCACGGTCATGTTCAGGCACTCATGTTTTTAGCGAAATATAATGTATTTACTCACAACACAGTCACATTTTATAGTTCTGTTAAAACATAAAATCTGTGTTTCTTATTATGAGTTGAAAATACTGGTGAGTTCAAATCCACTTACTTAAGTACATGTGCATGAGTGAATGTAACTAGTTACACCCACCTCTGGTGACGACATAGTGGAATTGCTCTATCAAGGTCTGTTGGGAAACTGATAGGACAGATAACCGATCCCCCCATGTGAGCACCATTCACAGCCCACCTTTCATCCCCGTCCATATGGATGTGTATGCATGTGTGTGGGATTTGAGAGTGGATAGATTTCCAGTGTAGCACTGTAACTAGATGAATAAGTGCCCTTCATCTAACATAATCATTATTTGCTGTCTGCGGCTGAGTGGAGCAGATGTTGGACTCATCCGTCACAGGGAGACAGTTTCTGAGTCTCAGGTGCTGGGAGGGTGCCATATGTCCTTCTCTCTGCTTCTTATTTGTAAAGACTGAGGGTAATCTGTAGCACAGCTGGTGCAGTACAGCCAACACAACCTCTTCAATCTGAGATTCATTTGCACGTTACAGGAGAGGGAAAATAACACTGTTATCTTTAATGTACGCTAATGTAACAATATCATATTCCAAATTGTTTCCATTATATATCCATTTATGTTGGTCTGGTTATCATGAAATGTTGAACCGAGACCTGTGATTGTTGCTGGACCACGATTCATTTGTTTGATGTTCATACCTGTCAAAATGTAGCTCTCAGACATTGAAGGAAAAGAAATACCACAAAGAGCTAAGAAAACATGAGCAAGAAAACATATGGAAATCAAACACAACACAAGGTGGCTGCAAAACTAGCCAAACACAGTAAGGTAGATGCAAGGCGAGACAGTAGCACTTTACTTGAAGCGTCATGACACATTAATTACCACTGTCATGATGGATGTAGGCCTGGGCAATATCTAAAAAAGTAATAAGCATGATATTTTCTAGATAAAAAAATGTTAAACTACTCCTTTTCCTCCTTTAAACTACTTTCTGTTCTGTTTTTAGTGTATATGCTTTTTTGTCATTTTAATGGATGTTACTGCAAACACGTTCATGAGCTCCTTGTGTTGGTTCATGGCGCATACAAATAGAGCTCCTTGCTGGAGAAACTTCTGACTTTCCAAAGCCGTGCCCACATGCTTTACATTTGAAAAAAATCGAGTTTTTTTTTCCGCTGTTATAGCAGGGTCACTCTGGAGCTCAGCTATAGATGGTTTTGGAAAACTATGTAGTACCTTCGGTCAGCTGCGTCTTTAGTGTGGTGCTGTGTAACAGCTCTTTGCTGGTTTCACTGAGTGAGTGTTGATGGAAGTGTGTGTGTGTGTGTGTTGTGTGTGCAGGAGCAGGGTGGGGAGGTGTCCCGGGAGCACATGGAGCGCCTGTACGTCTTCGCCCTCATGTGGAGTGTCGGTGCTCTCCTGGAGTTGGACGATCGAAAGAAGATGGAGCGCTGGCTCCGTCACCATGACAACATCCATCTGGACCTGCCGGACATTCCTCCCCACAGCGAGGACACCATGTTCGACTACCACGTCACCAACGATGGTCAGCAGCATAAGCACACAAAAATACTCTCTCATCCACTCTGTCCCTCACTCTCTCTATTACTTTCTTGTTTTTCTCTGCCTCTCTGTTTGTTTTTCTCTCTCTCACTCTCTTCACTGCTCTCTCCTTCTGTCTCTCTCTCTCTCCCTCTCTCTGTCTCTCCAGGACTGTCTCTCTCTCTCTGACTTTTCCCTACTCTCCTTGTCTCACCTTCCTCACTCTCTCTCTCTCTCTCTTTTTCTCGCTCTCCTCCTCTCTCTTTCTCTCTAGGACTGTCTCTGTCTCATCTTCCTCTCTCTCTCTCTCTCTCTCTCTCCTCCTCTTGCTTTTCCCTGTTCTCTCTGTCTCACCTTCCTCTCTCTCTCCCTCTTTCTCTTTCTCTCTGTCTCTCTGTCTGTTCCTTTCTTTCTCTATTTCATTCTGTCTCTCTCTGTCTCCCTCTCTCCCTCTCTCTTTCTCTCTCAGTCTGTTTATCTCTCTTTCGTGGTCTGTTTCTCTCTCAGTCTGTTTTTTTCTCTCTCTCTCTTTCTCTGACTCACTCTCTTCCCTGCTCTCTCTTCGCTCTGTCTTTACGTCGCCCTCTCCCTCTTTCTCTGTTTCTCTCTTGGTCTGTCTTTTCTCTCTTTCTTCCTTGCTGTCTCCTTGTTCTTTCCTCTCTCTTTTTCTCTCTCTCTCTCTCTCTCTTTCTCTCTCTCTCTCTCTCTCTCTCTCTATCATTGTTTCCCCTATTTTCTCTCGTCTTCACTCTCTCTTTTTCTATTATTCTTTGTCACACTCTGTCTCGCAATATGTCTCTCTCTCTCTCTCTCTCTCTCTCTCTCTCTCTCTCTCTGCCTTTTGCTCTCTCTCCCCCTTTTCTATCTATTTTATGCTCTGCTGAATAACTCATCACAGAATAACAGCGTGAGGGATTATCCTCGCATCTCACCATAAACTTTTTCTCTCTATTGAGTTTTAGTTGAAAAACCATATAAATCATCTCACTGCCTGCTCCCCCTTTTCTCCACTTTGTTGCAGAGTCAAATAATAAATCAAAAAGCCAAAAACTTTGCCCTGTAGTTCTGCACTCCATCTTAGCTTTTCATGTACGTTCGGCTGCTTGGCTATCCGAGTGTCCATGTCATTTTATACCTGTTTGATTCTTAAAGCAGAAACCTGCCGAGTAGCGGAGGTGGCCAGTAATGCAGTACAGCTGTTCTCATTATAGCTCTTGAGTATGTTTATCCCTCTAAAAGTACTTTTTGAATAAGAAATAAAAACATGTGATATGTGAAATGTGGTTATCAAATTTTGAGGCATAAAACTTATCAAATTTTTACTATAAATAGGTAATCATAGTGTATTATATATCATTCAGTTCAACTTCTTGCTGAAATACAAGTACCTTCTGATGGCTGTATTTCAATCAACGCTGTATAAATTATTGTTGAATAAACAGCAATTATTAATATGACAGTAATTCCAAGCTTTTAATGACAGTATATTTCTAAAGTATTCAGTGTTCAGTATTTAATAGTCAAGTCAGTAAAAATCTCAGCTTTTCACAACTCAGCTTCCAACCTGAGGACCCAATGAGCTGCCTGGTTAAGTTGCCTTAATTAACGTATTCCTTATGCATGACAGCTTGTTCTTAATCATCACGCTGTTGCTTATCGGCTGGCTACTTTAGCTAATTTTATTTTTGTTCTGTGTAGCCAAAGCCAGTAAAACCGTCTGCACCCAACCTTTATTCTGCAGGGCGAGTATTAGCATAAAATATTCAAAGCAATTTCTTGACTACCTTTTTTATTAACCAACTTATTTACTCTTTCTTGAGTAATTCAAGTGAATTATCAGTACAGTAGCAGTACTCTTACTTAAGCAGGGATTTTCAGTGTTCTTTTCAGCCCGCCAGTAGAAACAGTGAAGTGAGAAAAGCTGTACTTCTCAGATGAGAGTGTGGTGAGAAGTGGTTCAGTCTGCTATATTTCGAGTTGATGCTTTGCATACTCATGGGAGTGAAACAGGTCAGCTGTGTTTAGAGGGAAATGGTGCTGTTCCTAGACTGATTTGGAACTCGGAGTTCATGCTGAGTTCTGGGAATTGAGACTTTGTAGACTGTATTGGTGGGTAAACTCTGCTCCTGTGGGACCTCGCCTCATTCTCTCATTTTAGGCTTTTTCTCAGTAAGACGTCAGCTTCCCTAAGCTGATCTCATACACTCACCGTCCCCTGTACTAGAAACGCCTACTGAGTGGTACTTCCACTTAGTGGCCACATTATGAGTTCCACCTATCTTATATATATATATATATATATATATATATATATATATATTTATATATATATATATATATATATATATATATATGGGTCCACTAGATAGGTTTACACTTACAGACTGTAGATCCCCTGCTGACGCAGACTTTGTCAGCCACCCTCTAGCAGGACTGCTGTTGAGCAGATAGTATGTGAACACTCACCAACTGCATGTTTCATTATAAAGTGGGCATAATTAGGTCTGTTTATTTGGAAATAGTGCAGCGCAGTGTGTAAAACTTTGAGTTAAAATCATTATAGTTGTAGGCTTATTACTATTATTATTCTGTTTTTATATGTGACACGAGGTTTTATTTCGTTTGTTGTAACATTAAATCTCAGAAAAAGATAAATATTGTGATTTATATTGTGTATCATGAAAATGTCTTGAACTATTGTGATATGATATTTTCACCATATCGCTCACTCCTTCTCTAGCCCACTGCCCTTCCCAGTTTCAACTATTCCCTGCCCCAGCCCGCCTGATCCAGCTTCTGAAAGGCTTGATAATCAGTGAAGGAACTGGATCAAGTATGTTGGGGAAGGAAACAGCTGAAACTGCACATCAGCATGGTGGAGATAAAAGGCAGTAGTTTCTAATAAAGCAGCGTAATACACCTCACTGTTATTTGTCCCTGAGAGTCTGTTTTACAGGGTAGTGTTGTGCTTTCTGACCTGTGTTTGACTGTTTGATCTGTGTTTTTCTTTTACTGCACTTATATATCCCTTGAATCAGGGCATTTGGTCAGTCTGTTGCTTTTTTCTTTGAATCAGTGTTTGCCCCCAGGAGTTGAGCTTGTTGGCTGTTAACTTTAGCTGCTGGTTTGATCAGATGATGTTGTTTGTTGTTTTTAGGTCAGTGGGTCCACTGGAGCTCTCGTGTGGAGGAGTACATCTACCCTCCAGACTCTACGCCAGAGTACAGCTCTATACTGGTGCCTAATGTGGACAACGTCCGCACAGACTTCCTCATCCAGACCATCGCCAAGCAGGGCAAGGTAAGCTGCATTTACTAAAGCAGAACTAAAACGGCCCATATCGTTGAAAACCAAATTTTTGCTAGTTTTTTATATAAAGTAATATGGATAACATAGTTAAAGTTTCAGAATGTCCTGGTTACACCCCAGTCCATACTGTCCATATATAGAAACTAGCTTGAAAAACAACCTGTTTTGAATTCATTGTTTCTGTGACGTCTTGACAACCAGCTCATTTACGTCTATCCACCTGTTCAGGCTATAGCAGTTTAGCTCCGCCCATTCATATTGAAATTTTAAGCAGTGTTTCATCTTACAGTGCTTTTTTGAATTAGGCAAAATACAGGGCAGCCAATCAGAACAGAGCTCATTATCTTATACCTACCTTAAAGTCCCAGGGAATGTATGTTTTCTCTCTAATTATGTATTATATATCCACACTTGCGGCTCTCTCCCTGCTGTCTTCGCCGAGGTTCGTCGCCGCTGGGTGTTCGGGGGTGGGCGCATGCCACAAATGGTTATCATAATTCTTAACCGAGAAAATATTCACATTTGTGTGTTTCTTTGGTCACTCGCGCAGCCATCTTGACAGTTTTTCTTTTTTCTCATAACACTCAGTTTGGAGTGAGCCTCTGAAAAATCTCCGTTTGGAGGGCCATGTAGCCCTAACACTTCGCCCTACCCCTCCATCTCAACAAAAATCAGGACACTCTAACCCTAGATGTGAACGCACAAAACAGAGGGGTAGGGGCAAGGGGTGAAATGGGATTGGGCCTATGTATACCCTTTGACTTATGTTCCAATGACAAATAAATGACCAGTATATTTCACCATATTTCTCTCCTCTCAGTGTAAACCTAATCTTGGGTAACGCTTTCTCAGCATTGCCCTGACCAATCACAAGGCTGACATCTCTTGCCCCGCCTACACAAAACAGTTTCAGAATCAGAGAAACTTAGCGAGCTAAAGCTAACCCAGCATAACCCAAAGCTAGCAAGCTAGGCCACATGTCTGTAGCTGCCTTTTATATGTATATTTTTCATTCAAGCTTTGCTAGATGTTTAACTTAACACTCAAGTTTAGTATCATACAAACATTTTTAGTATTTTTAGTACTCTGTGTTGCCTGGGACTTTAATGGAACGTCAACAAAAACAGCCTGTTTAATTGTAAGGGATAACGAGCAGTAGGAAAGTGGTTATGTAAAAATGAATTATGACTACATTTCGTACATAAAACCACACAAATGTTATAAGTGGGCCTCAAGCAAAAAAATGTAGCATATGGGCTCTCTAATATGAATGGGACGTCTCCATTGAAAATCCACTTCAGTCCTAACATAGCCTAGAAAAACAGCTCCGGATGTTGGACCTTGAGTCTTTCACTCTCAGAGAATAGACTCTGTCAAAGAAGCTACTCAGAACTTATGAGCCTATTTTAGATCTGCTTTATCAAACCCTGCATTCACTGTCACATTTTACAGGTTTCATAAGCTTTACTGATTATCTTTTTATGCTACATGAATCATCTGCTGATGTCGACACTGTAGGCTTTATGCAAGAACACTTTGTGTTCATATCTTAACCTTCTCTTATTTCTTGTGTGATGTGGCTTATGAGTGAGTTATACCAGGTTCAGCAAATTAGCTTCAGAAAACTGACCAGTGAGATGAGCCTCACCTATTTGTAAATGAGCACACGCTTCTGTGAATTTTGAATTAGCATAACTGAAGCCCTAGAAATGCCACGTAAGCTAAGAAGTGACATTTAAAAGAAATGAGGTCCCAGGGTGAAAAGAAAAGTAGGCCAATTATTAATTGAAATCAAAGATATACAAAAATAAACTCTAAATTTAAAACATTTTGCTATTTGTAATGTAGGTATTGATATTGTTTTATATAATAGCCCCTATGACTAGTTTTAATTATATTTTGAATTATAACATACAGTCGTATGCAAATGTTTTAATGCTGGTCAAATGACAAGTTTTGTTGATTGTCTAAGTAAAAATAAGTTAACACCCTCCTCTACAGAGAACACACTTCTGCACATTTAATGCCAAATTACTGTTTATTGTCTGGAATTAAAAAGTAAAACATAAAGTGTGGCCTGTGCAAAGGTTATAGCACATTTTGTATCTTATGTTTTTTTCCAAAATGTTAAAGTTGGCAAATAAATAGAAATTTTACTCTGAAATTTACAGATGTTATGAGTCTCTTAGGATGTGTTAATTTCTTTTCACTTTGAAAATCAACAAAGCTGGTAATTTGGGTGTTCAGAATTTCGCATACAGCTGTATATTATAAACATATAAACAATATACACAATATCTTAACATGACAAAGTTTATTTTACACATCTAAGAAAGAATCTGTGCGATTGGTTCTTGCATAAAGCTAAACCGCGTTCTCATTAGATCATTCTTTCCTTCCTCTATCTTTTTTATGTCTTCCAGGCTGTGCTCTTGATTGGAGAGCAGGGCACTGCTAAAACGGTCATCATCAAAGGCTACCTGTCCAAATATGACCCAGAATCCCACACCACTAAGAGCCTCAACTTCTCCTCGGCCACAACACCCCTCATGTTTCAGGTTCCTGTCTTTCTATTGCTTTGCCTTCCAATATTCAGGTTGGAACTTACAATTGAAGAGTGAAATAAAAGATTTTGATACATAATTAAGTAATATGATATACAGAATTATGACTGTTTTCTTAAACTGTATTTTTAGAAGAAGAATCAATCACTAAGACCAATATTACAGATGATTGAACTCATATCCTATTAGGTCTCAGTGGGAAATGCAGAAATATATGAGAAATTGATCATGTTGGAGTATTGATTAGTCCTTCTGCACATGTTTTGCGAGCAGTTTAACAGGGCTAATGCCTTTCTCTGACAGTCTGCCTTTTCATTGACTGCTCTGCTACTGAATAAGGGTCTGTTCGGAGAGGACTCATTTGTGGGCAGCCATCAGGTGGAGCCATCAGTTATTAGTGTTGTGTGACATTTTTATGGGTTTTACAGCGCTCTGTGGAGAGCTACGTGGACAAGCGAATGGGAACTACTTATGGACCCCCAGCAGGAAAGAAGATGTCCATCTTTATTGATGACATCAACATGCCCGTCATCAATGAGTGGGGAGACCAGGTACGCAGTGATAAATGTTGATGGTTCTGTGTATGCTGATGACCACCAGGGCAATACATGTGCTGTGGGAGAATTTTATAGCTCCAACAGTTTCATACCAACAGGATGTGACAGGTCATTTGACTCTGATTTTGATGAGCATTTTTTGAGCTGATGGGCATTTAAGGAAATATTTATTGAAAAATAAAAATTTCCCTTAACCCAAACTTAATTGGTCTGCAATATGTTTGGTGTCTGTTTTGCACTGGAGCTACGAGGCTAATGTAGCTTAAAAAGCAAAGCAAGCTTATAGTCGTCGATAAGCACTGTGCAAACTGCATGCTTGAATCATCTCACTGTTGCCAC
Source organism: Colossoma macropomum (assembly GCF_904425465.1). NCBI lineage: Eukaryota > Metazoa > Chordata > Actinopteri > Characiformes > Serrasalmidae > Colossoma > Colossoma macropomum. The sequence continues at coordinate 31,777,309 of NW_023494785.1, read as the reverse complement.
AAACCTTGTCAAGTTAAGTAATATTAAATTGTGTGTTTTCTGACACTGTGTGACATACTGCTACCCAAAAATAGACAAAAGTATGTTGCATAGCTAAAAACAGCAGCCAAGATTTTGTCTGTAATATTTTATCATGATGTGTGACCATTTTTACTATTACTGTTAAAAACTGATGCTGAGATATTATTACATCTATTAAGAAAAATGAAAGAATATATGAGAATTAAGCAAGACTTGTTCACCACCTGTATTTGAGTGTAGCACCAGTCCTGATTGCCAGTACAGTCAAGTTCACAGATTGAAACAAGGCCTGTGTTGTGATAGAAATAGCTGCCTTAATCACAAGTTTGAAGGTGCAGAATGTAGATCAGGTGCAGTTCTCACCGAATATAATCTAGGTTATATAAACTTTCTGTTTGTACTGATTGTAAATTTTCATAAATATTTTCACATAAAACACACAATGCACTACTAACATGTTTTTTATTGCCTGTGAGAGTATATTAGATGGGCCCTAGTACATTCCTAGTCCAGATGCATGTACAAAGCATCTGATGCAAAGGCTGAAACTACATTAAACGTGGCCAGTGTAGAAGTGTGGTTTTGGTTAAAGGGCAATTGAAAGTTGGAAAAGGTTCAAGGCTGATTTTTTAAATGAGTGCACTGTTGTCAAGTATTCAAGGATTTTTACATTTTTGGTATATATTTATAAACATACACCAAAAGTGCACTTTATTGTATATCCAGTTTAATGTAGAAACCTTCACGTTGTACACAGTGAATACTACTGCTACGATAATGTTACTCTCTGCTAGCAAGATGTTAGCAGCAAGCTTACAGTGGTGAACACTTTGCCAGCAGGTAATATATTCTCTACTTTGTATGTTGCAGTTTTTCAGTGATTCATTTAGTAATGTACTTACAGCCAAACTCTGAACTCTGCTGAGCTGGTTGGTAAACAGAAAGTCCACTGATTTTTCGAAATTTCTGCAGAATTCAATCATTGAGATATAAATGAAGTCATTCAGAGTGTTTTTATGTGAAATGGTTCATTGTAGAGAAACAAAATAACTTGCATTTTCTTTACAGTGGTGGTGATAGGAACCAGGGATTGTGATATCTGCAACCAAATATAGCCATTTTATTTACTATCAAAAAACCTCCTCTGAACCTACACATATCTGTAGATTTTTTATATTATCGCTGTCCAGGAAAAACAAGTATCTCCAAAATAGTAACTTCACAGGAGAGAGTAAAAACATACTTTGCCTTCAGTGTAAGTTAACGTTAAGAGGTTTTATTCCAAGACAGTTTGGAATATTTATGTTGGTCCAATCATCATGAAGTTTTCACACAGAGGACAGCTGTCTCGCTCAAATGATGCAGAAAAGTAAAAATTTAAAAAATGGAGATGGATGTTTCACAAATCCTGATAGCAGAAATTAGGATTATTGTAGGAGTAATATTCACTGTTTATAAAGTGAAGGTTTCTACATTAAATTAGATATACAGGGTGATTCAAAAAGATTCGTCCGATTTCAAAGGGCCATATTTTTACAACCGTGAGGCACCTAGGAACCAATCATATACCAATTGAAAAACACTCTGACTTGAAAGACAGTCGCATTGAAAGAGCCGTAAGTACAGTGACACCCGACATGCTCAATCGAGTATGGGATGAATTTGAAAGTTGACTATCGCGTTGATGCCCGTACAGCTGGAAGAGGTCATATTGAGCACTTGTAAAATTACATAATAAACTTTATGCTCACCTAAACCATTTACAATTTATTGCATTGTTCTGTAATCTTTTAGGAGTGAAATAAATTGTTTTGAAATCATATGAATCTTTTTGAATCACCCTGTATAATAAAGTACACTGTTGGGTCATGTTTGTGAATGTATACCAAAACTGAAAAAATTCTTAATCATTGAAATGACCATCTTTAATTTCCATTTTTATTAACCAAAGCAGCAAAAGTAAATGTAGCATGCATGTACTTGTCTAGCTGACGTTATTTACATCATAAATTGAAACTGATCAGCCAAAAATAAAACATAAATCAAATAAGCAGTTCTATCCCTGGCTAATTACAGTTGTGAACTCCTGTTTTTCAGAATTATAAAAAGAACTGACATCAGCATTTTTTGTTTGTGGAATACTGATGATGAGAATGCACGGAAAGAAGTGGCCAGTGCTCAGATATGCTCAACCTCAATATCTCTAACTTGAAAAGCTATTTTACTAACAGTCAGTCTCTTTACTAAAACCACTGGCAATTCCAAAAGGTTCTGTACAATACGTACTAGCAGACCTCACCCTGACTTGGCCAGCAGGTCACGAACATGCCAAGCACGTTTCTTCAGCCGTGAAACCGGAGGCCGTGGGGTCGGAGAATGTTCTATTCTCAATAAGCTTTGATCTCAGTCAGAGAAATAAGTTCATGCTATTCGTTTGCTGTTCTTCTGAAGGTCACAAATGAGATAGTGCGGCAGCTGATGGAGCAAAAGGGCTTCTTTAACCTGGAAAAACCAGGGGAGTTCACTAACATCGTGGACATCCAGTTCCTGGCAGCTATGATTCACCCAGGAGGAGGGCGGAATGACATTCCTCAGAGACTGAAGAGACAGTTCTCAATCTTCAACTGTACTCTCCCCTCCAACGCCTCCATAGACAAGATCTTTGGTCAGTATACACATCTCTTTAATCTGTAGCACATAGAAATGGCTGGATTTATATGATAAAAAAGTGGAAGCTTCAAAAATATTAATTATACGTTGTGAAAAATCACACATTATTAATGGAAAGATTTCCACCAGAGTGCAAGTAGAAGGTGTTTCTACAGCAATTGGGCCGAAAATGCAAGTTCTTCCTCTTTCAGTGTTGTGACAAATGGCTAGATGAGCTGAAATGATCAGCAAAATTTCCTTTACCATTCTGTTAGAAAAATCTGAAAGTAAAGCCGTGTGCATCTTTTGCTCAAATCACAGTTTGCTATGACTTTGTGACATGCCTTGCTTTGTTCATATAGAAGCACACCTTTTCAGAGAAATTACATTCCAAACAAATGCACAATGTGATAAAAGGGAATAGTCTCAGGGTTCTCACATCTGAAACTCTGGGCCCATATACGGAGCCTTTCAGGTGCACAGTGGACGCATTCTTCCCACACTTTATGTACAAAACTGCCGCGCAAGTCAAAGCATGCTTTTTATGGGCCATGTGCATGGTAACAGATGAAAAATGAGTGGAGATATTGTGCATCCAGCTAATAACATATTGTTGCTGTTGAAAGAAAACAAGTATCTCCAAAAAGTCAGTGTAAAGACATTTTATTCAAGCAATTTTGGAGCAATTCTATTGGCCCAATCATCATGGAATGTTTAAACTATAGGACCAGATGTATGTATGTAAGAGACAGAGCATAATATGCTGTGATGCAGCCATTATATTCACTTGCAGCCCATGTTATCATTTAACAAACTCTATTGTCTTAGCTGTAAATGTTTTGATGGTAAAACTGCCATCTCTTCATCAGTAAACTTCATTTTCTGTTTTGGTGGCTCCTTTATATCACTGTGCTTTTTAAACTCTGTGCCTCATGAGTGTGCAGTAATTAGGCGGGGCTACACACAGTTTACGAGATAAGCTGCAGTCTTAGTAAACTGAGTGTTAAATTCAGGGGAACCACTTTGTTTTTCTAAGCTAAAGTGTTGTACCTTTAAGAAGGAACAGTGCTATAATTACATATTGATCAGGAGCATAAGCTGGTCTGTGTGTTTTTTCTTCTCCTGGCTCTTGTCTCTGAATCATTATGTAGAAGCATTGAGGGGGCTTTCTTCAGGCATAAGCTCACTGCTGCTTAGTCCTTTCCCCTCTATGTTTCCATACATCTACTACTGTCCTGCTCAACTCTGAATGAGCCCTTCAAAAATATCCCTCCTGAAAGTCAAAGTAACAATCAGGACAAGAACCCTCTACAGTGGGCTAGAACAGAGTTTCTCAACCGCTCGGCTGCAGACCAGAAGTGGGCCGTAAAGTAACCCAAAGGGATCCATGGGTCTGTACACAGGGAGAGGCAATACTTTGTGGTAAACCTGTATCAGCACTTTATACATCATAACACAAGTGAAAAAATTATTAACTTAGTAAGAAGTAAGAATTGAAAAATCAAAGGGTTTTTGATTACAAACCATATAAATATTTACAAAAGGCAAACAAATAAAAACATCACAAGAGTAGCTGAACTAAATTACATCAGTTTAAAACAGTGCAGCAGCAGACAGTTGGCTAGCCACGAAATAGAGAAATGTTTTATGGCGCTTTCACACCTAAATTTTTTTCTCAACAAAAATCACAGGTCTTGGTTCGCTTGTTTAATTCGCTGCTGGCGGGAAAGAGCGTTTTTTGTGATGGTCTGCACCAAACAAGGAAATATAGCATCCCAGGATGCTCTTCTCTTCTTCTAGCATCACATAGTCTGCCTGTTTTGACGCCTGACTCTAGATAGACATGTTTCTACAGCACAAGCATAAAACATAAAATTGAAGCAATTATATTGAAGTCCAGTGTGTGGATTGTGGTTTGATTCTTTCAAATGATGTTTTATAACCCTCAAAACTAAAGAGAAATCTTAAGACCAAACATACTACTCTTGTGGAGTATTTTCAATGAAAATGCAAAGGACTGCTCCAGAAGTGGACAGTTGTTTCCATAACATCACAGTCAAAGTGTGCGCTTAAAGCTAGCTATATTATAGCCAGACATTTCAAAACATCATTACAAATTTTAAAAAAATTAAGAAAAATTCTTTTTTGGATTCTGTGATTGAACTGATTGGACAATCTGATCTTTCTTAGTTCTCAAGTTTTCTGTGTCAGCACTTAATATAAGAAGAAGAAAATTTTATTTGAAAAGTTGAGTTTTGGTTTTCTGTGGGCTGCCATGCTTTATGGTTCTAAACAGGTGGGCTTTGAGATGGAAAAAGTTAAGAGCCCCTTGGGCTAGAAGGTACCTTACTACTTTCAGCCATTGTCCTCTCCAAAACTCTCGTCATTTCTGCTTAATGTAAATGATGACCTTATGCTGGAATTGAGGAAAAATGTTGGTAATGTGTTCAGATATCAGGAAAAAATGCTACCAGCATCTTTTTTTGTACTGATGATAAGTCCCAGAAAAAATGGCCATTTTCTCATCTGTTCCATCTATCAATCTAACCCTCTCTCTCTCACCTGTATGTCTCCTGCCCTCTTCACTCCCGCATTTTCACTTCATCTCTTTCATCTCTGTCCGTCTCTCTCGTTGTTCTTTCACCTTTGTGCTTTTGCTGCTCCTCTTCTCACCTTCCTTTCATCTCCACCATTCCCCACCACCTACTCTGCTGCCACTCTCTTTTCCTTCCTTTACTCTCTCTCTGTCACTATTTCTGCATCCTGTTCTTTCCATCTCTCTCGCTCACTGTTTCTGTTCTTCAAACAGGAGTGATAGGTACAGGTCACTACTGCTCTCAACGCAGCTTTGGTGAGGATGTGAGAGAGATGGTGGCCCGGCTGGTCCCTCTGACCCGCCGGCTCTGGCAGATGACCAAGGTCAAGATGCTGCCCACACCAGCCAATTTCCACTACATCTTCAACCTGCGCGACCTCTCCCGCATCTGGCAGGGAATGCTCAATGTGTCTGCTGACGTGATCGACACGCCCAACGTAAGTGGAGCTGGAGCAAGGTCCTGTAGGATTAGATGTCAAGCATCATTAACAATTACATTTTATTTGTTTAGCTTTTTTTCCAGTTTTCTTCGACATTGTCGCGAAAAAGCTTTACTGATTTATAAAAAGATTGGAGGCTTGTCCAGAACTTTGCCACGGAATTTGCAACAAGCAGTGTGGAATTTAAATAATTTTTTATGTCCTTCAGTCAGAAGTCAGTGGTTCACAACCCAGTTCTCAGGAACCCCTGGGTGGTCACATATTTGCTACAATCCAGCTCACAACATATAGGGATGTAGCTAAAATGTGGACTGTCTAGGGGGCCCTTAGGAGCTGGTTGGGAGCCAGAGCTGTAAATAGAATAAGCAGGCCCTTTATAGAGGACTGTCTTTGTCCTGCAGGTGCTACTGCGTCTGTGGAAGCATGAGTGTACGCGGGTGATTGCCGACCGCTTCACAAGCCCAGAAGACGTGGCCTGGTTTGACCTCACACTGGCCAACCTGGTGGAGGAGGAACTGGGTGAAGAGGACAGGGCTGTGGTGGAGCCTGGAGTGGATGCCTACTTTGTGGACTTTCTTCAGGATGCTCCTGAGGCCACAGGTACCGTAAATTTCTGTTGGCAAATTAGTTGCCAACTTTTAGCAGTTTGCTAATTGTGAGACGGTATTTTCTTTAAAATGCTTGAAAATTTGAGGTTTTGCCCATGCTTATTACCATCCTGTTTCTAAAGAAGTTGGGACGTTGTACAAAATGTAAATAAAAACAGAATGTAAATAAAAACAGTGCATAAGTCCTATATTTAACTGAAAATAATGCAAAGACAACATATCAAATACCAAAACTGAGAGGTTTTATCGTTTTTTGAAAAGTATTTGAATCCAGCATCATGTTTCAAAAAAGTTGCAAAACTTTGTTGCATCACCTCTTCTTTAAGCAACACTCTGTAAGCATTTGGACATGCAGAGAACAATTACTGTAGCTTTAAAACTGAAATGTTGTCTTAATCTTGCTTGATATATAATTTCAGCTGCTCAAGAATTTGGGGGGTTCCTACAGCATATTTTTCATTTCATAATGCACCAAATGTTTTCAATGGGTGACAAGTCTCGACAGCGGGCAGGTCAATTTAGCATCCGGACTCGTTACCTGTGGAGCTATGCTGTTGTAATACATGCAGAATGTGGTTTGGTATAGTGTTGCTGAAATAAGCAAGGCCTTCCTTCAAAAAGATGTCATCTGGATGGCAGCTTATGTAAACGTGTACATATCATTCACCATTATGGGTCCCTTCACTGATGTGCAGGTCACACATGTCATGTGTACTAATACACCCCCATATCATCACAGATGCTGGCTTTTGAACTATGTGCTGATAAAAAGCCGGATGGTGCCTCTCCCCTTTAGCCCAGAGGACTCGGTGTCCAATATTTCCAAAAAGAATTTAAAAGTTTGATTCATAGGACCACAGAATATTTTTTCGCTTTGCCTCAGTCCATCTTAAATGAGCTCAGGCCCAGACAAAGCAGCAACGTTTCTGGATTCTGTTTATATACATGGTTTCCTCATGGTAGAGTTTTAACTTGTGTTTGTGGATGCAGAGACAAGCTATTTTTACATATGGTGACTTTCAGAAGTGTTCCAAGCTAATATTGGTTTTCAGCTTTGTCCCGGGTATACAGAGATTTCTTTGGATTCTCTGAATCTTTTAATGATGTTATGAAGAAGTCCCTGAGTTTTTTTCTATTTTACATTGAGAAACTTTGTTTTTGAATTGTTGAGCTGTTTGCTTGCTCAGTCTTTCACACAGTGAACTCCTCCCCATCTTTACCTCTGACTCAGCCTCTCTGAGATGCTCTTTTTATACCCAGTCATGTTACTGACCAGATGCCAGTTAACCTACTTTTTAAATGTTTTGCTGTTATATATTTTTCAAAAAGAATACAATTTCTCCATTTCAACCTTTGATATGTTGTCTTTGTACTTTTTCAATTAAGTATAGGGTTTAAATGATTTGCATGTCATTGCATTCTGTTTTTATTTACATTTTGCACAGTGGCCCAACTTTTTTGGAAACGGGGATGTAGATGGCTTTGGTACACTTAATCAGTACACCTAATCCACAGTCATTTGTTACTGCACTTGCCTGCTGTGAGTGGTATTGTGCCTTCCTTTCTGAGCAGGAGAGGAGCCTGAGGACACCGACTTTGACATGCCCAAAGTGTACGAGCCTATTGCCTCGTTCCCCAGCCTGCGGGACAGACTGAACATGTTCCTGGGCCTGTACAACGAGAGCATCCGGGGAGCCGGCATGGACTTGGTCTTTTTCACAGATGCCATGGTTCACCTGGTCAAGGTAAAGTGAAGGACAAGCTGCACCAAAAACACTGGTGCATTTCTATCACAAAGCAAGACCATCTCCATGGCCCAAAAGATGTTTCTTATGCTCTTAGTATGGTTAGTGTAAAGCCTGATTTATACTTCTGTAAAGATGCATGTAAACCTGTTGTCATGTAAACTCTGTGTAAAACTGTGTCGAGTTGCAGAGAAGGGGTTCATGGGTAGGTGTTGCTCACAGAGGACGTGATATGCAGAACTCCAAAATTTCAACTATTCATTGTTTGAATCTATGGAGCTGTTCATCAAGTAAATGCTGATTGGCTCTCTGGTAGCTATGGTGCCAGAACAAGACCCAAACAACAACAAACAACAACATTAAATGGAGCAGTTTTAGGAATGGCTAACAGAAATGTTGCAATTTTACAATGTTTATACAGCCTACTGAGTATTAATTCTTGGAGAGGGAGGGAAAATATAATTTCTTAAGTTTCTGTATATTCTGGTGTGCTCTCTGGTATGCTCTTTTTTCTGTACATTCTGGTATGCTCTTTTGTGGGCATTAATAGATGTAATACTCACTGTTCATCAAATATATCACCAAAAGTATTCCTAAATCTGAAAAGCAATATCACAGTATGTCAATAACATGGAATACAGTATAGATAATATATTGCACAGCATTAAAACACACCTTAATATAGCACTACCAGCACTGATATTCTTGATAATAATCTTCCACAAGGATATTACCAATGAAGATGTGAGTTTTTGGATGATTCATCTGTAACTGTTAGAATTATGACAGTGACAACTTTATGGGGATTTAAAGCTGTTTTATATACACTCCTGTTTGAGGCCCTTTCTGGTTACTTTGCAGAAATGTGAATCGAGGCATGTTGAATGTTAGCATGCATACAAGCAAGAGGCTTGAAGTTCTTCTCCAGAACGCTCTCTTTCTCTGTTTTTCTCTCTCTAACCACAGGTGTCCCGCATAATCCGGACTCCTCGCGGGAGTGCCCTCCTGGTTGGTGTGGGGGGCTCAGGCAAACAGAGTTTGACGAGGCTGGCGTCTTTCGTTGCCGGATACAAAACCTTCCAGATCACTCTGACACGGTGAGGCAGCTGTCCCATCCCTCTGCCCTCTAACATAAACACACTCAGTTATTCATATCATTTTCTTAAACAATTTAAATGATTTATATGATGTTTCTTCTTCTGCTCAGTTTCTGAGCTGGATTCCTTTTTCTCTGCGAATCTTACAGATCAGTCAGTTCAAATACCCTTTATCTACCACCAACCCGTATTTCCCATTTACTACAACAAAATCATAATTCTGTAAAATGTCACTGTCAAAATGGGAATATGGACAAACTACTTTGGTCGATACTTCCTAAATGTTTCTTGTAGTTCATTTATTCCCTTGAAGTACACTTATAACATCTGTGTGGTTTAATGTATAAAAAAGTCATTATTCATTTTTAGATGAGTATGTAATTTGTGTCTAGATGTTGCAGTTTAGAACATCGAACCTGTTTATGTCTAAGGCTGTGTTCACATGTTGGCCTTGAATATATCATTGTGTGCTTCATAACGGCAGTGCTGGCTCTACATAATAAGCAGCATAAGTAGCTGCTTAGGGCCCTGCGACCGCTAAGGCTCCCCCTAACAACTTTGGGGTTATTACTGTGTCATTGTGTTGTCTAAGATGTTCGAGTGAGAGAAAAAAACACAACTTGTCTCAAAGAATAATGTTTTGTGGTGTTAATGTTATGCTTTTTTTTGGCTTGTAGTTGGGCAATAATAAGTAGTGCATCTGGTGTCTGTCTAATAAAACAGGTTGTGATTAATCCATGTTTAGATACACAGGCTGTGATAATCCTTGAGTACATGCACATGAAAGTGTGACATTTATGAGGAAACAGCCAATCACATGAAACATGAGGAAGAGTTGCCAAAAAAGAAAAAGGATATCATACTATATAAATATGTAGAATGTAAAGCATTTATAACAGTAAAAAGCAATGCTGTCGCCACTGCCACAAGGAGTAGATCGAATTAAGCTTAAACGTAGCTGGATTGAAAAAGCTGATGATTGATTACCTGGATTAAGAATGCTGAGAGGCTGATTTGTAATTTAAACCATAACTTCAGAACTTGAAAACAACTATCTGGTCATTCGCAATACAAAAATTAGCCAGTTATACATTTATATAATTTGTACAGCTTGTGGTAGTCATTGTTAATATTTAGTTATTAGTTAATTTTACATTAAACAAGCAAGATGCTAGTTGCTTAGGGCCTCCAAAAGACCAGAGCTGGTCCCTGCGTAGTAGTACAAGACCAATGCTAGTATACAGAAGTGGAAATGTTGCCATAGTGACAGCATTACTGGTGAAAATAGGGGATTATCAGAAAACTGAACTCTTGGTCAACTTGCCACTGGAGGCGGTGGAATTTTCTGACCCGGTTCCACTGAAAACAATATAGTAATATAGAGAATATCCAGTTTGCTGTCATCCATCTACCGCCAACATGTTAACACAGCATAAGAATCAAGCAGGCTGGTTTTGTTACTGTAGCTTTAAGACTGATATATGTAAACTGCCTCTGCTGTGATTGGCTGACCCCTATTAATAAAATGAGGCACACCATGTTCAAAAAGCAGTCAGTGCTGAAATGTACTAAATAAACTAAGTTCAGACTGAAAACCTGAAAGATGTTAGAAAAGTATCTGGATCCTTCAGAAGGATGTGCAGTCATATATTTGCTTCCAGAACATCATTAACAACTCGATGTTTAATTGTTTTCCACTAATATGTTCAGCTTAAATAACTGTTGTCTGCAGTAACAACACTCCTTGTCACTATAACTGCTGTAGGCTGTATTGGTGGTTGTGACATCACAACCATGGTGAATACCAAACAGTTTTTTGTAGATTAGGAATGGTATACAGTACTGTGCTAAAGTCAGAGACCATGCTCTTGCTTATTTAATTTCCAGTCAAAACATCCATTAATTGCAAGTTATTCATTTTTCAGTGTCAAAAAAAGCAGAACACATACATTTAACAGAAAATTACACAAATGCCGTCAACACAAAGCATATAATCAAATCTGTCAATTTTTGGTTTGTCCACTGTTCACTTTTGTGCACTCTACTGTCACTTTAACTCTTGTATCCTCCCAGTCTTAAAACCAACCAGTTATAGCTGTGTCCTCCCAACAAAAACTGTTCCCAAAACTCTCACTAACATTATGTTCCCCTTCAACATTCACGCAAGCAGCTACCCAAACACACCTTAGCTGCCTTACAAATTTCTTTCTCATGCACATCTAAACATTATCTTCCTGAGGAGATTAGATATAACATAATATATAACATATTGCATTTGCATAAGGAAGTGAAGATGAGTTTCCAAAACTGTAGAAATATTATTGAAAGATACAGAGAAAGTGGGACTCCCAACAACTGTGCAAGACCTGGTAGACCACCAAAACTGTCACCGTCAGAAAAATAGCACCTAAAACTTTCATTTTTGAGAGAGAGGAGAAAATCAGGCTTCACTCTTGCTTCAGATCTGAAAAAAATCTGCAGGTGTTTCTGTCCTTCCTTGACCATGTGAGAAGACAATTCAACTCTATGAGTCTGAAAGGATGTTCAGAGAACAGAAGCTAAAACAAAGGCAAAAGTTGGACATACTAAGTCCTGAAAAACTGATATTATGTTTAGGCCATTTGTTGACTGGAAATTAATGAAAGAATGGTCTGACTTTTTTTTCGCAGTGTTGTGTATTGAAACAGCAAGGAAAATTTATCGTTCTTTGATATGGGAGTTTGAATGGACTCTATATGGTGGTATATGGGTGTGAAGGTCCAGACGCATCAGCTCACTGAAAGAGTCTTGTGTAGAATGAAAAGAGAGTGATGGCTGCCAGAGAGGAACAGGCCTTAAGCAGTCGAGCTTGATGTCTGAGTCGCAGATGAGTCGGGACGTTTCCAATTCCAGACCTTGTCTCCAAATGCAATTAATAATACAGGCTGGCCTCAGGGCTGCAATCAGAAGTGGGAATGTTTCATAATCATTAAAGTCTGCACATTATGTAGCTGGGGTGCCATCTGTGGCTCGAGGCTCTGTAGATTGGGTTGGTCTTTGGAGCAAATCACTTTGTTGGAGCTTGGACAGTAAGCCTGTAATCTGTGAGCAGCTCTCCTCTCAGCACATCATTATAATGGCAGGAAGTTTTAGCCGTGTTTTGAATTATGTTTGCAAAGTATTTCTCTTTTTTCCTAAGGCTTCTATTGCCTTAAGTTTTATGGTCCATATTAATATGAATGAGGCTGGCGTTCATGGTTTAGTGAGAGAGTGTGTGTGTGTGTGTGTGTGTGTGTGTGTGTGTGGGAGTGAGGGAAGGGGGGAGGATGGTCTCTCTGGAGAAAACAGACGGCTTGCAGATTGTTCCCTCCAAAACACAGGCTGCTCACGACTCTCGGTGCTCACGTTGTCTTTTTACACCTCGTTCCAAAAGGACACATGCTCACGCACACACACACACACACATATACACACACACATGCATATATACCACCGAATTACATGTTGACTCGTGACTCAACTCAGACACACCCCTAAATGACTCTTGACTCGACTCGGAGACTTAAGCCTCATGAATTTTCTACCTGATAAAAAAAACAAACCACGAACAAAACTAATTTAAATAAGACGCCAACCTTAATGAGGTAAAGCAGTGATGGCCCAAGTCTTCCTGGGGCCTTAAGCAAAACCTCACTTGAATTCAAGTTTGTCTTCGTAAGCTAGAAATAAGCAAAGCATCAATAGTGTCAGTAAGCCTTCACTCGACACTTACATTACAGTCTTACTTACTGTTTTCCTCATGGTATTTAAACAAAAGAAACAGGGCTCTTTCTGTTTAATCGATTTTAACATTTTCTGTAGTTAAAACAAGCACAGCATTCACCACAAAGCTTTTTTTATTCTCCAGCTTCATATTCAAGCACTGAACGTTGTTCCACCCTCCGATGGCTAACTGCTGCACTGTTTAAGGTGGGGTGGAAAATTTGAATAAAAAGCCATCTGCAGCTTCTTACATTTATTTGTACATTGGCCATCATTTTGCTGTCTTTTCTGTAAACTCTGTTCAGCGCTGTCATTTTGCTTTCTGTTGTTTGTCATCTAAATTCAATTCATACTAGAACCAAAAATTATCATGCTGTTATTAAAAGGCTACATTACCATCAATTTTGGTCTTAAGTGTTGAAATGGCATTACATTTTTTGATAAATGCACACTGACTTGTTTAGGACTTGAGGGTTAGGACTCTGGGCTTGACTTGCCTGTACTGACTCAAGACTTGAATCAAGACTTGACTGTTTTGACTTAAGGTTTGCTAGCTAGTGCAACAGCTACTATGATGAAGTCGTCAACTAAGTTTTAGCAGGTCAAGATCACATTCCTTTAAAATTGAATGAAACTTAAGATGGATTAGCTATTGTGCTAGATAGCTAGCATAAGTGCTATATAAATTACAGAGTAATCAACCATTTCAGGTTGTTTTACATCTTTCCTTGAAATTCTGCCTTTACTGCGTAGAGCACATCAGTTTTGTCCTTCAGAATGAAGCTTTTTCTGACTCATACTACAGAGACTCGAGACTCGGATGGGATTTGCAAGAATCAACTTGTGAATACTTCTGACATATACATATGGTCACTATCTCTCTCATATATACAAATGTATATACATAGGTGTACCATGCTGTTTTGTCTCCTCTCACTCATCTCTTTATTTCTTTCTTTCTCTCTCTCTCTCTTTCTTTCTCTAGTTCCTATAACACTGCTAACCTGATGGAGGATCTGAAGGGCTTGTACAGGACAGCAGGCCAGCAGGGCAAAGGTGTCAGCTTCATCTTTACTGACAATGAGATCAAGGACGAGTCCTTCCTGGAGTACATGAACAACGTCCTCTCGTCCGGAGAGGTCAGCACCCTGTCGTCACCCTGCGCGTTTCCAGACAAGCTAGTCTACAGGCCTACACACACACACACACACACACACACATCAACATATACCCTTGTTTTTATACCTTGTCAGGACTTGGAGAGAGTAGACACCTGCTAATCCAACATCAAGGATATTAATAGGGAGTTTGTCCCCCTAATGGTCTCTACTCTTCAGGGAAGTCTTTACACTAGATATTGGAATATTGTTGTGAGGATTTGATTGCATTCAGCCACAAGAGCATTAGTGAGGTCAGGCACTGATGTTGGATTATCAGTTCTGGATTACAAACTCCACTCCTGCTCATCCCAGAGGTATAGGATGGAGCTAGATCACTACAGAGAATGCAGTTCCACTGCTCCACAGCACAATTCTGGGGGGCTTTATACCTCTCTGGCCAGTGCTTGGCTTTGGGCATGGTGTCTTTAGGCTCATGTGCAGCTTTTATTTTTCAAAAAATGTTTACGAGCTACGTTATCGCTGTTTTTCTTTGGTTTGCTTTCATTTTTGTCCTGAAAGTGTACAAAAAATACACACATACACATGCTGCTTTTTATTGACTGCTTGAGTAAAAAACATGAGCTAAGTCAGTGCAGCAGCTGAGTGAAAATACCTACATGCCATGCTGTCCCTCCTCAGAGTTCAGCCTGTGTTATACGTGCTAATAGTTGAATAAGTTGGGTTCTCCGAGATGGGAAAACTCAGAGAAAAAACCACGCCTGTGTAATAGAGAGACAGATGGGTCAGTCAGGGGTGCTAAAAATCAGTGGGGCTCTGTTGTGCATGGTGGCACCTGCCAAAGAAAACTGGCACCGCCTTCTCGCTAGGGAGCACATCCATCATAGAGCAAGCGGTGACAGAAAGACGAAGAGGTGTGGAACTCCGCAGAGCCTCAGGAGAGAATACAGAGATGGCGGGAGGAGACAGAGAAGTGTGTCACAGGGAGATGTGAGAGTAATATGTAGGCGATGTGTTTGAAGTTAGGTTGATTAGAATTCAAGGTCATGAACGATCCGCTTTTTTTAATAGCTCTTTGGTAAGAATGAAGGGAGCCGAGTCGTACCTGAGAGCCGTTCTTTTCATCATTGTGCCTAAATTTCACTGCATGCCCCAAATCTATTCCCCTCCCAATGGGAACAGTGAGAATCAGCCAGATATTGTCACGTTTCTTAAAGTTCCTTAAAGGCAGAATAAGTAGGATTTGTCTGTTGCTGTTTAAACACATGGAAGTTGGCCCCTCCGGTTCAACAAGCAAGAGAGAGAGAGCAGCGGTGGTTGAGTGATCTAGAGAGTGAATGAAGAGAGGGAGTGGTGTTAGTGAGAACACAGCAGTGAATCAGAAATAGCACTACTTTCTGATTTTCTCATGGCAGTTATGTTCTAAAGCACAAATAAACACTAAATCCACACATGTGAAATTAAATTATTTTAGTGGGATGCCTAAGTCTGAATCTGATCCAAATCTCCCCCTTTTATTATCCTAGTGATTATTTCACAGATAAACCTAACCCTCGTCCCCTAAAAAAAAGAGAGAAACAAGAATGAAGAACCGTTCTTTTGAATAATTCTCAGAAAGGAACAGAGCCACAAGAGCTGGTTCCCTTCAGAGAGCCCTTATTCTCATCACTGTTGATCACAGTTCTTTAGAATACTCAAATTTCACTGCAGTTGAATCCAATTATTTTGGTACAGTTCATAAGTATTTTTAATAAAACACTGAATACATAACAATGGAGGAACTACAGAAGGTGACAAAAAAAAAACAACAACAATACAAGTATCTTACTAAGGCCACCAGACCCTCATTGTAGGGATGAAGCGTTCTTGTCTTGTATGGGCCTGAGCCATTCTCTTGGTGTACACCACACATGCACTCACCCGCATTTTTGTAGACTAAAAGCACTAAAACCATTTTGTAAGACTTCTGGGTTTTTGCACCACTGAACTCCCAAATGTGCATTTGTCTTTGTATTGAGGGGTTTATGCACTGCAACTCTTCTATAATATAATAAGATTATTTTTATTTGATAAATGACTGGCA
This sequence comes from Colossoma macropomum, assembly GCF_904425465.1. NCBI lineage: Eukaryota > Metazoa > Chordata > Actinopteri > Characiformes > Serrasalmidae > Colossoma > Colossoma macropomum. The sequence continues at coordinate 31,761,211 of NW_023494785.1, read as the reverse complement.
ACTAAATGAGCACATGGTTTATTGGGTGACACTTGAAGTCTGCTACATAACACTGGCATAATCACGCTATGGAAGATATCATATGCTGTCGTGAGTTTTCCTGACAGATCTTGTTTTCAGTAATATAACAGTGTCATGTTTCTAGTATTAGTTATTGTCATGACAGATGGCATAATGTTTGATGTCTGAAGTCTAAGATGGGGGAGGTCATAACTGCTCATGTCACATGCAAATTTTTACTGTATACTCTGGTTAGCTGTCATGACATTAAACATAACATCTGTCATGACAATTGCTAGTAATGGTAACATGGTGCTGTTATATTACTGAACAAAATTTGTCGTGACAACTCCTGACAGCAAATTATGCGTGCTATGACATGGCTATGGCATGGTTATGTGAGTACTGTGTAGCAGTGTTCATGCAGTGTTACCATTTATTGAGTATTACTGAAAATGATTCCAATCAATTCTAACAGTCCAAAACTGATACAGTTAAATCGCCACATTTAGAGAGAGTAATGGTGTGTTTACATGTTGTGGTGGACAAACGACGTTTTCAGTGGAGCAGCAACCAGGGAAGTCACCTGGGCGTTGAGACTTTACTGAGATACATGTTGAGACAAGTGAGCCCTGGCCAAGAAGGATTTTACACAACTTCCAAGGGGATCAAATTAAAAACAAGAACAAAGATCATGATACAATTCTTTAACGGTTATCTTCAAATTGACCAAGGAGATAAATTGCTCCAGTTTCAAATGTTTCCACATAGATGGAGCACTAAAAGCTGCTGATAATCATCTATTTTTGCTATGAGGTCTGTTTCAACACAAACATGTAAACGCAGCAAAAGAGTTTGTTGAAGTCAGAACTGTGGGCCCAGAGGGCTAGTGTTAGAAAGCATTCTTGACATAGGTTAATCTATTATATTGTTCAGTTTTGTTTCTGTTATTTTCTTTAGCATCCAAATAATTTTATTTAAAAAAAATTGCCAGAAATTTTAATAATGTTTGGCCATAGCACCCACTACTACTGGATGTTAGTAATGTAATGGATGTAGTTAATTATACCCAGTCTTTTGTGTTCTGTCCTATACGATCAAACTTATTCCCACATACTGCTACCAGTTATTGGACTCAGTAGTATAGAGCATGTTCCATAAGGCACATGTAGCAGTGTCTGTGAGGGGAGAATACTGCCGACTGGATTTAATGGAGACTGAATGGACTTCATTACTCACAGAACGGATGTAAGCAAAGACATTTGCACCACATTGGGCACAAGAATAAGCTCCTCTAAAATGAGGAAAAAAGTCTTTTCAGCAAGGCTTAGGCAAGCTTTTAGGGACAAAAAGAGGCCATAGAAGAGAAAAGAATAGCAAGACTAGCTACGAAACTAGACCACTGTAGTAATGGAGAAAAAAACAGCAGTGTTGTGGCTGAGGGAACAGAGAGGAGAAACAGAAAGGAGCCCATAGTCCCTTACAAGGTCAGTCTGAATAGAGGAGAAAAGAGGAATGGAAAGATGCAATTTTTGAAGCTCTAAGAACTCTTTGGGTTTGTTTAGAACTCAGCTTCAGCAAGAAGATGAACATTTACAAAAGATATTTCAGTCTGGTTTATCTCTTCTAAGTCACAGTTAACATCAGTGATAAAAATGTTGTATTTTAATATTGATTGTTTTTCACTTTGAAAGAAATTCTGAAAGCTTAGATTCTGATCTTTAAACACATGACATTTGTGTTTGTATGTAGAAGAGGTGGGGGTACAACAATTTACAAATTTCATAGTTCATTCATCAGTTTTGATGCAGTACAGTGGTGTCTTGATTTGATACAACAAGAATAGGAAGGACCTAATTTGCCTTATGTTGACATGTTAATATTTCCTTTTTCACTGTATTAGAACAGTCAGCGTTATAAAAGTGCAATATTGTGGAGTCCCATTACTGGCTCACGCTGCCGTGGGAATGTGGGAGTCCTGGTCATGCAAAAATGACTTGCTTGCAGTAGAAGAGGTGTTTCTTGTAAATAAATTGTTGTTGTTAGCTTAATGAGGTGCTACCTGCTTCAAGTCCACTGTACAGCACCAACACTAAACTTATCACTTGCAAATACACTTTATGGACTAAAGGATTGGGACACCTACACCTATAGGAGCTTTTATGACATCCCATTCTAAATCCATAGGCATTAATATGGAGTTAGTCCCCTTTTGCAGCTATCACAGCTTCCACTCTTCTGGGAAGCTTTCTACAAGATTTTGGAGTGTGTCTGTGGAAATTTTTGCCCATTCATCCATAAGAGCATTTGTGAGGTCCGACACTGATGAAGCATTAAGATTTCCCCTCACTGGAACTAAGGGGTCTAGGCCAACCCCTGAAAAACAACCCCATACCATTATCCCTCCTCCACCAAACTTTGCACAACGCAGTCAGGCAAGTGCTGTTCTCCTGGCATTTTGTCAAACCCAGACTCGTCCATCAGACTGCCAGATAGAGAAACGTGACTCATCACTCCACAGAATACGTTTTCACTGCTCCAGAGTCCATTTGCGACATGCTTTACACCACTCCCCCGACGCTTGGTGTTGTGCATTTTGATCTGTGGCTTGTGTGTAGCTGCTCGGCCATGGAAACCCATTTCGTAAAGCTCCTAATTCACACAACACAGTACTTTTGTTGATGTTGCTTCCAGAGGCAATTTGGAACTCTGTAGTGAGTGATCAACAGAGGATAGGTGCTGTGCGCTTCAGCATTCGCTGGCCCCACTGTGAGTTTACATGGTCTGCTGCTTCGTGGCTAAGCTGTTGTTGCTTCTACATCCTTCCATTCCACAATAATAGCACTTACAGTTGACAGGGGCAGATCTAGCAGGACAGATATTTCACAAACTGACTTGTGGCAGAGCTGGCATCCTGTGACGGGGCCACATTTGAAGTCACTGAGCTCATCAGTACAACCCATTCTACTACGAGTGTTTGTCTATCAAGACTGCAAGGCTATGTGCTTAATTTTATCCACCTGTTAGCAATGGGTGTGGCTAAAACACCTGAACTCAGTAATTAGGAGGGGTGTAACAGTACTTTTGTTTGTGTAGTGTATGTCCACCACTGAGGAAATTATTACTTTTATCATCCCTTAAAAGAGTTCAGTAACACTGAGATTAATAACTGATCATCACATTGATTTATCAGTCTACTCAGGCTTTAGCAGAGCTCAGTAATGCTGAGATTAATAACTGATAATCACATTGAGTTATCCATCTACTCAGGCTTTAGCAGAGCTCAGTAATGCTGAGATTAATAACTGATAATCATACTGATTTATCCGTCTACTCAGTCTTTAGTGGGCACTTCAGTGGTTGTAAAGAAGCCAGTAATTGCCATTTATAAATCCTTTTTAGAATTTGTCTAACAAGCATGTTTGCTGCATGCCGTGCACTGATCCAGAAATATCATAAACAAGCATTGATAGTGTTTCTTTTGAAGATTGTTATTAATACAGAGTTTGTATTGTAAACATTCTCCTAAAAATGTAAAAGGTAACAGTTTTCTGAATACTGCCTTTACAAAATGTTACTTGGACTGAATACGGACATCTAATTTTTGCATTTTGAATATATATTCCCAATACTATTAATGTGTATTCTACATACCAATAATATTGGGGTATGTTGTATCCCATCCCTAAATGTAATGTAGTCTGCTTACTTATGTTTACTATCAATAATTGAAGCCCAAGCTTTTAGGTTTTTTGACGTGGAACTACATAGACTAGCCTTGAGCTAACAAACTCATTTGTAGGCTACAGCTTAAGGCTATGCTCAACAGAAGCAACATAATGCTTAGTTATAGCCGAGATTCACGCTGTGTCATGTGGCTAAATATCAAAGTCATTTTTGAAACGGCCAACATATCCACATGAGTCAGTCTACTACACAGTCTGTTGGCACAAGTAGCATCTGGTCAAAATTACTCAGCAACTTTGGCCAGATGCTACTTGTTACGGTTAATGGTTAATGAATCATTGGCATACCTAGTGGTTTGTCTTGCATTGCAAAAAGAGAAAACATATTTAGCATTTTTATCCTAGCTTTGTCATTGTTCAGAGCAAAAGGAAGTGCAAAATCAAACCTGTTGATCTAGAATGTAAATCAAATCGAAATGTAACTATGTAATTAATGATCTAATTGCATTAAAATACTATAGCAAAACAGCAGTAATATAGACATCTTTACATAAGCTGAAGTGTTGAAACAGAATATCAGATACTCCACTTTGTTTTAGGGTTGTCTAGGCCACATAAAAGACATTTTCTCTGCTCACTTTTTTTTTATAACTAAGAAAACTGTGAGACAGACAATCGCTTCACCAGAATGGCTCACTGCTGGGACTTGACAGATGCTCTCAGAAGCAGACGGGCTTCAGTTGACACACATTGGAAATGATCAACTGTGTATCCCATGTGGGTGGATGAGATCCCACTGAACGCTAACTAAGAATATTTATGCAGCACTGTGCAAGAAAGGTCCAGAGCCAGCCAGTTGCTGTGAGTTTGTTTAAGTCTTAAAGTCTATAGTTATTATTGCCTTTTTGCCATTCTATGTAAATGTAAATACTTAATGATATAATTGCGTAGGTACATAATGTATTACATTTGCATACAATTTACATTTTGTATCAACAGATCTCATACCTGCCCTTCTGACTTTTTTCCATTTGTTTTAATGTCAGACAATAAAAAAAACAGGGCAAATGATGATACTTATAATAATTTAAGAGTCAGATGTATGGTCATATATCCTACATATTAACGACACAAACACAGCCTCAAAAAGAAGTTCTGGCTTTACATGTAGGTGTAAAATGTACAATCAATATTATGCTGATGAAGATATTATGGCAGTAGTAGATAATTCATTTACAATAAAATTAAACTATAAAGCATCACAGAATAGCACAGTCATCAAAGAAAACATAGCAGTAAAGAAAATACTGCCCCCCCCCGTTCAAAAGTTTGCATACCCTTAGTTATTAAGACTGTATTTTGCCCCCTTTAGCATCAATGGTGGCTTGCAGTCTTTTGTCATAGTTGTGGATGAGGCCCTTTATTTTCTCAGATGGTAAAGCTGCCCATTCTTCTTGGGAAAAAGCCTCTAGATCTTGTAAATTCTTAGGTTGTCTTGCATGAGCTTCTCCTTTGAGATCTCCCCAAAGTGACTCAGTGATATTGAGATCAGGAAACTGCGATGGCCTGTCCAGAACCTTCACTTTTTTCTGCTGTAGCTATTGGTTGACTTGGCCTTGTGTTTTGGATCATTGTCATGTTGGAAAGTCCAAGTGCATCCTAAGAGCAGCTTCCAGGCTGATCAATACAAGTTGTCCTCCAATTTTTTCTGATAACATGCTGCATTCATCTTGTCATCAGTTTTGCCCAAATTCCCAGTGCTGCTCTAGCTCACACATCAGAGATCCATCTCCATGCTTCCCAGTAGAGATGGTGTACTTTTCATCATAGGCTTTGTTGACTCCTTTCCAAACACAGTGTTGATGCTTGTGAACATAAAGTCCAATTCTGGTCTCATCACTCTAAATGACTTTGTTCTAGAAGTTTTGAGGGTGGCTGCCTGGGTGCTATTTGGCATGTTGTAATCCAGCTGTTTTGTGGCATTGGTGCAGTAATGGCTTTTTTTCTGGCAGCTCGACTGTGCAGCCCATTTTTGTTCTATTATCTCCTTGTTGTGCATTTTGTAACAGCCACATTACTTTTTTTGCAGAGGAGCCTATATTTCAGCTGAAGTTGCTTGTGGGTTTTTCTTTGCATCCTGACCAATTTTCCTGGCAGTTGTGGCTGAAATCTTTGTTGGTCTACCTGATTGTGTCTTGTTATTTATATCCGTTTCCTGATTTATAAAGTTCAGCTACCTTTTATTGCAGGACAGTTCTTTTACTTTTCCCATGGCTCATTATCCAGCAAAGTCAAAACCCTGGCTGAAATGTGCAGGGGTCTCTCAAGAGCTAAGAAGCTCATTGACTCTTTATACACAGACACTAATTATAATCAAACAAGTCACAGGTGTGGAAAATTACCCTTTAGAGCCATTAAACCTGCATGTGTCAACTTGTGTGTATATTATCAGGCTGAACATGCAAGGGTATATAAACTTTTGATCATGGCCATTTGAGTGATTTCAGTTATCATTACGATTCAACTTTCTGAGGCTTACAAAAATGCCCAGGTCAAATTAGATGTTGCTATAAGTTTCTCTATCTTTGTGATAATACAGCTTCTAAATAGGGTTCACATCTGGAGTTATGACACTATGAAGAGGGGATGAGATACACATCATCTCCCTCTCACCAGATGTAATTGGTGGATTCATGTGCCTGTCTAAATTATGCGTGAAACTGACCAATGGAAACTCAGGAAAACACTAAGAACTTACCCATCACGTCTGAAACCTTTCGTTCTTTGTTCAGTCGACATCGGCGAAACATGTAAAATGGTGTGCAAAGAGTTACTGCTGCTGAATTTGCTGAAAGTATCAACAAAGATAACAGAGCATTTTAATATAAAAAAATATCATGCTATATGCAAGTACCTTTAAACATGAGCCTGAGAAGATCAAAAATAAAAAATATGCACTTAGACCACACAGGGTTAAAGGGGGCACACGCAGTTAAATGATAATAAATGGCTTCGTCTGACCACTATTCGTAAATAAAAGAAAAGTTTACTGCATGATCAGTCATATTTTCCAAGAAATGGCCAATATTTCACACATTGTGCCAGGGTATGGAAACTTATGAGCTGTTAACTTTAAGTTAACAGAACAGTGAACTGTGTCATACATTCTCTGAACTTATTATTTGTTGTTCAGTGAACTAATTTTAAGGCAACCAGGTTAAGTAAAAATATTAAATAATGTTTTACGGTACATAACCAACCCTCTCTTCCACTTATAAATGTAAGTGCATTTATTGGCAAATGTGCACTGATTAAAAGTTTAGAATATGCACAAAATTTCTTAGTTCAGTGTAAAAGTGTAAAATTATAACAGTTGTTTTATGTTATCACTAGTGATAACTGCTGCTAATGGTTAAGCTTTGCGTTCACGGGGGGCGGCTGAGTTCCCCCAAAACAGCCCTCCCATCCCCTCCGAGGGAGCCACTCTTGCGTTCTGCTGTTTGTTTGAGCAGAAGGAGGCTGCCTCAGCTGCTTTGGGCCAGAGTTGTTATGCCATTAATCATGCAGTTAAGCACTTGAGAAAGGAGAGCAGCCCCGTTGGAGGAGCCACTGCTCCTCCTGCTTGAAAATGTTAATGAAACGCAGGGGCACCTGTTCATCCCATAGCTCTTAAGCTGCTGTGAAGAGACTGATGGCAGGCAGGAGGCACAGAGTCCCAGCCACGCTTCTTCCCCAACCGAGATTTTATCCGAAGACTGAGCACATCTAGGAGAAGAATCATGCAGGAATGTGGCCAGACATCCTCTTCGATCACGGCTGTGTTTTTCTAGCACTGAGACTCATGATTTGTACAATATTCTATCACACAGCAGGGAGTCTACATAATCATGTCAAGAGTGTTATGTATCACTTGGTTTTAGCCATGAGCTTATTCAGTTCTAATTCTGCAATATTCTGCCTGTCGACAAGTGCCATTACTTGCTGCACTATTTTGGGCCGCTAATGTTTTAGCATATTGAAGAATAATTGTGTCATCACTCATGTGAGTCTGTCTAGCACATGCTCAGTTTAAAGGAATGCTTTAGCGAGACATCACATGGAGACAATTCTCGCCTTACGCCACATGCTGTAGATGAACAAGTTTTGGGGGGGTTACTTTAAAGAAGTATTCAGGTGCAGATTATTGATCACCTATTAAAAAAAAAAAGTTAATAATAAGGGAACAGAATCTAATTAGTTTGGGTGTGCAGCATTCCAACAAGAACACAGATGTATATCACTCCAGTGAACAGCAGCAAAGGAAACTGTTGAGGTGAAATTTATTACATCATAAAAGAGAAATTTAGCAGAACTTTTTCAGTTATAAGTTAATATCATTGTCATAGTAAACATGTTTGCAGTGAAATGTGTTCTTTTGTGAGAGTTTATTGCTTGTTGCAGCAAGCTGTCTCTCTTCAGCAGGGAAATATAGCACAAAATTTAGCAGACCAATGAAGCTTGCAGACACAAACACAGGCAGGAAAACCACTGTGAGTGATGAGTGATTTTAATGTAATCCTACTAGTAATTACAGATTTCTGTAATGCATCTGTGGTCTGATTACTATATTTTTTCTGCAACTGTAACTGAATACAGTTACCTTTTTTGTATCCTGATTATGCAACATACATTATGTTTATTATTACTTTCCAACTCTGTGGATCAGCCAGAATGTCACTTTAGTTTTTACACAACTAATGTAGCTAACAAGCTAGGGAAGCTTATAACCATTAAGCAAACTGCATGCCTCAGTTAATACACCCTACAAAAGTATATTATATAGCTAAAAGCAATAGTAGCAGCCATGTTGAATTTTGCCTGTTTTTTTGCCCCTTTTATAAATTATGCAGTGTGCACAATGGGTATAAGCTTCCGTTAACTATTAGCTACATCAGCCTTGTAGCAAAATTAAAGAAGGAAATTTCCAACGTCTAATTTGTCTTGGCTGATCAACTGAACTTGGGTTAAGAGGAAAATTGTCTAAATCTGATATTTTAGTTGCTTTAAAGTAGTGTCTCTGGAAATATGGTATCCTCCCCAGGTGTCCAGCTTGTTTGCTCGTGATGAGATTGACGAGATCCTCAGTGACCTCATCCCTGTCATGAAACGGGAATTTCCACGGCGCCCACCCACCAACGAAAACCTTTATGAGTACTTCATGAGCAGGGTGAGGCAGAACCTGCACGTGGTGCTGTGCTTCTCACCGGTGGGAGAGAAATTCCGAAACCGAGCGCTGAAGTTCCCCGCCCTCATCTCGGGATGCACCATGGACTGGTTCAGCCGCTGGCCAAAAGACGCCCTCATCGCAGGTCTGAACCAGCTGCTACACTAACCCACCCATGTTGATTCCTGTTTTAATTGTACGGGATGTGGCATTCTGCCTTCGGGTTTTTTTTTTCCTAGCCTGGTAAACAACCATCCTCAAATCTTGCAAGCCTTTACTTTCATTGTCTTCTACTGGTTCATTCTGGCACCGATTTAATAGCTAATGGTTATATTTTGGCTGCCACCAGTTGCCAAGTGGGTAAATCAAGCTCTTAGCTAAACCAGTTCAAGCTAATGGCAAAACCATCTCCAATAAGAAACAGATTTCAAAGCAGATAGTTGCTCTTTTTCATTCAGTTACACTTTCCAGCTCTTCTGTCATCAATAATGTAGCAGCATTATTGTCAACCTCAAGTGCCTTGACCCCTGTAAGGGTTCCTTCTTTGATTTCTGAACCCTCTATTTCAAATATCCACCGTCTGAATTGTGCCTGTACGTTTTCAGGAATATAGCAGCGAAAAAGGATGGAGGAAACATTCACCTTTAGCACAGATCAAGGCAGAATTTGTGAAGGAAAACTGATCGAAATCTCTCAAGGTTAAGATATGTATTTGCACAGCTTGGGTTTTTTTTGTGCTTTTACACACCTGATTCAGCTCACAGCTTTGTTAGTTAGCTAACGCTGAGGAGCCTTAGGACTGGCATGAAATATTGTTGTAGAGGGAAATAGCATTTACTAATTTGTTTCATTACACATTAGATGTTAGCATTTTGTGGAAAACTGCTTTACCTTTTAAGGCAGACACAAAAAAGGCTAGAGCTGCGATTCAGTCTGCTCTTCTCTGTTAAATTTAAACTTTTATTTTTTTTCCATAATGAAATGCATGAACTAGAGTATAAGTCGTACATCAGTCACATCTTGTTGTTGCTCTTATTAAACAAATCAATAATACAATCCCTTTTTCAAAAAAATTGAGACGCAAAATGTAAATAAATTTAGAGAGCAATGATATGCAAATCATGTAAAGCAAAGACAAAATATCAAATGTTGAAACTGACAAATTTTATTGTTTTTTGAAAAATATATGCTCATTTTACATTTTATGCCAGCAACACATTCAATAAAAGTTGGGACGGGGCATGTTGACCACCGTGTTGCATCACTCTACGCGTTTGAGAACGGAGGAGACCAACTGCTGTAGTTTTGAAAGTGAGACGTTTTCATGTTCCTGCTTGATATAGGATTTCAGCTGCTCAACAGTTCAGTGTCTCCTTTGTTGTATTTTTTGTTTCATTATGAGCCAAATGTTTTGAGTGTGTGACAAGTCTGAACTGCAGGCAGGCCAGTTTAGCACCAGGCTCTTTTACATTGGAGCCGTGCTGTTGTAATATGTGAAGAATGTGCTTTGGCATTGTCTTGCTGAAATAAGCAAGGCTTTCCTTGAAAAAGACACCATCTGAAGGTTGCTCCAAAACCTGTACATATCGTTCAGTATTAATGGCCACGGATGCTGGCTTTTGAACTGTGTACTGATAACAAGCTGGGTTTTTTTAGCCTGGAGAACACAGTGTCCATGATTTGCAAAAAGAATTTCAAATTTTGATTTGTCCGACCACAGCACACTTTTCCACTTGGCCTCAGTTCTCATCAATTTCAATCTTAAATAAGCTCAGACCCAGAGAAGACCGCGGTGTTTCTGGATCCTGTTTAAATATGGTTTCTACTTAGCATGGTTGAGTTTTAACTTGCATTTGTGGATGTAGAGATGAACTTTCTTTCACAGACAGTAGTTTTTGGAAGTGTTCCTGAGCCCAAGCACTGATTTCCACTACAGAATCATTTCTGTTTTTAATGCAGAGCCGCCTGAGGGCTCCAAGATCACAGCCAGCCTTTACCGGTCTTTTGTTGCCCTGTACCAACTTTTTTGAAATGTGTAGTTGGGATCAAATTTAAAATGGGCCAATATTTTTCAAGAAAATAACAAGAAAAAAATCTGTGTCAACATTTGATATGCTGTCTTTGTACTATTTTCAGTTAAATATGTGGTTTAAATGATTTGCACTCACTGGATTCTGGTTTTATTTACATTTTGCACAGCGTCCCAACTTTTTTGGAAACAGGGTTGTAAGTGCTTACCTAACCGAAGTGCGTTCTGAATGAATTTGCACACTCATTTGTGCATTTAGCAGTAAAGGAAGCCTGTTGCATCTTTTACACAGTGATAGAAAACATGACAGCACACAGAAAACACAGATTGTGCACACTAATACATTTTTATATGCCCAGCGTACCCAACATGCACATGCTGTAACTACTCTGGCAGCAGATTTAAATAAGTTTAAGGGGCCATCACCAAATTTTCAAAAAGTATTGCTGGCATCTGGTTTGTTAGGGCTATAACACCAGAATGAGCCGAGGTGGTAAAAGTCACTGCAGTGTGTATGATATGTTCACTATAGCCGATTACCAAGGATACCTTTAGAGGTTTTGAAAGTAAAACCTAGTTCGAACAACCAAACCAAAATTGTCCAGCCTGCTGTAAGAACTGTGCAAATTGTCATGCCTGTGGCAACCCATTACAGCGCATGCAATCTTTCCCTAAACAATACTGGCTGTAGCTTTGAAAGGGACTTAGCTGGAGCTAAGCAATCACTGATTAATCTCCACTCGCTAGCTTTCCTTGATTTACTCTTTATAATCAGCAAATGGTTTTTCATTTGTCACCAGGCTCCATTTCAAAGTGGCCAAATGGGAACATTCATTCAGCCAGGCTGTGAGCATCAATTTAGCCAAACCTATTGGAGGACAATTATGAAAACTGTCATAGCAGTCACTTTAACGGAATCAAGTGTCACTTTGCCATGATTATTAGATAAATGGAGTGTGTCTTTTCTTCATTTTTCCTTGTTTCCTTTTTTTCTCTTTTTTTTCACCACAGTCTCGGAGCACTTCTTGTCCACCTATGACATTGACTGCGCCCCTCAGGTCAAAGGGGAGGTGGTACAGTGCATGGGCTCCTTCCAAGACGGCGTGGCTGAGAAGTGCGTGGACTACTTCCTGAGATATCGCCGTTCAACCCACGTCACCCCCAAGTCCTACCTGTCTTTTATCCAGGGCTACAAGACCATTTACAAAGAGAAGCACTTGGAAGTCCAAACCCTCGCCAACCGGTACGCAAGAGGCCTCATAGCAGTATCTACCCTGTTCAGTCAATCAGAGTAGGGCTGCACAGTGGCTGTGTCTAAAACGTAATTAACGCTGCCATCTCATACACTGTTCTGAGGCAGGAAGGCACCCAGTCATGTCCGAATTGAATATTTGTATAAAACACTGCCTGCTGAGTTTTCCTTGATTTCCTCCAACATCTATACTACTTTTTGAAGGTAGTGTAGACGTATCCTTCATTGTCTTACATATCCCATAATTCTTTGTGTCAGTGCCAATGGATTTGGAAAAAAATTGCAGAAAACACCAGCACTGACACACTGGAGGAGAGAGACCGGTTTGTGTACAAATACAGTACTTTTTGTTTTGGTTATAAAACGTTCAGCATGCTAACCTTTGTAAAAGATGTTATTTTCAGTGTAAGAGATGCTAATATCTAATGTTAACAACTAGCCATGAGCTGTGGTATCTTGGTAACAAAATATCGCTGCCTGCGAAGCATATCTCATGCAGTTTGGTTGAAGATACCTTCATCACAACACTTCCTTCTAAGGCACTGACTTATGAGACAGCATGGGCAGCAAGGCATTAAGACAGCTGTCTTCAGTTTTGGGCACAGCCATTGTTATCTTGACATTGACTTTCACAAAAAACATATCTTGAAAGTGTGCAGTATACAAATGTGCCTCTAACCAGTACACAAATTAGCATCTGAATGTCCTATTGTATGTTGTGAGCATCCTGACCAATCAGAGATGTTCTTTGGGTGTTGAGATGAATCAAAGCATTTATATGATTCAACCAGCATAAATAATTTTGGTCAAAAGTAATGCAGGCCAATCGTTTACCATGTTGCTATGTAACAATGTGAGTACTGTATCATCCATATTGTACAGCCCTAACCAGAATATAGACCTACTGCCTTAGTTCCCCCTTAGAGAGAGAGGGATCCCAATTTTGGAATAGTTTCTGTTATTTTCTGACTACATATTTGTTTTAAAATTTGATTTATCAGAAAAACTCAGCCACTGCTCAACAGTTTGGAATCACTGTTTTCAAGAATATTTAACCATTTTTGTTGTGTTCATGTATAAAATCATGATCCTATTTTTTCTGTAGTTTCAAATAATCTGTAGAATGCTGTAGAAATTAAGAAAATTTTAAAGATGAACGGAAGTGCAGATGATTCCATAATAATTGAGAAAGATATATACCATCAAGGATGATCTTATAATAAAATTAATATACAGAATGCCTCATATTTGGAAAACTGTCACCAAATCTGGCTTAAATAGCTATGCATAGTAATTTAATGACAAGGAGTTATTATATATAGATTATAGTTTATTATTTAATAACATCATAATCTACACTGTGTACGTTATCATTGAATAACAGTTATTAACATGACATGTGATTGTAAATATTTGAATGGTAGTGTAGTGCAACCCAAAAGCAGAGCTAGATGTTATGTGATCTCCTAGAAAGTGAAATTTATTTGTGCCATCAAGGTTAAATTACTCAGCAAGATCACAGCTGTTAAATGAACTTGAGGAGATTTAAATGTAAGTAGTAAAAAACTTATTGAGTAAAAGGTAATTTAACAATAGAACTTCGACCTTTTAAAGCAATTTAAACATGTTTAGCAGAAAGTGAGACAGGATAGATGGGGCACTGGTCACTCTAGCATTGTACTGCATCCATTTCTGGCTTGTCCCTTTCTTGGAAAAGAAGTAACTGTACTGGAACATTTCTCAAGGGCTTTGTAATCATGCTTCTCTACATGCCAGGATGAATACAGGCCTGCAGAAGCTGAAGGAAGCCTCTGAGTCGGTCGCTGCTCTCAGCAAAGAGCTGGAGGTGAAGGAGAAGGAGCTGAAGATTGCCAATGAGAAAGCTGACATGGTGCGTATGTGTGTGGGTGTGTGTGTGGCCAGAGGGGGTTGATTGGGGTTGATTCACCCACTGAAACGAGGCATTTTACTCAGCAGTGCCTGGTTTCAGAAATCGCCTTCCATGTTCTCCATCAGTGTGAAGAGACATGATTTGCCTCCCCATTGCCAAAAGTCAAACTAATCATGTAACTGGGTGATAGAAAAAAAAGATTACTGTTTTTTTTTTTCAATTGGCTAATGATTCTCAACAAATATATTAGTTCAAGTGCGCTTCAGTTCACCAGCTTTCTGGCTGCAGGCTGGCTGCTGCATCTCTAAGCAGCGGAACGTCATTTCATTTGGGCCTCGTAATGGCACCATGCCACCTTCCAATACTTAAAATCCTGGTGGCCGTCATCAGAGGCAGAAAAACCGTCGCTGTGCTCCATTAGACAGGCGCCACTACCTCCCCATCCGTACTGCCTCCTCTCTACTCCTTCATCCACATCAGGGTGATTTTACTCCCCTGCCTCTATTTCTGTCGGCCGGCGCGACTGCAGTCAAGGCAAATGGATGCTCTAAAATAATGTACATTATCAGAAATCATTTCACAAAAGGCCTTAATAACCACCATAAGAAGGACCTAGAGCAGCATGCGTGAGCCTGGCATAAATTTTTCTTTGCCTGTGAGTCCTGATTTGGCCTGCAAACAGAATTCTGACAGTAACTGAATCTGTTTTATTTTCATTTAGTGGCAGTGTGATCTTGTTAGCTGTGTATTTCTTCCAATTGATATAGATATTGGAAAAAAGTGATAGTGTGCTGTCTCTACTCTAAATCCAAGACCACCCTTCATTTATTTAATTTCCAGTTACAATAGCCATTAAATAATAGTCATTCATTTTTCAGCATCAGGAAAAAGCTGGAAACATACAGTACTGAGCAGAAGTTTTAGGCACCTAAGAATTTTTTATTTTTGAAGTTGTTTTTTCTTTAATTGTTGATTTTCTGCTTCTCAAGATTCAGATAATCTCAAACACATTCAGTGATGTTGAGTTCTGGACTCTGGGGTAGTCAGTCCATTGTTCTGAGAACACCAGCAGCTTCCTTGGTTGATTGTATATTTTTTTTGTCTGTTTCCTTTTCTCAGTATCAGCTTCTTGACAGCCACACATCCTTTCAGACTCATAGTGGACCTTTAATTTCTTTCAAAGATGAAAGCTTTAAGTGCTGTTTATCTGATGGTGACAGTTTTGGTGATCTACCAGGTCTTGCGCAGTTGTTAAGAGTTACATTTTCCTAACATCTTTTAATATTGCTTTAAAAGCTTTTTGACTTATTTTTCACGTTATGCATGTGGATTATCTTATATCTAATCTCCTCAAAAATATCTTCTAAGAAATGAAGAACTTGTGTTGTGTGCAGACCTAATACAGTGACCAGTAAGTGGAAGTAGAAAATTAGTGTTTCTAATAAAGTGGGCAGTGACTGTATATGTTTGTAACATTAGTATGCTTGTGTTTCTGTATGTGCATCTGCCTCCAGGAGCCTCTATACTGTGACAGAGAGAAGGAGCTTTGAGTTTCCTGCTGCAGGCATGTAGCCGCTGCAGGCTGACTAAACATCAATACTGTGCTCAGAAGATGTCAAGATGATAAATTTATAAGCTCCCACTTGCTGTCAGATGATGAGTGTATAAGGCTACAGGTTTTACCACACAGAAAAATACGTTCTGTTCTTCTTGTGTCTCGGGCAGGTGCTGAAGGAGGTTACAGTGAAAGCTCAGGCAGCAGAAAAGGTCAAAGTTGAGGTCCAGAAGGTTAAGGACAAAGCCCAGGCCATCGTCGACAGCATCTCGGCGGATAAGGCCATCGCGGAGGAGAAGCTGGAGGCAGCCAGGCCGGCACTGGAAGAGGCAGAGGCAGCGCTGCAGGTTGGATTTAGACTGATGGAGAGTCTAACAGACATGTTATTTTTTGGGCTAACGAAGATTGTGTTGCCGAAATGTAAAAAGAGAGCCATAGTTTGTGTGTGGTGAAGTTTGTTTCATTTTTGTATATTCAGATTTCTTTCTTTAACCCTTTGAAATCCCAGGCTTATTACATGCTAAGGCTGATTATTCAGTTCAGTCTGAGCCATTCTTAGGTTTAGAAGTTTGTAATAAAACTGGGCCGCCGGCAGGCCCTGGCCATTTCAGGGGCTAATAGCTTTGTAGCTCTGAGTGTAAAAAGGTTAATATTGTAAAGTAGCATTGTTAGGCGCCAAGACAATCAACTTTCATTCAGTTTTCATCGGAAAGTGATGTAGAATTCATTGATTTCTGACAACTGTTGTAACTGCTATGAGAGCTACACTATATACAATTTACATTGCAAGTGGCAATCACTGGGGTCCAAGAACTATGTGGAGTGAGGGCACCACTAGAACACAAATGACAGACAAAGTTTTTTGAATGGCCTCAATTTATAATAGACATAAGGTCTCAAAGGAAGATGTTTGCCAAATTTCATACACATTAGCCATTTGACCTTGGTATGGTAAGCCACAAAAACAAATACCTAGAAAACAGTACAATTTTTGGACATAGCTTGGTTTAATTCAGAGAACTAAATGATTCCACATCTAAAACTCTATCTATTTAAGTCTCAGAGTGCGTGAGAATACATTAAAATGTTCATGTTAAATGAAGGAATGAAGCCAGCAGATGCCACTACAGAGGATTGTTTTTTAAACTTTTCACCTTTTCCGCTGCTCATGATTTTTATTCTGTAAAACAGAAGAGGGGAAAAGAGGTAAATGGCGCAAAGAGAGGAGGTGGAGCACATAAGGACGGAGATACACACCAGAGTTATAGGCTGGTGTTTGTGTGTGTGTGTGTGTTTGAGACAGTGTGTGTGTGATGTTTTCAGATGTTTTTTAGGGCACTATGGTGCCTGCAGCTCCAGTGTAATTACAGGCTGCCTGGGAGGGTGTAAAAATAGAGGTGCTGATGGCAGAGCCACTGCAGGAGGGGTTCACACTGAGCAGGGGGGCTGACAGAAGCTCTCTACACACACACACACACACACACACATGCACACTACCTCACCTCCATAAAATCCCCAGAGGCTCAGTGCACTTCTCCTCCACTCTCCCCCATCGCTCTTCATTTCCACTGCCGTTCAACCCCCTCCTGCTCGCGTTCCCCATTTCACCCCCCACAAACATAAACCCACCTTACTGTGGCCCTTTTCACAACTCCCCTAGACTTTACCCAGTTCCATGTATAAATTCCCCCCACTTCCCCCTCTTCTGTCTCCCACATGAACATCAATACTGCCTTCTGCTGCTCCTGTTTCTTAGTTGTTGGACAGTATGACGATATCTGCTGGTATTGCCATGAATTACATGATATTACATCACAGTATGCTTTTCTAAACTTAAAGAACTCTGAATATCTGCATGTTTCATTACAAAAAATATACATCTGGTAAACTGAATTTACTGAAAGGTTAAATAAAAATGATTATATTCATTAATTATGTTTAAATTAGGCACTTTTTATCTGTTCCAACTTATTAAATCTCAGAAAAACTAATAATCATGATGCATATTGTGTATCCTTAAGATTGTGATTATTTTTGTTAAATTTCTGCCATATCAACTAGCGCCAGCTCTCTTCTCAAAGGTGTATATCATCCAAACAGTGTTAACATTGCTAATCCTACACAAGACCCAGTATACACTGACATCATTCCAGCAGGTTCACACCAGCCTTCATTACTTCTTGTAGTGATGTTTGCAGCTCTTGATGAGATGTTACTTTAAATGCACCCCCACTCTTCTACATTACTCTCCAGGCTGTTGTTCTTAAAGGCGTAAGCATCCAAAGTGTTAACATTGCGAATCAATCATACATTGATATCAGCAGATGAGATCCGGCTAGTTCTCATTGGTGGTTAGTGCATTAGCACCTTTGGGCAAAGCTTTCTGTTAAATATATCTTCATAGATATGTTTCTGTGCAACATCATCTCAGAGATTTGCGCTGAACTAGGAGGTAGAAAGCAACAGAAAGTGGCACTCTTCATGGGAGAAAGCGGCAATGACAATGAGTTGTTGTGTATGACCTTGCACCAAAGGTACTTAATTATATGCATCTAAGGATTTGTATGCATGCAGATTTTTGTATAAATACTGGGTGTCTGTACATATTGGGCCATGTTGACCACTTGTGTATAGTGAAATTATGGAGCCGTCAGCAAGCTTGAGACAAAATATCAACAAAATGAAAAATTCAGTGATGAGGAGACAGTGGTTAAACCAAAGCATTTTACATTTTACTCCAACTTAAAAATAGAGAAAACAGAGTTTGTGAAACACTAACACAAACTGCATATACATATTGTGGCTGCATTGCTTCATATTTTGTTAAACATCTCACACATGTACATCTGGGCCTGAGAGATATTCTGATATTATGTATTCTTTCAGCATGTGCTCAAGGTTTGTGTCTCTGTCTAATCCGTATTGGCCGTCATTGTTGATATAAGTCGCTCAACAGCACGTACTTGGAGACCCTACAGCAAATTTCTGCCTGGTTTTAAAAGGCGGGAAAAAATTAATGCAAAACCAGCTTTGCATGGCCCTCCCTCTCTTCGTGATTTATAAACTGCACATTTAAGCTCAAGCTCCAGTTTTGTACATAAAGTGTGAGCAGAATGCATCTGATTTGAGCCTGAAGCTGGTGCAAAAGGCTTAGTACATCAGGCTTATTGTGTAGCTACCCCACTACACACTATTTTTTGTTTACACTTATTCTTCCGTTTTCTTGAGCACTTAAATCTCTCACCACTCTTCAACAGCTCCTGAATGTGTTCTCAGTCTTATCCTTCTCTACCACTGTTTTTTCCATTGATCCAGCTCAAATGCTACCACATCAACTAGTATTTCTTTCAACTAGCGCCAGAATTGTAGCACCTTGATTTTCCTTTCCACCCTGTGAGCCGGCAAATACAGCAATTCTGTGTTTAATCAAGGCAGTCTCCCACACAGCTGTTTATGATGGAACATCAATATCAGTCGTTACCCACTAACCCTGCGTGAGTCCATCTCCCGAGAGTGCGGTGCGATAAAGCACCATCTGAATGCCACAGCACGCCTTTCCAGCTTCATCTATAAAGCTAATCCATCAAGGTCCCCACGTGTTAGCGAAGTCTGTCTGCCGCTGGCTCAAACTCGCCCTCCAGGCATGACGCCTCTGTCTTTGGCGGATCAGTTATGTCAGAGAACCTTCTCCTCATGTGTCTACTTTGTCAACAGGATGTCACCCCAGCTTCTCTCTAAATCCATCTCTCTCTTTCTCTTTCTCCAGACAATCAAGCCATCAGACATTGCCACAGTGCGCACACTAGGCAGGCCGCCACACCTGATCATGCGGATCATGGACTGTGTGCTGCTGCTCTTCCAGCGGAGACTGAACTCAGTGAAGATTGACCCTGAAAGAAACTGCACCACGCCCTCCTGGCAGGAGTCGCTCAAGCTCATGACGGCTGGGAACTTCCTGGGCAGTCTTCAGGTACCACAATGTCTCTTGTATTCCAAGAGCACCACTGGTTCAGAGGTGGTTGAATGCACTTGGAGCCTGCAAGTACGTACACTGAAGACGGCCCATGGTCACCATCCATTTTATTAGCAACTCCTTGCCTGTACTTGCATTCAGTGGCCACATCATAATCTTCTCCTGCCTTAAAGGTCCACTATATATGTGTTACAATACATGTTACAGACTGTAGCCCATGTGCTCTCACTTACAGTTTATCAGTCATTCTGTAACCTAGAGATCTTCAAATTTGGGCCTTTGATGCAGTTTATGGTTCTGTATCCTGTAATCACTGGTAGGTAAAAGATTGTTGACATAACTGATTATCTACCTAATGTCATACCAACCAGCCAGAGAGTACAAAATCCAAGACTGGAAACTGGATTCAAGTTCTGGTAATGAAGATCTCTTCTCTGTTCCATTCATAATTGGTCAGCTTCTGACTCAGGGGTGACTTTTGCAGTAGCAGTAGCTAGGTTTCTATCCTCCATGTATTTTTATGTGTATTTTAACATATAGAATAAAAAGACTTAAAGGAAATGAGAAATGTCAAATAAAAATAGCAGTATTCATTAATATTCATCTGTTAGTATTAATTGAAGTTTGTAGGGTGTGGAATCACCAAAGCCCCCACGATATGATATCATCACAATACTTAAGTCATGATACGATATTACTGCGATTTTACAATTATTGTGATATGCTAAGTATTGTGATAACATATATTATGATTTATTACCTTTTTTCAACTGCAAATTATTTCCCCAAAGGAAAACTTTGTCAACATCTGTTTCATCTAATGAGATAAAGTTTATTGATACAATATTGCCACGCAAAATATCGTGATACTATGCTGGATCGTTTTTTCCCCACCCCTAGAAAGTACACTCAAAGTGGATCTTTTTTTCTAATAAAACAAGAAAACCACCAAATTACGAATGCATTTGCTGAATAAATTATTTGTATTATTTAACTATAAAATCATATTATATGCAAATAAAATAGTCATATGACTGATCATATGTACAGACATACCTTTGCATAAGCATAAGGTGCTTCTGCAAAGTAACAGACATGTTTTAGAGCTATTAAATTTATTTTTACAATTCTGACATACTTAGTTTTATTCTCTTGTTCACACACACTTTTTTGCATCACTTCCCTTATTTGAATTTAATCCAACGACTGGTTGGAAACCTGGCTGTTGACACTGACATGGCAATGGTTGTGAATCTGAAACGAGCATCTCAGACACAGCAGTGTTGCTGGAGTTTTTACATGTCATTGTCACTGCTAGGTTGAGAGTGGACCACCACCCAAAAATATTCAGCCAAGACTGTCTCTGTGGTCAGAAGGAAGCTGTCTAGTGACATTGTGTCATCAGATGGGCTACAGTCTCTAACTGTACACCAGTTTGGTGGACCTACGGTCATATTCACAAGTATGAACACCCCTGGTCAAGTTACGTGTGTTACTGATTTTCTTATTTTCTAATTTAAATATTAATTCTTGAATTTTTCTACAAACATTTGTGCAGAATTTCTATTTATTTGAGTTTAACAGCTTATTAAATAAAATACAATATAAAATGACATACAATATAAAATGTGCCATAGCTTTTCTACAGGCCACATGTTATGTTTTATTCTTTTCCCAATATGTTAGGTTTAGCAAATAAACAGTATTTGTGCATTAAAATGTGCAGAAATGTGTTCTCTGTAGTGGATGTGTTATTGTCACTTAGAAAATAGACCGTAATAAAGTGGATGGTGGTTAAAGTGGATGGTAAGTATATGTTCTGATTAAGGCTTCTCTCATCTGACACCTTTTTGTCTTTTCATAAACAAACACTGGGTTACAGGCCACCTGTGTACTTATACAACACTATAATACTATTGTATTATACTACTATTACTATTATAGTACTATTATACTATCATACCTCCTGATTTGACTTTTTAGCATTTAAGATCTTGTTGGTAGTGGGATAAGTTCATGAAAAAAATTGCAGTTTTAAAACTGCAGGCGAGCACTGACAGTTCATCATTGTAGCATCTTTCAGATCGGAGCGCTTCAAAGGACGCTATTTACCTTTTCAGATAAGCAGTTTAGATAAAGCTGCCACCCCGATTCGTTCAGTCCGTTTGGAGCAGCCACTTGAGCTTTGAGAACTGAAATCCCCTGCTCCTCAAGAGCCTGTCTCCAAGGAGATGGAAAGAGAACTCTCTCTCTGTGCCCTATTTTTCTTGAACTTATTTGACTTTAGACTCACTGATGTGGTCACCTCTCCTTCTCACCAGCAATTCCCCAAAGACACCATCAACGAAGAGGTGGTGGAGCTTCTCTACCCATACTTCGACATGGCCGACTACAACATTGAGACGGCCAAACGGGTGTGTGGCAACGTGGCGGGACTCTGCTCCTGGACCAAAGCCATGGCAGCCTTCTTCTCCATCAATAAGGAAGTGCTGCCTTTGAAGGTGAGAAGGTGGTCTCTCCTGCTGAATCTCTGGTGATACATAACTGCAGTAATTACGTTTTCAGTAAGTCTGGCTGTAAATGTAAATTTGCATAAATGATTATCGTATATTGTTGTAAAGAATTTCCAAGTTTAGGGTTAAACATATGAACAATACAGCCTTACCATATAGCTTCCATTTTCCTCGAAGGTAATATATTAACACCTCAGCTAACTAGTAATATTACTCAGTGATTTATAATGATATCTGTAATCTTCACAGCCAGTGGTACTCAGTGGAAAATCTACGTAATAAAGTATTAGATATTTTTTTAAATATGTACAGTACTGTGCAGAAATCCCTTCATTTATTTCGTTTCCAAATAAAACTGCCATTAAGTACGTTTCTTAAGGAGATTAGATTTAAGAAAATCCACTTGCATAAGGAAGAGAATGAGTGAAATAAGTGAAAAAACAGAACTTTTTGTTTTTGAACAGAAGAGTTCAAAAACAGGTAAAAGATACAGAGAATGTGGGAGTCCTAATGACCTGGTACACAAGTATTTCCCAACCTTGGCCATGGAGGCCCACTGCCCTGCACATTTTAGTGCTCTCCCTGCTTTAACAGACCCATTTTAACTCAGTAAGAGGTTGTCAATGAGCTGATCAGTTGGATCAGTTGTATTGGGAGCGGTGAAAATAATACAGCATACAAGACAGAGGGGCTACAGCAACAGGGTTGGGAAACACTGAAAAATATCCCTGCAGATTTCTTTGAAAAACTGAAAGCCTCTTGAAAGGAATGGAAGCTGTAATAAAGGAAAGGATGGACACATTAAATACTGAAAATTTGATATCATATTTAGATGCTGTGGGTTCTTTCTAATTTTTGCTCAGATATGTTTTCTACTGTTTTTCTGATGCTGAAAAATGAATCATTTGTACTTAATGGCCATTTTAACTAGAAATTAAATAAATGAAGGGCAGTCTCTGACTTTAGCACAGTACTGTATGTGTGTAGTTAATTTGTTGTTTATATTTTGCCTGTATAGCCTGTAATTAAGTGCAGTCTTTTCTATTGTGTATATTTTTGAACTAAGCACAGATTAGAATAATTGTATGAAGGGGGTGGCTAAATAAAGGCAAAGCAAGAAAGAAAACTAAATATGCTGTGGTGCATGAAAGAGGATGTAACAACAAATATTGGCCCAAGACTTTCAATGGTGATTGTCTGCATATCGGAGTGAAGTGCTGGTGCTGTCCAAGGTTCTAAAATCAGAACTCTTGCAGAGTGTTAACTTTATTAGAAACTCCTATTTAGAGCTCCAATTTGCTGATGTAGCAGGACTGTAACTCTTCTGCTGATGCACAGTTTGTGTAAGTCATCGTTTAGTCCTTGGATGCCTTTGGGTGGTGGTCCACTCTCAACCTAGTAGTGACACTGATGTGCATAAAAACTTTTTTCACACAGCTGTGTCTGATACACTCATCCCAGTGCACACTATCATACCACTGCCATGTCTGAGAATGGTCCACCACCCAAATAATATCTGATCAACAGCGGCCCAGTGGTCAGAAACTGAACAATGATGAATGGTGTAGGGGGTGACTGATAAATTGTGCATGAACCCTGGGCTTATCTTGTAAAGGCAGTGGTTCTATTTAGGACCATGATTTCTATATAGAACCATTTCATGCTTAAATGGTTCTTTGCATGGTGAAATTGTTCTTCATATTGATGGGGATATATAGAGAATGCAAGTTAAACACTACTATTCATTTGGCATAATATAAGAAATTTCAGTAATTTCTGACAGAACATAAGAAATAGTGTGTCCTGCACTCTAAAAAAGATGGTTCTTCAAAGGTTCTTTAGTAAATAAATGGTTCTATATATAGCCATTAACACTCAAAGAACGCTTTGCATGAATAAAGGGTTCTTTACATTGCAAAACAGTTCTTCAGATTGTTGGAGAATGTTTTGTGTATGGTTCTATATAAAACCTTTTTGAAAATGGCTCTATATAGCATTAAAAGGGTTCTTTTGTTATAATGTCAAGCTTGTAACAATATAAGAACCCTTTTTAGTGCTATGTGGAACCATATAGAACAAATTTTCCATCAGTCTGAAGAACCATTTCACCATGCATAGAACTATTCATGCATAAAATGGTTATATATAAAACCACTGCTTTTACTAAAGAACCCTTGAAGAACCTGCTTTTTTAAATGTGATACAGACTGTAATTGTACACCTATATCACAAGCTGTTGTGTCTGTTGAATTGTTTCTGCAGCCACTGACGATCAGTGTGCAGTGAAGTGTTTCCCAAGAAACTGCTTAATTTTGGGTGATTTGGGCTCCCTAGGACCTCATTAATTTTAGATGGCTTGTACTCTTTCTCTCCTTCTCTGCCTCAGGCTAATCTAGCAGTGCAGGAGAACAGGCTGGCCATCGCAAATGTAGACCTGCAGAAAGCCCAGGCGGAGTTGGATGCCAAGCAGGCCGAGCTGGATGTGGTGCAGGCTGAGTATGAGAAGGCAATGGCTGAAAAACAGGTGAATTACTAAAGCACTTTTTTACAGTTCAGTGTACCAACATAATAAACATATTGATCAGGCTTTAACATTAGAACTGAAGCTGAGCCATTCTGCGAACAACTGTAAGTGGATGGGTTTTTAAAAAGTTAATACGCCCCTGCCATCTATTTTGCTCCAAAGGACATTTTTCTAAAACTTTTATTCTTTTCATGTAAAAAAGTGACTCAGCCCTAATTGGGTGCCTGTGATGTGTACTAAAGCTTTCATTTGCATTTTTGCATCAAAATGAATACGATCAGCGATCTTGTAAATGATTCCAAAATCATCTTGTTAATGAATCTCTCCATCTTCACTGTGTGTTCTTTCACAAATTAGACAAGTGCTAAAAATAGAGCCAAGTATTCTCCAATGTTCCCATTCACAAAGTATAATCAGCTGTATTAGCATCTTATTCATTAGCTGATAATTGTGTGATTAACAGCCACTGACTGACTGGTCTCTCAGTGCTGTTTTAAATTAAGCGTGTTTGTACTGCAGGGAGCAGAAGTTGATTTTAGTGTCTGAGCAAACACTGAATTTAAAATTGAATCGTGCTGCAATTAGTAAAGCTCCAGAATCTCCACTGGTCGAAATAATGTTCAGCTTTTAAATAACATTTAAATTTTTGTCTCTGTCTGTGTTGTTCTCTGTTTCATGCTCTTTCTTAGATGTTACTGGAGGATGCAGAACGTTGCAGGCACAAGATGCAGACAGCGTCCAGCCTGATCAGTGGACTGGCGGGCGAGAAGGCTCGCTGGACCGAGCAAAGCAAAGAGTTTGCTGCTCAGACCAAGAGACTTGTTGGTATGGTCTCCATTTGGCTCTGAAGGCTGTCCTTTACAGTCATTCAGACTGTTCCTTTTTTGTCTTATATGAATAGTTCAGTGAAATCCTAAATACAGCTGATCAGCCTAGGCATGTTGGGTGTTCAAAGTTTAATTCCTTACTTGTGCACTGGAGCTACAAAGTTAATGTGGTTAAAAACTGATGGAAGTTTATACGCCACTAATTAGCACTGTGTAAACCACATGTGTCAAGCTCCAGTCCTGCCGGGCAAAAACACTGAAGACTTTAGCACGCTACCTCATTATACACACCTGATTCAGCTCATCAGCTAATTAGCAAGGCCTTCATGAACTGAATTCAGAGTGTTAGATGAGGGTAAACGCTAATCTCCACAGCTTTTTGGCCAGGAACGTCTCCGGTTTGACATACCTCGTGTAAACTGCACACCTAAACCACATGCTTGTGATTTGTTACACGCTGTACTTTTGTTCATTTTTATAGATGATAATAGTACATAATAGTACAATTCTTGCAGCCATCTTGAGGCTTGTACGTTTGTCCATTTTTATAAATATACTTTCAAGGCATGACAGTCGCCTGAAAGTAGGGATATATGCATGCTTAAAAATTTGTCTTAAAAGCTTTTGATTTGCACATTTCTCATTAAAGCAGATGTACAGTACTGTGCAAAAGTCCACCCTTTCATTAATGTAATTTCCAATCGAAAGTAGATGTAATTAATCAAGTAACTGAAGAAACAGCATAAAACACATATTTAACAGAAAATTACGCAGATATAACACAATGTAATGTCATTTTTTTCAGTATTTATTGTGTCCACCCTTTGTCTTTCATTCTTTTCCAGATACTTGCTTTCAGTTTTTCAAAGAAATCTGTAGGGATATTTTTCCACACCCCCAAAGTTTAGTCTTAGATGTTGGTTGCATTTTCTAATTTTCTTCTTTTTTGTCAGTAATTGCTTCCTGGCAGCTACACATTCTTTCAGACTCATGGCGCTGAGTTGTCTTCTCACAGTATAACGTCTCACAGTGTTACATATATGT
The DNA here is from genome assembly GCF_904425465.1 of Colossoma macropomum. Classification (NCBI taxonomy): domain Eukaryota; kingdom Metazoa; phylum Chordata; class Actinopteri; order Characiformes; family Serrasalmidae; genus Colossoma; species Colossoma macropomum. The sequence goes on along the minus strand of NW_023494785.1, from coordinate 31,734,714 downwards.
TTCCTGCTTTTCTCTGGAAAATTAATCTCTGAACTTGTGACTGGCCATTTTGACTGGAAATTAAATAAACGAAAAGGTGGTTTCTGACTTTTGTGCAGTACTGTATGTATATCTTCTTAATGTAACCAAGAGATATATGTTCTCCTCATCAGGAGATGTACTTCTCGCCACCGCTTTTCTGTCCTACTCCGGCCCCTTCAACCAGGAGTTCCGTAACCTGCTACTCACTGACTGGCAGAGGGAGATGAAGGCACGTTGCATTCCCTTTGGGACCAATCTCAACCTGACCGAGATGTTGATTGACGCGCCAACAGTGAGCGAATGGAACCTCCAGGGATTGCCTAACGATGACCTGTCCATCCAGAATGGGATAATAGTGACAAAAGCTGCCAGGTTCCCACTCCTCATCGACCCACAGACTCAGGGCAAGACTTGGATCAAAAATAAAGAGGCCAAGAACGAGCTTCAGGTGGGGAAAGAATCTTTATGGTTTAGCTAAAAATGCTTATGCTAATGCTAACACTGTTACCTAACAATGAAAGCTAATAGCCCTAGCATTATGGGAATGAGTTCATGCTAATTGGTGACAGCAAGTTGTCATTCAGTGTTACCCTTGTTAGCACTAAGGGCTGAGATGAGGTTAACAAGTGTGAGCTTAAGGGGATTAGATTTTCTTTACCAACGTGTATGATGAAAACTACTTTTCAAGGTTTCTTTGTTCACATATGTCTAATTCAATATTTTTGAGGGTCACTAAAACTTTTTAAACAACCATTCGCGCTTGGCTGTGTTGGAATTCATGTCAGGCCTCACTTAGAGTGGTCAAAGAGTTTGTGATGAGGCTTTGCTGTTGTCACAGATCACTTCGCTGAATCACAAATACTTCAGGAACCATCTAGAAGACAGCTTGTCTCTAGGGCGCCCCCTGCTGATCGAGGACGTAGGAGAGGAACTGGATCCTGCTCTGGACAACGTCCTGGAGAAGAACTTCATCAAGACTGGCTCTACATATAAGGTATTTTGAGAGGTTTTTAAATGGAATAAATGAAGATTATACAGCCAGACAGTGAGTTGACTGTATTGTGCAAATGCTGCATTCCAAGAGAGCAGAATTATAATAATTAGTGTGCAGTTCTATTGTGAAGGAACATCTGGCCCAGGATCTTTCATTTAAAAAGCAGTGATTTAAACAAGACCCACATTTTTAGTCAGATCAACTGTTCTTTTGTTTTTTGAGAATGTTAATTAGCTTTTATTCCATTTATATTGATTATATTTTCTTAAAAAAAAAGTTAGCCTGTATAATTGCTTTGCTTATTTAAAAGTCTGCCACTTCCTTTTTTCCCAAATGCTGAATTAGGCTGAATTATAGCCGATAGAGACTGTGATTATGTTTGCTCTGTGTTCACTACCCATTTATGAAGACTATTTATGGATTGTGAAATTATATGTCAGCATATTTAAGTAGTCAGGAAGCTCCATTTTCATTTGCGTATAAATATGGCCTATTTCCAGCAGTTTAAACCCATAACACAGCAGCAATTAATGAGAGGAGAAGAGCTCTGATAACAGACTGAAGTTCTATGCCAGACTAAGAGTGAAGTTATATGCCTTGTGAAAGAGTGCAGTCCTCTAGTCGTTGCTGTCAAATTCACATAGACTGTCAGTTCCTCATTATGTTGACAGCGGCAGCTGGCCGAGCCATCCTCAGCCGGGATGGGCCGCACTCGTGAATGACAGTCAGCTCGTTCTCCCGGGCTCCGCTTTCCTTGGGCTCATTATCAGATCTCTCCAGGCATTTGGAGAAAGTGTGACGCCACTAATCTGCACCCGCTACAGCTACTTCGCACATCGAAAAGAAAAGATCTGGAAATAACGAGCAAATGGCGGGATCTGCGTTTTCTGACAGGTTTTGCTCACAGCTCTATTAATACAGAGGTGCAAACACCTGATCTTGGATTTTAATAGCAAATCTGGGGGGTAGGAGACACTAGCACCATCCTTTTGTCCTGTCACATGGTCCCATTGTCACACCCCATATCGAAAACAGCCTATTTGTGATCCAGACAGGCCTCCATAAGCATTAGCGTCTTTGTGTTTGTTTCTTAGTTTTTGCGTCAGTCGTCAATGACTTGCTCATAGTGCTTTCAATTTGCACATTCCGGAAAGTAAAGAGACTAAATATACACAGCAACACAGCCACTTTTATGTTCCCAATCAGTTTTCAGCTACCTCAGTACAAACCATCATTATCCAATCTGCAGTTGCCAGCCACTATGCATATAAAGCAGCTCTGGTCTGCCAGCTTGTCTCATTTCTAATCTCTCTTTCTGTCTCTCGCTTTCACTCGGAACAGGTGAAAGTGGGTGATAAGGAGGTGGACGTAATGAAGGGTTTCCGGCTGTATGTGACCACCAAGCTTCCCAACCCGGCATACACCCCTGAGATTAGCGCCCGCACGGCCATCATCGACTTCACCGTCACCATGCGTGGCCTAGAAGACCAGCTACTGGGCAGGGTCATCCTCACTGAGAAACAGGTCAATTGAATCAATACTGAGTCGATACACAGGTCGCCCCTGTTTGCTCTGTAAGTTTTTCAAGCCTAAAAACTAAAAAGAAATAACTTTTCAGGAGAAGGAGAGAAGAGCTTTGTACAGATGCTTTTGCTATGGACTTCCATATCTAAGGCTAGTATTCGGTAACTACATGGACAACAATGTAAAATGTTTGTTATTCAGGTATGTGAGTGAGTGAGTTATAAGTAGGGTTGGGTAAGATATGGTTTAGTTTGCTTTGCTCAGATTTGCACTGAAGCTATGAGGCTAATATAGCTAACAAGCTATAGTACAAATGTCCATTTCACTCACTTATCTCTCAGTGAAAGAGTGTGAAAAATAGTACAATAACACAAACAATAGTGAAATGGCACTTTGCATTCTTTATATATTAAATAAATATTGAAACTTTTGATCAAATTTAAATTCAGTAACAGCAAGTAAAGTTCTCGGTATCATAATGGAATTCCTTTATGATGCACACTTAATCAAGTGTAGCACAAAGGGGCGTTGTTAGCTGGTTAAATGGTTTTGTGTGACTCACTGAGGGAGAGAAAAATGATATGAACCCACACCAACAGGATCTCACAAATGCCCTCCAGTTAAACTGTATATGAAAGAGTTTATGATGTGAAAATCACATAATGGGTTAATTCCCACAGTCAGCTAGTCGACCCATGTGCCTTTACTGATGTGCAGGGGCTTGATGCTGAGCATACCCTGTTGTGTATAGATTATTTGGATGGTATAAGGACAAATTACACAATGTTTAATATGTTTAGAGATTTTGCAATAATCATCAATAATCTTCAGATTTCGCACTTCTGTGTTTTCATATTTTTATATCTGAAATCCATTTTCTCAGTACTTTCCATGTTCTCTGCATGTTCTCTGCGTCAAATCTTAGGGCCTTAATTTAGTCATGCAGTACAGTGCTGACTGGTAGCTTCCATTACTTACTTCCTTCACTGGTTACATCTGTTCATGGTACTATGCATTGTATTCATGACTGTTCACAAAAGTACGCAAATGCAAATGCCTCAAGCTTGCAAGGACATTTTCGTTCATCATTGTGTTCTGATTTCATTTGTCATTGCGAACTGGTTCACTCTGTCCTCTACTGAGTGTTTGAACTGACACAGTGATGTAAGAAAGCACGCTGAGTTTGTACAGCAGGACTGTGAGTTTGCAGTGCGTTGACCAGGCATGTTACCCGCATCCGCATGCTTGCAAATCTCCCAGACTGTTCTCAGCGAATAACATTTACACTATAAAGAAGACGGTTTTAAAGGGTTCTTTAGTACAGAAAATGGTTCTATATAGAACCTTTTTGAACCGGGTTCAAATATAGCACCCAAAAGGGTTCTTCTGTTGTAACAAGCTTGACATTGTAACACTTGAAGAACTCTTTTTGGTGCTATATAGAACCCTTTTCAGAAAAGTTTATATAGAACCATATACAACACATTCTCCGACAATCTGAAGAACTCTTTAATCATGCAAAGGGTTCTTTAAGTGTTCATAGTTCTATATAGAGCCATTATCTTTATTAAAGAACCTTTGAAGAACCATCTTTTTTAAGAGTGTAGGACACACAATTTATTATTTTCTGTGTTAGAAATGACTGAAATTTCTTATATTAAGTCATGATGAATGATAGTGTTTTGACTTGCATTCTCTCTCTCTGGCATCAGATGTATCCATGACTGTAGTTGTGAGCTGAATGGAATTCAGAGTGGAGCGCTAAGTCATGCATAAGACTGGGTTAGCAACTGCCTCCGGTGGAGACATTTTTAAGTTCATTATCTTGCAGCTTTCATTGCAAATCTGCCTGCTCTGCCTTGTTATGAAATGTTTTGGCTGTAGAAACCCCAGCGTGGCTAAATGAGTTTGCCCTGCAGATCTGTTTCTATGGTGGAGAGAGGGCATTGGCCACAGCATCGTTATGAGGATAGCTTGTGTCAGTTTTGGGTCAGTAGATAAAAAGCTTTATTGGGAGTTTTCCTAACTCTCATTAGGAGGCATGATTTTCAAACTTGCGGTTAACCTTGTAATAGGTGTTTTATTAGAAACATCTTTCACCTTTACTGGCCACTTTATCAACTCCACATACCTTATAGATGCACCATACAGGTGCACAGTTACAGATTGTTGTCATGCATGACTAATCAGTCACTGTTTACTGATATCATTCGGGGGTGGATCTCTCTCAGCATAGCAGTGATGCTTTGAGAATGATATTGCTTGGCTGCATTGGTTAAACTTGCTCGGTCTTCAAGGCAGATTTCATGCCTGTACAAAAAGTATAACTTATGTTAAATGGGAAATCCGCCAGATTTTTTAAGATCATTAAGATGTAAATATGTAATGTAAGTTATTCAGAGTGGTTTGCTGTAAAATGTGGAATTAAATTGTGTGGAAATTAGGTTTCAGATATCAAAACAAATGACTTCAGGTTTTGAGAAAAACGCAAGTAAAATCCTGTCTCAGCTCTCGTTCGTCAGGTGAAACAGGGTGTTTAAAAAGAAGATGGCCAAGGCCTAAGCTAAGCATCCCAAAGTCTCAGATGGTAAAGTTTCTGTGGCCTTTTGTGTCAAAATTGTTCTTTGCTCCTAGATTTGTTACAGTTTCACGGCCAAATTAATGATGACATACAACAGTCGCATGTTTTAAACTGTGCTATTATTATCTTATTTTATTTGACAAAGATTAAGCCTAAATTCCCTTGTTTGCTCTCACTTCTGCTTTAGTTTTAGGGACCATCACAAAATTACTGCAGGAAAAGATAAAGCAAAGGAAAATATACTCCCCCCAACCCAGTTTAACTATTTACCTTGGTTATTTTCAACCTAGTTACCCAAATAAGAGGACTGTGTTACAAGCACAGGCCTAGCTAGATACATGGGTTACAGTCTCTAACTGTACTCCAGCTAAGTGGAGCTAACAGATATGGGTGTAAAAGTAAAAAAGCTCTGACTGTACTCAAAGCTAAAAATAGGATGTCCTGTACTAAGAAGTTGTTCAGTATGTTGAATAATAATTTTTCTGCAGAGAATTTTCATATGTGGAATCAGTTATTATTTATCAGTTATCAATCTCCTATACCGGATCTGGAGCAATATTCAGCTTTGAAGCAGCAGCAGCATTTCACCATCTGCTACGGTGTGGCACAGAAAAAAATGTGCATCAGTCTAACTCAAGTGACTCAAACTGTATGTAGCAGAGTACAAACCATCCTCTGGCTCCTTGTCATTGACAGGCCCTGCCTGCACCAGTATATTTCCTCCATGAACACTCCGTCAGGCCTTAATAGTGCCTGTTAGTCTTGTGGGCTGAGGGAAAATGGAAGTGCCATTCAATGCAGATTCACTGCTGGGTCTGTGATTTTTGTTGTGCAGTAAAGGAAAGGGCCTGTGCTCAGTGTCCCTCTCGCACTGGCTATAATGAGACCACTGAAGCAAACTCATGTGCTGAATTACAGTGCCCGTGGACAGCCTTGGCACAAGCTAGCCATCTGCGTCTGATGGAGCGGCTATGCTTTAGGTCATTAATTTCACAAGTGGAAAGGTTGAAAAGGGGATTTAGAAGGTAATGTTCCGAATGGGAAAGGTGGTGTATAGAACACAACTGAAGGCATGCATTATGGGTGAGCAGTGATAGATTATTGATGCAGGTAATAGTTGTTATTATGGCAGTTTACTCTTGACTGTTGCCTGAATGACTTAAATGACCCGCCTTTGATGCTGTTACCTCACAGCCTTTATATTTAGCTCTCTTTGAATGGCATCTGCTCATTTGAAGTGTTCAAAAACTGCAGCAGTTGTCAAGCCAGATTTTTGGTCTGTGACAAGAGGCTTTGAAGGACAGAAAATAGCAGAGTAGTCTTTTGATCTTTAGTTCCCTCACTTCTTGCTAGCTTCTGAAAATCAGTCTTTTGTGGATGTAGTGTAAAGATGTTGTGTTCCTTTTTTCCAGTTTTACTGCCCATAATATCTCCCTGTGCTTTTTGTACTGGCATTGGCATTATTTGTTACTGCAATGCTATCTGAATATTAACTTCATCTTTGCAACTTTAGTAACTTTGATTAGGTAGCTTGGAGGTCTTAGAGCTTATATTAGGAAAAATTAATTGAATTTACTTATTCAAATGTGTACATAATTTCCTTATGAATAAAATATATTACATCAACACAGTCATTGCCGAAAGTAAGCAAACTGAAAAGCAAAAAAATGCCAATATTGTGCATGTAGAAATAATATTGTAGCATTATCTGCTGTTAAAGAGGCACATTTACTGCACAATTCGTCATGTTTTGTTAAAGGCTGCAGTTGGCCCCAACCATGCCATACAAAGAGTAACAGTTCGCTCTAGGCATAGCTACATCTTGTCCCTTTGGCCGTCAGCGATCGGCTCCCCCTGAACTAAGCACAGCACAGAAGAAAAAGAAGGCTAGTTCCTTGTTCACCACAAGAATCATCAGATAAACCATAAAATAACTGCTGTAGAACAACCTAGAGTTCCATTTAAAACAACATTTAGTACTAGCTATTCATTTTTCTGAATCAAGAAAAAAGCAGAAAACATGTAACAGAAAATTACACAGAAGCCTCCACAACTAAATATAATATCATTTTTTTTCAGTGTTTAGTGTGTCCACTCTTTACCTTTATTACAGCTTCCATTCTTTTAGGGAGACCTGCTTTTTCAAAGAAATCTGCAGAAATAGTCTCCCACATTTCCAAAGTTTAGTCTTAGAAGTTGGTTGCATTTTCGTTTACCCATGGTCCAAGTAATCCCAAACACATTCAGTGATGTTGAGGTCTGGACTCTGGAGTAGTCAGTTCATTGTTCTGAGAACACCAGCAGCTTCTTTGTTTGATTTGCAAATTTTCTTCTTTTTATCTATTTTCTCAGTAACAGCTTCTTGACAGCTACACATCAATTCAGACTAGCATTGTTTTAGAATAGCATTGTTGTGTGAGGATGGACAGAAACACCTGTGCTTTTTTATCTGAAGAGTAGAGCTTGTTCCTATCTCTCTAGGATATCTTTTAATAGGTTTTTGAACAGTTTTGGAAAGTCCCGTCCTTGTTTTCTGTTGACTTTCTCCTTCTTTATGCAATGGGATCATGTGATATCGAATCTGTTCAGAAATATCTCCTGAAAAATAAATAACTTGTACCTTCCCTGGAAAAAATCATTGTAGTATGCTTTCTGTAACTGGGGCTGTACTTTTGACCTTTGGGAAAGTTGCTTCCACCGTGGGTGCTGACTCTTTGAAATCATGATTCAGGAACTGGAGAAGGACCGTACGGACCTGCTGGAGGATGTGATGGCCAACAAACGCAAGATGAAGGAGTTGGAGGACAATCTCCTGTTTAGGTTGACCAGCACGCAAGGCTCCCTGGTGGATGACGAGAGTCTGATCGTGGTACTGGGCAACACCAAACGCACTGCTGAGGAGGTCGCCCAGAAGCTCCAGATAGCTGCGGAGACCGAGATCCAGATCAATGCAGCACGAGAGGAGTACCGGCCTGGTAACAAAACAGATTTCAGCTATGCTTTTTGTTTGAAAGTCATAATAGGAGGGTAAATGGAACAGTTAAACTGATGATTCTACATGTGGTGGTATAAATCATTCACTTCTTCATCACCTCATCCTGCATTTCAAACCTGAACAAGAGTTCAGTGAGAGACATTTACTTTAATGAAGGTTCCTACAGGGATTGTTTATGCTAACAATGGGGTAAGCCAGCAGGGGTAATGCTAACAATGAAAAGAAGTTCCTCTTATCTTTCATACATTAACCCCTTAATATCCCAGGCTTATTACATGCTAACTACTAGTTACTTATTATTCAGTAACTACAGGAACTTCAGTGCAAACTGGCTGAGCTGTTCTTAGATTAATCCTTGCGCTGGTGGGCCCTGGCCATTTAAGGGGTTAACAGCATTGTTTAGCATTTTAGATGAAAAGTTTCTTGTAAAAATATAATTACATAGCTTTTCCTGTAAAAGTAGTTTAGTTAATTGTCACCTGTTACCACTTTTTTTTGTCGTGTCTGTGTGTAGTGGCGACCAGAGGCAGTATCCTGTACTTCCTAATTACAGAGATGAGCATGGTGAATGTGATGTACCAGACCTCTTTGCGTCAGTTCCTGGGCTTATTCGACTGGTCACTGGCCAGGTAATACTAGCCATGCCTGAAGGTTACATATAGTATATAGTATAACCTTTTCCAAGCTGTTTTAAAGGCACACCACCAACCTACCAATACATACACTCAACATCCCCTCTATCAGAAGCACCCACCTTTTAATTTCATTCACTCGCTTTTTATTTGGTCCACCTGTCTTTGTATAGCATTTCCACAGATGAGGTTCGGCACGAAGAGCTTACTTTATTCAGTACAATTTCCTCGGCACAGTCAGCTAACATTGCTCAGGGCTGCAGAAACGTCCAGGTGGGATGGCTAACAGAGCAATCTGCTGATTGGTTCTACATTTACATCGCTTTTGTGTCACCTCATCCTACATTGATTCACAATTGAATAAAGAGTGCAGTTCAAGCTCCTGAATGGTGCAGCTGTCTAAGTGTTGGGCCTGTCATTGGCAGACTGTGAGTTTGACCCCCAGTGATGCCACAGCCATCTGTGGCTGCAGGTCCAAGAGATCAACATTGGCCTCAAGCTCTCCGGGTGGTTAGGATGGTCCTCCCCTTCCCCATCACTCAGTGTGATGCTAGCCACTGCGGAACATGGGTGTCTGTTGGCAGAATTACTGTTCTCCTCTAAGCATGTTGAGCTATCTGATTATCAAAAAATAATTAAAAAAAACACAGTGGAGCTTTACATGTCTCAGAGGAAGCAAGTTCTAGCCCTTCGTGTGTAGAGGAAGATTCCCTTAGCTAATGGGTGGGAATTGTCTACGACTACATTCAGGGGAAAATTAAGTAAAAATTGGGTCTAACAACAATAAACATTAAACTGTGCGATTAACTGTTAGGCAGTTAGCATGCTAACAACTCTGCTCACCACAGAACAGGTTTGATTCTGGCTAACTGAACAGAAGCTTGGAAGAAAATGACTCAAATCTAGGGTAGCAAAGTCGAGCAACTGATGTTGGGGGTACAGAAAGCTTAAACATTTTTGGTGTTGTTTGGATCTGTAGCCTTCTAGCTAACCTTCTAGGCTACAGATCCAAACACTACCTCAAACCACAGTGTAGGTTAGATACTGGCTAACTGGTGCTTTACTGACACAAGTGTAGATGATAAAAATTTATGTCTGAGAGAGCAAAGTTGAGTGAAGGAGTCGAGTGTTGGAGTGACAGAAACCAGTACTGAAATTTAACCTGTTCGGTGGTGTTTGAAGGAGTAGATTGCTAACATTAGCTGAGCTAACACCGACTTATAGCAGGCTAAATGTGCCATAAATCACAGTACAGGCTAGGTTGCAGCTCAAACGAAATGTTAACAGCACAAAGTTGGGTAACAGATGTTGGAGTAAAAGAGTCAAATGTGTTCTGTGATGTGCTCTGTGAGTTGTTAGTTGGTTAGCCATCGCTGAGCCACTGTCATGTAGCTTGTCTTCAGTATTTTCTGGCCCTGACATCAGCAAGATATCAGATTAAAAAAGAAACCGGTCCTGCGGATCCATGTTTGGTATACCCTCTACAGTGGGAAAAGAGGCCTAGGTGTACTAATAGCCATGGGTTCCCAATCCCATGCCTGGAGACCCCATGCTCTGCATATTTTTGCGTTTTCCCTACACGTGACCCTGCCCACAAAGAGCTTATGAATTAGTTCATGAGTTAAATTGTGTGTTCTAGATGAGGCAAAGCACAAAAATGTGCATAGTGTGGGGTTTCAAGGACTGGGATTGGCAACCCTGCTGTAGCCCATCTGTTGTCGTGCACAAGCCACTCTCTACTCCATTCATCACTGGTCAGCCAAGACTGGCTGTATGGTTAGAAGCTGGCCACCAATGAAGGTCTAGAGCAGAGCTTCCAAGTCCAAGGCAGGGGATTTTAGTAAAAAGAGCAGCGAGTTTAAATTCTACTTTAGAGTTCCATCATTCTTATAAGCGTCAAAGGCTTATTTCAAGTAGCTAGCGTTTTGTTAGTAACACCTATACCTCACACCTCACTTTCTTACGAAAAATCTGCCATTTGTCTTCATCTTGTGGAGCAGGTCCTTGAAGAGTCCCATTACAAGCAAGCGTATTGCCAACATCATTGAGTACATGACATATGAGGTGCACAAGTACGCAGCCAGAGGCCTGTACGAGGAACACAAGTTTCTGTTCACCCTCCTGCTTGCGCTCAAGATTGACATGCAGAGCAATCGTGTGAAACATGAGGAGTTCCTGACCCTAATTAAAGGTGAGAGCTCAGCAGAGCCCAGTCGACTTCTTCCTGCCTTACTGAGCTTTGTCATCTCTCTCTGTCTCTCTCATCTCCTTTTTACTCTCTCTGTGGTTACGTCAGACGCTTACTCTCTCATCATTTTCATTTTCTGCCCATTTTCTTCTGCCTGAGTAAAGTTGAACTTGGCCTTCTGTTGTACGTTAGCCACTGCCTTTCATAATTAAAGCAGTAAGTGGTTGTAACGCAGAACGTGAGACTAAGTTTCAATTTCCACATTTGTAGGTATAATAGTGCTGCCCGATTATCCTGAATTCACCCCGTTTGTGCCTACAATTAGACACAGCATGAGAGAGCACTGCACACGACCAATTATTAGACGCTTGAGCTGTGCCTGGTTGGTCCGTATAAATAGCCCTGGTGTTCTCTTAAGGTCAGTTCATTAAAGGAAAGAAGCTTCATGTTAAAGGGAGTATGAAGGAAGGCTTCCTGGCTGAGAAGTAGTCAGAGCCCTGGGGATTGGTTTTATATTACACTAGAATACCTAGCCGAGCATAAAATGAGGGATTTGGCACTCACCTCAGTTCCTTTTTTCAAAGATTGATGTGCATTTTATGCTTTTATTTCATTGGTTTTAATTAATTAATGCCACTTTCTGGAAAAATGAGCCAGTGTTGACCAAGTGTGATGACCAAGACAATACACGTTACATTTAATATTTTTAAATTAGAGTTGACAATGGAGTCACATGCCTACTGTATTTTCTTAAGTCAAAGAATACATAATATTGTATATTTCATAAGTGTGGGTGAACTTGAACGTTAAATTAAAACATTAGTAAACAAGACGAACTTTTGTGTCCTGGAAACAAGGATTACATTTTTGCTTGATTGCTTGAAATAGAGGTGATTTTGAGCAGAAGCTGTATGAAGGTAAGTCTTAAGTAAATTTCTTCATCAGAAAATAGTTATAGTCTCAGAATTAACTCTCACATATCTTCTTTCTCGGTATGTTGCATATATCCAGGGTTGTTATTGAAAAGAGGCATGAGAGACATACCCCACCATACTGAAAAGAATCACGTACATACCCACCACCAATGTAAAGGCAAAGTAAGGAGAAAATGCAGCCGCTAAGACCAAGCATGGGTCTTACGGAAAGTAAATGTTGTATAAGCGGTGTAGTAACACCTCTAGAGGGCGGCGCAGAGTAATGTTTGAGGATGATTATTGTTATAGTATACCAAAATGTAAATTAGAGAGTTGTGTTTACTATGTCAGTGGTAGGGGTGTAACAATATACTCGATTCTTGATACTGGGTTCATGATTCGATATTCCTGCGATATTTCAAATAAAATTCAAATGAAGAAAAAGTTTGAATATGATACTGTCATTGCACAAATTAATAACTACATTGGATCTAGGGGACTGGAGTGAGGTGTTAATTAGTGCTGATCATTTGCAAACTGGTGCTGAAACAGGGCAGTTGCATTAGATGGTGCATTGTTCATTTTCTACGATTCATTGTCTCTGTGATGCACATTATGTCCTTATTTTATATAATTGTATGGAAATGACAATCTTGAAATGGTCTATTTAATATAAATACCACTTGATTTGACATTTTGTTTCCTAACACAAAGGACTTAATGCAATTTAAAGTATGGTCATTGTATATCAACACTGTTTTTTTGCACAAAATGTAAACACATGTAAACATATATTGGTTCTCTTCCTGGTAGAGACAAAGCACTGATGAAATATCAAAATAGCTTTAATGGCACTTTCTTCCAAAAGCCTAACCTAGCACTGCCTGCCTATGGTCATCAGGTGGAGCTTCTCTGGATCTGAAAGCCTGCCCACCCAAAGCAGCTAAGTGGATTCTGGACATGACCTGGCTCAACCTGGTTGAACTCAGCAAACTGTGGCAGTTCTCTGACATCCTGGATCAGGTATGTGTGTGTTCATGACCCCACCTAAACACATGAACAGATAAACACGCAGCACTGCCATGTTAATTCCATTTTCTGCTCCTCTCTTGGCAGTAAACATGTTAATATTTGATTTGCCTGGACTGTGCTCACACATACACGCGCACGTGCAGGCGAATGATTGGCAGGTTCCGCTTTCCCAGCGGAGCGACGTGCTCAGCGCTGTGTGAAACAAGCTCACTTTGGCAAACTGCAGATCAATTATTTGTGACTGAAGGAGACTGGATTTAAGAGCCTTTGTTTAATTAAACAGCTGCAAAGCACAGCAGGGACACGCAGCCCACCCTGCAAAAGAAACACAACACACACACAAACAGCTGATGACGCTCATGGACGCAGACGTTTGTGTTTACCTGTGCATGCATGTGCGTTTGCTTGTAATCAGATTGGCCGTCATGAGAAGCAGTGGAAGAGCTGGTTTGATAAGGAGGCTCCAGAGGAGGAGGTCATCCCTAACGCTTACGACCAGTCCCTGGACTGCTTCAGACGCCTGCTGCTCATCCGCTCCTGGTGTCCAGACAGAACTATTGCCCAGGTGACACACTATCTCACACGTTTACTCACATCTGATTTTACTCTTTCTCTGAACTGTAGACTGTTTATGTATGTGAAGTCCACACACCGTCCACATTATTAGATACCCTGGCGTTATATGGTGTATAGATAGAGCCTGTAGCCCTGATAATGCACAATTAACCTCTTTAATCAGTGGTCAGTTTCTGGATATGTTTAGGTGGTGGTCCATTCTCAACCTAGCAGTGACACTGACGTGCACAACTCCTGCAACACTGCTGTGGCTGTAGTGTGTGTAGTGGCTTACACACACTACAATGCCACTACCATGTCTTCAAAAAAAATTAATGCAGATTTTACGCATGGGCCTCGCATTTGCCTTAGTTGAACCTGTCACAACATTTAAACATGACAGATTTTCATAATTTTCATAATTTCAACTTCCTTTCACCATTCTGTCATCTCCAGCATGCAACAAGCTCTGAATAAAATATAGCAACACATTTGCCTATCAGTGTACTGTACTGTACTCTTTTTGACTAGTAGAGAACAGATACATTATTTAAAGCTACCAAAATCTCCACAGATAGATTCATTTATCCAGCTATAGATCATGAAATTCATGGAATAATATTGGTTTTAATTTGTACTTTACCGAGCTGAAAGAAACAACAGGCCTAGAGGGTTTCCTTAGTATACGTAGTAGACACCAGACTACTTCAGCTTTGTGTTCAAGTTAAACTTTTATACATCACTGATTGAAAGAACACAATATCTTAACACACAAACAGATGGTATTATTAATAAGGAAAAACGTCACTAACGTGAAGGACACGAGGTTTGGTTTAGACAACTCATTTGCAGTTGCTATAATATAATTTTCATATAAATCCATCTTTACCTCTGAAAACCAGGTGACATGCTGTCTCCCTAATTTTCCTGTTTTCTCCTGGTGTTCTTGAAACCTTATGTTTTTGGCGGCATCTCTGTTTGAATTAAAAGCAAAGGTTTTTCTCAAAGATCGTGACAGGGCATACATTACATAGGGGGCCCAGTGAAGGGGTGACAGAATACAAGATGAATTGCTGCTGGTGCTGTATCTAAAACTAGTCTTCAGTAATTATTCAATGAATTAAGTATTTAAATTAAGATTCTTTTAGTAAACCAAAAAATCACATCGCAAAAACAAAAGAAAGGAATAAAAAAGGTACAATCTTTGTGAGCCTCTGTCTATCATTTTAATCTACCCCTCCTTATGGTGTCCTTGGCTTTGTTGAAAATTATATTTGATAATATAATAATAATAATATGTGGTCAGAACCTGACCAATGATGTATGTGGTAGATAATGACTGACAATTTGTGAGAGTGATTGAGAGCATATGAGCTACAGTCTGCAGTTGTACACCTATAAGGTAGGTGGATCTCACTATGTGGATGGTGACTGTATATACTTGTTGAAGGAAGGCAATGACACTAAGTGTTTACATTAGAATTACTCTTAAACCTGCCATGAGTCATGAAGCGTCCAAATAATAGGATAAGGTGCCTTTGAAATGACAGTTCATTAAATAATGATTTTTAACTATGTGCATTGGTCTCCAGCACAGAATCTGTTAATTTACATTTTTTTGGTCTTGTGTATTGTAAAGGCACGCAAGTACATCATGGACTCGATGGGGGAGAAGTATGTAGAGAGTGTGATTTTGGACCTGGAGAAGACGTGGGAGGAGTCAGACCCACGCACACCCCTCATCTGCTTATTGTCCATGGGCTCGGACCCCACCGACTCCATCATCGCCTTGGGAAAGAGACAGAAGGTGGAGACACGCTACGTGTCCATGGGGCAAGGCCAGGAGGTGCATGCCCGCAAACTGCTGCAGCAGTCCATGGCTAACGTAAGAACGTCTACATGCCAACTTGATATACAACCTTTACTTAAAGGAATAGGTCATCACAATTTTCCCCTTACCACACATGCACTCAGTTAGACAAAATGGACACAAGTACAATGCACAGCTAAAAACAGGAGTAGCAGATATTTTGAAACCTGAAACTTGTTCATACTTTTCTGCATTTTTCTAGACAACAGTGTGTCAGAAACAGGACTGCTGCTAGCACTTGTAGCTTATAGCACTTGGTGGTACCAAATTAGACTTTTGCTGGATCCTTTTCTGTGTTGTATTGCGCAAGATTATGGGTCGGATTTGACAGTTCAGTTTCAGTGATAGTGTTTAATTGCACATTGTGACAGTGTGTCATTTTGTGCATTTCAGGGAGCTTGACAAACCGTCTCATATTCATCACTGTTAATGATCAGTAATAATCGTAATTACAGTATCAATCAATAGCAGTGATCATTTTTTTCAAACTCATGCAGCCTCAAAAAAACTGCTCACCAGAATTCATTTAAACTTTCTCCACCTCACTGATGTACAGTTCATCTGTTGATGGAGAGTCTGTTTAAGCTGTCCTTTAGCCCAGTGGTCACCAATCCTGGTCTTGGAGATCTCCCTACCTGTAGACTTCCTGTTGAACCACAATCAGCCACACCTGCTCCAGCTAATGAACTACTTCAGAAGTCCTTGATTGGGTGGGTCAGGTGCATTAGTGTTAGTTAAGAGGGGGCAGCATGTTAGATGTAAGAGGAAAACTCTGCAGGAAAGTAGACCCCCAGGAGGAGGGTTAGTGACCACTGCTCTGGCCTTTCATGAACGGTCAGTTCCTGACCACAGAGCTGCTCTTGGCTGGATATTTCTGGGTGGTGTACCACTCTCAACCTAGCCATGTCAGTGTAACTGCTGTACTGAGAATACAAACAGTGGTCTGGTCAACAGTGAACCTGTTGCTTGTTGGCCCTGTTATTGGTAGATCGCAATTTCAATCCCAGTGATGCCACAGTCATTCGTGGCTGGGAGTCCTAAAAGAAGAATGTCCTCGCTGGTCAGTTGTATGGTCCTCACTCCGCCCCATCACTTAACGTGATGCTGTGGGCAGTTATTGTTGTCCTTAGCTTTTAGCTATCCAGTGCATTAGTGGCAGTTTAAAAAGATGCAGTAGCATCTCATGTTTCGCTGAGAAAGCACATGCTAGTCATCACCCTCCCAACTTGGCAGTATCTTGTTATGGGGGGAGACCTACCTAATGTGTGGAATTGGCCAGAATTGAAGAAAAACTGGGAACAAGCTGCAGTGTTCCTGTGGTCAGAAACTGACTGGTGATGAATAAATGAATGGAGAAGAGAATGGCTGACAAATTGTTTATAATAATAGATAAGTTAAAGTCAGTGATTGTACACCTATATAATGAACCTATAAGGGTAGGTAGACCTCCTGAAGAGGTCATTAAGTGGAACTTTAAGGTAGGAGTTTCTAATAATGTGGACAGTGAGTATAATGGTATGGATGGGGTTTTGACGTAGTTATGTTTATGTTGTGGTTGTCATATATGCACAGGGCGGCTGGGCTCTTCTACAGAACTGTCACCTGGGCCTGGACTTCCTGGATGAGCTGATGGACACCGTGACAGAGACGGACAGCGTCCACGACAGCTTCCGTCTGTGGATGACTACTGAAGTGCACCGCCATTTTCCCATCACACTGCTGCAGATGTCCATCAAGTTTACCAACGAGCCCCCACAGGGCCTGAAGGCCGGCCTCAAGAGGACATACCAAGGTAAGTACAGTCCCTCTTTCTGTTTATAGTGCTTTCAGTATTCTTACTCAAAAACTGATAGAGACGTCACTGGTGTCAGGGTTCGTTTTAACCCTGTGAAGTCTAGAGACAATACTGTTGTTTGTCTATACTATTAAATGTATTTGCATAGTAAATTTGTTTTTGTATTGACAAGTTACATTTATATTCAATTTACATTTCATGTCTACAGGTTTGAGTCCCTCTTCTAACTTTTTCTGGCGTTTGTTTTGATGTCAAAATGAAACAAAAAGGAAAAAAGAAAAATTTGAGTCATAATAAAACATTCTACCTGTAAACACAAATGTAATATCCTTTGAAAGAATCTGCACTTTTAACAGGATTTAACCACTTTTTTCAGTGAGCTATGAAAGAGAAATAATATCAAATTACTGCAAGCTTTTGTTATCGCTTGTGATAAGTCTAACTTCTAAGGCTAAACCAACATTAGCGCTTTTGGAGCGTTGGAGTGAAAGACTGCCTTCTTTGAGGTCAGTCTGAGAGCACAAAGTAGATTTTCAAATAAATTGGATTTTCAAAGAAAATCTGGCGGTGTAATTTGGGCAAAAATAAACCTTAATCTGTTTAGGCAGAGTTCCCTACTGTGTCTGAGAAAATTATTGTTTATTCAGAGTTGGTTGCTGCTACCATTTGGGGACAGTGAGTGATGAGCATATTTAATGCACTGATAAGAAGACTTCAGCTCTGTTGGGTGCTTGTCTCCTCACAGGGGCTCAACAGAGTCAGCTAGAGAATCTGTAAAAGTTTACCAAATGACATCTGTGCTTGGATGCCACCAAGAGCTTCCATTTAGTGCGAGGATGGAAATAAATGAACTGAAGTGTCACTCCCCTGACTCTCAATCAAGCCGATAAAATTCTCTTTCCCTTTTTCACAACTCACCTGTTTCTCTCGTTCTTTCCTCGCTGTCTCTCTCTGGCTGTCTCTCAGGGATCAGTCAGGACCTTCTGGATGTGAGTAACATGGTGCAGTGGCGGCCCATGCTCTACAGCGTGGCCTTCCTGCACTCCACCGTCCAGGAGAGGCGTAAGTACGGTCCGTTGGGCTGGAGCATCCCGTATGAGTTCAACCAGGCTGACTTCAACGCCACTGTGCAGTTCGTACAGAACCACTTGGATGATATGGACATCAAAAGAGTAAGGAGAACATGGCTGGGTTGCACTTTTCTGCTAATAATTCTGATTGTGGATTCTGTCTGGGAATGTATTTACTGTCTTTACTAAATTATTTATCAGGGACATTACCCATTAATATATAGTGTAATCTGATCTGTAAATGAGCCACAGTTAGTCCAAGAGAGAATTTTCATCTGTAATGTTAGATGTTAAAACACATGAATGATATTTGGGAGAAACACCACACCTGAAAGTCTTTGGTCGTTGTTTATTTCCTACTTTTTCTATCTCCCATCTATTACCGTCTCCCATACCCGTCAGGGCATCAGATAAGACAGAAGACAAAAAGACAGAACAAACATCCACTGACCACTTTACTAGAAACGCTTACCAGAGATGTGCCTTGCTAGTGAACAGATAGAGACTGTAGTTAGTTATCCATTAATGATCAGTTTCTGACCACAAAGCTGCTTTTGGTAGCTGTGCCTGTTAGAGATGTGATAAGGTATTTGTTCATCACAGGAAGAAAAAAATATGTCCAGGCAACTCAATGAAACCTTGACTTGCTGCTAATTTGCTATTACAAAATGTGTGCTTTAACGTTGGCACATTGGTAAGGGTACATTATTATGTGACTGGGGAGGGAGAATAAAGCTGAAATTAGTTTCTTATTCACAGCTTCTAAGCGTGGCTGGCCCTAACTAGGCTAAATGACGCTAATCAGGTTGAGAAATAATGAAAAGATATTTCTCTGACAAACTAACAAGCTGACACATCATCCACTGTGGAGAAAATCTCTTGTGTAGAAGACAGTGAGTCCTCATCAACATCTAATGTTGTACCTACCAGTTTTCCTCAGCTGTTTCTAAATAATAAAACGTTTTCACATGTTCTTCTGTGCTACTAAATTAATAAATGCTTAACAGCATTGAAATCACTTACAAAATGAGCCTACAGCCCTACGTTAATTCTAGCTGAAGTAGTGTTATTCTTTTTGTTTTTGTTTTTTTTTGCTTTTTCCCTCCCGGCAGTTAACTGAATTTTTGTTCAAATCAAAAAATTTGTGCCCGATACACTCATAAAAGCACCACATGCACTAGGATGTCAGTGTCGCTGCTGTGCTGAGAATGATCCCCCAACTACAAAATCTGGTCAACAGTGGTCCTGTGGTCAGAAACTGACCAGTGGTAAATGGAGTAGAGAGTGGATGACAAGCTGTGCACGACAACTGTGTAACAGTCTGTAAATATACACCTATTTAGTATGATGTGACTATACAGTTTGCAGATGCCAATCAATCGACATCAGTAGACAAAAAGTTTCATCAAGTTGAATCTGGAAGCAAAATACATTAGAAAAGATTCATCCAATTTCAAAATGATTAATTTCACTTGTGTATCTTTACAGAACAATGCAGTAAATTGTAAATGGTTTAAGTGAGCATAAAGTTTATTATGTAATTTTACAAGTGCTCAGTATGACCTCCTCCAGCTGTACGGACAACATCAACGCCATAGTCAAATTCATCCCATACTCGATTGAGCATGTCGGGTGTGACTGTACTCTCAGCTCTTTCAATGCGATTTCGGAGATCATCCAGTGTTGTGGAACCAACGACGAACGCTCTGAGCTGTTGTAGGTTCACTGCCGACGAAAATCACGTTGCACAGTTATGACGGTTTCACTCCTACTGAAGTGGGGAACGCAAAACGCTTTCTCCTCAGGGGTCTCCATCTCCTCGCAGACTGAAGGGAGCCATCTTCTGGTGACAGTCAGAAACTCTATGACTCCCTCTTTCAATTGGTATGTGATTGGTTCCTAGGTGCCTCACGGTTGTGAAAAATATGGCACTTTGAAATCAGATGAATCTTTTTGAATCACCCTGTATTGTGTACTAGAAAAGTGTGTCAAGCAGTTTAATGGGTAAAGATGAAAAAATAAGGCTGTTGTTTTTCAGCTTGATCTTACATTGAAAATATGTCAAGTAAAATTCTAAAAATTCTTATGAAAACATTTTTCTCTTAAAAACACACTGCAGTTACTGCCACACCATCAAATTAAAATGCTAGAAAGAATTAGCCTGTGAGGAATTCTTTTAGTTATTTGGCAGAGTTCCTATTTTTCTCTGCAGAGTTGCTGTTAAGGCATGTTTTGTAAATGGGGAAATATGCCTTTCTTGGCTTTTGGAAGACATACTGCACACTGAATCGTGTTGTGTGTTAGTATTGTCGTAGAAGAACTCTCTTACACACAGTCCCATTTAAATTCTAGAAGGAAATAACCTGTGCAGGATTGACCCAGTTTTTACTTGATGGAGTTCTTGTCCCTCTCTTTCAGTCATGCTGTTAAGTGCTTGTTATCTCTTCTCAGGGAGTGTCCTGGAGCACTGTTCGATACATGATCGGCGAGATCCAGTATGGTGGCAGAGTGACAGATGATTATGACAAGCGTCTTTTGAACACTTTTGCCAAAGTTTGGTTCAGTGAGAACATGTTCAGCCCTGACTTCCACTTCTACAAGGAATACAACATCCCCAGGTGCACCAGTGTGGACCAGTACCTACAGTACATACAGGTTGGTGATGCTGACTTTAGCACTCAGCCAAACTCAGTTTCCATTTTCAGTCAGTGCTGATTATAAATGTGGAGAAAAATCTAATTTACACATTTGTCCCTTTAGCCCAAACGTTGTTCGTCAAGACATGTTTAATGGCCGGAGCTTCTTTAACTTTGCATTGAAAGTATTCAACTACTTAACTAATGTAGCAAAAAAAGTAATGTTAAATGTTAATGTTAATGTAATGCTAAAAGTAATCTTAATGTACACCATTTAGCACATCAACTACATCATCACATGCCTCATACCACATCAAGCTGTTAAGTAACCTCAAATAGATCTGCTTATACTTTCTGAAATCTGTATGACATACTTCATCATTAAAAAGTGGCAAAAATGGGGCTCCCGAGTGCCGCAACCATCTAAGCGTTGGCCCTGTCATCAGGAGATGGCGAGTTCAATCCCTGGTGATGCTGCAGCCATCCGTAGATGGGAGTCCAAGAGAGCAAAACTGGCCTCGCTCTCTGGGTGGGTAGGTTGGCCCTCCTTCTCCCCTCATCACTCAGCGCGATGCTAGTCAGGCATCTGATAGCTGACTTAACAGAACTGGCGATTGGTGCTTTCCTCCGAGCGCGTTTGGCTGTCCAAATATGCCAAAATATACACAACATTCAGACCTGAAGATGTCCAGTGCTCCTCAGCTGATGTACATTTTTGTTTCATTGAGGTTCCTTTCTGTTGGCTGAGAACAATTGCCATGATTCATTAGACTTGTGAAACTAGTGCTGGCAAGATGACCATCATGAATGACATTCAGACTACTTCACATCTGATTCAGGAAACTGTCCATTGATGACGAAACAAGCAGTGATTTCAGCACAGTAGATAAATCAGCTTCAATATATGAAAACAAGCACCTGCGCGCAAGTACTTTATTTACAAATAATTTGCAACGGACACGCCCAAGTTTACTCTCATATATATCTAATTTACATAAAGCATGCCCTAATTCATGCACATGCTTCGACACTGAGCCAATAACAGAAAAGTACTCAGCAGACTCATGAGCCAATGGCTGTCTTCTTAGGCAGAGTTTGGGGTCGAACAAAAGGTTCACTTTCACGACTGCCCAGAGCTTAAATATCATTATAGTATTAAAAATTACAGAGATTCAAAAGAGTAAAATGTGAAAATGAAGTGTTTTATTCAGATGGTAGAGTGATGTGATTGTACAGTGTGATCATTTTCATAAAACACTGCTTGAACAATGATATTGCAGTATATGAGCCTCTGCAGTACTAGGTAAGCTATGTTTTGTATTTTAGGAAGGAGTTTATTTACTATATTAAATGAAGGATTGCTGTGTGCAGAGTTATTAGTGTTATCAATGGGCCTCATTCACCAACCATTCTAATGAAGAAATTTCTTCTTAAAACCTACTTACAAAGTTTTCACGAATATGAATATGACAAACATGAAACTGATAAGTAACAATACTACCTGTGATTAATCTTACGATCAGATTTGACTGCTGGGAGCGTCCGGGTGACATCTTGAACCAAACTTTGTTCTTTAAACTAGTTCACAAGATGCCAGATACATTTCTAAAACTAAAAAATTACTTTTCATGTTTGTTTTTACTGTTACCTTACAGCATAGTTATTTTTATTTGCATGTATTCTAGTGATATTCTAGTTATATACAGTTAGATAAATGGTTTTGAACAATGTGAAAATGCAGTGATATTGAACTGTATCAGTGCTGTCCCTGCACTGGTCTAATGTAAACCAAAGAGGTCAGAGTCCAGCCCTCAGCACAACCCCACTCTTGCTGTGAGGTCTCGGTGTGTTGTCTCACATCACGCAGAGCAAATCACCGAGTTTATCCTTGTCGTGTGCTGGAGCCGG
Source organism: Colossoma macropomum (assembly GCF_904425465.1). NCBI lineage: Eukaryota > Metazoa > Chordata > Actinopteri > Characiformes > Serrasalmidae > Colossoma > Colossoma macropomum. The sequence continues at coordinate 31,711,999 of NW_023494785.1, read as the reverse complement.
TGACTCACGCAGCCCTGCGGCACCATCGCGCTGAGAGGAGAGGAGCAGGCGGGAGCGCAGAGGCTGCTTTTAATTCACTTTGATCTCATTGTGATGGATGTTTTCAGCTTCGGCGCGCGGCATGCCCTCTCTCACACACAAACACTCCCTCAGCCGCACTGCGCCGGACCATTGTTTAGTCTGTCACACACGATGAGCTTATCACCACGAGTGAAAGAGAACATGCACGCACACACACACATTTAGTCTTACATTACTAATGAGGACCTCCATTCATTTCTATTGATTTTTGTATTACTGTAGCCAAGTAATACTAACCTTAATCTCAGTATTCCACCCTGACCTTAACCTCACTATCCAGAAGGTAATTTTTCTATTTTTAGTTTTTCCAAAAAATGTAATTTGTGGTGAAAACAACACGTGCTCAAGTGAGGACCAGCAAAATACCCTCAAGATAGCAAGACAAGCGCGCACACACACAGTGCCTCTCTGTGAAAGGTGTAAGATGAATGGGCAAAAAAGAAAAACATCCCTCATAAAGAGAGAAGAAAAGAAAGAGTGGACGACTCACGAAGCAGTGACACGTTCATTCAGTCGTATAGTAGTGTAACATCTCTCAGCGTGCGCAGTTTAATTGTTGCTGAATGTTATGTTATGAGGATTATGGGAAAAAACATACATAATGTCAGTGTGAAAAATCTACATACAGCATTGCAGAGCATCGCTTAGCTCATAGAATATGGCACAGTGAGAGTGCTGATAAACATTAAGACGCAATCCCATTTCTCATTTTTACCCCTCTACCCTTGTTTTCATGTGTCACCTTGCCCCTTGGAGTAGTAGTTGAAATCTTTCCCTACATCCCTCAAACAAAAAAAAACATTACTTCATTAACAGGCTACTAGCGGTGCTCTGTAGGCGACTCTGTGAGTCTGCAGTGATAGCAGAGGAGGGTAAAGTTCAGCAACCTCACTGTTGGTCTTGAGTTAAATTTAGGGCATGAAAGAGGGGGGATGTGACAACGATTTATTATTGCCCACCTCTAATTCTTCGGTGATCTGAAGCGGAAATCAGCTGTTTGCCAGTTTCTTGTTTGAATTTTCCCGTTCTACCTTAAATTGTGCAGCAGTTCTGAATTCTGAGGCACCAGAATGTCACTGCTGCACTACTTAAGGTTGAATTGGAAATTTGCTAGATACCGAGACATCAGCACACTGCTAGTGACGTTTATGCTGGTTATGAAGAAAAGGACCATTATATATTGAAATGACATTAAACTAAAATAATACACTGGTTATTGTAACTTTTAAAGAAGAAAACACTTTTTTCTCATAACACTCTGTTTGGAATGTGCCTCTGAAAAACCTCTGTTTGGGGGGCAATGTAGCCCCAACACTTAGCCCTACCCATCTATCTCAACAAAAATCAGAACACCCTATCTCTGTGTGTGAATGCACAAAGTGGGTTAAGGGCTAAGTGGTAGGGGCAAGGGCTGAAATTGGATTGGGCCATAGTTTGAGTTCAGTTTACACTGTCCTCGTATAGAATGGAATAAAACTTTCAACAACATTAAGTGAATTTATCACATTTGATATCAGCTTCACCTGCTACTTTTTTTAAGGTGAAAGATACGAGGTTTAAAAAAGCCAATAATGCTAATTTCTGCTAGCACCACTATGGAATTCTAGTAGTTTGTTAGCACTAAGCTTGTATTATTTTACTTGAACATTTTCTATATTAATTATGGACATAAAGCTTTTAAAAGACTTTCCATTTTTTGCTTGAAGCTTGTAACAGACATGAGCATGTATTTTATCTTGGATGTAGCAGTTACAGTGTCTCAGTAAAGAGCTCTGGCACAAAGTCCTAACTCCTGACTGATCCTTGGTCAGGCTACCACTCGTGCTAACAGGCAGTGACGCAGGAGGCCCAGAGTGATGTTTTTGCCCACAAAATTGGTCTCACCCGCTGGAAATAAAAATATAATGTTTAATATAATGGTTGATTCAGCTGTCATTTCCTAATTATGTTGGTGGTTAATCTGACACATTTGACCTTGGTGGGAGAGATTGCTTGGCTGTGTCTGTCCAGGTACCACAGAGACAAAAAACCCAGAGGGGTCATTTTCTGTTGGACATTTTAAGGTTCAAATCCTTTTGTTTCCAAAATAAAATAAATTAAAAACCCAGTGAAATAACAGTATTACTGCAGTACTCAGAGTTTAAATACAGCAAGCATGATGATTGTATTAAATGCATTTTTTATTTCACAGAAAGCATTAGGGCTTCTCTGAAGGCCTAGAAGGCCCGGATGGTTCTCCACTGCTCCAAATGTGATTGATCAGCTTTACTTTTATCTTCAAAGCTGAAGGAGCAACTGAGGAAGGTTGCATTTCTAGGTGTTTATGTCACTGAAGGCTGTCTCATTTTGAAGCATCTTTAGAATGCACGCTTTGTTTCTGAGAAACTGAAGGACTTAACTGGTGTATCCTTTTAGACCTTCAAGGCCCACAGTCCTTCACGCACTGCGCAAAAACATTTGAAAACTGCTGTGAGTGGTGAGATGCTGCATCACCAGGGTTTGTAATTAAATTAAATTTTAATTCAGTTTTTAAATAAAAACGTTACATTATATATATATATATATATATATATATATATATATACAGTTGTATGTAAAAGTTTGCCAGATTACATATTACAGTACACTGTTACATTACATTACTTGTCAGCTACATCTTGCATTACCTCAAAACTAAAGAAGCAAACTTCAGACACCAAACATCTTGGCTGATCAACTACATTTAATTTTTTGCTGTGTTATTCATTCAATCAACTGATTAGGATCTTTATTTATATCTGAACCATGAATATTGTCAGTTGTGATCAAGAGACAATGCTTCCATTTGCCAAATGTGCTGCAAGCTAATGTTTCTCTGCTGTTCGTGTCCTTATCAGCAACCCAGCAGGAGGTTGTAAGTGAGTTTGGACTCCATCAGCTTTTGCTTTAATGCTAAATGGTCAGGCTGAAAATCAATGCAGCGTGCTGATTATCAATCCATAACACAAACTGGGATTGTACCTTAGGCTAGCCAAAAATATTTGTTTAGCTCAGATGTACTCTCCTGACCACAGACTATTAAAATGGTAATCGTGCAATGGTGAGATCAATAACATTAAATTAATCTGTGTTGGTTCGGGCCTGCTGTCCTTCCACAGGGTCTCCCAGCGTACGACACTCCAGAGGTGTTTGGCCTCCACCCCAACGCCGACATCACCTACCAAAGCAAGCTGGCCAAGGACGTCCTGGACACCATCCTCAGCATCCAGCCCAAAGACAGCTCCAGCGGAGGCGGGGAGACCCGGGAGGCAGCGGTGGGCCGACTGGCTGATGACATGCTAGAGAAACTGCCACCAGATTATGTGCCATTTGAGGTGAGGGGCTCTGGGACTGATTGAATGGTCAGGACCAAAATGGCCAGATGATCCCCGTGGCGCCAGTTATAACTGGATGTTTTTTCTTACCACAGATTAAGGCGGTATGCACATTAAAAATCATTATGGGCTCCCGAGTGGCGCAACCGTCTAAGCGTTGGTCCTATCATCAGGAGATCGCGAGTTAGTCCAAGAGAGCACAATTGGCCTCACTCTCTGGGTGGGTAGGATGGCCCCTCCTTTTCCCCCCATCACCCAACGCGTTGCTAGTCAGCACAGGCGTCTGTTAGCTGACGTAACAGAACTGGCGGTTGGCGCTTTCCTCCGAGCGCGTTCAGCTGTCCAATGACGTTGCATGAGCGGCAGTTCGAAAAGAAGCGGTGGCTGGCTTCACAGGTCTCGGAGGAAGCCTGCGTTAGCCTTCGCCCTCCTAGCGTTGATAGCATTGTGTGATTGGGGGAGTCCTAACTAGCGGGTGGAATTGGCGACGACTAAATTGGGGAGAAAATTTAAAAAAAAAAAAATCATTATAAAATACCTCCTTTTACTTACAAATGCAAATTTGTCTTCTTTTGAAAGTTTATAGTGTTTTCTATTCGCTTTCATTATTAACCTCAACATGCTTTCATTATTAACTGCGATAACTGCAACTTCTGTGAGTCAAATATGCTCCTTTTTAAAGCAGCATTGAGTGTTCGAGAGGTTTTGAATCTACTACAGGTGCTTAGGAAACAAGAAGACAGTAATTGGCAGCTGTTCCCTGTTATTCCTTACCAATTAGCAGGTTCTAGAGGAGAGCAGTGACCAAGGGTGCCTAACTGCCTTTGTCTCCTCATTATTGTGGTCAGTCTGCAGTGAAAAACAGAATGGCACCTTTCTCTTAGTCATCTGTGCTGCCTAAGTCCGACGAGCGTCACTGCACAAAGCCCTCTTTCTCTGTTTCTAAAGGAACAATTTGTCAGAAATTGAATTTGCATTGCCCGCCTCTTCTCTCGAACACAGTTAATTAACCCAGACAGACCTCATATTGATATTTTACTTCTTTTGTACACGTCTGTGTATAAACTATGAACTATAATGAGGGACCACAGAGTGAAATAAAAACAGAATGAATTGAGTCTTTTGTCCTTAATAGACTGAAAACGAATCTATTAAAAGCTGAAGGATTGTGATTTTACTTGCTGTAAATGTATGTGTATGTGTGTGTATGTGTAGGTGAGGGAGAGGTTGGTGAAGATGGGTCCCTTGCAGCCCATGAACATCTTCCTGAGACAGGAGATTGACCGTATGCAGCGTGTGTTGGCATTGGTAAGGAGCACGCTTACTGACCTGAAGCTGGCCATCGACGGCACCATCGTCATGAGCGAGAACCTTCGTGATGCACTCGACTGCATGTACGACGCCCGCATTCCTGCCCGCTGGAAAAAGGTCAGAGGCTGCTCCCTTTTCATCCAAAAGCCCAGATTTTTCTCACCTGTTTGATTTTTTTGACTTCCCGGCCAAAAATGTGCTTGCAGAGACATTGCTTGATCTTGAAACACGTAGCTGTGTGCCTCGCTCCCTCAATCTCGCACAGAACAAAAGCTGGAGATAACTTTATTCTGATTGATCTGCTTCACTGATGATGTCTCTCTCATTCTTCATTACTTGGGTGGCCAAAAGTGTGGGCTCATTTTCAGGATAACATTAACCATCCTCGCCACTCCTTGGCTTTGCCCTTGTTTCCATCAAAAGAAGCTCCTTTTAAGCATGTATTCAACACATGTACCATATTCTCCTTGTAAAGATGTTCTCCTGAATGAAAGAATTGACTAGGGTGTGTGTGAGTGTGTGTGTGTTTGTATGTGTCTTTGGTTTACTTGTCTATATGTACTACACATATCGCTTTCCAGTGTTTCTGCATTTGAGCTCTTCAGTTCTTGTTCTGCTTGAATACCTCAATCAGTGTGTTTGTATGTGTGTGTGTGTGTGTGGGTGTGTGTCTTGTAGGCCTCCTGGGCTTCCAGCACTCTGGGCTTCTGGTTCACAGAGCTTTTGGAGCGGAACCGGCAGTTTCAGGCCTGGATCTTTGAGGGACGACCAAACTGCTTCTGGATGACGGGCTTCTTCAACCCACAGGGCTTCCTGACAGCCATGAGACAGGTGGACAGGCTGTTATCACACACACACACACACACACAGGCACTCTCAGCCAGCTAGCATTTCCTTACACTCATGTACTCATAATTCCTGTCTAGATCTGAGAAGATGCCTTTTACGTATCAGCTGTTCCAACAGATTTCAACATTTGTATAGCAGATCATATCAAAATCACAGCATTTCATATTGAACCAGTTCCTCACACTATGGAAGCCCATTCCCACTAGGTAGAGGAGGTCTATGTCTTTTTTCTCCTTCCTGTTCCTTGTTCTTCTTTATGGCAGTGTTACTTCAAAATACTGACTTTATTTATCAGAATAATGACTTGGGTCTCACTTTATTTGGATAGCACCCAATAGATTATTCTGTAGATGTGCAATTAATTAACAAAGTATCTGTTGAACGTCCATTGATTCTCAAAAGTGTTAGAGTTAGAATTAGTGACAGGGTTGGGCTTAGAATAGGGTGAGAGTTGAGGTTAAGGCTAGTGTTGGGATTAGGGACAGGATTAGAGGTGGAGTAAATTAAGATAATTTTAATAGATAATTAGTAAAACATAGGTTAAACTCAAGATAGGCATCTAAAAAACCTACAGTGGGCTCTCAGAACAAAAGCTTACCATGACTTATTTTCTTGGGATGTTGAGATACTTTGTCATAATAGTGAGTTAATTTAAAGAAAATAAATAAGTATTCAAAACTAGTAAGTCAACATTTCCAGAAAATGAGTCATTGTTTTGAGATGCTACGTCAATATTTTGGGAAAAAAGCTATTATTTCAAAATACTCAGTCAACAGTTTGACATAGTACTGCCAGAAACAGAGAAGGAGAAAAAAACATGCGTGTTTTTTCTTTTATATCAGGTGAGATTGAACTTCCATATAACCCAGACCTTCTCTAAACAAAACCATAGGTTTATGTTATATTTAAGGTTCTAGTTTTTAATTTAGCTTATAGCAGTCTGTTATTGCAGTCCTTTGGTGGCCGATATTAAAGAGAGTTTTAAGTTCTGCAGAATGACCACAGGCCTTTCAGCCAAAGTCTCAGAAATGAACGGCTTGTGAGAATACAGCATTTCTTTAAAGGGGACCAGTCACTCTGTCTCAGTGGTGATCAATGGTCCAATCCACTAAAAATATTGATAAAAATATGTTTCAGTACAGTTGTTGAGATACTGAATTGTTTTATTCCAGGTGCTAAATCTCCCACAGTTCTTTAGGCTCTTTCAATTTGTGGCTATATTGGCCCTGCGCAGACATGAGTACGCCTCCACTTAAAGCAAAACATTGCTGGATTTTCATCTCCATTCACTGATTAAGTCACTAATTTAATTACATGACCTGCATTTTTGCATCGTTGCTCTGAATCAGTCAATACACAGTTAAAGGGTCTTCATTACATACCGCTAAAAGACTCGGAAAGAGAAAAAACGTGGTTTGCTGCTATCAAAAATCCAACAAAACATGCATGCAATCACAATACTTCAATCCAGACTGAACTCAGTGTTTCTAGACTGCAGACAGAATCACACCGAAAAAGACCTAAGCTGAGGTAGACTGTGAGTAATAAGTGACATAGTTTTACTAACTAACAAATGCTAAATATACTAAAAAAAAAGAAAAACAGATCTACTACTAGAAACAAGAACATGCTCGCGTGATAACACTGCAGAACACTTGTCTCATCTCAGTAAAGTTATTTGAAGTATACTGAGGTAAAGTCATAATATCACCTCATAGTAATCATGAGTTTTTTCTCTCTCATACCGCAACTGCTCATGCTTGCCAGTCTGTCTGTTTTAAAATTCTGTAGCATTATGGTCGCTTAAAAATCAGTTTCTTCTTCCTCTTCTGCGAACTCTGAAAATGTAGATGTGCCTCTAGACTGAGTCATATTCAGGAACATACTGTGCTCCATCTGTATTACATGTTGGTAAGGCTGCTGTTTCAGTGGATGGGAGTGGATAGACAATCCACGTCATGCTGCCACATTGTTTAATGGGAGCTGAATCCTCCCTCTGTTTGATGCACATTTTCCTTGGGTTTCTCACAAAATGGTTTACTTAACCAGAAAACTTAGAATCACATATTTGCTACAAGACATGAGTTTTTTCCCCGCCACACTAGCTTATTTATCCATAAAAATAATGTGTTGCCACATTAAGTAATATGATGAAGGGTACGTGACACCGTTAAAGCCTTCAGAGGAGCTACATATGAAAACAGGTAAGTTTTACTTTAATTCAGCTCTGATGATTCATTCGGCAAGGGTCCACCAAGTCACACAAATCAGTGTGTCCCAATTCAGGGGCTGGATCCTTCGAAGGATGCAGTCTATGAAGGCGTGTCCTTCGAAGGCTGCTTAGACCCGCAAAGGCTGAACTGAAATGAAACGGTCTGCCCTACGGCGGATTTTTTGTTTGAGTCACAGCACCGCTGTTCCTGCCCTTACCGTTGCGTCACGAAATGCCGCTCCTGTCAAGTTCTTTTAAAGTTCTTTAAAGATGAAGCCAGACACTTTGATTTTTTTTTTCATTTATTAGAGCTGGAGATGCTTCACCAAAGGCTACTGATGAGATTAGATTTTTGAACATTGTACAGAAGTGTACTTCTCAGCCGCTGTTCGCTCCTCTGCTGATGCCGTCATGTTCTTGAATCCTCGCCGGCACACAATGAACCTTGGGATATGTTGGCTGGCGAAGGATGCACCCGTTGGATCCTTCCTTGCCATGGACAAGAAGGACACGTTTCTCGGCTGCATATAAAGGAGACTTCGAAATGGGCAGCCTAGTCGCGCCACTGTGACGCAATTGGCCTTCAGATGCAGCCACTGAAGGACGCAGCCCTTGAATTGGGACACAGCTAGAGAAAACAGTATTTAATTAATTGTTTAACTGTTGAAAAACATATTAGAGAGTCTAACTGTGATAAATGAGTGAGGCAGTTTCTCATGATATATTTTTCCCATCACAAGCTCAGTATGATGGAGTTATCTCAAACAAACAGAACATACTAACCGAACATACTGAGGGGCGAAACTGTGAGTAAGAGCAACATGTAATTTAGACTATGGAGGAGAAAAAAATGATTATCTGACATGAGAAAAAAAAAAATATTCATGTCTGGCTCTGTTCTCATGGAATGACTCTTCTACATGCTTCCTTGGAAGATTGGAAGTTAAAAAAAATGGAAGTTTGAAGAGGCATGTTAGCAGCTCGGAATAATGTTTTCTTCAGTACATTTGCAATCGAGCACAGATGACTGATGGTCCACGTATGCTATGCCTTCAACATATGATGGAGTATGAGGCAGACTGACTGAGGGAGGGGAGAGAACTTGGGATGGAGTTTGAGAGGCTTCTGCTTGGAGCTAGAAGGCCGTCCCCCCTGTTTAACTGTGGTAGGACTGTGGGACAGGGAGGAGATGGGGAGGTAGTAGTGACCACAAAAACTTCATCACAGGAAATGGAAGGTAGAGAGGGGTGTTATAGGGTGTTAGACTTGAAGGAAGAGGGGTTTCAGATGTGGTCCTCCCCCCAAACTTCAGTTATTTCCATAACTTCATTTTTCATCTCCCTCTGTCACCAACAGCTGACATATTTGCACATGTTCTGTGAACATCAGGTATCTGCACTGTAGCGGTTTTGGAGCAGGGTGCTGGTTTGCTTTGAATAACTTTCAGCATTAAATATTTAAATATTTTAAAATTAAAAAATATCAAGTAAAAGTGCTGTGATTTAATTCTGCTCAAAAAAGCACCATTATAGGGAAAAAAGCATTCAATTACTCCAAGTACAGAGTAGTGGTCACTGACGCTTCCTGCAGATCTACATTCCTGCACTTAACATGCTGCCCCTCCCTCACCTGACACTACTGCACCTGATTCAGCCAATCAGTAACTTCTGTAGACGGTAATTACCTGGAGCAGGTGTAGCAGGTTATGACTGGAAGTAGACTCTGCAGGACGGTGGATCTCCAGGAGCTGGTTTGTTGACCATTGCTGTAGAGATTTGTAATTTATTTCTGCCTCTAGTTGCTTTTTGTAGTTCTGTTGCTGTTGGTGTACATTGCATGTAGTCTTTTTGTAACGTGTTGATTTTGTCATGTTATTTGTAATAATTGGTGTGGTAGTGGGGGGAGGGGGTAGAGTTGGGATGGTAAGAGAGAGCATCTCATAGATCTTTGAAGTCTTTGTAAGGGTGGAGGTGTAGAGATGCTCTTAGGCCATTTTAGTAGTTTCTTGAGTATAAAACATTTAAGAATTTATTATCCAATGGGTTATTTTAAATCAGTTGATTACAGTTCTACAGGCATTTAAATACAGTCTAGATAAAGAGTAAAAGCTCTGTGGAGGTTACAAAGCCTTGACCTGAGCAGCTTGATTCAACCATGTGGGTCATATCAGCAGTGTCTTCATCCAGACTACATTAATATAAAATACAACAATCTAAAATTCCATAAAACATTAGACATCCATTACAAAGACTCAGGGTCTACAATGTTGAGTGATTTTTAGGACCCCATGCTAAACCTGAGTGTGTGTGTATTTAATATCAGCCTTATGTTCTTGAGAGTCTGAGAGTGTATGTAACTAATATCACATATAAAGCTTTGTTTAAAAAGAAAATATCTCAGATTCTCTCTGATTTAGTGAAGGATATACAGTGGTGTGGGGGGCCTAAAATTCTGAGAGGCTTACAAATGATATCACCATAATAGTTTGCAGTGGAATCTTCAAATGTTTACATAAATTTTAGAATTTCTTAGTATTTGCTATGTCCCCTTTTTTTGCTTTAATGGCTGTGCACTTAAGCTAGTATGGACTCCCTAAGTTTGTGCAAAAGCTGAGCAGTAGATCAAATCCACCCACGAGTTGTCTGAACATGAGCTTCGCTAGAAAACTTTTGTACAAAAAAACGGACCTTTTCGTACAAAGGCCTTAACATGGTCGATATCACAAATCTGCTGTAATTTTAAGTGACCAAGAGCTAGCACAGAATTTTTAACTTTTGTTTTTCACTTTTTGAAATTCTGGAACTTCTTGTTCATTTTTTGGTTTAGGTGAAAAAGAAAGTCACAGATTTTAATGTGGTTTCAAACTTCTGGTATATGTCCACTAATTTAAAGAGTATTAACAACACCATCTGCTAGTTTTATGTCCAGGTGTTGCCCGTTGTGCTTAAGGTGAGTTCTGAAAGTAGGTAGAAAGAATAAAATAGAGAGAAAAATGAAATGCAGGAGTCCACTGAAGGAGATGGGTTATGGAAACCTAAATGTAACTTTTGAAAGCTATCTGACCAACTGCTGGGCACACGTTTCTCTAACTCGCCAACATTCCAGTTTTCATCTGACCACTCCTTGTCCCCAGTGATGGCTCACAAAGTGATGGTTATACTCAGGCTCACTGTGTGTACATGAAGCCATGGTCAGCTGACTGGCCACCTGAGATTTTTCCTTCAAGACAAACCCCCTAAAAAAAGGTTGTTGATTGTGAGAGTTGGTGGCTTTGTGGGAGAAATCTGGCCTTCAGTGTGTGTGATTGCTGGTTCAAATGTGGGGTGGTCTTATCCTCAGCTGTGGTGTGATGAGGGTGAATAAAAGAAGTGGGAAAGAAAAGCAGCTGTCTTCCTTCCAGGATAAAGAAAAAGTGAGGGTGATAGTTTTTAAATGTAAACCTGGATTATTTAAAAACTAAGTCGAACACCTTGTTGCATGATCCATAACCCTTCTTTTCTTCTCACAGGGGACCCAGCTTATCTTACTTCCCCCTGTCTTGGGTATTGCTCACCAGCCTTCCTCACTCCTTGCATGCACCTCACCCTCCTTTGCACCCATACCGTGTACATCTTACACACCCACAACCATGATCTTGAGATCCTGATCAGCGTTTGAACCAATAACCTCCTGACCATGGAGGCACAGCATCTACCAGTGAGCCACAGGATCTCATGATAAGTTCTGTGGTGGAGTTTTGTCTCTCAGATTCCCAGCCTTACAACAAATGTATGCAAAAGACATGGTCTGAGCAAGATTTGAACCAGTGACTGTTCGGCTTTGGAAGCATAGCATTTACCACTGAGCTATATGTTCTCACACCAGGCCTTTTGGACATTTACTTGTGCTTGGTCTTGCAGCCTGGACATCGATCGAATAACTTTTTCAAATTTTGGCACTGGAATACAGAGAAATCCACTGCAACCAAAGCTATGACCAGAGGCCTTTCCTCTAAAACCTGCCCTGGATTCAAAACGAATGTTTCTTGAATAGTTTTGTCAGGAATTATATCACGGACACTTACAGTAGTTATAGTTTTACAAGTATAATGAATTTTTAAACATTTTTCCAAACGTTTCTGTTTGATGCAGTAGATTCGACAAACATCACGGGGTCATGGAAATCACAAATGATGTAATAAAACTCCCAGAATTTCACACATAACCAGGGGTTCTCAGGGGTCTCATTTGAAATATAATTTCCCATTGCTACAACAAAATGGCCTCCTACATGTTGATTACACCATGCTGATTTGTTTCCAAACATTCCAAACTGGAAGATAAATGTTGAGTTTTGTTTTAAAAACATCATTATTAAAACAAAACTCAACATTTATCTTCCAGTTTTGGTGAATTTCAGCCAGTTTGCATTAATTTCAGACAATTCATACTGTCTTAATTGATAGAATAAGAGAATTATTATTTATATGATACAATTATATTGAAAATTAGTGTATAATTAATGTACTGGCTAACAAATATTCTAATACAAAATGTTTAAACAAATTTTTTCTAAAGACTTCCATCACGCTATACTGAGGTGTCTCTCGGTCACTGATTCTCTCTCTATCTGCGCAGGAGATCACTCGGGCAAACAAAGGTTGGGCCCTGGACCGGATGGTGCTGTGCAATGAGGTGACGAAGTGGATGAAAGATGACATCACTCAGCCACCACAGGAAGGCGTGTACGTGTACGGCTTGTACCTGGAGGGCGCAGGCTGGGACCGCCGTAACTGCAGGCTCATTGACTCCAAACCTAAAGTGCTGTTTGAGATGATGCCCGTGGTCAGAATGTATGCTGAGAACAACGGTGAGAGCTAGATAAGCTAGGACTTTTTTTAGCCGTGTTTCAGCTTTGTCCCGAAAAAAAAAAAATACAACCTAAAGTGCTTTATGGACAAGACAGTAAGAAAGTTGTAAATCAGGCATAAAATTCATGCTCCACAAAATGATTAAACACAGTTCAGATTTTTTTGAGGCCCTTGAGCATGGAAACAATTTGAACTTTTTTTTTCTCGTATTGTTTTATTTAACTTTTAGCAATTACTGCACCTCTCAGTTTAACAGCTTTTACATCTACAGGCCAAAAATCCACAAATCCATTAACAGGACCCAGCACCCCCCTCCCACACACACATCCATTAACAGGACCCTAAGCTTGTACCCCTCACAAAGCATAGCGTTCAGTTCAGTTTTAAGAGCTGGATGGAGTAGTGCACGGTTTGAGCTGGAAAGATGTAGAGTGGCTCCATTATTTAAGAGAGGGTGGTGGGCTGGGAGGCTGGCAGCCCCCATTACATCAAACATCACAGCTGCAGTGTTCCACCAACGCCTGCAGGTACCTGTGCCTTCCTAAAGCACTGGCATAAATGTTCTGAATAATTTAGCAAAAAACAAATTTTCTCAAATCTTCCACTTACCCCAAATGTAGTCAGTGTGTGGTGTCTGAAGTTTGTGTCTTTAGGTTTACATTGATGTGGCCTAAACCGTCACACAGTTGCCTCAAACTGGGACGAATGTTGAGTAATCTCGAGCAGACTCACTTGTGCAGTTTCTGACACTGTAGGGCTGAGCAATTTGGTTAAAAATGTATAGGTGTATAAAATTTTCATCCTTTTGGCGATAAGCAATATACATCACAGTGTTCATGCATTCTTTATGAAATGGCTCAAAACAGTAACTTTTTTCAGTCAGAAGAAATGTCATTTGGACTAATAAACCTTTAATTAATGCAATACGAATTAATACAGTAAAGAAATCTATTCAGAAATAATGTCTGTTTTTTACTAAACGAATACAAGGACAGATGGTATCCAATATTTTTCATTTTTACTGCATTGGGTGCTGTTTGTGGTGGTGGTGACTAATCTTTACCCTCCTCTGTACATCTACATTTTTTAAAAAAAACATGAGATGTTAGGCTTATCCAGAACAGGTTAACATGATAGACAAATACAGAATGTTGCTTATATTCCTGCCTGAACAGGGAAACAAATGCTGCTCCCCAGTGCGCAGGGCAGCAGTGTAACCCACTCTGCTATGCAGCAGTTTGCTTTAGCCTTCTCAGTTGAAATGTCTGTTTTTCTCTTTTCTGTCTCCAAAATATATATACCAGTTTTAACTTGCAGTCAGGCTTCACGGTGGCTACTACCACTTTTTTTTTTTAGCTATGTGACAGTTTTATCCACTTTTGAGGAAAACTATCTTACAGTATAAGAACAAGCAAACTTCAGACCCCAATCATGTCTTGGCTGATGAACTACATTTGGGTAGCATTTTATGTTACCAGAAAAGCCAGTTCATGATTTCAGTTTGAGTACTAGTGAAGGATTGCAGATCTTTCCCAATGGCTGGAAGAAATCATAAAGCCAAGGCTAAAATCAGGTCCAGTAATGTACATCACCCTTTGGAAGCCACTCCTGTGGTGGCATTAATTCAAAATCTATTCCAGGAAACAGACACATGAATATAACATTTAAATGTCACAAACAGGTTTTTAATAATGGCGTTTGGTCTGTGTGCCTCGAGTACTAATGGAAGAAGATTATGTAGCGGAAGATTGACAGTAGCTCTCGGAAATAATTTAGAGCTAATTAGAAGCTTAAAAGTGAGCGTAAGCCGTTATGTAGAGACATGTATGGGTAATTAACAATAATGATATGCATAAGAACCTGTTTTATGAGGTACGAGCTGAAGACGGTCAAACTGAAGCTGATGAACTCAAGATTTATTAATGACAAATTTTATTTTTTATCTTCATTTAGACTTTGGTTGCATAAAGGTTTCATAATCATGAACTGTTTAGAGGCTTGAACACTCAATCTGGTAATGAAGGATTTCTGAGGATACTTAGAATATTAACCATGATTTAGGACCAAACAGCAAAGCCTGCTGTCTCCTGCAGTGCCCAGGTTTCAGAGGGATTTATCTGAAAAAGATGATCTTCACTCTACTAATAAACATTTAAGAGAATGAAGCTGATAATGTGTAGTCTTAAAAGTGTCTTGCTGTTCTTTTCAGGTGTCAAGGACTCTCGCCACTACTCCTGTCCCATTTACAAGAAACCCGTGAGGACGGACCTGAACTGCATTGCAGCTGTGGACCTGAGAACAAGCCATCCTCCTGAGTACTGGATATTGCGAGGTGTAGCTTTGCTGTGTGATGTAAAGTAATCTGCATAGTCCTGCTGGCTTACATTACTTTCAGACTTTATATTCAGACCTGTTTAAGTGTATCGTTCACTGTCTTTTCTGCCATTGCTGGCCATCTAGCTGTGGCACAAAGCTTAAAATCATTTCTATTTGATCTGTTCAGTATTTTTAAACTCTGAAATCATGTACATCTTACCTGTTGCAGTTTCTACTTTTTGTACAGGAGCCTAAACTCTACAACTAAATTCTATTAAATAAATACTTTTGTAGGAAGAGGTGTGTGGCTCAGTGTATTTTAACCCTAAATCCTTCAACAGAATTTCTGCCAAAAACAGTAAAACATTACCAAACCTCCTCTCTGAAAGTTGTGTTAGTTTGCCTTCTCCTGGCATATGCTTTCCCATACTGAAGCACCTCAGTGCCTCCCAACACCAGCTGCTGTGGCTCTTGCTAAAGATATGTACATAGAGTAGAAAGGGCACAGCTAAGCCTGCTAATTAGCAGCCCAGATGAAGCTCAGGTGTGCCAAGTCTCCCAGTAACCGGCCCCAGGCAGCAGCACTGCAGTGCACAGGTGAACTCTTCCTACAGTAACTCGAGTGCTATTTGAGCTGGATTAGTTTTACCAGAGGAGGTTCAGTAATGTAGTTTGTGGGATTTGACTGGCTTGTTTATATGGGCTCAAGTTACAGAAGGTACAGATGGACTCTACATTATTACTTATTGCTACAGTCTAACAGTCCAGTGGCGGTCCTAACCTTCCTTCCTTCATTGTAAACTTGTCCTAGTTGTATCGTAACCCCACTGTCCAGGAAGATGGGTTCTTCTTCTCTTTTGAGTCTTGGTTCCTCTGTTTCTCCTGACTGTCTTCCCTGGCTTGATCATTGCTGGCCTGAACCTGCATTTCTGGAAAGATACTTTTGGTAAAGCATGAAATACAGATAAATCTGAAGTGAACTGTATTATTACAGCTGGAGGAAGCTGACGGTATTTTGCAGAGGCCATATCGTGAAGTGAACTAAAAGCAATCAGCACTTGGTGGTATAATGCAGAAAACTGAAAGCGCTGCCTTGTTGACATTATCTAAGAGAGGACCAATTATTCTGTATCTGTACCTTTCATGCACAGTTCTTGTTTCAGCTTCACGCAAGTAAATGACACAAAGAAGGAGGTCGGCAGGAAGACGAAAGTACATACAAAGTTTAATGATTTTTTTTTTTTTTTACAAAAAACGAAAAAAAGAAAAACAATGCGTTAAAACATCAAAACACTTTTTTGTTATATTTGGTTTTCTTACAAAATAATTGCTACCATACTTATGTACCCTGTGCACAAACCCTGCTTATGAGATACTGCAGAAATGGTATCACTTTAAATACATCCAAGATCTCGTGCATCTAAGGACAAGGCGAGATTATTTACAAATGTCTCTGGTGTTCCTAGATTTTCACTAACAACTGTCTGGGGCTTCCTGGCTCATGGCATTACATTCCCTTGAGAAAGCGATCTGGTCATCTCTGTGTGAACAAAATAGGTTTTCAGTTCTCCTTTCCCTTTGACGTTGATGATTCCTCGACATGAGCACGTGTAGCCCAGCGCCAGCAAGATTCGACTTGTCTCCTCTGTAACCTGTATACACAAAGGAAAAAGAAGGATGATCAGACAAACTTGCGTGGATGTTCAAAACTCATTTTAAAACGATAAATCAAGCATACTTGTATTTTCCCGAGCACCCCAGTGCTGTCCATCCGGCTGGCTACATTCACTGTGTTGCCCCAGATGTCATACTGAGGCTTCTGGGCTCCGATAACTCCAGCAATCACAGGCCCATGGTTAATACCTGCACAGGGATAGAAATGTTTACGCTCAATACTGGACTGCTGTAGTGACGTTCCTGAAATTGTATTCAATAAAAATGTTATTTTTACCAAGTATCTAGATCTAGAACTTAGATATATTAGGCAGAAATAAAAATAGAAAAAAACAGGCAGAAATAGAAAAATAGGCAAAAATCAGAGTAAACTATGGGAGAGAAGGAATAAAGTATATTGTATATTTACATAGCATATAAGACATTTGTTGTATTTACATGAGAGCAGGTATTGCACTAAGTGGTATGAGGTAGTTTTCAACACAATGAGTATAAACAGAACTAGGAGTAACAGCAGTGTTTACCGTGTAAAGTGTGCAGAGTGTCATTACAGTAGAGGTTATGATATATTGCACAGTGTGTATTAACAGGAGAGGAGATATAGTGATGTGAGTCAGCACAGTTCAGACAGCAGGAGATCAGTACTGTCTCTGCAGTAAGGAAACTCGTTGTGGAGCATCTACCACGTACAAGTGCTGATTTAAAAAATTAGCCTTAGTCCTTAGTTAAAACAGGACCAGAGCAAGACTATAAAAAGACTAGTCAAATTTTGGGATGCAAATTTTGGCTGATTCTTTTGACTGATATCCTGCTCTAATAAGTGTGTATATGAAGTAAACAGCCCAAAACCCCAAGATGACGGTTTTGTTTAAACTGAGAGGCTGGCAACTATATGTTCATGATTATATGACTAACAACTAAAAAGTTGATGAATATACAATGACTGGCTACTGAAAAGTTTTATATTCTAAAGTTATAAAGTTATATTTACCACTCATTACTATTCAACAACTGTCTGTCTCATCGCTTGAGGATGATTGTTTTTGATATAGTATGTCAATATGGTACGTCATCCTCTTTATTTTTAACTGGGTGCTTTATTTTTAAGTAGGCCTGTCAGGCAGAACTAATTGCCTGTTGTGCCCACATGTGTACAACTCCACAACGTGAATGATCAATCTGCCTTTTCAACTAGAAACTGGTATAAAGTTAAACTGACATTTTTTTAACCAATAGAGTAGGTTTAACAATTGTTTTCTCATTTAACAGTAAATCATTTAATCATTTACTTCTCTGCTCCATTAGCAGTCCCGTCACACACGGCAGCAGAGTCTGACTTCACACTCCACTCATCATGCACCTACATTTATCCATAGAACATTTACTCACCATTCAAAAATAACCCTATACCTTATTTTCCTTCCATGTAAATAACTAATGATGCCTATTTCTGACACAGTGTTTAACATGAGGGACTTCTCTTTCTCCCAGAAGCCTTTTTGTCTTATGTCACTCACATTTGTTTTGGATTCACGGTTAAAGTATGTGTTGTGCTGCATAAAGCGCCACAAAATGCTGCAAAAATTCATGCACGAGTCAATGGAGCAATCTGAGTATTTATATGTCCAAATCTATCTTAGGAAAGTCTGACCAGCCTGGACCACATGTTTTAATGGCACAAGCCTGGCTGACTAAGACCTTAGTCAGGCTATGACAGTCGAGATGTGCTGTGTACATGACCATTTCGTAATTTGACCAGCAGTTGTGTGCATGTAAACGTGGTCACTGAAGGAAAAAAAAACATTACATTACTAACCAAATATTTCAATGTATTTGGTTACAGATACAAATATACAGTCAGCTCCATAATTATTTATGGATACCCTTGGTGAAGAAAAGAGGTCATAAAAATGTCTGGTCTAATTAGCTCAGTCTCACACTGAAAATATGAGAGAAATCTGACCTGTAATAAAAAAACTGTCAAAGAAAATAAAGTATTTAACAAAACCACCCTGCTTACTTTGTGCAGCCTCCCTTTGCCAACATAAGAACAGTGAGTCTTCTCCTTTAATGCTCTAGTATAATACAAAGCGAGCAATTTGAGACTCCTCCTCAATACAGACTCACTCCAGGTCCTCTCTTTCGGACTCTCTTTTCAGCTCACCCCAAAGATTTTTGATGTTGTTTAGGTTAGGCTACTGGGATGACCATATCAAAAGCTTGATTCTGTGGTCATTTAATCATTTTTTGTGTGGATTTGGACTTTGAACTTATGGATCATTGTCCTGCTAGAAGATGCAAATATGACCCCAGTTTTAGCTTTTTGGCAAATGTAGCCAGATCTTTATTTAAAATCTCCTACCAATGACCTTAATGACCCATGATGAGTCTATGATGCCATGTATCCTAAAAAGGTTCTCACAGCCTTTGGTGGAAAAACAGTCCAAAACATCAGAGACCCACCACCATACCTAGCAATAAGGATGAGATTCTTTCTGTCTAACTGTCCTTCTTTTAATGCCAAATCCACCTTGAGTGTTTCTTGCTCCATTTGTGTCTCATCTGATCACGTCACATATTTACAGTCAAAAGTTCTCAGAGCGTCTAGCTAACTTCAAGCACTTTTCTCATTTCATTTGTGTATTGTATAATATTCCCAATGTTGATGAATGACTAAGGGAACTTGGCCTTTGTGGCACCACATATTTATAAGCCAGGGAAACAAGAACTGATGGATGACTGCTTACGTTTTACTGAACACTGAGGAGGACTCCTAAGAATTTCTCAGAAGCTGCCTTTTACATTGTGTGAAAATGATGAATGGAGCAACAGAAATGCTCCAAAATTGATTGAAATAGTAAAGAAGGTTTTTCCCCTTCTCCTGTAAAGTTACCATTTTGGAGATGATGATCAATGAAGATATTAATAAAACTGCCATTCTTAAAAAATTAACAGTGATTACTGTGACAAACTACAAACCACTTCCTAAGTTTGGTTTAAATGCATTTACCAATTTACCCAACAGAGTAACATTTAGCTGACCAAAAGCTGACCAGATTCATGAAGCAATCAATAACAACCCTCTATGATAGGACACCGGCAAATCTGACCATGTTTTTGCAAAACCACTTAGGCATTTCACCTGTGCAGTGACATTTGTAGTGTCCAGTGCTGAAGATATACAGTCTTTAAACCACCCATGGCTCGCTTTGATTACACTGACTTTAACTGAATGGAAATGAATTCTGCCCAACAATTTTACATGACAAATTATTTTACTGAACAAACTAAAATTACACATAACCTCCTGTGTGAGCAAGTGGTGAATTAAACACGTCTATATTAATTTCTCCATTTCTGGATGGCATGTAGTGGCCTTAATTAGACGAGACTTAAAACGCTTTTCAAAGCACATTTCAAATGCTACTGCGGCATAAATTCAGTGCAGCGTCAGACTGTGTTTTCCATATGCTGAGAAATGAGGGTAAGGGCGTAGGAGACAGAGAAACCCACAGCTACCAGGAGCAGCTTGAGCTTGACAGGGACAGAAAGAAGCATGGCACTGTTGAGACATGACAGTCAGATGGCTTGAGCTCCAGTGATCTGAACGCAGGCCAAATCCACTCAAATACTTCAGGCGACGCAATCATGCTTGAAGGCACAGCGAAAGCGGAATGGGAAAGTCTGATGGAGAAGAGCATTCTCATTGCTACTCGATTTCATTTGAGGCTCTTGTTAAGAATAGCCTAGTTTGACTGTGGAAAATGCAAGAAGACATCTTGAAATTGAATAATAATGTGTTTGCTTCAATTGCTACATCAGTAACGTTAAGGTTTTTATCCAATGATGCTGTGATAAATATCAGAATTGGTAAAATCACTTCAATTATCTTTATCAAGCTCACAGCTGACCTGTAGATTTCATCCTATGATTAATTCCTACAGCTTTGTTTAGCTACGTACCAACTCTTAGCTTGAAATCGTTGAAGGAATGCTTATTGATGACATCGAGCTTCCCCACCAGTGCGAAGGCAAACTCCACCATGGTACCGATGTGCATGTACTGCCTATCGTGCTCCTGAAATTTCAAAAAGCAAATGAATTATAAATACACCAAAACCCTTCAAAAGCCATTAAACTAAGCCCTCAAACTTTCTTTCAGGTGTATAATTTATAGGAATGGGTTTGGGCTCAGCAGTCGTCAAGAATGGAAAAGTAATTCTCTCTCTCCCGACTGACATATCTTCCCTGACTGCATGGTCTCAGACGGTGGGGAAGGCAATAGCTCTGAAACGCATTAGTAGTTTGTTGTGATGATATATATCTCTTTATTGGAGTACTCCATAAATGTGGCTATCACAAACTGAAAGCTAACAGAAGAGGTTCGCATGATCTTTAACATAATCTGATGGGTCCCACCCAGCCTTTTTTCTGTCTTAGCATCCAAGCAATCCAAATGTGTTTTGGTTGAAGTATTTCTAGCTCCATCTTAATTATTCTTTAGCTAAAAGCTGCTGATTTTGATAGTCCAGACTGTTCTGTTACATTCTGTTGGTCATTTTTGTCAGTGTGTTACCTGGGCATGTTCTGGTGTGGCATTTAGTCCAGTGGCTGCCATATAAGTGCTTCCAATGGTCTTGATTTTTTCAACTCCACTGAACTTGGGCTTGGAAAGCAACTACATAAGAAACAGCAATGAGTCCCCAACCGCCCCAAATACACAAACACAACAAATTTGTACAAATTAGCATCTCTGCTCTGATATTTCTGCTAACAAGCTACATTTTCTATTCTCTTGCAGCAATATTCTTGTAACTAGGGTCAGTTGTTGCTTGTAACAAAATAAAAAGCTATTTCTTGAAATACCAACAAATAAGTGAAAAAAACATCAGTTAAAGATGTTAACACTTCTGTATAAAGGTAATAATGTATAATAACAATCACACTGTAAATGCATAGTTGCAAACACAGAATTGTGGAAGACCATATCTGCCACTATGAAATAAATCAAATGATAAATAAATTACAAATAAATTAATAAATGTACAAGAAGTGCAGACAGTTTACTCCTCTGTGTGGAGGCCTTACTAAACTCTGAGATGTTTAGTCACTGCATGAATTTTTTAACTTTAAGTAGCCTTTATTTATCAGATTACCACCTATACATTTACACTCTGGATATTATAATGTTAGGTTATGCACTAAGCCAACAGTGGTGTATATTCACATTTTATGTCAGCTCTTCAAGTAACATACTTTCTATGCTGCAGTGTTACAGTAACTCTCTCATTATTCAATATTGTTGGAGGAACCTGTTAGCCTGAGCAAACAACCCAGTTACAGAGAATACAGACCAATTACACAGATTTCCAAATTCTGCTTGGACAGATATCAACATTGATGACTACACAGTGAAAGGATGTAACAAAGTATTTTAGACCTCACTGTTAAACAGAACAACTGTGTTTCCTCTCCATCTATGCTGCTTTTGATTTACGCTGTCATATTATTTGTACTAGGTCTGCACCTGTGTTTGTAAGTGGCAGTTCAAAATAATCAGTTTGGTAAAATAAATCAGACTTCCCATCAATACCTCTTTGGTCTTGATTGCTATGCCTGAATGTGAAAAACCTGTCCCCTTACTATCATATGGGGAAAAATATATAAATAAATACATATAGAAATAATAATATCAGAAATAGAGTACATGCAAAAATAACACAGAACAATAAATGAAACTAAATACAGAAATTAAAAAACACAAGACTAGATTATTAATGAATCATATTATTAATATAAACAGAAATCAATTAATCAGGAAATACAGAAATTAATATAAACCAAAATGAAATAAAATCGAAAGAAATAATACAGACCTCATTTAATTTTTTTTTTTTCATTCAGTCAAATTTTCATATTGGCAGATCCTGCCCTCCATACAGATTTTCAGCCTCTGTGGTGGAATACTGTTGAAATTGAGAATCATACAAACACAAAAACTGAACTAAAGTCACCTCATCAAAATCGGCGATGATTTCGTTCAGCAGCCTGAGGCACTCGAGGCCTTCCTTGTTTACATCTGACTCTGTGTAGAACTCTTTGAAGTCTGGGATAGACGCAAACATCACACAGACCAGGTCGTATGACTGGTGATATAGATCCTGTCAGACACAGCAGAGAGAGAGAGAGAGATCTAGGGCCTGAAGAGATTACACACTCATCACCATTGATAAGCCATCACAGTCAGGCAGAACTGACTTATTCTCCCGAGCAACGTTCCAATAATTTATATTTTTTTCCAGTCAATCTCATCTGTCTAATGCTTGGTGTCCGTGCTGTCTTTATGCTGTTCAACATACTGAAATAAGTGCTGAAAAGAACTTCACTGGGCTGATACCTAGACAGTCATTTTATGCATAGTAAGTCATGAAAATAACATCGTTCAGAAATATAAAAATGAATGTACTCTAAAATACTGCTTGTTGGGTCAACCAGTGGCAGATTCATATGCTAGCATGCTACCTTGATAGGCTAATCTCCCTATATACCCACTCTACAAGAGTTATTAGGGGACAAACTGGGGCTGTACCACCTGAAGAGGGGCATCTAGCGTACCCCCCCCATAAACAGCTACAAATACAGACAGTTTTTGTGAGCACATTTTGTTGTCTGTTACCTACAAAAATGAGCCCAGCAGGAAATCTCTGGATCCTCCCGATTACCCACTCTGGCACTTCATACTCATTTTCATTGCTTTAAAAGTGTAAACGACACTAGCATGTTCATGTATTTTCTCTTATTACTCTTAGAATCATTAGCTAAGTTAGCTAGCCAGTCTTCTCTGACAACATTAACTAGCTACATTAGCTTATTTAGATAAGACTACTATTTTGATAAAGTTCAGTTAAGTAATTAAGGTAAATAATTAATGACCATTAACAATTTATACACACAGCATATTATTGACACAGACTGTAAGACACGTGTAATTTTCAGAAACAAGCCATTTATTTAGATTAATTTATTTAGAAAACCTGATTCTGTTCTCTGTAGAAAATACCTTCCATTCTTCCATCACACAGATTTCTAAAAATCATCAATCAATGTAAATCCATGCAAGGAACTTCCTTCCAGGGAGTGTGCACCACCAGAGCAGTGGCTTTAGCAGTGCACTGTCTAATATGTACATCTATGGTTGAACCACATAGAGTGGAGTGATCTAAAGATTTTCTGATACGGATGATCTGAGATGAAGTAGTAGCACTTTACCTGTCTGTGTAGTATAGAACAGTTTTAACAGTTTAGAATATTAAGAAGTTTACTTTATAGTGAGGAGCTACGGCAAACAATTCCAATACTTCTCACCTCGTTCTTCCAGTTTCGGGCCAGGAAGTGCTCTGCTACATGGGCTGGCAGAACGTTTTCCAGTAAAACACGATTCAGGTTCTCCATAGTCTCAATCTCCTCACACTCCTTCTTGAACTTGTTCTTCCACAGGAAGTCCAACCTACAGTAATATTCATTCTGTTACAAGAGGACACAGAGGTGAAGAGACTGGAGGTCACCGTGCTCCTTTCACTGACAAAACAACACAGCAAATCCACAGAGAGAAGCTGCACAGTTTTGCAAGCACCTAGCATTCTGATGAAATATCTGACCACAGCATGCAACTATAGACAAGTCTGGTTTTACTACTGGAGAGGAACTACACGGTACATGATGAAAACAAAAATCTGCTGCATGTAAGACAAACCTTCAGATTCAAACCTTCTGATCAAATGTTGGGGCCAAATCCAACCAAAAATTTACTGAATGTCTACGGTCTAAATTAATCTTCAATGTATTCTGGGTCATTGCATTCCTGGGATTTAGGCTCTGTTATTGTCATTAGATAATAGTGATTATATTAAGTGGTACAAGAAAATTTGTTGAAAAGATACGGTCAATTTAGGGGGACAGCATTTTTTACATCGTTTCTCATTATAAAGACGTAAACTTGTTCATTGGAGTTTCACCAGCAAGCTGGCATTAGCATTGAATGCTAGCTACAGCAATCAGTAGCTAGAATTAAGCTCTGTTCAAACTGGATTAGTTTAACACTAAGTAAGTGTACATATCATTATGGAGTTAATATAATTGTAATGGTGATTTTATTAATGTACAGAATTGGCATCTGAAGTTTTTTATTTCACTGTCATTTGTCTTTTATAATGGTTTATTACAATGAAGTGGAATCATTAAGATATTGTTTGTGTTTTACTTAAATAACTAGAAATTATTTGATTTGTCATTTAAATTCAGATAAATACATTCTGTAAAACACTAGATGACAAATTCATGCAAGACACACTCTGCACAGGTTTATGTTTCATCATCCTGTACATTCTAAACTCAGGTTATGGTTTAGCTTTACAGTAAATGAATGTTGTACTTAAAGAGGGCATTTCCTTCATTTTCCCCTCATTTACCATGACAATGACATCAGATTCAGAATTTTTATTTGGCAACTGCAAGATGTACAAGGACTTTTTTTTCTTCGTGCAGGTGTCAACATAAAATCCAATAAAATATTGAAAAAAAGATAAATGTCTATTATCTACTGCTTTCAAATCGTCTTTAATATAAGCTACTCAGCTGGAGTAGAACAAAAGCAAACCCAAATCAATCTCTCCTGCAGAATATCATGCTTTTGCTATTATCCTCCAGTTCTTTCCCCCTCTCTGACATGGTCTATGCGCAGGCGATAAACTCTGACTCGTGAGCAAATAAATCACATCAACTGCTTCTGTCTGAAATGTCATGTGTGAGTGAGGTCGGAAAGGCATCCAGAGGAGAAGGGAGCGTGAACGTGAACTTCCCCACGTTATCTCCTCTGCATGGCCCACAGCACACTAAGCTGACATCTGTCACTTGTCATGGGACGAAAAGAGCTTTATCAGAGAAACTCTTATCCTTTCCTTTGTTCTTTATGTATGAGTGAGAAGAAAGTTTTCAATTTTCAGTAATTTTGCCAAGAGTGAAAAATTTCTAATCAATCGCAAAGTTACCTTGCCTACAGAATTAAAAAAAAATGCAGTTCCTATTTGTAATCTAATTGGGAATTCATATGCAGTTGTGTGCAGCTATTTTCATCTCATGAAGTTTCGCATATGACTGTACAATGCTAATCATGCCAAGAAGTAACAAACGTGCTGTACTAAGTAACATGTTCTGGCCCTGGACTTCAGCACACTTGTTTAGAAATTAATGAGGTTGAAGTGCAGAACCTCCGCTTTAAAGATATTAATATCCATACTGATTGAACGGAATACAAATTAGAGCCTGTTTGATATTAATTCAATAGCTTTTAGTATAAAGCCACAGGAAGTGTTACTGCCTAAATAACTGCAGACTCCTCTATGCCTTACACACAGAGTGTGATTTATTTGTGTAATTTATTTTGAGGACGGCGAAAATGCGACATTATTTATTCACTCTCTGTTCTATTTTTACTAACTTTCACCAGCAACATAAACACTCTGACCAATCACGGTCATCTCTGGCTACAACCAAAGATGATGGATTGGCTGTGTCCCAGCTGTGTCCCAACATTTTCGCATAAATCAACAGATTAGAATCTCCAGCCGCTGAAAGGGTGCTCACACTAGGCTATGGATATGTGGAAGAACTTGAAGTTTCAGCTTTTGAATGAAGCAGTGAAGTTCTCTGTGCTACTTTCACTTTTCCAAAGTGAAGAGCAGTCTGCCCAGTGTCACCCTGTGCCTGTTCTATGAGAAGCAAACGATATAATTTGCATTCCTGTGTCTTTTCTTATTGAGTACAGTGTGTAATGGCCTTTAGTCTATACCATGCCCCCACCACAATAAATCTAATGAATGCCCCACCAAAGGTCGTTCATATGCCAATGAAAGTGTCCTTGTGCATTGTATGGGTTACGCCCACTGTTCCAGTCTGGGCTTTATAGCTTTATCTTGACATGACCCAAAACTCCCTGCTATACATCATCCTGGAGAGGTAGAACCAGGAGCAGAGAAACAAGGGAAAACGAGTCTCATGGCGCTGTCTGAATTTGGGACAGTGAAATAGGGCCTGAATAACTGAAGGGATGGCTCTCTATACAGCTCTGATGGATGGGAGTGCTTTTCTAAGGCCTGGGCTATGTTTAGCAGCTGCTTTGGAGCTGTGCGGCTTTTTTGCACCTCATCTACGCAAACACTTCAGGGTGAAATCATTACTGCTGGGACGACACTTAGTAGCGAGAGGCGCATTTTTGACGTGTGCATTCTCAACCCGTTTCACTGCTTCTATATTAAAGCAAGCTCTTGTTCTATTTTTCCAGCTTTTTTTTTCTGAGTGAGAAAAGTGCGGCATATGATCATTGCCTGAGAGTCGGGAGAAGAGGAGATATTGGATTACAATTTGAATGTAATGAAAAGTTACTTTTGTGTGTAGTCTTGTTCTGTGGAAAGAAAAACCATCTGTTACATTTCTGCCATGTTTTTGTCAGTTTTTATATCAAAACAAACAGAAAAAAACAGAGACTCTTACCTGTCAATACACAACGCAAATCAGATGTAAATGTGATGCATTTCATAACTATGTCATTAATTTTGTTGTGCACCTACAGTGCAAACTGACAATATGGTTAAAATAGCTTGTTGTTATTGTTAAGGATGTTTCTGGTTAAGAGAGAACATAGAAAATAGACCATCCAAAATGAAAAAGAAATACAAATTAATTTAGTCCATCACATAAATATTAAAAATATCTTTAGACATATTTATCTGCTTATTCTAACTTCTTATCCACCAGTGACTGGTTTCAAATAAACATTATTCAGCAAATCCTTTCAGTCCCATGTGGTCTCATCATTTTTCTATTTGTGGTGTATGATATATTATTATTCACAGATAATTGGGAAGATGTACTTATTAAAGTTACCATATTGGAATTACAGCCAGTAATTATCAACAATAATTTAGCAGCTTATTTTAGCTTGCACAAGCACTGACCCTTGTAGTCACTAATGCTGGGAATTTCCAAATTATGTAAATCCTAAATAATCTAAATACTTTCATAAAAAGACATTTAAATTGCCCGTGATGTTTAATTTAGCTATGTCATGGGCATGTAAAATAAATCCATGATCATTCTTTAGAGTTTAACCTGTGCTCAGTGCATTTGATATATGGATAACAATGTCAACTATGATCTATAGTTAACGGCCCAGAAATTCTGTCAGTTTATTCCTATTTCTTTCTATTCTTAGCTGTGGCTGTGTAAAGTTTTACTTCTGTTAATTTATTTGTTTCGTGGTCGTGTCATAGTAGTGGTAGAATATGTGTTTTGAGATTACTGCTGGACAGCCCAGCGAGCCAGCCTACGAGAGTCGATGTCTCTAACTGAGTCACTGACTGACAGACTGAGAGGCACATGCGTGAGCGTTGCCCGAGACATGCAGCAGTTGGCGCTATATACCTATTAAATATCGCAGTCATACCCTCCCAACACTACCAATATGAAAGTAATATTGGAAGACAGCAGAAATGCTTTCTTTGAAACACCTCACTGGTCTTGCGAAAACCTAATAGATAAATAAAAAACTGATATCACACTTCTTGTCACTGTATTGTTGACATACCACTGGTCAGTGCAGTGAAGACAGTGGCAACAGCAAAGCCACCATTTCTACATCGTTAGTTAATAAAGCACCCTGACCGATAAAATATAGCCATAATGTGTTGTGTGGTTTGTGGTTGCAGTAACAACAGCCCATTCCACAGATGAAATAATTATATGATTTTAGTGATTTGTATGCTTTTAGCTCCAGCGATGTGTTGGCTGGTGCAGTATTTACAAGATATTTATAGATGTCTGGATATGTTACCGCAGGCAAAAATGCAAAATCGGGACTCAAAAATAACCAATCAATATGGTACAGATCAACATCTCTGATCAAACAGACTATTTCTTGATATCTTGATTTGGAAGCCATAGCTGGCACTGACTGCTCATACACATTATGCTGGCGTAATAGCAATACGGCTGCAGGGCACATTTTCTGGGTTATACAATTACTATCTATAATGGGTGAAATATTCTGAGCAGTACACATGTGTGCAATGCTTTTCTTGACATCAAAGTTTTGTTTTTGATATTTGATTTTTGTAAATTCTGTTGGCTTGGACAAAGATTTTTTTAAAACAGAGAAAAAGCCTACATTTTTAAAAATACTAAAACCACTATCCACTAAAACTTAGCTTGCCTCGTTGTGTTTTGTTTCCTCTAGCTAATACATTACATGCTTTTATTGCTTTGTTATTTATTATAACATACTTCTGTCAACCCCAAATTTTAGCGTCACAAATGTTCATATCTAAACTCACCTGCCTGGCCAGTACGAGGAGGGTGACGAAGAATATGAAAAGAGACACTGAACCCATCGTCTTCAAGTCCTTCAGAACTCCTGGCCTTGGTATGGAAGAGACAGAGAGAGAAACAGAGAGAGAAGGAGTGACTTGTGAGTCTAACTGATTTCCCTGTTACAAATCATGTCATCTCTGGTCCAGGAGGGGCCAGCGGGCCATATCTTCTCCAGCTGTCCATTAATAAAGAATGTCAATGTTGTTTAATGTTAACATGGTAGCAGGTTTTTCTACTTAACTATGAAGACTGGTGAATAATTCATGCCTATGTTCCTGAGTACACTGCATGCAGAACAAGGATTGGAATCAGGATTAGAAATCATAGGATGATGCTAAAGAAAATATAATACAGTATCATGGAATATAAAGTACAAAGCCATTGTATCCTAACTCCACTACTGGTGCAGCCAGAAAAGGATGGAATTTTCCTCTTTTGAGTCTTGATTCATCTCAATGTTTCTTCTTCATGCTCTTAGGGAGTTTTCCTGACACTGTCTTTTGCCTCAACTTGATCTAGATCCACATTTCCGGGAAGCTGCTTTGGGACAACGTGTCTTATAAGGTACTAAGCAGTGGGGAAACCTTAGAGCCATTTAGCTCTAGCTTCAGAGAATGACTTGTGTTTTAGTAACTTCACTGTTATTTTTTGGTTAGAAGCAAAAGGGTTGCCCAACAGAAAAATACCCAATCAGGATATTTTTCTCTGTGGCATCTCAGTATATACAGCCAAGCAAGCTCTCCGCCATTGGTAAGGGCTTCAGGACCTAAACTGAAGACCTAATGTGTCAAATTAAGCACCAACATAATTAGGAAATGATGGTGAAATTGCCCTCACGTTTTGATTTAGAATGGGTGAGACCACTTTAGTGAGAAAAAACATTACTTAAGGCCTTCTGAAGCCACTGATAAGTCACTGACTATGAGTACAAGCAGTAGCATGACCGTATTTCAGCCAGTTGTTAGAAATGAAAAACAGCAGCAGCAGTTCTATGCCAGGGCTCTTTACTGAAAGAGTCACTGTAAAACCACTACAAGATAAAATGTCTGTTATAAGGTTCAAATAAAACACAGAATATCTTTTAGAAGCTTTCAATGTCCAAGTGTAATCCAGAATGGCGTGAAACGCCATTATCTCAGCGCTAACATACAATGAGAATCCTACAGGGACACTGGATGAAATTAGCATTATCATAGCATTATCATAATGTTTTTTTTTTTTTCTCGTTTTGACATGACCTGAACTGAAAGCCTAATTCTAAGGCTCACAGTTCACCACTTGCACTTAGGCACTACACAGACTGAACTGAATTGTAGACACCTTTCAACTGAGCAGACAACCCTGTGTAAGGTTGATACATTCAAATTCACTTCTTTATGTAGCTGACTAATAATCAATACAAACAGAACTTAATATCACTATGAAAAGTAAACACATTAATTATTTTTCCCCCATACAAATTATCAACTTCAGCATTCGTTTCATACACAGTCAAAACAAAATGAACATACACTGCATCTTGGCAGTATTTGCCTGGAGACTTCAATCATTATAAACAACCACAAAGAACATTTCATCTACTGTAAATATCCAAATGGATCCTCCAGTGGATTTGCAGCACAGCTTGGCCTTCATAAAGACAAAAAGCTTGGCTTTATTTCAGGCTAACTAACATAAGCCTGTCTCCAGTGGCCCATAATAATAAAAGTCCATTAGGAGGAGGAACTGGAAGCTTTGCAGTGCCCATTGAGAATAACAGGCGATCTATGGGATGGGCAGCCACCCAACAATAGCTGGCCTTAATGAGCACTTATGTTGAAGCCACTTTTGGGTCCAAGCTAATTTAGAGCGCCACTTAAGAAAGGCCAGTATCGGACACAGAATAGCAGGTCATTCCAACAACAGCTACCCCATATGACCTCTTATCAACATGGTAAGGATCGATCATGTAAAAGTCGTGCTGGCTGTGGTCTGCTGCTTCAAGCTGTGAATGGAAATGGTACAGAGGTGCAGTGAAGAGTGCTTTTATAGTTCTCAAATTAATGTAACAATTTGGTTATGAAGAGCCTTGAGGTTCACAAGCAGTAGCCTAGTAAAAAAAGGTCTATACAGCAGGCAACCTACACTTAAAAGTGTTCTTAATGGGTTCTTCAGAAAAGACAATGGTTATATATAGAGCCATGACAACTCAAAGAACCATGCTTAAATGTTTCTTTTCATGTGTGTCCTTATTATGCTACAGTTGCCTTCACAAGTTATGAAAGTCATATGTTGTGACATTCTCAGTTGCCTCAATTATTATTGCTGCTGTTGTTGTGTATAATGTCCAGAAACCATTTGAATATAGTTCACCAAAGAGCACTAAAAAGCTTCTATATAGGGTCTAAAAGTCCCAGAATCTGTTTTGCTGCTATAAAATAACCCTTTTTTACTAAGAGTGTGTAGCTCAGGATCCCACATTTGCAATATCATAGACAAGTATGAGTGATTGAGTGAGTATCTTCAGTTTGTACAGATAATTCTTGCTATACCTAACATTGTCTTGTGTTGGTGCTTGGGGCACTTTTAACAAAAAGCGTTCTATATAATACCAAAAAAGGTTCTATGATTGTACATATGGAACCCTTTTTGTTGCTATACAAAAACACCCCACAATTTTTTTAAGAACCACATACAACAGGTTTTAAAGTGAAAAGCTATTTAACCATGCAAAGAACCATTTAAGCTTTCAAGCTGTTGTGTTTACAGTTCTATATATAACCACTACCTTTACTAAGTGTTTTTATTTCACACTGTTCTACAGAGTGATGCACACTCATTTGCATTACTATTTCCATTACTTAAGACATTGGAGATTAATCTTCACCAGCCTAGAGACTGTCTTTTCCAGGGGACATTGATCAGTCTCACTTGTAAACCTGTAGTACAGTTTTACCTGTACAGTTTCTGAAATTCTCAAGAAATTGGTGAGATTACCTTTTATTGCCATGCACTGTGTCTCATCAAATATTAAGAGGTATATATTTTGTTTTTAATTGGGTCTGGAATGGGAATTTTGTGGAATTTTATGGATGAGATTTCCTCTTGTATAGATTGATGGTGTTTAGGTAGTAATATTGTAATTTTTTTGGTAAGTGTTAATATATGGACACTATATGTACAAAACTATCCAGACACCTATCAAATTAGTGAATTTGGCTACAATGGGGTGAATCCATTGCTGACACAGGCATTCAATTACACATACACAGCTTCTATAAACTCCAAAGGAAAAATGGGACACTCTGAAGCAGCCACACATGAGCCTAAAGTCACCATGCCCAATGCCAAGCGTCAGCAAGAAGGGAATAAAGCTTCTCAGCACTGGACTGCGGAGCAGTGAAACTGTGTTCTCTGGAGTGATGGAGCTCCATCCAATACCTTAGGGATGAGATGGAGTGGAGTTTGTTTGACCAAGAACTGATCATCAAACATCAGTATCTGACCTCACTAATGCTTTTGACTGAATGCAATCAAATCCTCACGCTGTTCTAACATCTAGTGTAAAGCCCTCCAAGAAGAGTAGAGGCTGTTAATGCAGCAAAGAGGGAAAAAAAACCCCGATTAACTCTACTCATGTCAGAAGAAACAATAGAAAAGCAGATGTCTACAAACTTTGGTCATATAGTGTATTTGTGCACATCCTATTGGTCCAGGGGGTCCCATGTTATCTGGAAAGGGCATGTGTGGCTGCAGGTTTTCATTCCAATGAAGCAGGAGCACACAAAGACTGAAGACTGAGACTAACTGGCTAAACAAGTGAAATTACCTGATTGAATTACCGGAATAAAAATCTGCAGCCACACTGGCCCTTTCCAGAGAAGACTGAAAATCCCTGGTCTAAACATCATGGAAATCCACGACTAGTTTCTCTGTCTGGCTAATGTAAATTTCTCAGAGGTCAGCGTGTCAGAGGCTGCAGTAAGGAGAAGACAGGAATGGGGGAAGTGCAGTGGCTGAAAAACACTCTCAACTGAGCTGGAAGCGGAGAAGTTAGGGGATAGCTGGATTGATGAGTAAAATCTGTCAGCTTCAGCTCATTAGCTCTGCCCAGGTTTCCCTCCACCATCTGGTTTCCAGCCTGTTTGTAGCCAGAGATGGTCTTCAGTCCACTCCACTCCTTGTTGACTTTGTTCTGCTCCATCTTGTCCCTGTATCTCTCATTACCCTGACAGAGTTTCTTCCTAAGCTCTGCCAGTACTCGTTTGATCTCCTTCCTATGTACCGACCTGAAGGTCCTCCTCTTTTTATTCAGCAGGTCTTTCACATTCTTTGTGGTCTACAGTTTATTACTGGGAAAACAATGCATTGTCTTTGTGGAGGTCATATTATCCACAAAATAGTTGATGTAGTCTGTAATACGATGACTAAGTCCCTCAATGTTCTCTCTTTAAAGAGAGCAGTGAGAGGAGAAACAACAAACTGGACTCAAACTCACAAAGTCCATGCATTTATTCAGTAGCAAACAGCAGCCTTGTATGCATTCACTCTTCCACTGTTTGACCAAATAAATTAACACTGAATCTACATGCACGATAGTTGACAGTCTACACAAAACATAAAAATGCCCACTTTCATTTCAAATGCAAATACATTTAGATATTTTAAGTACTAAACAGACACAGATACAGATAGAGCCACTGCATTTACATCCCTACTATATCACAACAGAGCTAGCTTACCTTTCCAGGACCTCGGTTTTGTAGAGGAACTTGCTGTACTCATCCAGGAGGGAGGCATGAGTCTGGAGAATGATGATGTTGTATCCCACTACTGCGGTAAGCATGATGAGCATCTTCAGCTCGTAGTTGATTCTCAGGAATACAGAACAGGAGATGAGGCCCAGAATGCAGCTGTAGATGAAATACTGCCAAGGAGAGCAACACAAGCATCATAAGCCGGGGAAACAGCTTTACCTCCATAATGTAAATTGAAGTGATGGTAATGGTGACAATTGTGATCCATTCTGTAAATGATATGATGACGCCGACTGCAGTGATGCATGGTCGCCTTTGCCAACCATGTGTTTGAAATCTTATGTTCCTGGTTAGACATGAACAACTTTATTCTAACTTTATTTATAAAGCATCAGTCACACCGAACGAGAGTAAAATGTGCAATTCACTTGAATGAGAAAGGACATATGAAGGAAAAAACTTCTAATGAAAGAAAAAAAATTGCTTCCTGCAGCAGTTAATTCTGCATTGTGCTGAGTTAATTCAAGTGATCTTTCAACCTGCAAATTTGCGAACCTCGGAAGTGAGAGGCGACAGAAAACGAGAGCGGTCTCTGATGTCTAAGCAATCTAAATGACAAACTATATGTTCCCTCCAATAGCACATTACATCAGTACCGCCTGCACTCGTCTGATTTTTGTTCACTCCAACTAAGAAAAAAGTAAGGCAACAGTCCAGTGTGACCAAGACTGAAGACTGTTTTTACACAGTGAAACTTTCATGCAACTTCTTTAGCTTGAAGCCTACAGGAGTTGCACAATGTACAGCATTTTGCAGCTCATTCTGTCAGCTTCAACAGCAGCAAACCCAAAATCAAAATTCTGATAACACATCATGTCGACTGACTTTAAAACAGCCGAGTTTGACGGATCAACAGACAAAGAATAAAACAGAAGTCTTTATTGAAGTTTATTGGGTGGATGAAAAGGAGACCCTCCCCCCAGCTAACTCAATGATGGTAGTTTTTCATTTTGTCAGTTTCTTGAGCCATGGCAACAAGTTTGAGTTTCTCGAAGCCAAGGTTCCTGTAACCAGCTACACTAACTAGCCAGCTAACGATTAACAGCTGTTTAAACACTATTTATTCTTCTTAGCTAGCCCGCTGTTTTCACAATTTACGTAACAACAGAGCTAAGATTTATTTGGGATCCAAAGGATGAACATTATTTAAAATAAACTGAGATGTTTAATTATAAATTAAATTGAGATGTGGCCCTCGGTTGCAGTGCTTCCAGGACAGGATAAGCAAGATGTCAAAGGCCTAACATACACACAACAGATAAAAACTCAAATACAGAGTAAAGAACTATAAACATATAGATAGAAGGCACACATATAAATTTAAAATTGTACAGAATATACAGAACAAAAGAATGCCAATGTCAGCTGGAAAAAAATACATGGTGACAAAAATGCTGCAAATATGTAAATTACACCTTGCTGGTCACTTTATCGTGAGAATGATATGACGTATCAAAAATACGAGCTGCTAATTTGGCCAACTAGTGGAGTAACTGATTGTGTGTTTTGCAACTTTGACTGATTCTGAATTGCTTATGTAACTGTCTAGCTGCACAGAAATTATGCTGTAGGCAACTCACATCATGCAACTAGTCGCATAAATATTCCACCTTGTAGAGCCAGCCTAAGACTTCTTCTTAAAGCTACAAAACAAATTCAGTAGTAAGCTGCATGCCTTCAGGCTTTGCTTGAGACTTTCTCAAGGCCTGGTGAATAATGAATAACAATGACTGGTGTAAAAAAAGTATTGTGATGAGAACAAGGACTTTTTTTCTAGAAAGACAACATGAAGGCGATACTCACAGGAAGGTAGAAATTGTTCTTCTCCAGGTAAGCTACAGGACGCCCATCAGGCTGCAATAGTGTTTCATTGGATA
The DNA here is from genome assembly GCF_904425465.1 of Colossoma macropomum. Classification (NCBI taxonomy): domain Eukaryota; kingdom Metazoa; phylum Chordata; class Actinopteri; order Characiformes; family Serrasalmidae; genus Colossoma; species Colossoma macropomum. Next base: position 31,676,259 of record NW_023494785.1, on the reverse strand, counting down.
TATTATAAAGGGGTAGAGGAGGTGTCAGGTTGTCTTCCAGAAAGAACTGAAAAGAAAAGAGAGATAAAAATGATGCTCCTGTATCAAGCAGTCATTTTGAGTGCAGTCATTTTGAACAGGGCACTAGAACTGCAAACACTGTTTCAAATGAATGCCAAAGCAGCGCACTACTGCCTGTCAAGTCACCATGCCTGGGGATGTTATCGTCTGCACTGTGTCTTTATTCCATTTTGGATAAAATACATTCATATATAATTCACATTATCTAAGGAACATCTTCAAGGATTGGAACTAAACAAATAAACAGAAGTTGTGAAATGCTATCTGACTCAATTTGTTTCTGCTGATGGAAAAACAAAAGAAAACCGATTAAAACCACTGATCCAAAACCCCAGCGTGCATCCTTCTCGGGTTTGGAGCTTATCTTTTCACATCATGCTGGGTTTTAATGAAAAGCTAGCGGCACAGCACGGATTTGAATTTGAGTGACATGCTGCCTAAAGACAGACAACGGGAAACTCGTTTCTAGTGCGTGTTTACAAATAGTGACATGCACAGTTGCTGGGGTGGCCGAGTTTGGAGGAGAATCAGCCACCCACTGCCAAGTTACAGATGGATAAGAAGGCCGAGCCAAAATGACCAAGTACAACACGTTTCAGCAGTGGCATGAATATTTTTGCCTGTTATTCTCAGTTTAACATGGAAGTGAATGAGAATCTATGAACTTACATATGTAACGTCTTTAATATTGTTACATTTAGAGTATCAGTCAAAAGTTTGGACACATTTTTCTTTACATTTTTTACAATAACAGTGATGGCATCAAAACTATGAAATGACATGACACTATGCAGTGACCAAGAAAGTGTTAAACAAAACATTTTAGATTTTTCAAAGCAGCTCCCCTTTGCCCCAGTGCAGCTTTACACATTCTTGCCATTCTATCAAATGGGTTCTTTCTCAAGAGGTACTTCAAAAATACATTTTAAAATTTTTGTTCTGGAAATAAAGATACTGGTACTTATTAAAATATCTGGTATTTGCACTTATTCCTGTACTGTGATCTTTCAATCTAAGTATCAGCACTGACTCTTGTTTCTGGCAGTTCCTTAGCTCAACTGTTTTTACATCCTTGGTCAAATTACATGTTTGGTTGATTTTCTATGTGACAAGTTTAAGAACAAAATTTAGGAAACAATTTGCATTTATTTGCTATGCATAACAAAAAACATTAAATCAAAAATTGCCCACAGCCATCACACTGTCCACATTGTGTCTATGGTCATATATTTTTCCTATACGTTAAAACAGTAATTGTGTGTTCTCTGTAGAGGGTGTGCTAACTTATTTTCTCTTAGAAAATAAACCTATCATGTAATTTGACCAGGGGCGCACAAACTTTTGCATAAGTAATTTTTTTTCTGTATTTTGTCATCTACTTGTACCAACTAAACATACATTCTCTGAGTGGACAACAAAGTATTCTGGTAAGCTGCTCTGGATAAGAGCATCTGCTAAACATTGAAATGTAAACTGATGAATAGGCATAAACATATCCTAGAGACAAATTTCAAGAATTTAAGCATAGAAATTTGGATTAAAATACCAAGGATAATGAGATTTACATGTTCAATCAGTTGTGTTTAAACTTTTGATCAGTGCTATGGGTATATTAGTGCCCCTTGGCCCCTCACAACTAACGCGTTACTTGCCATGTTGAAGACGGCCATGACCAGGATGAGGGTGGTGGTAGCCATGGTGAGTGTGAGGCGGGGCCAAGGCTTGTCGGCAATGATGCTGGAGGATCGGAGGATCCAAAGCCATGATGCCGAGGCTGTTTTACTGCAGTGCTGGAGAAACAGGAGAAGTGCCAGTTAGACAGGCGGTACGCTAGGATGGATTTATGTGGAGGTCAGAAGTGATTAATCCAACAAAAGTTAACTATTTTTCACACTTATTCTTTACATTTGCCACACACAATAAGTAGCAAAACATTCTGTAAATATACAGTTTTGTCTGGAAAAATATTTTTTTAGAAAAATAAATCCAATAGTAGGATGTTGCCATCAAACGACCCAAATGCACTAAAAATAACTTGAGAAACAGATGGAGAGGAATAAATCTGCAGTCTTGTGAACACTTATGACACATTAGACATTGAGTATATTAGCTCCCAGCAATACAGCAGTGATTATTTTTACTGCCAGTACTTTCAATAAGAGCACAAAATAGCCTTCATAGATTTTGCAGCGTCACTTTCCTTTCATCTGAGTCTGATCTTATCTCTGCAGGTTATATTTATGTGAAAAAGAAGGGGTAATTTAATGATTATCACAAGTGAGAAATCTAATGATGATCACCAACGTTTTAAATCTTTATGAATGTTCCCACATATTGAGCTAAAAAAAGTCATTTCACAGTAAAAGTGCAATAAATCTGTCAGTTTAAATTTTTAATGGACAGCTTTAGATGAGATTACAGAAAAGGAAATGCTCACCCTGTAAAATAACAGCAATGAGCTATAAATGTGAAATTTCATTTGCTGTCAAGTCTGGAAAATTGTCTACAGTTGGCAGAGCTAGCTAAAAACTCATCTATCTATGATGCCCTTCAATTTAATTAATTTCCAGTTAAAATGGCCACTAAGTATAAGCTGTGATATAGGAGATTAGATATAAGATAATTCACTTGCATAAGGAAAGGGAAAGTCAAATTAAAATAAGTAAAAACAAAAAAAAAATATTGTGCAAGATCGGGAAGACCACCAAAACAGTTATCTTTAAGAGAAAATCAAGCTCCCCTCTTGCTTTAAATGTGAAAAAATCCACAGAACTTTCTTTATTTTCTTCCACCGTGAGAAGACAACTCAATGCTCTGAGTCTGAAAGTATGTGTAGCTGTCAAGAAGCTGAAAAGAACATAGACAAAAAAAAACAACAAACAAAAAAAAACAAACTGCAAATTAAAAAAAAAGCTGGTGTCAGAACAGGACTGACCACCCCAAAGTCTAGACCTTGACATCAGCAGAAAAACACCAACTTCTGAGACTGAACTTTGAAGATGTAGAAAAATATAACCTGAAGATTACTATATAAAAAAACTAAAAGCAAGTCTCTTGAAAAGAATGAAAGCTGTGTAATTTTCTGTTAAATATCTGTCTTCTGCTTTTTCCCTGATGCTGAAAAATAACTTGCAGTTAATTACTGTTATGACTGGAAATTAAATAAATGAAGGGTGGTCTCTCGCTTTTGCACAGTTCCGCATGTTGAGAAAGCCCTAAGAATATCTCAAGATGCAAGACTGAATAATAAAACAGAATCACCTGAAAGCTCCACTTCCCATTCACACTCACGAAGTGGAGATGCTTACCAAGAAATGGCCAATGAAGCAGATGAGTAGAATCATGGAGAGAATGAGGAAGGACATTCCAAACGAGATGCCCAGTACAGCAGTCCTGAAATGTCAGTACAGCAAAAGTTCAGTTAGCATAAGGAAAGCACAATTATTTCAGTGTTTTTGTCCAACTGCAATTGATAGCAGATGTTTGGGACGTCTATTAGAAGCCAACGCAAACAAAGATCATTACTAGAATTAACAGAGCTCATTATTTTACTGATGTAAAGCCACACATCTTACATCTTTCCACAGTAATGGTACTGTTGAACATTACCAGACTTCCTATATACACAAACTCTACAAGTACTGTCCAAATAACTTTCTACACTCTATGTCCTCAGCCTTATGTTTTCTACGATTTCACACATAGTTTGTACCGTTTAACTTTAATGAAAAAGGAGACAGAAACTCACTTTGGCAAGACCAGAATCTGCACAATAAAAATGCAGAAGAAGATCAAACAGGCACAGGTGATGTAGTATTTGAAAGCAGGCAAAGTTGTTGCTCTGTACTATGAAAAGAGAATAATTAACAATATTCAGTGGGCTTTGTTGATTAATTTTAAACATCTGTATTCAGGAAAAACATAACACATGGTCAAATTTATCACAAAACCTTTGTTGTACTTTTAACTGCTGTTCATTTTATGACCATCTACTTTATAGATATACTATTTAGGTGTACAATTACAGACTAGGCCATCTGTGTCAGACATCCTCTATTCCTTTCAGCATTGGTCAGTTTCTGACCACAGGACTGCTGTTTATCAGATGTTAATGACATAGTAGTTGTGTAATAGTGTGCTAGTACGAGTGTATTAGACACAGCAGTGTTTCTGGGGTTTTTACATACGTCTGTGTCTGATCATTCATGAAAGGCTAGAGGATGGCAAACACAAACTGTGCATCTGCAAATGAACAGTATCTATCTGTGAACCAGCAAGGTGTACCTACAAAGTATGAGTTTCTAATAAAATACCCGATGAAGGTAATTTTGTAGATTCTTCACTTTTTTATTACATTGTGCCAAGAAATATTTTTGACTACTTGCCAACCTTTTGTAGAAAGTAATGGAAATCCCAGGCTTACCTCTTTTTCTAATGCTTTATTGTGAAAGAACAGTGATATTCTCTGAATGTCTTCAGATTTGAGCCATTGTCTGAAAGATACAGCATGTACATTTGAGATTAGGATTTCATTCCAGAAATTCAAACAGTAAATGACATGGATGTCAATGGGAACTAGAACCTACTTTTGAGAATTGATGCCATCAAATGTTCGTATCATCCTTTCATTGAGTTCCTCCTCAAATCGCTTCTTCTGAGATTTCGTTCTGCGAGAAGCAAGACAGAGAATACTTTAGGAACTTCTTTCACAGTGTGAGCTCGGTAAAATTTCACTAACCTTTACAGAAAGTGATTGCGGCGTGTTTAAAAGGGAACAGGTCGTACCTCTCTGAGCGCCTCTGAAAGTGGTACTGACCCAACGGCACATCCTATTAAAATGAAATTATACACTTTCAGAGTCAGGCAAATGCTCGATATTAAAGGTCATTAGAGATGAAGAGAACTGCAAGTAAACAGATATAAGACTTGCAATCTATTTACAGCAGTTTAAGCAGAAATGCTTAAAAACTAGAAGACATAATTGAATAGGATCTAATTATGCAAACTGCTACAGAATGCTTAATTGGATTAATTGGTTTAGTATTTTGCACACTGAAACTCAACATGGTGCCATGGGCATGGGGCTCACAGCTGTGTTAATTTTGCCGTTCTCATTAGTCATGCTGTCCCGGTGGTGCAGGTTGGCGAAGGGCTTGGCAGCCCCCCAGGACTCCAGGTAACGAGTCATTCTGACTGATGCTCTCATCTTGGCCCCGTCCAGAGTGTGTCGAGGTCTATAGTGATGCTGGGGACTCCTCCTCTCAGCCTGTCCGCAAAGAAACATCAAAATAAAAGTAATAAAGTCTCAAGAAAGAGTGGAATTCAGGATATTCACCAACACGTATGTCATTACTGAATGGGACATTTCTCAAAATATATGGTCAAAATCAAGTAGTCAAGAAAGACTGTCTTACTGCATTGGTCTAACCCTGGCAACTATAACTGTGTAACTAATGCTAACAGAGTATCCATTAGAAGCAGTTACTGCTGCCAGTGATACAGGTATGATGTAATTTTATTAGGCCTTTCAAACAATTAAAATAATTAATCAGGATTAGTCACAAACATTTGTGTAATCATGATTAATTGCATTTGTCTTATTGGCTCAAATTTAAGTCTAAAGAAAGACATTCATTTTTCATTTACAAAGCAGTGCATGTTGTTATAGTCATATGCATGTTGTTACAGCCATACAAAAAAATGCCTTATTCGTTATTCATTAAAAATACTGTTTCCTCATGTGAACGCATAGTTCACATTAAACTGAATAGGAAAATCACGTGAACACAGAAGGGTGAAAAAATAATCTGAAGTGCATAAATAAAGTGAATGTATCCAGTGAGAGCAACAGTGGCTTCATGTTTAAACCAGAGTGTATATATCATATATATCTAGTGTATATATCATATAGATCTTACACAGAGTCATTGGCTCCAATTTATCTGTGATTTTCTTGGGAGCACTGATCAGTGTAGTCTGACAAATTACTGATTAATTATTGCCAGCATCAGCAATGTGTTTTGCTTGTAAATGATACTTCAGAATTGATGTACTCTGGTGATAAACTAATTTGTGGTATTGCAGTAGCTAGAGATAACGTTTATCAAAAGAGCTATCAATGGAACTAGTCTTTTAAAAGCTGTATTTGAACGAGAGTTCTACAGTGGTGGTGTCATAACAACATACAGCGCATGAACAGCTGGGCTTCACAGTGGAAGTAAGAATGATTTAAAGGGCCGAACTAGGAAAATACATTAATGGTGTTAATCATTTATCGTGTTAACGCATTATTAACATATTAACTTTGACACCGCTAAATATTATATTAATTATTTCTAACTCGCATGTCATTTAAAAAAGAGAAAAAATTCTGGCAAAAATGTGGATTCAGAACTTTTATTTTGTACAAAAATTCATGTTTATAAGTAGATAAGGAGAAGTTTTATTATAATATGGAAGTTGTAGTACAACAAAATGACAATAACAACCATAGCGTTCTAAGTTCAGTGCACTGATGGTTAGATTTCCTCTACTTTGTCCAAAATGAGTAGTCTTTGTTGATTTACCTTAGGGTTGATCACTAGATAAGTCACAACCCCATGTTCTTTAAGATAAGGGTCCCGTTCCTGGCCATATCCATCCTCTACTTTATACGCCCCATTCAGGTGCTCCAGTGTGACAGAAGTAATGTGAACACGTCTGTTCATTAACAAGAAAAGAAAAACAAAAATCAAATGTTATTGCAGTGTCAAACCAAGTTTCTCTGACAATACAAAAACATATAAATTGACCAAGCATACCCTGGTACACCACCAGCCTCCATGTGATTGGCTAGTGTCACATCATGTGACCAGACATCGTACTGCCACTTCTGGAGGCCGATGACTCCACAAAGTACATTTCCAGAGTGAACCCCCACTCGCATGTTAATGTCCACACCAGTGGCGTCTCGCACTTTCCTAAGGGACGAAAGCCCATTGGTTGGTTAAAACCCTTTGGCCCATGTATGCACAGATTTCAGCAGCTTTGAACTCACATGCAAACTCCAGAAGCATATGTGACCTTTTGAAATGGGTTTGGCCTTTTGCAATGTTTTTTCAGTTGTTTCCAAGTCCAGGCTGAAATATCAAAAGTGTGCAATGGAGCCCAAAACTAAAGAGAATGGAAAACCATGTCCATGTTTATCTGCCTTGTTCCCTACAGGAGACTTTTTGTTATGCCGTCTAAGGTTAGCCTTAATGCTGAAACAGTAACCCTTCTGAGGAGAAAGGTTACACAGTAAAGAAAAGCTATTCCAGGAAACATTTTTGCAAAGGTCATTGTTAGAAAAACTAAGTTAGGTCTAAACACAGATAACAGAGTCCAGGCTCATATAGTACCCTGCATGAATTCTGAAGCTTTTTTTGTTTTTTATGCAGCAAATATGTGCACTGCAGGCACATTTAATCATAAACACTCAATGGCCACTTTATTAGAAACCTCTACCTTGTAGTTATACTTTGCTGTTGTACAGCCAGAGACTGTAGCACAGTTATTGATGCCCAATTTGAATTAGCCGCCCTCTATCCCCTCATCAACAGTCAGGTTTCTGACCACAAAAACTGCTCTAGTCTGGCTATTTTTGGAACATTCACCATATTGAGTAACAACACTTTTTGGTAATAAACTATTTCAGCTGTCACTTTAAAAGTTGTGATCGCAAATGTGCATTTGTGAGATCCTGTTGGTGTGGGTTCATAGTTCCTTCTTCTCTTTAAATGATGCACACAAAAGCAACTCCCCCTTGTGGAGACACTATGGAGACTGCTAAATCTGCATGGGTGAGTTTCTAATCCATATTCACATACTATCGAAAAAGGAGATGTTATAGAATTCAGCTATAGGTGTCTGGGAAATCACAAAGTGTTATATTTTTAGAAATTTACAACTCATTCAGACCACTAAGACACTCCACAGCTGTACAGGAAAAGTTTCACATTTTCCTAAGGCAGTATGTTGCGCTCTGGGAAGCCCATCAAGACAGAAAATTTGCTCTGCCGTGGCATAACATCTTATTAATACCTGTAATAATTCACTGATTTAAAAGTAAAAAGGAATAAGAAACATGCCCTTAAAATATTATTTGATATCATTATATTAAATAATAATACAGTATTAAGCAAGCTGTTTAAAGAACAATCCTCTCTAGTTTCACATCAATTCTCTTTCCCAACACGCTGATTAGAACCTTTGAATCATCACTGATTTATTTGTCAGTCGACAATGTCCATTTACATCATCCCATCACACAGGCCTAATGGTAGGTGAACCTCATAAAGTGGCCAGTGAGTAAAAGTCCAAGGTCTACAAGGATGCACAAGCAGCAACAATGTGTTTCTAATTAAGTGGCTGGTGAGTGTACATATCACAATAATGGTACAAATGTCTTTTTTCCCCTGCAATATAACTACTGTATCTCTGCGTAAGGACTCAGAAACCGCTAAATCAACTAATCACAGAGTTTAAGGCAATAACAAACTCCCACTTTTGTGAGCAACACCTCTCTCCAAGTTTTCTCTCCATAGCAAATTATGAGCCAGTCAACTAATACAGAGATATCATTCTGCGGCACTGCGGCTAAACAGGACGATGAGATAAAGACAGGCTTAGTCAGAATGCAGCACCACTCATTTCACATGCGCTGACCTCTGTGACCCTCAAGTCATTATCAGGATAGCCAGACATCATGTTCTACTCAGAACCACAACTCAGGCCTATCAGGCTTGGACTCTGAGGGACAGGCTGGGACAGCAAGAGCCTTGGGCCACTTGCAGCATTTGCCACCACCTTAACAGAATTTTAACAAGTATTTAGATATGTGCCATGCACAAGTATTTGCCCATTCTATGCCAAATAAACTACATTAAAATCCCAAACTTGTTTTACAGCTTCTGTCCATAGGAACTTGCACTGTTGATGCATGCAACTGTTATATGTGTAAACTTAAGGATGAAAACTCAATAGAAAGCTTCAGTAAATGACCAAATGTATGACCAAAATGTCCAACATTTATGATATCACATACATAACTGAGTAAAACATTTAAATGTGACTGATATTTATTAAGAATGTATATATAATACTGTACAAAAGTTAAGGCAATGAGAAAATTTTATTTAAAAAATCTATTTATCTGGGCAGTAAGTGTCAATTTGCTAAAAACACTAATATTATAAAAAAATATAGTAATACATATAGTAAATAATATATAAAATATATAGTAATATACAGAGATATATGGTTTTAGGTGCTTTTGCATTGTACTGTATATATACTGCATACTGAATAGAATACCTCCAATAAAAACAATAGACACTAAAACTCTTTTCATAAATACATCCCCAGAACATCTCTCAACTTGTTCAAACCACATCCAGGTCTGACGCAAGTAGAAAACTGAGTAAATTGGATTTTCACTGAACCATTCCCTTGAACATCAAATAGAGGGACTTTACAATGCAAATCACCATGAAAAACAGCACTGTAAATACACTAAAAGCAGAATGGACTTACTTGATGGCCTCACACATGTCCAGACCCATTTTCACACAGTTTTTGGCATGGTTAGGCAACGACTCAGGGAGACCAGACACACAGTAATAACAGTCCCCAAGAATCTTGATTCTCATACATTCATTTTCCTAATAAAATAGCAAGCATTGGCATCAGTCTCAGCATGAACATTTGGAAGGACAAGCAATTTACTCTACGATACACGTGACATGTTCTGAATTGTGTTTCTGGATCGAGAGAGATTTGTAGAACCCTACAGGGTCAGAAACATCAGGGAATAAAGCATGAGTCATACTACGCCATTACATTGGATTAATATCAAGACCACTGGCGGCTTACCTTGGCAATCTGATCGAATTTGCCAAAAAGCTCATTCAGCATGTGGACCAGCTCTCCAGGAGAGCAGTCGCTGGCCAAGCGAGTGAAGCCAACAATATCAGCATACAAAATACTGAAAGAAAACACCACGTTCTCTTAGACATAAGGACAGATTGATGATTAAATACTAAATGTTTAATTTGTGAATTGTGTTTTTGAGTAAAAGTGTTCTTTAACTTGTTCATAACACAGGAAAGATTAAATATTAAATGTTGATTGTGTCAAACTATCACTGTAGACATCAGTTATTATTGGCCACGCATTTTGTAGGGCCCTAAGGCAAAGTCATTATTTTATTCAATGCCCTAATAAAATGACTATGTGGTGTTTACAATATTTTATTTTGCACATTTAAAAAGAAGACACTAGTAAGCATCAGTTAAAACTAACATAAAAAATATCCCCTACTGCTTACAACACCTGAATCTAACCATCTTCACTTTTGGAGAGAAAGATCTTGCTACTCCAAAATGCCACGGTGCATTAGAGTCCTCAAATCCCCCTTGTGTAATGCAACACAGCGTAACTCACAGAAAATGGGCCACATAAGGAGCATTGGCACTACACTTTGGCCTCTAGTACTTACACTAAGAACAGATGATGTTCTCAAGACTGCACTAACTCAGTGTGACAAATACACTGTCTTCTGAAACCCCTCAACATAAACTAGAACTGAAAGGGGGGCTAAAGAAAAGGCTCAGCAAATCAGCTCCAAGGAAGACTGGAGAAAAATACAGACTGCAGGCTCAGTATTTTATCATTTTGTGAGGACACGCAAACAGAAGTCTATTTTATGGTACTTTTATCAGGGGTGGAAAGTACTTGAGTATTTGTACTTCGTTAATACACTTAGCGAAGGATTATTTTGAAAGATTTGTAGTCGAGTATTACTAAAAATGAGCACTTTTACTCAACTACATTTCCATCTAGACTTTCAGAGTATTTGTTACCAATCCCTAAACCCAGGAGAGTTTTCTCTTTTTCTGTGTATTGAATGTTTATCTAAAAATCAACCAAATGTATATCATTGTTAAATAATACAGCCCACAACTATGCTATTTTCTTTTTATCGCGAATCTCAATCAAAGTTCGAGTCTCCTTTATCTGGGTTGTGTCCACGTCGAGGCTGGAGTCTGGAGAGTACAAGTTCGAGTCAAGTCCAGGGACTTTGGGGTGTAAGTATGAGTCGAGTCTCAAGTCTCTAAGGTGCGAGTCCGAGTCAAGCTGTGAGTCTCAGGGGTGCGAGTCCGAGTCGAGTTTCATGTCTCATGTACTAGACCGTGTTGAGTCTGAGTCAAATCTCAAGTCAATCATGCTGGGTCCGAGTCGAGTCTCGAGTCTCTGGGGTGCGAGTCTGGGTTTCTTCTGTACAAGGCCATGTTGAGTCCGAGCCAGATCTAAGTTGCATGTGTACAGGACTGTCGAGTCTCTGGGGTGCGAGTACGACTTGAGTCGCAAGTCTCTGAAGTGTGAGTCTGAGTTTAGTCTTGAGTCTCTTTTGAACAAGCCCATGTTAAATCAGAGTTGAGTCTTGAGGCTCAGGGCTGCGAGCCCGAATTGAGTCTTGAGTCTCTGAGGCAAGTCAGAGTAAAGATTTAAGTCTGGGGTGGTGGTCCGAGTTGAGTCTCGGGGTGAGAGTCTGAGTCGAGATTTAAGTCTCTGGGGTGCTGGTCCAAGTTGAGCCTCAGGGGTGAGGTCTTAGTCGAGCGAAACTTGCTATCATGCCAGCTAGCACATTTGCCGCCATTTCAAGTTGTTCCGCCTCTTGCCTTTAAACACTATGCTTACCGTGTGCAGTGCTTCAATCCAGCAGACTAAAGGGTTTGTTTGCTATAATGAAAGTCTCTTTACCGAAAGTTGTATTGGACCTGCCACTGCTGCGAGCTACGGAAAAACGGCACTGCCGTAATAACTGTGCATGACCATAAGTCCTGAGTCAGTCAACTTGTGAGTTAGTCAATATGCGTCTCAAGTCCAAGTCACTGATTTCAGTCTTCATTTCTGGTGCATCATGTACCACAAAACAAATACAACTTAAACTTTATTGGTTAAAACATTTTTTTACATTTTTTTATATGTAAATACTTTTGGCTCCATACTTTTAATTTTTTTTAATTTTTTAATATTCTGACACCGTACCCATGCTTTTACTCAGTACAACTTCTTAGTACTTTTCCACTCCTGACATTATTTTACTCATTGGCTTTTTAGGTGAGCATAACCAAAGTATAAAGTGCTGGAGTCTAGATCACAAATAATTACGACTTCGCTGTCCCAACACTTTTAGATTGTGTTATATCTGCGTTCTCTTTCAAGCGTCCTCCAAGAATAGTCTACCTGCAACTTTTCAGCTTGCCTGCAAATTCATTAACATTCAGCATATGAGTGAGGGCAAAAATATTCATCCCTGCTTCAGGGTAGTGTGGAGTGTGTGTGAAAGAGACAGCGAGAGCATGGGGGAAGAGAGGTACCTGACATTGGTGTGCCTCTGCACGTAAAGGTTGTGGAAGTTGTTGGTGTTCTCCACCTGGCCAAAATTGGGGCCTTGGAGCCTCTGTATAATCTCAGCCTTCATTACCCGGGCTATGTGAGCTGGCAGCAGGGACAACAGCAGACGCTCCTAAACACATAAACCAGAGAGGCATGCAGTCAGAGGAGACTGAAGTTCCACAGCTCTAATCAATTATGCTAACACTAAATTCACAATCACTGATCATATTATTTGCAATTTTATTCAAAGGTTTTAATATTAAATACTAAATTATCTACAGTGTATTTGTAGTGATGTCAGATCATAGTATCTTCCTTAAAATTGAGTGCCGGTGTGCAAATACAGGACAAATGTATTTTTATAGCCAAAATTTATTATAGCATTATTCTTGATGCTGTACAGCTTTTATTTTGTAATCATCTACCTCTTATTTACCATTCTGGACATAAATAATTTCTTATTTTTTAATCTTTATATTATTCAAAACAATGAATTCATAAAGCTAATTATTTATAAGCATAGTAGCAGCAGGAGTGGGCAATACGGCAGAAATATAATATCACAAAACTCCAAGACATTATCTCGATACATGATATGCATCACAAGTTTTTCAAGAGTTTTTCTAATAAGCTGCAAAAGAAAAAGGCCCCAATAAACCACATTAAAATAGTACCATGAATTCAAGGATTATTTTTAAAATGTATATATGGCACTGCACTAAATACAATTAAATAAGGCTAATTATGCTCTCTAGGTAATGAAACATGGTTATTCAGTGTTCTTCTATCACTGATAATATCCACTATATCCTCAGAAAAGTATAATGTAAAGTTAAACTGTCCATGTTTAATACAAGTGATACAAAATATTACTGCTTTACAGCAGCAATCAAGACTTAAAGCAAAGCTCTTTCATATTCAGATTTAAAATGCAAAGCACACACTAAAAAGTCTACAGGTGTTTTGTTAATAATTTAGTGAGGAAGAAGAGCCCTCTGGAAATTAGTTCCGATATATATTTGCGCACCTTACCGCAGAACCATTTGAACAAATTAGACATTCTGTGTGATTTTTCACAAAAGACGCTTTGAGAGAGGCTGAATTTGTATGTGTTAAAGGCAAAACGTGATACCTTCTCCAGGTACACGCTGAGTCAGAGTCATTTTAATGCTCAGAGTGACTGCCGGAAGCAACCATTACACATAATTGTATAATTGAGTTACATACTGGACTTTTTTTCAGTGGTGAAACTGAGAGCACCTCTTTCAATTTCCAATTCAGCTCCTCTATTAATTAAGTAAATTAGTTAAATCTGAAATTACAGAGCCTGTTTGGCAGCTATGATAGTTTCTCTGCTTAGTGCTATTTGAACATTCTCATGTACTAGGTGAGGTAGATTTGTGTCTAACAATGATTAGCATGTGAAATTCATTTTAACTTTAAAATGATTTTATTAATACAAACCAAAATAACAAATCTATTAACCTTTTCCGTTTGATGCCAGCTTTTGAATTAAGTGGCATATAGCTTCAGAAACAGAATTGTGCAAAATTTAGAGACTTTTCCAGTCAAAATGACCATTTAGTATAAGTTATTCATTTTTAATTAATTTAACACAGATATCAAATTTTTCAGTCCACTTTTTGCCTTTATTACAGCTTCCACTCTTTTCAGAAGACTTGCTTACAGTTTTTCAAAGAAAACTGCAGGAATATTCTACCACACCTCCAAATGTAGTTGTAAATTTTCTTTTTCCAAGTAATCCCATAAACATTCAGTGATGTTGAGGTCTGGACTTTGATTTGCAAATTTTCTTCTTTTTTGTCCATTTCCACGTTTCAGTCTTCTCACTGTGAAAGGTGGATTTTTTTAGATCTGAAGCAAGAGTGGAGCTTGATTTTCCTCTCTCTCAAAGTTGAAAGCTTTAAGTGCTGTTTATCTCATGGGGACAGTGTTCGTGGTCTACCAGGTCTTGCATGGTTGTTGGGAGTCCCATTTTCTCTGTCTTTTAAGAATTTTTGGCCTCCAGTTTTGAAAATTCCTGTTTTTACACTTATTTTACTTTTACTTTCCCTTTCCAAATGCAAGTGCATAACCTTATATCTGATCTCCTCAGAAATATCTCCTGCACTTAAGGGCTGTTTTGACTGGAAATTACATAAATGGAGGGTGGTCTCTGACTTCAGCACAGTACTGTATGTGGAAAAACAGGCTAATTAGAACAATAAATTGTGCAGTAAATATTTATGATGCAATGGATGAAATTTTAATAATGGGCAGCAAACAGACCGTCAAAATTGCAAGATGTGCAGCATATGAATTCTGTTTTAGCTAGAACAGAAAACAGCAGAGCTATTGCTCTGAGAGAAAAGCCTAAGCAGCCGGTGTGGCCATGCCAATCCATCACCCGCTGCCTAAGAGGATGTTCCTGGGAGGTTAATCCAGACGAGAGGATTGAGGCGCTGTATGACCTCTTGTGGAGAACAGTCGGGTGGAAGGCAGCCAATTGGCCAGCAGCTGTCTCTAAATCTCACAGTAAAAGCAGCAATGAGTTTTACTCGCTGTCTCAGCCCTAGTCACTGTGAGAGACCCCTGCTCTGTTGCAACACCAGACGAGCATCATGGGGTTGTCGGTTTCAAACCATTTCAAACTTTACAATGTTCATCTCTGAATGGGCACTGATTTTTTTTTAATATACCTACACTCTCTGACTGCAAAACTAACCTTAATATGTACAGAAATGGCTTGAAGTGATAATCTGACACATCAAAATCAATGTGCTCATCACCAGTAGAACATTTCTACCTGAAAAAGAATGATTTTAATGCATTCTGTGGATCCAAAAGCAGACATTGCTTTGGTAAAATGCTGACTCTTGATGACACTGTTAAAAGTCTAAGTGGGTCAGTTTCAAACTACAGAAGGTGAGGCAGTAGATGTTACTAGACTGCAAATTGGCTACTTCTCCAGACAGGATATAGAACAATATCTGGATAATGACAGCTTATTTGGTTCATATAAAAGTACAACTAAATGTGTTTGAGACAGCATACAGTCTTGCAAAACCTTCATCAAAGACAGGGGAGCTAGCAGAGAGCAGCAGCTGAAGGATAGCAACATCTACAAGTGACTGGTGCTCTTCTCTGGGTGTTATTCACCAGTTTCTACAGAGAAGGCATCTATTTGCTGCAGTGAGGTTATTCTAACATCTCTTAGTAGCTCTCACCTTCAGAGTAAAACAAGTAGTCACTGCCTGCTCACAAAACTGAAATTTATCTGTCCATGAAATATAGACTACTGTTATAGCATCCAATGCATGTAGCACAGACAGACAGACGATTTTATGCCTATACAGAGTGGAACATCTGTCTTGCTGCTATTAAAGTTAGTCACCTAGCAAGCTGCAATAGTTTACAGAAAAGCAGTGTAAGGTAATTTGCTCACCTCATACTTGTTTTATCAGTCTGCTCACTTTCAGTACCTTTGTAAACACGTCCGTTCTGAGTGTTGGGGCTTTACCCAGGAGTGTCTACGTAGTTGGTTGGCACACTGCATTGTGGAAGTTTTTGTTTTTATAGATAAAGCTCATGGAGACTTCAGTGGGAATAAATATGTGAATTCCTCGAGCTGTAATGGAGCAATTAGAACCATTCTTGTATGATTTGTTCTCAGAGATCCTACATAATTGAACTGCATAGCACAGAACAGTGGTGAATTATTCCCATAATGCCCAGCCTTTTCAGTAGCCACATACATTAAGGGGTCAGATTTACTAACCTTTTATGCTGTCGCAAACTCTAATTTGGTGTTAAAAAGTGGCTGTTGCGATTTACTAAACAAGCACAAAGCTCCCTTAGGCCCATTATAAGAGCAGAAGGGCAGTTGCTGCTCTCTTGCGCTTTTTCCTCATTGCACACACATGGATCGTTTTACTGAACTGGTTCAAAGTCAGAGCTTTAAATGCATTTTTGGACTTTTAACTGAAAAATAAACGATTCAACATTCCATTTTGTCACTACCAAAACAGTAATAACACGACCAAAATGTCACCAAATGTTTCAGCAGTGACTGTTATAGTAGTGACAATATTTGCTCTATTTGAACTCAGAAAGGCTAGTCAGTACATGACTAGCAAATGCAGCTTTGAGCAGCTGTGCACACATAAAACCATAATATTCTCATTAAAACACAAGAAAGGTTTACTTAATTGCAGACAATATATGTTTTGGTACTCTGACTTACAGCTCTAAAATGCTGGGGTGTGGCTAAAATAAGGCTCCACCTACAGGTTAAAACTGTGTTTTGGCAGTGCCATGAGAACGTGATACAGCATTTTCAGAATTTTTTTTATAACAATTAAACTTATAATAAATCTAAATTTTTAAATTTTACTTTAAAAGAAATAAAGATATTATAACAACAACAAAAATGCAAAAATTAAGCATTATTTATTTTTTTTTATTTAAAGAAATTAAATATTAATACCCTGTAAATAATGATCTAGGTTCCCAATGATTTAAGTTCCCAAACAACCAGGATACACTTGCACTCGACATGGAACTTGATGTTTATTCATTTATTTAACCATTAGTCACATTGATCTTAAAATGCATGCATAATGATTCAAATGGCAAGCAAGGAATAACTTCTGTGAAGTTGGGCAAAATAACGTTTGCCAGAAAATTAAGACTTCAAAGCTACTCTCCACGCTGGTAAAGAGGGAATATGTCATAATAAAAAAATCAGTCCTCTACACTGTTGGAAAGTCAGCTGTGCTTTTACTAAAGTATCCTGTAGCATGCTGTAAAATGAAGATAATAAAGTGAGAGTGTTATTTTAACTAGAACAGAGAAATTGTGAGCTGGGAAGACCCTTCAGCAGCCATTAAATGTCTTTAACATTACATAAGAACCCTTAGGCTACATAGCCAAGCTGAAGAACACAGATTTACTACAGTCTATATTCACCAAACTCAACAGAATTTAGTTTATTCAAGAACTAACTTTCAAGGGTTCTTACATGTGCTAAGCAAACAGCTCATACTGCCAATATTTTCAGCCACAATGGCTTCCAACCACTACTTCACATATTCAAATAAACTTCACAATCAAGTGGTCAGGTCCACTAGACTGCTAGTGAGATCTGGGAACAGACTCTCATTGAGAATAGACTCTCTACTTAAGGTTGGTAAGTAATTTAACGCAATAGTCCTACCCCAAAAAATGCTGCTCTTCCATCTGTTCTTTCAAAAATAAACAGAAATTATTCAGCCTCTGAGTATCTGCTGTACACTGCAGTTTCTCTATTGTTTTGAAAGTGAAATTTGAAACTGTGCTTTCCTAATGGTCTCTTATTGATGCTCTTGAAAGCTACCATAAATTTAGGAAGGCTGTATCAATAAAACATGATTCTTTCCCTTTCCAAAATCACCCAAACAGTAAGAGCAATATTAAGTTGACCACATTATGTTTCAAGTTACTTTGCTTTATGTGAACTGTGTCCTGATTCAAACTCTGCGCAAGCATGATGGTTCAGTAAAAATAAGTTTAAGTCCATTCATCCAAAATAGGACACTGACCGTCAATGATAGCTCTTTGCAGTTGGAGCAGGATTAATAATGTTTAAAATATACAGTCTAAAAGATAAATGCCATCAAGCTCTTTTTAAATTTAATTTTCAGTCATACTTAATGCGAAAACTGTTGTTCGTCCTTCAGGTTGTCTTTCTTTATCCATTTTTATACTGTCCACGTTCGACCACGCATGGCTAATGACTTGAATAACTCACAGTCAGAATTCATTGCAGCTCAGTGAACATATCCACATGCATCCACACCAATGAGAGACTTTTCATGGCCGATGCAGATAACACCTAAACCTTTTAACACTTCATTTCAACCAGCAGCCCAAGGTGTTAAAGGGGTAAAAGGTGATTGGCACAGAACCTGCTGGCGCTTCTCAAACTCCAGCTTGATGGGGGACTTTATGCAGTTGCAGGTGTCGTGGTAGGTCTGCTTAAGAGCCAGCTCCATCAGGTGCTTGTGGTATGCTCCTGCCATGTTCCCACAGATGAAAATGATGATATTGGCCAAAATCTGTAAAACAAGTGAAAACACAAACAGAGCCTCATGAGAAGTTCATACATGACATATGAAATGTACTATATTATTCACCATTTTGTACACACTGCGCAACCTGATTGGTTGAGAAGTGTTCCAATGATGATCAGTCATCGCATTCGTCTTCTGCCTCTGACCAAATCACAGTCGTTAGGTTTGTGATATCATGTGTAACATACCATTATCCGATTGTACCCCCTAGCAATCGCCAATTTACAGTACTATCATGGGGTGAAAACATGTTTTCTGGTAAAAACTTTTGATGTAATACATCGCGTGTTTACAGCCTATAGATCACTGGTTCAAATAATAAAACCATGTGATTTAGCCTAAAAATGACTTTGACTGTAGCTATGCTTTGTTTTTTATGTTTTTACTAACTGACGTAAACCTCTTTTATTTCCCAGTTCATGTTTTGTGAAGAAATCCATTTTGTTTATAGACGGCTGCATTTGTTTTTTTTTTTTGTCACTGATCATTATTGCAGTAAAAAAAAGTTCTCTCTCAAGCTGCTACAGAACGTTTTAAAGGCTGACAACATATCAGGGCTGATATTAACATTACATATTATAAGAAAACATATTAAAAGACATAAAAGATACATACAAACACTTCTTCACTCTTTCACACTTTTGTGCATCTTAAAGCACACATGATGGTGTGTAATCATTTAAACCATCGAACTGAATGACAATCTCAATAGATAGATGCATAGATAGATAAATTATAGATAGATAGACTATTGTTAATCGGCTCAAGCTTAACAACCATGATTTTATTCGTGAAAACGAACTACTTTGGATATTCTAATGCTCAAATAACCAAACATAAGAACATGTTAAAAACACAACTGCATTTAAAGGTAAACATTTTTCTTTCTCACAACATAGAATGACCTCTTTCAGTTTAAGTGCTGACCCATAGTCCCTTGTCCAGAAGTCAATAGCCTTTAAAATGGCTGGCTGTTTTATGTTCCTTGCAACTGAGCAACAATGCTAGCATTGAACTGAAATGTTTGCCTCAGCGTTCTCATATTTACCTCACCTCTACTCTTGTGTTTTTCACTAGCGGTTTTGAAATGAAGCTACTTCAGAACCAATTTCTTTGACAGGCCTGCAAGTCCTGTTATTGATGTAGTACGTGTTCTTGTCTTCTGATCCACCAAAAAAACTCTCTGTGAAAAAATCTCTCTACAACAACTGTAGGAATAATAAAAAGAAGTAACATGTCAGAACAAATAATCTTTGCCATTCGGTCAGACAGGCTACTTCAGTGCAGTTCACATGTCCAAGTGAACTTTACTCCACGTCATCAATCTGTACAGCGGGTTCACACAAGCACGTGCTTTCCAAGTCAAAACAATTTCATTGGGAGCTATTCGTAGACCACCGTTCACACACACCAAAATAACTTTTTCAATTCGCTGTCTAAAGCTCAGAGTCTCCAAGGATGACTATTTCTGACCAGAGAACGACAATCCAATCAAGTGCTCAGCTGGAAGAGAGAGTGTGGTTATTGCAGTCAGAGTAAGCAGCACTGAAAAAGGGCCTCCATTCTCTGCCTCTTCTCTGCCCAGTCGCTTTTCTTCACTCTTTCATGCTCCTTCGTTCAATTACCGTCCCGCCACTGAAAGGCTGTATCCCTGATTCCCCTCTGTCTTTTATCTAAGCCTCTGCTTTGTCCCTTGCTTTCAGCCACACTTTTCAGAACGACTGCTAGCAGAGTGCAGAGCATCAAAGGCTTGATTCTTCCATGTTTTTTTTTTTTTTAATTACTCTCAACCATTCATTTCATTTGGGTCCCCAGGAAAGAGTGTCAGACTCAGATTGGCAGTCCCACTTGGAGCTATGAAAACTTCAAAAAAACAGTCTGACATGGTTAGGAGGGAACTGATGAGTCACTCACAGTGAAGGGAAAACGCAACAATAGCAGGCGTCTTGCTGTGACTGACTGACGCGGACCCAATATTATGTGACTCAAACACGCACAGCATTCACACATTGATTTGCCATCACTGCGAATGAGTCTTTATGACTTTAAAGTATTGAGCCTTACCTGCCATCATTTCACTGTCAATAAGTGCACATGAGCAAATACAAATCCAATAGCATCTTGTGACTAAAAATTTATAGCAACTCACTACAGCTGTCACGATTCATTGGCTAAGCTTGTTTACTTGATTTAGAAGAATCAGTGGCTGAAATGTACCTGAAGTGACAGTGACTAGTTGGCAATTTGCACAACGATCATGCATATGTTTCTCTTACAGTAAGAAATAGACTGATGGATATCATCCATATGCATTTTTTGCCACAGAGTGTAATTCACAGGAAAAAGAGTTTATCATTTTCCAGCAAATTATTTTAGAATCTTTGGAAGGCTGTGCATGATTTCTTACTGTTCAGTTAAAAAGGGCATTCTGGGCTAAAGCTATTGCTTGTAATGACATTTATGTTATGTTGTATTCTGCAGCACACAACTATATTCCTCAGCATCAGTTTGACAGAAATCATGATATCATCAGTGATCTATCACTACAATACCTAACATGTAGTGGTGTAGCGGTTCTGAACCGACACCGTAATCTGGGGTTTGACAGCCTTATGGTTCAGCTCACAGTTCAATCAAGCACTCGACCATGCTCAAGCTATTACAAAGGCAATAGGTGCATCACTGAGTTAGACAATAAAAATAATGATAATAATGCTAAGTTTTATCTTTCACAGCCTTTCAGTTTATTTATATGTGCCTATTTCAAACTATAGAGAATTAAGGATTCCGATTGCTGTTAAATGTGTTTATGTGTTTATTAAATAGAGCACTGATTCGAAATTCCAAGCATGCCACATTTCAGAAAACATGTGGTATCAAAGATATATGAAAAAAACAAGCCAGAAGTTGATGAAGAGCTGGGTAGGACACAATTCATTGCAATTATGACACACAGCTGTTCTATCAGCCTCTCTCTTGATAAAAGGGAAAGTTGAAAACTGAATGTTGGTTAGATTTATTCCACTTGATATTTACATTTAATTTACTTGCCTTTTAAATTTGTATACTCGCTGATTCATACAATTGCTTTAACTCATGATGTTTTCATTTTTATTCCAGCTGAATTTTCCATTTATTTTACATATTTATGCACTTTATTTTGCAAAAAGACAAACTTTTACAAGTAACTTATTTTATTGTCTTTTTGAAAAGACTTCTCGTTTGTACATGTTGCATCACAATTACATGCAATTAAAAAATTTTGATTACAAATCTAACTCACATTTATTAACAACTCATACTACTGAGAAATGATAGACTTCAGCTGAGACTAACCCTTAATTGCAGAACCAAAAAGCAGCTATTTCTGCCCTTTAATCTGTTCTTCTCCGATAAAGCTGATCTCTGAATGCTGTTAAAGCAAAAATTATATATGTAAAGAATATGATTTAACAACGTAAAAACAATGTAGATTTTTATTTTGTTTGTGTTATATGATTATAGTAGCTGATAAATACAAGCAAGATAGCGTAAGCGTAACTCTTACTTCGGTTGTTGGACAAGCTTTTATCTGTAACAAGGTAATTATGAAATGCCTGCATTTTTCACCTGAATGTGGAAAACATGAAGAAGCAAGGCTATATCCAATGATTGGATAAGATAGTTGGCTTCCTAGCATTAATGTCAGCTTTCTGGTTTTGTTCTACCCTCACTAGCTAAGGGAAAAAAAACATTTCAAACAGCCTGCCCCCACAAATCCACCCCCAAGCAGTTAGAGTTTTTTAGTTTTTAAAAGGTTCTTTCTACTATCAAGATATATTCCTTCTGTCATTCTAGAGACTGCAGCTGTTGTAGGATGTGAGTAAGCAAATGCAGCCATTTGTCTATTTGGACTTTGATTAAAACTCTCTTGATTCAGTGTCAAATGGCAGTCCTACAATTTACATAAAAACATGAATGTTTAAGACAGTAGGTGGGTTTATTGATCCTAGCTTTTCTTATGATTACACTCATTTATAGTACTTTTTTCTGATCATCAGAAGCCAAACCACTGCTTTGTCCAGTATACTGATTCTTCTGTTGGACAAGAAATATTACAGTGGACCATGGGAAAAGTCCAGGGCATTCAGGTAAAGAGATTCATGAGGTCACAGACTAATTCAGTTGGACACACCAAAAGTCCATGGAAGGGTCCACTTCAAAGGGATGGTCTTTTTATTTTCTGAGAAAAGGACAGCCCGGGGAGTCATTACTGAAGCACTCTGCATGAATATTTTACCACTAGAGATGGAGACAGAGGGTGTAGACCTGGCTTGCCCTGGGTGCTACCATCTGAGTGTTTGAGTGTTTTTCAAGGGAAGTGAGAGGTCGTCTGTCTGGTTCTAAAAGACTGTCAGTACATTTCATAGTTACCTTAAACACTCTGATGTCTGAGGTCATCTAGCAGTTCTAGTTTCCAGAAAAGGTTCATTTTAGAGGTCAGATATTGAACTTATCAGGACAATGTGAATGTCATACACTGACTATGACTGGACAATGAAAATGCTAATCTAAGGGTGATCATGAAAATGTTGCTCTGAGGTTGATGGATGCATACAAAAATCAGGACATGCTTAATGCCATGCACATTTTAGTGTTTTCCTTATTTACAACATTCCTGATTTATCAGGTAATAGGACCTTTAATACTGACTGTGTCAACACATTCACAACATTGAGCGTTTAAAGTTATATAACTTTTCAATCAATTGAGATAAACTACCTTAAAATTTCACATTAAACAAGAGAAGTGGAGCCTTCTGACAATATGTGCCATATATGGTATTATGTGTTCTATAAGCTTCTGAAATCCCAGACCTGAGCTACGTTACATCTGTGAAATCAGCTGGTTTGCCCACCCCTTAGATTTCAGCGTAGAGAAATCAATGTTATTTTTTTTCTACGTTTTGTTGTTGTCATCGCTTAGAAGCCACAGGATTAAATACACCATCCAGCAAATCCAATAAAACAAGGATTTATCTACACAGACTCTCTTGCTGTGGTTTAGGTCTGAAAAGGCGACTGCAGACACAGCATTACTTTTCAAAACTTCAAAACATTTCACATCAGAATTTAGAAAAACAAGATTTTCTTCAAGATTGGAGTTGAAATACTACAGCTGCTTTTCAAGGGTGTTAATGGAGAGGCTGAAGATACTAAGTGTAATGTGGCTAGGTACAGCTTAGGTAGCAAAACATCACCAGTAAAAGCATAAACTAAAATGTCTACTGACAGAGCTGAGAAAAATAATAAAAAAAATAAAGACAATAGAGGCTTCTATACTTTGATAGTGGATGATCTTTTTTGTTTTGTTATGTATGTTTTCTTTGTTTTTATGCTTCTTATTTTACACTCTGAAAATCTGCTAACAACGGCCATTGTTAAAAATCTGAGCTTGTGCTGAAGCAGAAGATTTAGTGATAATAGTGTAATAAGTTAGTCAAAAATATGAGAACATGCCCAGTTAGCCATTTGTAGGCGCATGATGTGTTTATCATGCTGCAAACCAGATATTCAATTATTTTCAATGGAGAAGCAACACAAAACTCTGCCACTTTCAGCAGCGACAGCAGCATACCACAGCAGAGAATGTTTCAGTACCACCAAGACTTCAATTTTTCCAACTTTTGCCATTTACTATCACAGTACAATAAACTGAATGTTGATTTTTTTTTGGGAGCTGTGAATGCTCAGTGTCAGGCACACTCTGTAACAAACAACAAAAACATGATAAGAAAACAACCTTGAATAAACAATCTGATACTAATTTACACTGGTAATGCTGTCACCATGGCAGCTTTTCCATGTTAATAAATGATAAACTATGCAAGGCAGTGGTATGGACTGAGAACTACTGACCACCTCTGTAATTTACATTCTTAATTTTTAGACATTTTGCACATAATTTACAGTCTGTCGTGTGTGCATGTGTTTTTCTCCGCTTTGACTGTTTCCCTGAGTCAAATGCAAACCATAGTCAAACCTAAAGGGGCAACAACAAGACTTTCCTCTAGAATTTGCAGCATTCACTGATGTTGATAATACAACCCCATTACCAAACAAGTTGAGACGCTGTGCAAAATATTAATAAAACCGGAATGCAACTGTGTGCAAATCATTTAAACCCTATATTAAAATGAAAATAGTACAAAGGCAATGTATTTAATGTTGAAACTGAAAAATTGTATTGTTTTTGAAAAACATATATGCCCATTTCGAATTTGATGCTAGCAACATGTTTCAAAAAAGTTGGGACGGGGGCATGTTTACTACTGTGTTTCATCACTTTTAATTTTAACAAGACTCAATAAGCATTTGGAAACTGAGGACACCGATAGGTGCAGTTTTGAAAGTGTTTACCCATTCTTGCTTGACATTTCGGGTACTCACCAGTTCGGCATCTACTTCGTCAATTTTTTTTAATGCACCAAATGTTTTCAATGGGTGACAGGTCTGGGCTGCAGGCACCTGGACTCTTACTTAATACGCGCAGAATGTGGTTTGCCATTGTCTTGCTAGAATAAACAAGGCCTTCCTTGAATAATACATCAGCATTAATGGTGCCTTCACAAATGTGTAAGTCACCCATGCCATCTACACTAATGCACCCCTATACCATCACAGATGCTGGCCTTTGAACTGTGCGCTGATAACAAGCTAGTGGGTACCTCTCCTCAGTAGCCCAGAGGACGCAGAGTCCATGATTTCCAAAAAGAATTTCCTTTTTTTAAATTTGTCGGACCACAGGACACTTTTCCAATTCGAATTCCAATCTTAAATGAGCTTGGGCCCAGAGAAGGCGGCGGTGTTTCTGTATCCTGTTTATATATGCTTTCTTCTTTGCAAGTTAGTACTGGAGTTGAGAAATCTGTCAAGAGCTGCCAAGAGCTGTGAAGCTGCTCCAACATAAGATACAGCATGAAACAAACTACTAGAACCCATACTTTGACAATATACACTCACCAAGCACTTTATTAGGAACACCTGTACACCTACTCTTTCATGCAATTATCTAATCAGCCAATCATGTGGCAGAAGTGAAGTGCATAAAATCATGCAGATGCAGGGCAGCAACTTCAGGTAATGTTTACATCAACCATAAGAATGAGGAAAAATTGTGATCTCAGTGATTTTGACCACATCATGATTGTTGGTGCCAGATGGGCTGGTTTGAGTATTTCTATAACTGCTGATCTCCAGGAATTTTCACACATAACAGTCTCTAAAGTTTACTCAGAATGGTGCAATAAAGAAAAAAAATCCAGTGAGTGGTGGATGGAAACACAGTGTTGATGAGAGAGGTCAATGGAGGATGGCTGGACTGGTCTGAGCTGACAGAAAGACTACGATAACTCAGATGACTACTCTCCACAACTGTAGTATACAGAAAGGCAGTTCAATGCACAACACATTGAACATTGAGGCGGATGGGATACAACAGCAGAAGACCACAACCGGTTCTACTTCTGTCAGCCAAGAACAAAAGACTTCTTCTGTTCTGCGGTGGGCACAGGCTCACCAAAACTGGACAACTGAAGACTGGGTAAATATAGCCTGGTTTGATGAATCTTGATTTCTACTGAGGCACACTGATGCTAGGGTTAAAATTTGGTGCCAACAGCCTGAATCCATGGACCCAACCTGCCTTGTGTTGTCGGGGATGTTTGATGGCACCCTCTGGGCTTGTTAATACCAAACAATCATCGCTTGAATGCCACAGGCTATTTGAGTATTGTTGCTGACCATGTGCAGCTCTTCCTTTATGGTTACAATTTACCCATCTTCTAATGGCTACTTTCAGCATGACAACACACCATGTTACAAAGCAAATGCTGTCTCAAACTGGTTTCATGAACATGACAATGAGTTCAAAGGTCTTCAGTGTCCTTCCCAGTCACCGGTTAGAACTCCAATAGAACACTTTTGGGATATGGTAGAACGGGAGATTTGAAATCTGAATGAAAGTGCACCTGAAAATTCATCAGGAATTGCATAATCATATCAACAGGTTCAGTCATACAAGTTCAGTCATAATGTTGACAGATAAAAGTCACTTACCCTCAGCAATGTGAACCATTAAAGCAGAAAGCTCAGATCTGAGCAAAAAATCAGAAATAAGCAATGGGGCTAGTAACGTGAACATAGGCTTAGACTTCATATTCTCTGAAACATCTGCAGCTAAATGTATAATACAGATTTTCAAAAAGGCCTGCAATATTTACGTAGGCAACAACAAACAAACAGAACCTACTGTTACTCTTCTGCGGTAAAGCCGCTACAACCGCTCTCAAAGTCTGATGAATCATACTGAGCCATTTTGCATATGGAGACAGCAAAGCTTTTCATTATTCTGACCTATGACATTAAAAGGCTTATCAACAGAACATAAGAGGAGCCTGAAGCCTGAGAAACTCTCTAACTCCCACAGAGGGTTAATGCTCTTGCCAAGCATCCTCTTGAATTAGCACACGCTAACGTCATAAACTTCTCCTTGCACCTAGCCATGGACCCCAACGATGAACTGCAATAGCTATAGATGTTCTCAAAAGTTGTCAGTTATCTTAACGAGGTGAGACGTCCAGATGAGTGTGGTGATGGTGTTACACTGTAGAAATCTTCAGAATTACTTAAGCTCTTTCAAACTATCTGCTGTGCAGACAATAACTGACAAACCAAATCAGTGAAAAACATACATTTCATTGTCCCAATTTCACCATCCTAAGCTATTTTTTAGAAGACAAAATTAAATAGTGCACGATGTCTGTGCAGCTAAAGTAATAAAAGTAAAGTAATCTTTTTGACAACACTGACAATAAAGCAACACCAAAAAAAAATATATATATATATATATATAGATTTTTACCATCATTGAGAAAAAAAATACTTTACTGTTAATTAACAGATTTTGTCTGGCACCCCTGCTGCCAAATTTTTTGTCCTTTTTTTACATTGTAGTTTTAAATATTTGGTTTAACACAGCATCAGTTTTAAACAATTTTGTATATGAAGTATTCAACAATGTTTAAATGACGCTCTCTAATGATGTTCACTTGGACAGAAACATTAAGACAACACAAAATTGGGAATTGTAAGTGCTAAGTTTTAAGCGAAAGGTCCCTTTAAATCTAGTGCATTTCCTGCATTAAAAGGAATATAGAAGATTTTTCTGATAATGTCAAGAGCTGAAATCTTGACTGTTCTTAGAAACTTGACCTTTTTGTTAATGCTGAAAGAACAAAACACTCAAATTCTGCACCATTCCTATGAATAAATCTAGGTCTCTATCCAGTCTAGGCATTTTCACAACATTTTCAATGATCTGATTAAACACCAGGAATCACGCATGCAAAACAAATTAATCACAACTTAAACCTCAGTTCTTAAAATTGTTCCGTTTTCTTAAATAGAGATGACACAATTTATATGGAGAGCAGGAAAGTTTATTAAGAACAACATGGAAATCAGAACAAAAACTGGTTCTCTGAATACTCTGAAAGAGGTACAGATATTATCATACAGTACTGTGCAAATGTGTTAGGCACCTTAGCACATTAAAACCTAAGCACTAAACACATTTAAACTATTTTTATCGGCAATAAGTGTGCTTGGAAAAACAGCATTTGCTTTATTAGAATAAATTCAAATAAACCTACTCTGAAGAGTTTGGTACCTTATTTCTCCTTGGCACATCCAGCCATCACATAGAACCGACCAGATATCTTTTCAATCCTTATTTTCTCAGGTACCTAAAATTGTTGCACAGAAACCGTCCAGCTTCAAAAACGTCCAGCTTCCATTTGGTTAAATTCTCTTAAATTTAGATACATAAATTTAGATTTTCAATGAATGGCTGACATCAGAGCAGACTAACTAGCTAGGTTTCAATTGTAACCTTACTTTGGGATCATGCTAGGATTTTAAAATGACCTCTCTGACTTTTTTTTTTAAACAATCATGAATCTCAGCTAGGGAGCTCTACAGTGGTTTTCAACTACAACAAAATCCGAGCTAGAACGTTCTGTCCCAACTCTTACCTCACAGCACTCACTGTTCAGGCCCACTTCTAACACTGAGTGTTTTACAAGGATTATATCAACCTACATCTAAAGCCCATCTCAAAACATACATCTAGGGGAAAGCATTAACGATCAGCAGATGAGAGAAAAGGGAGTCTTTCAGTTCATTAGAAATCACATTGTCAGTGATCAGCTCTGCATTATCTTAAAGAAAGTGGGCTAAAGTTACACTCTCTGGTGTTCTTTTAATAGACTCAGTGGTTGCTGAAGCAACAGCTAAGCCTGAATCAAGCTCTATATCCTTGAGGTAATAGGATTAAATCTTGTGTTTTTTTCTTCTCTAGATTGCTCATTAAATCAGCCAGGCTTATTCAATGGTGTGAATAGGAAAAATGGGAAAGGGTGATGTTACACAGGCTGGACTCTTGCTAGATAAATTCAATGTTAAAACTGGTGCCCTCACAATGAACAGCTCATCTTCAGTAAACTTGCATGAATGCAAGAACTGCATTCTTCTACACCTGTCAGGAAATGCTTTGTTGGTGCGAAGACTTTGTTTTGGTTTCAGGACCAGAGATGTTGTTATCTACCAGTTAGCACAGTCATTCCCAGTCTCTGCAGTATTACTCTAAAACTGTGATACACGGAAGATTGACAAATTAAAGGAAAAATCTGAATAAACGGAGAAACAAGAAAAGAGGGCAGATGCTTCCAGACACGTGTACAGCATGATACAATTAAGCAATGAACATGCTACCATGTTCTGTAGCACGTATAAAAATGCAGTGCAGGACCAGTTGACTTTGATTTTGGCCCAAGATGGCACAAGAAAAATCTAATCTCTGACTTTAAAAGAGGGTTTATTATAGAAGCATGGAGAGCAGGAGCTTTGGTCACAAAGACTGCTCAGCTGGCTGGTGTTCCAATAGCAACAGTGACTAAAGTGACACCTGCATTCAAATCTATGGGAAAGGGCATCAATATATAGGTTGGAAATTGTGCTTGAAAGCCCACATTCAATCAGCGTGATGCTTGAGAATTAGTGCAAAAGGTTGGGAAAAACAAAAGAGCAATTATTCCTCAGGTAACAGCGAATGTCAATGCAGAACATGATCAGAATGGGTCAGCAAGACTGTCCACAACTACATAGGGCTGAGCAGAGTAGGGCTGCAGCGTATAAACCCCTCATTACAAAGACAAACACACATCTGATAATTTAGTGGTGCAAAAGCCACATGCACTTGTCTACAGAAATGTGAAAAATAAGGCTTGACCCCTAGAGTGAGGTGGTTTGGTGGCTCAATCATGTTGTTCATTTTTGTCAGGGTCGCTGAATGGTTTCATGAGTATGAAAATGATGAAAAACATATGTTATGGCCTTCACAGTCACCATATTTCAATCTGACTGAACATCTATAGGAGATTTTGGACCGATATATTAGACAGTGCCTTCCACTACCATCATCAAAAATACAACTGAGGGAATATCTCTAAAGAAATGGTGTTCCATCTCTCCAGCAATCTCCAGTACAAGCACCGGTACAAGCTCCAGTACAGTTCCAGAGACTTCCAGAGAGCAGAATCGATAGCAATCTATATAGTGCACTGAAGCTGTTCTGTCCCACCTTACAAAGACATTTGTTGGTATTCCTTGAATTTGGAACTCATCTGTACATTTATCTATTGCTGGACAGTATTAATAAAATTCAGTATTATAATATTTGCTGAATACATCATATATCATCTGCAGTTGTATTCAAAAGTTTGAATAGTCAAATTACATGTATTGTTGGTTTTCTCAGTGAAAATAAGTTTACACGTCCTCTCAGGGATGTGCACAAATTCTATTCATTTTAGTTATACACACTGGAACAAAAAACATAAAATAGACCACATTTCAGGTTTTATTTTTTTTTTTTCAATATGTTAAATTCAACAAATTAGCACTGTTTGTGTATTAAAATGTGCTAATGTGTGTTCTCTGAACAGGATGTGTTAATCTTTTTGTTTTTTTACTTAGAATATCAACAAAACATGTCATTTGACCAGAAGACCCCAACACTTTGCACATGACTGTATATTAAAGTTTGCACAAATAAAGTTATTGAGCCCATGGTTCCTGAGTGCTGGTACTCTCTGTTTAAAACATACTGGTACGGGAAAAGTTAATCATACAGAAACCACATTTACAGAAAAGAAACTTGTTTATGGACTGTATTGTGTTCTTTAAAAACAATCTGAAGCATTTGAATGATATACATCACACTTAGTTGTTAGGTCCTGGATACCACACAAAAACATGCACAAAATGTAATTTAAAAACTAAAAACTAACCGCTTAATAGCAAGGACAACACTATTTTACAGGCAGTATATCATGAATGTGATGCTCATTATCTATCAAATACATCGCTAAAAAGATCAGCAATATCACGGTGTATTTACATCATGGTATACCTGCATAGACAATACACTGTTCAGCATTACCTTTACTGTAACTAAATATATGCATCAAAATTTTATTTTTTTTAAATATTATACTGAGAGAACATATACATAATATTCCCTTCACTGTTAAATTAAATAACTGCTAATCAGCTATTCATCTGTAACTTCATAGATTCAGATCATTTAAAGGCTCAGCTACCTGGCCTGTTATTCATTGGGTGGGGGATCCTGCTGTGAGAAATACACTGGAAATGATCACAACTGCACTCAGATCATCATTTGGAGTTTAACACAATGATTTAATCAGATTATCTGAGGAGGTGTGTGGTAATCTGCTTATGGTGGCTCTAAAGGTCATTGAGAATTACTAATTCCAACACAGGTGTTACAAAAGGTCATGGCTGATAAGATTCTAGCACTGGTAAGAAATCATTCAGCATGAACAACCAATGTTATGGAAAGAGTCTCATTACATAAAGAAAGATGGTGATAGAGGTGGGCGATATGGCAGAAAAGTAATATAAATAATATTATAAAATGGATAGTTCTGAAATCTGATTGGCTGGGTCACGTTCAAAGCCTTTGTACATATGTGACATTCACATTTTGAGCGCATACATCAACTGAATTCTGGTCTGAAAATTTTTTTTCTTGTATAACCATAGAACATAGTACTGATAGATGGGGCCAGGCATCAGCATGTATATGAAGTAAACAGTCCAAACCATCTTAAACATAACCTACATAAGATCACCAAAGTAGAGCTAACTACAATATGTTCAGGATGACCAAAAACTAAAAAGGTGATTAAATGACTTGAATATACCATAATGGGCTACTGAACGTTCTTTCTTACAAAGTTCTAACGTTATATTTACCACTCATTACCAGTCCAAGCTCAAATGAACTTTAGAGACTGTAGCCCAGAAGTTGTCAGGCACAGTTTGTCAGCCGCACTGTACCCCGTTCATCACTGGACAGTTTCTGATCACAGGACTGTTGTGGACCAAACATAATTTGGGTGGCTGATCATTCTCAGCACAGCAGTGACACTGACAGGGTAGTGCTATGGTAGTGAGTGGGGTGCTGGTATGAGCTAGTATGAGATAAAGAGGTGTTGCTGGAGTTTTTACAATGTCAGTGTAACTGATGAGTTAAGAGTCATCCACCACCCCAAAAAATATCCAGACAAGAGCAGCTCCGTGGTCAAAAAGTGACCACCAAGGATGGCTAGCACAAATTGCACATCAAGAGATGGACTTCATTATCTAACTGTACACCAGCAAGATGGAGCTACAAAGTAGGAGTTTCTAATATAGTGGCAAGCGAGTCTATGATGTGTGTCAGGAGAAGAGTTTGCAACATTCCCTTACACCAAACCCATTATACAGAACTAATATGAAACCTTGACTGTAGGAAAATGCAGAATGATGCTAAATATATTATTAACACTTCACAAAAGTTTAGTTATGATGTCTACTGGTGAACCAGGTTTCTCAAGAGTTTGTGATAACCTCAGAACATCTTCAATTAGCTTGCCACAGCCAGTGGCACTGCAATTCATTAAAAAATCTGTCAACCTAGAGAAACAGACTTCCACATGCACCTTTCAGACACTTTTCCCCTCAGATGCCGAATTCAGAAAGATCTATAAATCATAATGGCATTTTTTTCTTTTTATTTTAACTGAAACAAGCTACACTGAGGACACTTCACTATTATGAAAAGAGGGCCATATGGAATTCTTTCAGATGTGCTTCGAAGCTAAATTTGTGATGGTAGTCTTTGTTCAAATCTGTCGAAACCTTTTGATCAGTGCCACAAAGCTACTGTCGCATTCTGTTCTCACTGTACTGTTAGTGCTGCGCATAATTTATTCAGTCATTCTTGCCACTATATTCAGGTTTACCTTGATAGAGCTCAACAGCAGAGTCTCAGTTTTTAAGCAGGCAGTTCAACTTCACCCTTAAATATTGTGTTTAAACTTCAGCATTAAAACCCAGCTGAAAGTGAACTAAAACAACAACCAAACACTGAACTCAGCATAGATTTCATCACCTTCATCAGGCCAGAGTGAAATGTCAGGGTAATAATCTCTGCAGATCAATGAGTTGCTCTTAAGAGCTTTTTGGGGATTTCAAAACAACTTTAGTGTCTTGGGTCATAGTCTGAGGGTCTGCTAATAGCATGTGATGGATCACTCTGTAGACAAACTTGAGGATTCATGGGAAAATAAATGTGGTTAAGGTTAGCATGCACAAAGACGAGACGGAGCTGTTCTTAGAGCAGAGTAAATCTCCATCAGGCAGAAATGGTCTCCAGGGTCAACTGTGAATCTTGTTTGACATGGCTCAAACAAAGTACTCTACGGGCCTTGGATATCTGTCATTTTTCCCCCCAAAATCCATTTTTCTCCCCCATTTTACTTTTCTTCAGATGCATGCATTTATTTATTTGTTTGTTTGTTTATTTTTAATGAGGATTTTTTCCCTCATTTTTACTGTAATAAGGTATTTAAAAACTACAATAACACAAACAAAAAGAAAGGGTACTTTGCATTCATTCTGAACCTCACTAAACCTCACCCCAACCAAACACAAATGTTTTCAGTGACCTTCATGTCTGCAGGTAAGATAACAGATTGCTGACATTTGCAAGAGAAAATGTACTGCTGTAGCCTTTGTCAGTATGGTGAGCATGTTTAGATTCACCTAGTACCAAAACTTGCACTCATTAGTTAGCCAGCTGGTTGTCGTTCACTCCTGGACTGAACTATATTCACATGCTAAATCATTCATGGAGAGTTTCATAAATGAGCCCTATTAACTACAATGTTTTCTTTTCATGCTGTAGATGAGAGCTTTGATCGTGCCAGAGCCAGTTCTTCTCCATTTAATGTCGTCATCCACAGGGAATCCACTTTCAGTATAGCAAAAATTCAAGGATGTCAGTTGAGAAGGGGATGAATGTTGCAGAGCAGTAACCAAATCTATTGTTAAAATGATTACAGCCCTTTTTCCACAGTTTGGGCTCACTGGTTTAGACCATCTAGCTGGAGAGTTATTTCTTCCTCCATGTGACTGTATTTAGTGGTTAAGGGGCAGATTTACTAATACTTTGCACTCTTGCAAACTCCATTTTGGCCGTCGCAATTTACTGAATAAGCTCAATGGCCCTTCAGCGCACATAAAATCAATCAAAGGGAAGGTCGCTGCGCTCTTGTGCTTCTTCCTGATTGCATATGCATTTATAGGAGTTTCCCTCTCAAAGCGCAAAATAATTGGAGGAGATTATTATGATGAACCACTTACTCTGATTTACCAAAACTGAGTGAATACTGCAAATACATGCTGTGCGCTATTTAATGCCTGAGAAAAGCTTAATGATTAATGAGTTTTCTTTTCCAAACAAGGGTTAAAAGTGCATATTAGAAATCTTGGACTGTACAATCAATGCGTTACTAAAGCTACTCCTTACTTCCTGTGCTGTGGCTTCTGTCTGTGCTATAGTTTATGTGCGCACACTTTTTTTCAAATTTCTGATGTATTATGTTGACATAATGGTCTTATTTTCTCAAAATAATTATTTATTATGTTGAAATAACAACACACTCTGTCGATGAGTAATAACTATTTTTTTCCAGTTTGAACCTAAAACACATGAATATAAAGTGTTTTTTTCATCCTATCTGGCAGAAACAGGCTTTCAAGCAAAACACAGTTATATTGTGCTGGTCATATGTTCTTAGTAGCTAACCCATTAAACTGGCCACCCCCCCAGCTCAAAGCACTGGCCGACTGTCAGTCATTAGTAAATCTGCTCCTACGTGTTTATTAGATTCTACAGTCAGGTTATTGTCAAATCAGTGATAATAATTAATACTATACCTGAATTTTTTCCCCAATTTTTGCATATCTGTATTTTTCTTTCAGGTGAAGTGATAGTGAAGTGAGAGGGCCATGGAACAATGGACAATGGAATTATAAGAAATATATAATAATTCTTTCTTACATGACTTGTTTGTCACAATAAAAAAAAGTATTGTTTTGGTATTGATATTAAATTCAAGGTATCGTACCGTATAGATTTCAGCTCTTGCTGCTTGTCAATCATCACTGATATCCAATTACATCTCCATGCCTAACATATATTCAGAATCTGGTGTTTGCACATTGCTCTTTCATGCGCAAGAGGAACACTATATTTACTAATTTACTTTGGAGAACCCTTTCAATCTGTTATTCATCACAAATTTACACAGCACCTCAATAATCCCCCCACAAACCCTCAAGGTTTGGAGTGCTGGGTAGCGGACATCTGTCAGATACACCCACATAAGGGGATTACTGAATACAAGTGGCTTCAGTGCCCAAATAATTAATTAGTATTGAAAGCCATGGTGCATAACTCAATGACTTATACTGAGAAGCATTCTGGCTGACAATATGTGTTTTATGAAATTCGATGTGACAGGTCCAAGAGAGTGAATGAGAGGTGATGGAGTGGCTGGGTTTTTTGTTTTTAGCATAGCACAACACTGCTTTTAAATGCGTGCAAAAGCTAGCTGCTCACCTGAACAGTCATCTTTACACTGGAGAGGGAGAAGCCCACAGTCTCAGACAAAGTCTGTGACAACTGCTTTATACTGAATGAAAGATCTGTGAGACTGCATTAATGAGAGGTCGATTATAGCAAGTAACAATACACTCTAGCTAGCAATATTTCCATTGTTGAATACACATAAGTTTGAGGGCAGAGGTCATTCACGTTCTCTCTAAAAGTAGGAGATACAATCTGAGTTGAGTTTGTTCTGTTTTTCATACTACAAATGAAAACATGCTGAAGTCAGGTTTTTAATGACAGGAGTGAGTAAGCATACATAGAGCACTTTAGTTACTAAAAAGAGGGCAAAGCGGAGGGAATCGTCAATGTTTTGTCAAGTATGAAGGTCATTAGCATGCCCTTCAGTGTAGCAGCCCTTGCAGGGTTGGTTGTCATACTCAAGATGGGGATGAATGCCACTGGACTCATTTTAGGAGGTCAGTGTTTCAAATTCTAGAACTGAGCATCTACATTTGACAAAAATCTCCTATTTAGATTATAAACTCTTAAATAAATCTACTGAAGTGATAAATTAGATCTCAATTTGTATGCACAGAGATAAAAAAACTGATTTCTTGCCATGGAAAAACTTAAAAACAAGTAAATGACTCCTGTTCTGTTCAGCAAAATTACTTGTAGTAAAGAGAGAGACATTTTTGAAATATATTTGGTTGTAGACTGTTGTCTGTCTTCTCAGGAGTGAGAAAATATAGGTTTGATGATTTTTGTAAGTTTATTTCATGAGAAATCATTTTCTGGTTTTGTGGATAAAGTAGAAAAGTACTAATGGTTAGCTGCAAAGCAGCTGTGACTTAGCAATCGGTGCTCAATGCAAGAACAACTTTCTCACAACAACTGTATTATTGTTGCAATACTTCTAAATCTATTAGACTGCCCTGCTGAAACTAAATGTTGTATAATTGTTAACAAAGGGCTTACCACAGCATCCACATTATGGTAAAGTTTGAATCATGTAACAACTGGATGTGCACAGGTACTCAACTACTTGGTTAATCCTGCGAATGGTCAGTATTCAAATAGTGAAATCATTACTTGGGTGAGAAAACATACAGACTAACAATAAAGACTAAACAAATCCTCATTAGCATTCAGTTTTGTACTGGTTGTCCTGCTCTCTTATTTGTTAGCTGGAGAGAAGGCAAATGTGTTAGATTAACCATTAGCATAATTACAAAGTGGCAGAGGAATCAACCAATCATATTTTAAATTTTAATGAATGAAACCAATTTCATGAGAAAAAACCTTGTGGAAGCAGCCAATCAACGGGTTGTTAGAAATGGAAAACAACATGGCAGCAGCTCTATATCAGCTTCTCAACTAAAAGAATCACTGTGGAACTGTTAGAAGGTAAACATATGCTAATACTTCTGACACAAGCTTCAAGTAAAACATAAAATGTCTTTTAGAAGCTTCAAATGTCTGCATTTAGTCCAGAATGGCAAAAAATGTTAATGCAAATGGCTGTTAGATTATTACCAACAAATCACTAGAATCCCATATGGATGCTAGCAGATGTTAGCATTACCGTAGAGGTGGATTTTTCCCTCATGTTTTGACTGAGTTTTGACTTTTATGGCCCGAATTAAAGACCTAGCTCTAATAATCATGTTTCACAGCTGTTAAATGGACATGTTTCAAATACAAAAGGACTATACTGCTTTCTAGCACTGTTGGATGTGTTAAAGTCTCAGGCTGAAAGTGCAGGGCTAAAGGATGCTCATAACATTTTAATCCAGTTGCAGAGGTCAAGGGCCTTTAGTGGCTAGCTCCAGGCAGTGATGGTCCTAAATAAAGAGAAACCATTCCTTATGTAAGCGTTCTTTCTGCACTCTATGAATGGCTTTAAAGATGGTGTCCTCTCAGGGATCCGTGTGTGCAATGGGTAAATTGAGTCCAGGGTGCTGAGCCTGCGGCATGTGGAAGATGCCATCCGACCGAACGACGCATGCTCTAAGTCAATGGCCAGCTGCTCTAATTTGCAGTGCTGAAGAGAGAATAGTGGCCGGGATTGAGGAACAAAGAGCTGGCTTTACCTGAATGTGTTGCATATGTTGCAATTTTCTTCTCAAAGCATCTCAATTAGAAGTTGGAACAATGAAGCATTATGTGGGGCCTGTACCATTTAAGTCCCGGTCAATACTCTGAATCCTATATAACATGTCCAACCATCAGGCTATTTATAGCTTGTCCTGTGCTTGACCCGTCAGATTCACACCACACAAACTGACTGAAGAAATCAGGGTAATGAATCAACAGTGGGCTAAATGTGAGCAAACACACTATCCAGTTCAACAAAAACAGCACGGTATGAAAACAGTTAGCGTAAACAACAGTGCAGCCATACATCATCACCACATAATTACTGACGATGACCTGACATTCTGACAGGGATAGGACTGATGAGGGTAGATCTATGTGCTTGTCAGAAAACTCCAAGGACCAAAAGAGCCCTTGAATGGCAGCAGACATGACAGCAAACAGATGCTGTTCTGTTGATCTATCTACTGTGCAAGAATGACATAACAGATGTCTTTAAATGGCTATGGAAGATTTACACTGTGTAATGTATGCTCAGTGATTATACTATAAGCCGTAAACAGTAATTGTTGCCATGCACAATTTGTCTTAGCCCATAGGAAAGCAAAACCCAGGATAAGAGGTATTTTTAAAGTTCTTTATTTATTTATCTCCTATGCAAAACTGAGCAATTTTCAAAACCAATTAAAAATTTAAATATCCCAAAACATACCCAAAATGTTTGTCTGGGTGAACAATAGAACTCAACACAATTTTAAATATTTCCTTTGACCTTCCTCTTCCTTATTCAAGTGGATATCTAATCCCTTTAGAAATATCACATGAAATATGAACGCAATGTCCTTTGAATTTTACACGGTACTGTAAAACACTAGCATGAGCAAAAGCATATGTAGCTCCACAGTCATCCTTCTAAGCAAGAGAACACATTCTCAGTTCAGGAGGATCAAAGACAACTGCATTAATATGAACCGGATCACTACTACCTCCCACACAAGAGTACATCTGGTGAAGTTCAAGACTGTTTACACAGGGTTAGAAGTTGGTAGCAATATTACATTTAGCTCCAATTTAAAGTGTACATTACCATAATAATTAATAACAGTAAATGAACCTTCTGAACTGTATCTGCTGCATGCTACATTAGTCAAAAACCATTATCATAGGATCATCCTGAAATCACTATTTCGTGGACATTCTTTAAGGGGCAGAGTACAGACAACCTAGACTCCAGAATGTTCTCCTCCCTTCACTCTGGGTAACTCGGTTTGTTGGTTCTTTGTCTGGACTTTGTAAGGACCAATGAAAATTTAGAATGTTCAGGTTTGTTGTGAAAATCTGCTGGGTGTGCTCTGGCATTAAGAGGCTCTGGGTAAGGGTGGGTCGTATGTCGAAATTCATGGTTATACATTTTTTATCAAGACAAATTCCATCACTTTTCTGAGCATATCGTGGGTATCATCAGTACTTAAAGAACACTGACCAACTGCATTTTTCCTGTCAGAAAGAACATAATTGGCCTGTTAAACTGGATTTAGTGCAGCACATTAAATGCCAGTAAATATTGTGATTAATATTGTGTATTGTGAGAATGTTTTGAAGCATTGTGATGCTATATTTTTGCTTGTCGTCTCCGTGATAATAAAATGTAGCTGGACTTCACTGGACAATTTCTTTGACGGTTTAGAGGTGAAAAAGGACACATGAGATACAGTGGGCAAAAAGAAGTGAGGAGAGTTCAGCTGCAGACGAAGATGTGTGTTAGTATCTTGGGCAAATCTAAGCACCAGGTGTGAGTTTATGGAGATATCTAGTAAAACTCAAGAGGAGACAAATGTAAAATTACCAGGCTTTTATGCTCAGGAAAAACATCTGAGCAGCAGAAGCCTTCAGCAAAAGTTTCCTTTGTCTTTTCATCTGATCTTGTTGTCTAGGAAAAAACTATAGAGATATTAAGAAGATCTCTACTTTGATTTGTCTTTCCTGTGGAGTTCTTCTTTAGACCAAACTGAAGGCAACTGGAGATGGTACACGGAAGAGCTCACAAGAAAGTTTGGAATTTAGCGAAGTGACATCTGATGAGATTTAGACTTCTAGTCATCCAAGAACAAAAGCAGTTTATCCAAAGAAGAATTAAAGATGACTCAGTTGTGACTCAAAAGAACTAACACACTGTCAAAACTACTTCCATCAAAGAGTGAAGAAATATTATCTACTCTCGATACAGAAGCCTCGGTCCCTCAAATGACTACTTATAAATGGACATGTGGTCTGTTGTCTTTAAAAGACTTTAGGAAGCAACCATACTGCATGCCATACCAGATCGACCTGCTTTCTCGTCTCCCACAACCCAGTCATCTGAGGATGTCACAGTTATGAACAAATTTGGGTAAATATTTCAGCCAAAAAGCTCATGTCATTCTATAGTGAAAAAAGATTTCATGAACTGCAAACAGGTCGAGGCATCAGAACATGATTTTTCAATAGTTTGGGCATTTCAGTGCAAATGCATGTGATGAGCTGCCTCTGTCTGTGTCATGTGTCTGGGCATACACACCACCACTTGCTCAGCCAGACCTATAAACATGTTATCACAGTCACAAATAAGCACACCTACAGTAATTTGAGATCTGAAAGCTCAAAACAGGCTTTCAGAAGCAAAGGCATTCAAACTTAGAATTGACTAAATGAGTATTTTCAATCAGCAACACCCACACAAGCGTAAAGCAGCCAGTGAAACAATCAAATGCAGCAGACTTGGTCAAGCATTTTGCTTTTTGCAAATCCAAAAACAATTTCAGCTGTGATGTGGTGAGGTGAAACAGAATTCACTTCACTAAGAGTGGAACGCAACCAGACTACTGACCAAATGGGATCTCAATTATTCTACTGAAATGCTTCTGAATTAGCATTAAATGAAAGCAGAAACTCAATACGTTTCAGTGCTCTTAGACCTTGAAATATGAATGATATGTGATGCCTCCTGCCTAGTAGGGCTGGCCCGAATTATTCAAATCCTTGTTTGTATTTATTACCTTGGTGTTCATTTCTCTATTTAGTCAGAAGCTTAGTAATTTTTAAGCCACAAAAATGTAGCCTAAAATAAAATGTCATCAGCAAAGGCCTTTATATATAAAAGTTATAGTTAATATATGGAAAAAAAAATGTTAAATATAAATTATAACTATTTTACAGCAAATACGTTTTACAGCAAAAAAGAGTCCCCTTACACATCATTAGTACAGTGCAGGAGCTGCTCTTGTACACTTTTAGGAACACATTTAAGTAAATTTTTAC
The DNA here is from genome assembly GCF_904425465.1 of Colossoma macropomum. Taxonomy (NCBI): domain Eukaryota; kingdom Metazoa; phylum Chordata; class Actinopteri; order Characiformes; family Serrasalmidae; genus Colossoma; species Colossoma macropomum. Next base: position 31,635,211 of record NW_023494785.1, on the reverse strand, counting down.
TTTTAAATATAGTTTAGAATGCTATAAAAGGGGTATTAGAATACTTGCTCTAAAAGATCAACGAGTATTCAAATTTAAAATGCTGTTTGGGCCAGCCCTGCTGCCTACTAAGACAATGTGAAAGCAACAAATGCATGTACGAATCAATGTAGCCCAACATACACCATTCAATACTATGAATATCAAAACACTTAATGCAATGTAAAGGCCCATCATAACACCTGCAAATGATCTCATAAGGCAGCTGGTATTTCTGAAATTATGTCAAATGGTGACACTGAAAAGTAGAGTTGATCACGTTTGTGTAGCTGCAAAATGCAATTTCTGATCTGAAGACCTGAATGAATTTAACCTGCAGAAAGATGACCACAGGCCACGGAGACCTTTTGTGTCCACGTCAAATGGACTGCCCCTGTCTCTATAATGTCACAACTAGACCCAGAGTGCGATAACATGCTTTTGAAGCCCAGACACACTTGCTCATTGCAATATCGTCTTGTGCAGTTTTGACAGCTTTCTCTTCACTGGCACATTCCTTGTTGATGTGCAGTGTCTACAGTACATGCCTGTTTCTACTGGGTGTTATTCGTAAGCAGATGCCAAGAAAATCAAGCATTCATTAGTGAATATGTCTGAAATCACCTCAATTAACACACAGTCATGCCGACAGAGCGAGCACTTTCTTCAGCAGCTGCTGCTCTATGCATTAGCTGAGATTACATCTCACACAGCAGCCGAGATTTTACGGCTGAGCATGAACAATGTTTACTTCTCTAGTGTAGCTCTTGGCTTGCTTTCAGGCAAGGATTCCAAAGCTGATACATGACAATATGTATTATGAAAAGCTCAGTATAAATAGAAATGACTAAAACTGAATGGAGATGGCAAACAGGACAGATTATCTACAGATAAAGACAGACACAATGAGAGAAGGATAGAGACAGAAAGTATGAGGGAAAGAGGCAGACAGTGAGAGAGTCCTAGAGAGAGTGAGTGAGAGAGCAAGAGAGAGAGAAAGACAGAGTGAGAGAGAATGAATTAATTACAACCAATGTGATGCAGTGTTTGCTCAGTTTAGGTTGCATCAAGCCATCTATCTTGTGGGCTGTATCGCTGTCTTTCAAACAGCAACCTCCCAGAATCTGTGGCTGTGTCTCCTTCATTACCCGTTTCAAGTGCGCAGGATGCTATTTGCTGACTGCCCCACGGGAAAATGCTCAGCCCTAATGAAATCTATTCCCGCTGCTCAGCCAATGACACCTCCATCCGATTCAATCTGCTCTGTGAGCGGTGCTGTATGCTTTCACCTCGAGCACTGCTGAAACATAAATCCTTCAAACTGCAGCAACACAATACAGATGGAGCTGATATTTTGGTGCTACTTTCCAATGTTGAGGTGAGCAGCTTGAGCTTGAGTTATAACAGTAAAGACAAGTTCAAGTGGCTAGACTGTTTTAGGGCTAGACTGAGAGACAGCAGAGCTGCTCTTTAACACTATACCAGCAGCTTTAATGCTAATGTAGTCTAGATTAGAGCACATGATTTAGCCAAGCAGGACGTCTGTTTTTCTCCATTAGACAAAACCCTGCTGAGCTGGACCAACATGACTCCCTTTATAGTTTCTTACCAGAAGTCCTTTGTCAGATTTCATGATTTCAACAGATCAATGTGTACATAATCTCAGGTACAAACATTAACTGCCATATTACCCATAGTTTGCAAGAATGGCCCAGCTAGCACAAAACAACACAAATAAACTAAAGTAAATAAAATACATAAATACTCATAACCCATTAATGCTACATTCACTGCAAATGGGGAGATGATGGGGAGAATTTAGTTATGAAATACTAAACACTAACACTAGTTAAATTAGCTAGCCAACATTTATATTAATTCAGTAAGATCTGCGGGGAACCACAAGTGTCTCATGGCATTCTTCTAGGAAAGAGATCTGGGAAACCGGCAAAATCTTTTTAAAGGGTAGAAGCATTACTAGCAGTAATTTGTTGTAATGCCTTAGAAATTTGCATTTGTTGAACTGCTAAAGGTTTTGCTTTCAATACATCAACCAGCTTGACAAAGGCTTAATCTCAAATGACTCCCTACTCCCTATGTGATACACTGCACAGGTCATGAAAGTATGTGTTTGTGCCTACACGCAAGTACGCTAAACGTTAAGTAGTTGTGCAGCTTATGGCTTATATTCTACACTATATTCTATTCTACATTAGCATGCAGTAGCAATTATTTTTGGACCTACATAGGAAGTAGGGAGTCATCTGAGATTCAGCCAAACAGTGAGGGAGAGTTTTATTTCCATGGCTGTTCAGAATTAAGTTTCAGCATCAATGTGTTATTTTACTTTTTCGTATCAAAGTTCCACAGACCACGAAGGTAACAACCAGACAGATTAATCTTCTATGCGTCATTATGCATTTTTAAGGGTATAAGCAAATCCTAGTGGTGTCCAAGTGGGTACAGAGCATATCCCTTCGTATCCTTCGTATTGCCCATCCCAGGTTAGTAGGCTAGGATACAGCAGTAGCACTGTGCTGTACTGTGGCGAGGAGCAAGGTTGGCACACGGAGCCGACAGGCTGCTGGCACGACTTTGCCTGAGTGCCTCCCACTCTGACAGCCTGCAGAGCCACAAATCTGTTTGCTCACAGTGGCTAGGGCAAACGCATCATGAAGCAGCACGGTTCCCCTCAGAAAAGGCTAAAGCTCGTATCATAATGATCTTTGGGTGAGAGGATTAGAGTTTACACGAAAGGGAAATGGCTGTTGTATCCTATAACAAATCAAATGGGTTCAGGATCCTGAAACAGAAAATAAGACAATGTGACCTTGTGGTACCCTGAACACATTGCACATACCCTGAAACAAATCACTTTATACATGCAAAAAAGACATGAATGAACCTTTAGCCAACAGCGTTTAAACACATTGGAATTAGACCTCCGCATTTAACCCATCCGTGCAGTGAAACAGCCACATACATGCACACTAGTGAACACACACTAGGGGGCAGTGAGCACACTTGCCCAGAGTGGTGGGCATCCCTATCCACGGCACCCGGGGAGCAGTTGGGTGTTAGGTGCCTTGCTCAAGGGCACTTCAGTCACGTACTGTCAGCTGAGGAGATCGAACCAGCGACCTTCCAGTCACAAGGCTGGTAGCCTAACCTCCAGCCCACAACTGCCCCCCTTGTAAACATAAACTGTGTAGAATATGGAGAGGTTCACTCAATTGTATTGCATATATGACAACTCTTTTTTGGGGCTGGTGCAGAATTTAACATTGCTGATGTCCACTTAGTTATTAAAACAACTGTCCCTATATTGAGGGTAACCGAGGGTAACTGAACCGTTCAAACCCATTCTTTGTATACAAATGGTTTGACTGGATAAAAAGAAACAGTTTGACATCTGAAAATGCTTAAATTCAGACACTGTCCAGGAAAGACAACAAAAATCCAGGACCATCCAGTGAAATCCTGAACAGGTGACAGAATTTGCTCTGTTTCTGCCACATGCCTGGGGCAATTAATTTAAAAAAATGAAAGAATCCTAGAAATGCTGCAAGTAAGACGTACTTAGATTCATTTTGTATACTCCTGTTTAGTAGACTAGTCAATCTTTTGTTGTGTTGGCTGGCTGCCAGTTTGCCAGAGCAGCTCCCACTACTTTGCCTAAGGCACTTCAGCTGTCAGCCCTGCGGTTTTCTTCAGACACCGCGTACCCACGATCAAAACAGAGAGAAAGAGAGAGAGAGGGAGGAAGAAAGGAATTCTGCAAAATCAGGAGGGAGAGAGTGGCAGGCTTTTGTCAGCGGAGATGCAGAAGATGAAAACAACAAAGATGAATTTTTGACTGTTTTTCTGGCAGTGGCGTAGAGGAAGGCGTTCTAAAATCACGCTATAATGCATTTTCATTTTGTAGAGGCATTTTAGGCCATGTTTAAATTACATTCAGGTCTGGGAACCTGCTGAAGAAGGTTACACAATGTGCAATGTTTTAACCTAGTTATGACTGTACTGTGCGCCTTACTGCTAAACTAGCACCAGCTACTAAATAAGTAAGAAATACCATCACATCAGCACTAAAAGTCCAGTTTTGCTGTGTAAAAGTCAGAGATTACCCTCCATTTATTTAATTTCCATTTACAGCCATTAAGTTATTCAAGTTATTCATTTTTCAAGAGTTCAAAAAATCAACAATGACCAAGACAAAACTTTGGAGGTGTGGAAAAATATCCCTGCAGATTTCTCTTCAAACCTGATAACAAGTCTTCTAAAAAGAATGAACAAATTTTTTATTGTAAGGTTTACATGTGATGATTATGTGAGAGGTTGTTTCTGACTTTTGCGCAACATTCTGTATGAACATACCAAATAAGACTTTTCCAAGCCTAACACTTGACCTCACAGTAACCAGCAATAAATTGTTTTTTTCTTATAGTTTTTTTTTTTTTAAAGAAACATATAGCTTCTGTAAAAAAAGTGTTTTACAAAGTTGTATTGGTCCTGACATTGTTAGTTACCCTGTTTTTCCTTCTGAAAGTCAGGATATTTTTTTCTGAAAATACACAAAAACAAACACAGACACAGACAAACACATAGTGACCTGGCAGAAATCCCACTGCCCAGCCACCCCACCAACACACACACACACACACACACACACACACACACACACACACACACACACACACACATTCACTCTCTCTCTCTGCAGTAGTTGAAGCATGAGCTAATTCTGGCAGCCGTTGCCAGGGCCATGGGGAGGACAGAGGAAGGGCACTGACCTGCCACACTAACGGCTCTGCACGCTCGCTACCGGATGACAGGCACACACTCAGGACCACAGTGTGAGATGAGCAGGTGACCACGCTGGCTATGATGGCATCCTTCATAGAGAAAGGGAGCATAGTGTACACCACAAAGATGATGAACAAGAAGAATGACACCTGGGGAAGAGAAGAGAAAAGAGGTTCATGTTTTTGGATTGAACTTTGTCGAAGCGATTAGGGCTCAAACCGTAATCTTGATCCATTTCTCACTGCAATTTGAATTGATTCATTTAAGCCTCCTGGTCACAACTGTGACGCAAAATTGTTTTGAGCTTGTAAAGCTCTAAAGTTAGTGTGTTTTCTACTAAATAGGAAATTAACTATTATAAGTTGTTTTGATGACCAAGTTCAATACTTGAATTAAGCACCTGAGAAAGATGATGTCTGCAATGGAGCTCTTTAAGAAGTAAATGAAACATTTTATAATACAGATACACATATAATATTTGATGCATGTAATATTCAATAGGTCCACTATTGATTTTCAATAAGATTGTACTGCCATATGTATATCATGCTCACATGTGAACGGTCAACAACTGTGACTGATTGAATAACACAGTGGTTCAGATTTGCTGCTGATATTTCTAACTATAAATTTTCTATCCAAATAGCTTGACTCTGTCAGAAGTTTAGGATATGCCTGATGACCCAGCAGAGACCACATTCAACATTTCCATCATTGTATCAGTATGCTGCATCAGCTTCTTCACATGGTTCATTGTAATACAATTATTATTATTTTTTTCCTCTGTAATTGGGTCTGATTGATTAACTGAGGCAACTCTTGACTCTGTAGTTTCCCAATAGTTTCAGAACTTAGATTTTATGAACTTTTCTTAAGCAATTTCTCAAAAAGGCATACAGTTTGTGTTATAGGGCTGCTCAAGGAGTAAAATTCATGTACCCACATAGCTGGGGAAAAAAAACTGGGATTAAATGGGTTGAGAGCAACATAAATTCTGCAGCATTTGCACTCAAACAACCAGCGTTTAACACCCTCATTCCCCTTATTTGCTGTGATTAATGACTATTGTGCCATCTGACTTGCTATGATTCACTTGTATTTGTGAGATCCTGCTGGAGTGGAATCATGCTTGTTTCCTCCCTTTCAATGACTTAAACAAAAAGTATTTCAGTTTTAACAGCTCTATCTTATGGAGAATTACCAGGGACGAGGGGGTTCACATGGATAAATGTTTTTGACAACATATATTTGGGGAAAACTTGTTAAACTTTGGTGCTGGGCTGGCGTGGTGCTGGAAATCCACTGCTAACAAGGGTATGCCCCTCTAAAACCCATCCCCACATTCCTCTAGTTTGTTCTAACATCCAGAGTACAATCAAAAAGACATTATTTTTAGCGAACTGTTATTTCCTTGCATAAAGTCATTTTTACCACATGTGACACACATCTCTGTTCTTATTTTGAGTTTTTTGGGGGCACTTTTCAGCCATGCTAACTTTTGTTACACCCATGGACTAACAATAAGCCTGCTGTCCAAGTGACAATGTTGAGTGCACATCACACCGAACTTTGAGCTCTGTCTTCATAAAGCGTTAGATCGGATTAGAAATTTCACTTTTAACTTGTTCCCACCCTAACAAGTCTGATGTTCCCACTCACATTTAGCCTGAAACTTCTCGTGGTTGTCCCCAGATATTCTCATTACGAGATCATGTCTGGTCCTGCGAGACTAGTGCAGGCCTAGACTGGTTAGCACAAGATTTGGATGGCATCACTTTAGAGACATGCTGTGAGGTTTTAAAAAAAAACAGGGCAGCACCAATGGTACTTTTATTTTGGCTTTCATGTGACCCTGTAAGTCACTTGTACTTTCTAGCAAGGCACTGTGAGGAAGAGAGCAGGCGGAATGATGTAATAGCATATAATTTAGTACCAACTTAAAAAATTTAAAGATGTGCTGTAAGAACCTGAACTACTGTCATCAAGGTGCAATAACATCAAAGCACTGGTTCTGTCTTTCTCCATTGAGATGTGATCTCTCTCATCTGAATGTTCAGACAGGGCAACAGTGTTTTGAAACCAACTGGATTCACAAGGAATACAGGTGGTTTTATTGCAATTTTTCTTGAGTTACTTCTAATGATAAACATCTAACGTTAAATGCAAAAGAGAAAAACAAAGTGGCATTCCACGAAGAAATATGATTGGGAGCTGAACAATTATAATACCTGCCTTTTGAAGTAACCATCAGTCAGTAATAAGAGTGAATGTGAGAATGAAAATGAAATTAGATTCAGTAGTTATTTTTAGTCCTTCTGCTACTTTTTCAGATTTGCAGTGAAGTCACCACCTGCTGAATTAAACTTGTGGACTGTCCACTAGAAACTAGGGGTGCAGGAAAAAACAAATTCTTAGATGCATCGCGATGCAGACGTGAACGATTCTGAATCGATTCACAAATGTCAAAAATCGATTTTTTAAATATTTCATTTATAACATAATGTTGACGGATGCAAAAGGCGAAACTTGGAAGTGCAGAAGCGCAGCGCCCAGACAGTCTGTAATGGCACACAACAAAAACACAACTGGATGAGTGAGAAATCCGACCGGCTCCCTCTGCATTAAAAGCCAGGTCAGGTCAGGAGTCACAACACAAATGTTAACATTTTGTCCTTTCAGCAAAAATCAAACCACCTTGGGAGCCACAACATTTGATGTCCAGTATGTCTGTGTGTGCTGATGTTCTAGTAGAGACTAAACAATATAAACGAAAACGCACATTTACTTTGCTCTGCTTTAAGCTTTAGCTATAGCCGCTTTCCTCCCATCTCTGCCAGAAAACCTTTCCTCAGAAGTAGATCAGTTAAATGTCTCTCAACGTTCGACTGTTTTACGAGGCTGAAGTCGCTTCTTATTCTCCAGCTTCTTGTTAGAATTTACCCGTTCCACCTTAAATTCTGACTGAGGCGCCGAATGTAAATGCGGCACCATTTAAGGTGGAACGGGAGAATTCGAAAGACGCGACTTCAGCTTCACCACTTTTTAGTGTTTGACAGTCTCTCGTTGCAGATTTAACATACCAGGAAACCAACTGCGCTGCTTAGAAATGCGAATAACACATCGCTGCTACGTGACCTGCAGTCTGCACGCCGGTTCTCAATCGTTGCGAAACAGGGCTTTCGCGCTATGTTGCACACATCCCGTCTCAAAGACATTTTACTGACACAGCGATCCCCCCCGTCTCTACAACGAGACCAAAACCGAAATTATAAAGTCACTAAAGAAAACGGGTAGAATAGCTGTAACATGTGCTGCATGGACATCCAGTCACACTGGATCTTATTTCACCGTAACTGCGCATTTTATCGCATTTTTTTGCAGCTTCTCGTGCTCCAAACAAGAGCACTGAATGAGAGCCTTCTAGTTCACTTGCCACATCACTTCCATTTGATTTATTAATAATAGATATTGGAAGTAAATTCATTATGGATCATTACAAATACTTGGCTTTAAAGGTACTGAGTCACTTAGTCACTTTAAAATTCATACTGCTTCTATATTCTGTGTATATTTTGTGTATATTTAATATATGTCAGTTGGTTTTTCTTTTTTTTTTTTACTTATTTACTTTCTGTAGAGTGATTAGCTGAGCCTCACCACAAGCATTTCAATGCATAAATGTCCTGACATGTTGTGTGACAAATAAACTTGAAACTTGAACTCGAAACTTGAGCTCACACAGTGAGAAAATATAAATGCTATATAGAAAAAAAAGATGCATCGAGATGCATCGATAATCGTTTTATAATCGCATCGCAGCCCTCTGAATCATAATCGAATCGAATCGTGAGGTGCCTAGAGATTCCCACCCCTACTAGAAACACTTCACTCTACAAGTAAGATGACAAGTGCACAGAAAGGCTCTTCATTGCTGGCAATATCTACCATTGACTGGTCTAAATTTTGACTGTCAGCTAGACTGAAATTCAACTGTCAAAGAGAGTAATCTCCTGTGTATTGGCTACTTGGCAGTCCATTAGCGGGTGTAGCTTGCTTTGTGACCCATCCGTCATGGCCTGTGATCTCACCAAGCAAAGAGCTCTAAAAGACTGAGGCTCTTGGGGGAGAGCCTGCAACAGTTTGCAATGAGGTGAGATTTTAGGCCTTAATAAATTAAAAATGAACACTGGGCTACACAGCACACTAAATGTTAGCACAATATTTATATCACAAAAGGCTGCAAAATAAGCCTTTTTAGTTTCATGTGATTCACATGAATAATTCAATGTACATGTAAATAATTTTGAACAGCGCAAGATGCAGGCCAAGTCCACTTTCTTCTGCACTAGTTCAGAGCTTAGTGAAATACAGTGCATATGATTATTTTATGGAGTGGTGGAATGATAGAAGTTAAAGGGACTCCAGCCAAAATGACATCATTCCAAGGCTACATCAGTTGAAAACATGCCTACTCGCGTCTTGCAGTGACACAATAGTTTTTAGAGCAAGATTTTCCAGTTTAAGACTAGGAAACCCCCATTCTGAAGATGTGTCGTGAAGGTGAGGAAACTTCTGAGAAACTACACCTGTTTTGGGGGGTATTTTTGGGGCAGGACTGTTTTAATTTTTTTTTTCATTACCTGGGGAGGGAAGCTGGATTTCTAGCATTGCTGCTAGGTAGCCAAATACCTTATTGCAGCTGTATAACTGTGGTTATTGTTTTCAAATGACAATAACAATAGAGAAAATGAAATTACCCAAATGGCAGAAATGTCCCATCATATGAAGAGCTAAACATCTAAAAGCTACAGTTGGCAAGAACCTAATTGGGTATTTTTGTCTTTAGCTAAAGAGATTGAAAAAATTTGGCCATTTTGCTGAATTAAGATAGAATTGCTATTTTCTATACAATTTTGTTTGACGACCGAGGTAAAAGCATTACACTATAGATCAGTAGCCACAGGGCAGCAGTCAGGAATGGTATTCCCAATGACTGTGTGATGTATTTGTGTAATGCACATAGGGTATTGTAGTGAGAGAACACTAATAACCAAAAACATGGAAACTGTTAAGAAATCATTTAAAAAATAGAAATGACGCAAACTCGGTCAAACCTGAGGCTGATACAATACTGCACTACAGAATACTATATAATAAAAAATAAATAAATAAACAAAACAAACTTCTATTGGTGCAATAAATGTATATGACTGGAAAACAGCACAATACAGAACAAGCAAAGCAGCTTATTTTGCAGATGGGAAGCCCTAAACAAACAAAAGCTCGGAAACTCACTTTTTACACAAATTCAGCTTGTATCGTTTAGGTTGCTTTGCACCAACAACAATGACAATATTTGCATGTGCAGAACACTGAAAAGCTCAGCAGCTGAGTGAAACTGAGTTATTTGCTTTACATACAGAAAAGTGGGGGGTGAATGAATCATGTCTATTCCATCTGGTACTCTGAAAATGGCCAAGGGAAACACAAAGTAGATGACATTAATCCTTTTGCTGCAGTTTTTGTGCTTGTGTATACAGCATTGTTTCTTCACAATTTTTTCTGCATAATTCTTCACACAGCTGTGAATCTTCGAATGGACAAACAATAAACATCTCAGAATATCTCAGAAATGGCAGCGTTCCTTCTTACAGAGTCCTGATGATAACCTGATGCTATCATTAGAATTTCTCCACTGACAAAGAACTCTTCCATTCAAAGAGCCTCAGCCACTGACCCAACACTAGTATTCTGAACTTGTACCAATGCCCAGTACTGTACTGCCAAGTGACCCTGTGCATTCTTAGTACTTTCACTCCAGAGCTCCATAATGTTGCTGTAAAAAAATACAATATTGCTTGAAACGGTTTCTTTGTCACATGCCTTAGCCTTGTTCTCTGGTTTCGTCACTGTTCTAAACTGTCCGCTGCTTCATGGCCCTGCTGCTTAAGTATTGCCTCTCCGAGGCTGATTCTGTGTTCCTGCAAGCCCTGTTTCAGATCTGGGAGAAGGTGCCACCTGGAGGGTTCTGCCATAACCTAACCTGCAAAGCTACCTGCCAGGATTTTACCTCAGGATGCCACCTTATTCTCTTGTCTCTATTGTTTTTATTAAATCAGTTGGCTAATAAAATTGGCCAAAAAAAAGGTTCTACACATTTACTGTACTTTTCAAGCACTGATGATGTCTTTTTAATTGTTACATAAAAAACATACAAAGCGATTTTGAAAGCTAAAGGGTACTAATACCCACAAAACATTTTGGGATTTTATATGAGGCAGTGTGGACTGACTATTTACAACCCCATTTCCAAAAAAGTTGGGATGCTGTGTAAAATGTAAATAAAAACAAAATGCAATGATGTGCAAATCATTTAAACCCTATATTTCATTGAAAATACTTTAAAGGCAACATATCAAATGAGAAATTATATTGTTTTTTTCGAAAAATATATGCCCATTTTGAATTTGATGCCAACAATACGTTGCAAAAAAGTTGGGACGGGGGCAACAAAAGGCTGGTGAAGTTGTGTAATGCTTAAAAAAACACCTGGTGGTTAATTGGCAACAGGCCAGTAACATGATTGGGTATAAAAGAGCATCCCAGAGAGGCTGAGTCTTTCAGAAGATGAGGAGGGTTTCACCACATGGGAATATATTTTTTCATTCAGTTCATTTCAATATGTTTCTTAAACTGGTGTTTCTGCAGAACATATTTTCACATTGTATCTGACTTTGCCTTATTAGTTCTGTGTGGATGCCTTGGCAGAAATTTCTGCAAAATACTGTGATGCAGCATCACTCCTTATAGTTCTTTATGTCACTACAGGACATAAAAAACTTTAGGACAAAAAGCCACTTTTAAGTAAAATAAATTTGCTTATATCTGAGAGAAATTTCAAGTTTCTGCTGTTTGAGCTCAAGAAATTTGATAACTGAGACCTGACTTATTGGGCAATCATGTCAATAAAGTCTTGTTTAATTAAAAACCTGTGCAGATTGTTTACCATTCTCAGCCCTTTGAATTGAGCCCTAGCTTCAAATCTTCTCTTTGCTGCTTATGTCCTCTCACACCAAAATGCTGGTAGTATCCCCTGGAATTCTGGACAATGATGCTCCACCTCTGCCAATGATCTGTCACCTACCATGTGAATGCCAGCACTTCTCCGCCTGTGCTGATAAGTGTTAAAAACAAAGCCCCTCTGACGCTGCCAACTCTGTTCTTGCCACCTGTATGCAAGAGTGTGCCACTACACTGCCACCAGCACCTACAGTGCCCCCTAGTGATCTGCAGGGTGTTCGTATTTCTCTGCCTATGAAGGCAGTGATAAGGACTCCTATCACGGCTTACTGAACCACCTGCTACCCAGCTCAGCTGGCCTCTGTATCAGAGGTTCCTGCACCTCCAGCCTATATTACCACAGATGCAACTGAAGTGCCTGTGCTGGGAGGTTTGCATTGAGTCACCTCTCCTGCAGTTGTTCCTGAAGTGCCTGCTCAGTGTCCCGTCACTGTTGATGTGCTTTGTCCTGTCAGGGTCTCAGGGTGCTTTCTGCACCCTTCAGGTTTGTTTAGAAGTTGCATAAAGAGAGAAAAGAATTACATCAGTTAAAGTTAGCTCTAAAAAACGGCAGACACAGCTGGATTTAAATCCTACTTTTCAATCCAGTCAAAATTGCATAAAGTTGTCAATTCATGTCCTACATATATTTTTGCCTTTAAAAAAAAATCATTGAAAAGGCTGCTACAAACCCATGTTTTCTTACGTACTGCTCAAAGGCATATCCAGTGTACACCAGGACCTATGACAGAACAAGGACTGGTATGGGACACAGAGCTAGAATAGCCATGAGAGAGAGACTTAATGAATGCCAGGGGATCAAATGTGTAAACAGCTTCACAGTTTTCATGATTTAAGCAGCAGACTGCTTAGCGCTAGACAATGTTTTCAGCTGTAAAAAAACACAAAAATGTAAATTAAATTGACATTAATGCTTAATGACAATAAAAATAACAATAAAATTTAAAGAGGCTCATCTACCAAGCAGCAGCACACTAACATGGATGCTACGACAGTTGAAAATGGCACCCTGATTTACAAGCACTTGTTTCAAATCCTATGTGATCTGGCATGGCCGTTGCAGCGACCAATCAAATTTCATGGGTGGTCACAGCCACCTCAGCCCCTCAGTCCAACCCAGACCAGGGCCAACCTTTGGCTATGTGTTGAAATGACACTAGCTTCAATGTTTGCATGTTCAAAACTGGAGAGAGAACTAAGCAAGATCTGTTAACTTGTTGCTCACTCATAAATGTGGGACATTGTGGGACAAAAAGGTATGGAAATGCATCAAATCAATATTTGCATTTGTAATTCTTTCTTAGGACAAAGAGATTTAGCCTGTATCAAAACTTACATTTGTACTTCTATTGCCTTAATCTTACACTGCTTTCTTCTCTATTCAGGTATGAGCATTCATATCTCAAAAACACCAGCAGAAATGAGCTTCTCAGATAAAAACTCTTCATCTTCAAATGGCACCCAGGTCATGGACATGATCTACTACAATTGGTGCGCAAATTATCGCACTGCTCCATTAATTTGGTCAGGTTTCGCTGTTATCTGTTACCTCCTGGGTTTTCCAGCCAGTCTGATAGCACTGCATGAGCTTCTCAAGAGACAAAGACAAAGAGCCTCCTTTGACATCTTCATGTTTAATCTTGCTCTCATCGATCTGGCTTTCACAGTTTTCATCCCATTCAGTTTAGTCAATTACATGATATTTCACAATTTACAGTTTGAGTGGATTTCTAACTTTACTTACAGCTTAACAATGGCTGGCAGACCTCTCTTTATGGCTTGCGTTTGTGGAGACTGTTATATTGCAGTGACTCACCCCATAGTGTACATGACCAGTAAGAAACTCTTTGTAATTAAAACGGTTTTGTCTATGACAATCTGGTTCATTACAGTTATCTACGGTTCACTTGTATCCTCCTTGCATCAGTTGATTGCCACTCCTTATAGCGTCATTCCTTTGATCATAGCTCTACCTGTTATTACTTTTTGTGATATATCAGTAATTAAAGCTTTGAGAAAACCAGATCCATCTGGAAACAGTAAAATCCATCCACAGAAGAAGCAAGCACTTCACACCATCTTCACCAGCCTTATCATGACATTCATTGTATACCTGCCAGCAGGAGTTATTTTTTCATTTGGAACTCTGATGGTGTTGATAGAAATAGAGCGCATCTGTAGTTCAGTTTTTTATGGAATTTGTTTCTCCATGACTGGATGTGTTATTATGCCTATTTTATATCTGAACAGTGTGGGTAAACTAGACATTTTAAAGAAATGGTGGAAGCGCTGAAATAATGTCATTATTTTTGTAAATAGTCCTACAACTGTTAATTCAGATCCACCGGTAATCATACTCACTGAACTGAAATAATGTTCTTGTTTCATTCGGTGTTTTCCTCATATTAATTTTTTTGAGAAGTGCGCTTTTATGATGGTTTTAAACAATGTGATGGTAGTTTCAGTTGCACTTTTGTCCATTTCATTCTTTTTTGTTCATTTCTAATCTCCTTGTTCAAATGAGATAAATTTAAGGCAGCAAACCACTAGCTTACTATAAAATTCATCCAGTCTCTTATAGTAATGTACTATTTAGTAATACATATATATTAGAAACAGTTAATAGTTTTTTGTTTCTGTGTATTACTTTTTAGGGAACTGCTTATGTTTGTGATTTTGTCTTTTGACATCATATTATACAACCTAACCAAATTTAAAAACTAAATAATGACATGCATAATGTCTGAATTACAAATTGTGATTCAAGTGTCATTAAATGTGTTTGGGATTACTTGGATCATGAGAGGCAAAAAAAAACAACCAACTTCTAAGACTGAATTTTGTAGATATTTCTGCAGATTTCTTTAAAAATCTGAAAGCAATCCTCTTGAAAAGGATGGAAGTTGTAATAAAGGTATGTGCTTTCTGTTTTTTTTCTTGATGAAAAAGGAACAACTTTGGCTTAAAGCCTATTTTAAACCGGAACTTTAAAAAATTACACTTTAGAAAAACATTACAAAAAATCATACTTCAGATGCAAACTCCAAAGTCTAGAACCTGTTGGGAATTTCACTGTCATTGATTTACAGTGCTGTGAAAAAGTATTTGCCCCTCATCCGATTTATTCTATTTTTGCTATTTTGTCACATTTAAATGTTTCAGATCATATAATTTTAATATAAAATAACGACAACACAATTTGCAGCTTTTAAATAATCCTTCCATACATTGAAGATAAAGATTTATTCAAAACTTATATCCAACTTACATCAAACGTTTGCCAATTTGGGCCCACTCCTCTTTGCAGAATTGTTTTAATTTGGCTACGTTGGGGGGTTTTCAAGCACGAACTGCCCGTTTAAGGTCTTGCCACAGCATCTCAAAGGGATTCAAGTTAGGACTTTGACCCGGCCACTCCAAAACCTTAATTTTGTCTCTTTGTCTAGCCATTCAGAGGTGGACTTGCTTGTGTGCTTTAGATCATTATCCTGCTGCATAACTCAACTGCACTTGAGCTTTAGGTTACAAACTGACTGGCGAACATTCTCCTTCATGATTTTCTCATAGAGAGCAGAATTCATGGATCAATTAATTATGACAATTCCTGCAGAAGCAAAGCAGCCCCAGACCATCACACTACCACCACTGTGTTTGACTGTTGGTAAGATGTTTTTATGGTGGAATACAGTGCTAGCTTTACGCCAGACGTAACAAGACCCATGACCCAAATTTCCACCTTTGACTCATCAGCCCACATAATATTTGTCTTGGGGGTCATTAATGTTTTTTGGCAAGGTCAGCAGTGGTTTGCATCTTGCAACTCTCCCATGGATGCCATTTTTGTCCAGTGTCTTTCTTATTGTGGAATCGTGTACATTGACCTTAACTGCAGTTATTTAGATGTTCTTCTGAGTTCTTTTGTGACCTCCTGGATGAGTCATCAATGCACTCTTGGTGAAATTTTGGTAGGCCGGCTACTCCTAAGAAAGTTTACCACTGTTCCACATTTTCTCTATTTGTGGATAATGGCTCTCACTGTGGTTCGCTGGAGTCCCAGAGCCTTAGCAATGGCTTTGTATCCCTTTCCATATTGTCAGATTTGAATGACTTTGTTTCGCATCTGTATTTGAATATCTTTAGAACATTGCCTCATGTGCTGCTTTTTTAAACCTTCTAGCTGCTTCACATTGCCAGACAGGATCTATTGAACAGGTCTGGCAGTAACCTGGCATGGACATGGCTTGTGAAACTGAACCCAATAGTTAATTGAATTTGGTTAATTGGTTGATTTAGTAGCTAAGGGGGCAATTACTCTTTCACCAGGGCCAGGTAGGGCTGAATAGCATTTTTCCTTCCATAAACTAAATCATCATTTAAAAACAGCATTTTGTGTTTACTTGGGTTACCTCTGTCTGATATTAAAAGTAGTTTGAATATCTGAAACATTTAAGTGTGACATATACAAAAATTGAAGTAATGGGGGCAAGTACTTTTTCACAGCACAGTATATCGGCCTTTATTCATCAAAGCTGTGTAGAAACAAGCTCAGATTTCACTGTCCTGAATGGCGTATGAACTACTCTGAGTCTGATTCAGGAAAGTGGTGTAAAAAAAAAAAAAGCACTGATCTTAGCTCAGAAGTTAAATCGGCTTCAGCTTCTGAAAATCTTACATATCATTTGTAACGCACACGCCCTAATTTACACACACACACATGCAATTGATATGATGAACGCCCTAATTCTTGTTGATGTTTTGACAATGAGCCAAAAAAGCAAAGTATTTAGCAGGTTCGCAATGGCTGTCCCCCCAGTTTTTGCCTTCCAAAGCGCATCACCACGAAACGAACATTAGAGAGAAGCTCTGCCTTCACTTCCAGTCACTTCAGGCTGTCTTTAGCCCAAAAAGAAGGCACAACCAAGTAATTTTTGATTATTTTCTGGCCCTGTCCTGTTTTAGAAAGAAGGGACTGTTTTATCAACAGGCTTGACCATCACTTTATGACTTAAATGTTTATCCAAGACAATGCTAAAAATGATGTGATAAAGTTGCGACATGAAAGACTGTGCTGTAGCATTTGAAGCAGAAACTCCTCAATGATGCAAAACATGGAGCAGCCAATAATAATAATAATAATGATAACAATAATAATAATTGTCACTATTGCTGCTATTACAGTAATTTGAACTATTTGTAATACTTTTATTATTCTAATTATATTTATTATTTTATGTTCAGTTGAGGCTGTTTGTTTTCACCCTTTTATTGTTCTTTTGCTCCATTCTGTTCTCTAATTCTACAGTATATTGTACACAATCAGCTGTTGATGGAGGAAGTGAAATCCATTATATGGTAAAAGGGCACTGTCCAACTAAATGGCTGTGATGATTTATGTTCCCTACATCAAGTTCACAAAAATTTGCTGGGTAGCTCCAACAAACATTACGATTATTTGCACAGCATTGTCATTAAGGCACCTGCGCAGTTTCAGACATTCCTGCTATCCTCCGCACGAGAAGCCAATCAGGAAGTGACATGATTTACCACAGCTGGTCCCCACTGAACACAGTGGAATGACTGGGTCCAGTTTATATGCAAAACCGCACTACCCACACCAATGGCCAGAGGTTAAGTAACTTTGTAGCCTTAAAATTATGATGGAAAAGAATCAAATGTAAAATTAAATGTTCCCACAGCTGCTACCATTCAGCCCTAATTACTAGTGGCTGGGGGTGGCCTAGCAGATTGACTGGACGTTACAGTTATTTTGATTGTATACATATGGCAAATATAAAACTGATGACAATACTGTCTGTGAAATTTGCATTTTATTTTATGCTCAGATTTGACCATATGCAGAACAGATGAATAAGGGCCACTGTCTTGGAACATACGATCATGTTACTCAAAATAATTACTTAGCACTTTGGAGTTTGTACCTCACACGTATCTGGTAAATACACAGAACTTCAGGAACTATAAAAGAAAATATTACCCAAATATCTTATTTACAATCCACTAGGGCTGAATTCAATTAAAAAATGGCTATTCTCAAGTTTAAAGCTCTGTGTGCTGCAATCCCTAGTATATTTCAGCTATGAAATACACAGATGAATATAACATTGCTGAGTCAGCAATGCTGACTATAAATAAACAAAACAGCAAAGATGTTGGCTGTAATTACAGTTTTAAATGTATGGAATACTAGCAAACATCCAACATCTCTTTAGCAACCATTCTGAACAAAGCTGTATTTCAACTTTACAACATGAACAATGCTAACAGGCAAAAATACATTCTCATATGAGGATAACTGGATGGTCTGCTTCAGATGTCACACTTTTTCTGACAAGTCAATGCTCCATAGGTGGCTGCTTTGGATCATAGTAAGATGCTAGGTTAGCTTCTATATTAGCTGCTTGGCTAGGAGTCGCTGCCAACTGCAACCACCTGCAACTGCACTCATCTTCACTCACGCAGCCACTCTCAGTTTTAGCCTAGATAATGGGATAACATTAATATGGATGATTTTATGGGAAAGTCATTCTCAAAAATACAGTCCTATGTACTTTGATACACATTTTACAACCCCAGGTCTATAACCACCGGCTTATAGTACTGCTTGATGTTAATGCTTAGTGCCCACTTGCAGCTTTCGCAAACATTTACTTTGAATTTTGCACTTTGAATTTTCCTTTGTCACATACAGGACACATGGGTGCAAGTGTTTTGAAATGAAGTGAATATTAAATGCAAGACTGTAACCAGCTGGACAGTGATACAATTTGCGTTGCTTTGGCTATGTACTTCAGCATCTTAATTATGAAAGATAACTGTTAACTTTAATCTAAAGGGGCCAGGTCTGGTAAACTGTGCAGGAATTCACTTTATATAGACAATCCTCCAATTTAGGAGATCTACACAACCGTTTTATCACCATAACTGAAAGTGCTTTTCAGACTGTTTTTCAGACTAATGTTTCTCACAACTACATCACTGTCAACTCCTACATTAGGCAGTGCCTCACTTGCCCCCACTGGATCACATTGCACCAGGGCCGAGCTAAATTTAAACTAATACACATTTATATGAAAACTGACAACAACCTTATTATTTACATATTCAAAACTAAAAGTCAGATGCTGAACCACATCTGTTGGTGTTCATGCAAAAGTGAGGCTCACTGCTTCATGTCCACCGCTTCATGGAGGTAAAACATTAGCCTAGATGCATCGATCATTAGTTTACATGCATAAGTATTAGTTTAGACACACTAACATAGATGCATTGCCATTAGTTTAGACAGGTTGTGTATCTAATCTACTAATCCTTTCATCTTAAAGTTTTGTTTGGGTGAATCAACTTATTTGTAGGAATCTTTACAGACCTTAATACTGAACTGTTGTTTTCTCCTTACAGGTTCTCATGCCAACAGTGACAGGGTTCTTGACCCTCAATTCTTAACCATCTACAAATGACACTATGTTTCCAGACTATTTCCACTACTGCCTAGATCATCCTCTGGGTTATTTATTCCGGTCAGTTATCTTTGTGATATTTTTCATCCTGGGTATTCCAGTCAGCCTGATGGAACTACGGGAACTTTTGCAAAGACAAAGAGCTTCCAACTACTTCATGTTCAGCTCTGCTGTCATCGATGTGATTTTGACAGTTACCATTCCTTTCAACGTCATTAATTTCAATGTGTGGCACAATTACCAAATTGAGCTTGTCGGTAACCTCTTTTACAGTTTAACCCTATGCAGTTTAACTATGCATTTTTGTTATTTAGTCCTTTTGTCTCTATTCCCTTGCTCATAGTTCTGCCAGTTATTCTGTTCTGTGATATTTTTGTACTTCGAGCTCTGGCAAAACCAGCTCCATCAGGAAATAATGACATTGATTCACAGAAGAGGCAAGCTTTTTACACCATCATCAACAGTTTCATCATGACATTCACTGCTTATCTACCACCAACAATTATTTTCTCATTTGGACAGTTGATCGAAGAAACTTTATATAGCTGTATTTTAGTCTTTCATGCATTGTCTCTCTCTTTCTCTGGATGTGTAATTATGCCTATTGTCTATTTGGACAGTATTGGTAAGTTAGATTTTTTTAAAGAAATGGAGGAAATAAAATGCTTAAAGTTGCTTGGTCATTTCAGTTTTATTAAAACATTGAGAATCATTGACGGTAGTCATTAAGACTCATCTACTGCATTTGGTAATACATGCTCCTACTTATACAATAAAGTTCTATAGTACTGTACCCCTGCCATCTTTGTATAAATTGTTTTTTTCTTTCTGCTAGAAGATTTCTCCAAAAATAATTTTCCTAATGAACTTGTCCCAGTCAGCCAGGTGGTGGCTTATGCCAATCATACATTCCAAGTACTTGTTTTATATTTACAAAAAGAACATTTAACTCAACCATTACCAACATTTTTACAGTTGAGCACTTCCAAGTTCTTTTACAGACTACAAATAATGAACAAAGACTCCATCACTGAACATCACACACTACACAAATATGAGTGACAGCTACAAGATTCAATTCAGCTAAGGAAGTGATGATTTTTTGAAAGCACAGTTAAATGTAGAGTAGATCCAGTATCACTGAACAAAAAGTATACTTTGGTATATATATATAGAAGTAATCAATTAATTTTATCCTCGCATTCAGATTAGTTATATATGTCATTGTATTATCTGCCATATGCAACACTTTTAAACAAAGATGGTGCTAAAAGCACTGTCATAAATAAAGGTGTTTTTCAGATATGGCAAAGCTGCCACAGATCGATCAAATGTTAGAGGAGTGGTCATGTGTTTTTACCAAAGCTCCTGACTAAGCATATACACAGACCATACACTGAGGGCCTGTTTACACCTTGCATCAACATGCATTTTTGGTCATGAGATCACATTCGAATTTCATTTAACTGCATAAAAATCAGCCGGATTCAGAGGTGGTCAGAAACAGATCTTGACCACATTTAACACAAGTGTAAAAAAAATAAAAAATAAAAGATTTCATTATCCTTATACAATTACGTAAACAAAAATGCCTCTGATGAACACTATCAGGAGAGTAAATAAAGAAAGAAACAAAAGATGGAGGATATGTGAAACGAAAGTAAGTCCCTAACCAACAGCCTTCTCTCACTCTGGGCTGATGAAAACATCCGGGCTAAGCTTATCAACTCAAAACAATCAAATCATATCAAAACAGCATGTGTGTTGATGTGCTTTTTATGCGGGGAAGGTAAAATCAGATCTCATCTGGTCACACTGGGGAGACATTTTAGTGAAAGTGTAAACAGAATCTGGCCAAATTTTATCCAGATAAAATCCAGGAAACATGTTAATGCCAGGCGTAAATAGGCTCTGAGATGCTGTTAGTGGACGAGATGCTACTTTTATTTATGAATTCTTTTTCCATTTAAAGGGAAAATTTTAATTTAGGGGGAAAGCCTAAGGTTAGCCACCATAAATAATACGTCGTCAAACAATTAAAATAATTAATGGTGTAACCACGTTTGACTGCATTTGTGTTATCTGCCCTAATTTTACCCTAATTTTTCCATTAAGAAATCTCTTTTTTGTTATAGTTATATGCATGAACAAAATAAGTTTCATCAGAATGTATGTATTACCTTTAACTGAACTTGAACCTGAACATAAAATCGCATGAACAGTGTGAAAGTGAAAAAAGGAAGAACATAGTTTCCAATTTTCATCGGCATTTTCCAGTGATAGTAAGAGGCTGCATGTTCCAAACACTGATACACAGAGAAAACCTAACCCCTCTGTTATTGTAGCCCTTTCAATCTCATACCGCTGTGTTACGTCTCACGGGGAACTGTAGCTGTCCACTTTGCTGTTGCTTTTGTCCGTTTGTTATTTATTGACAATCTATGGATTGACAAATCCACAGATTTGTCCCAGCCATGTTCCCGACGAGCCCAGCCAGTGTTTAATTTCAGAAAAAATGTATTCATTTTATAATCTGGGCTTAGGTTTGTACATAAACAGCAGAAACAATGTTTTAAGAAGGACTAATTGCAAACATTTAAACTGGATACCACTGTTATGAAAAATGTTAAACAATTCACGCATTTGGACTAGAGCTGTTCCCTCCATGTCAACACTGTGTAGTTGACACCTAAATCCAGGACTATCTGTAAAAGTAGATGAGGTTCTCTGAAGGTTGTGTGGAGGTCAGATGATCTCTTGCAGGAACAGTAACAGTAAACACAACTGTAAACATAAACAACAGCACCAATGACGAAGGAGCTTCACATTCTAATTTACCGTTTTCTCTGCATTTACAACAGTCACAGACTGCCATACTGTGACGACATATGACGATACT
Source organism: Colossoma macropomum (assembly GCF_904425465.1). Lineage (NCBI taxonomy): Eukaryota > Metazoa > Chordata > Actinopteri > Characiformes > Serrasalmidae > Colossoma > Colossoma macropomum. The sequence goes on along the minus strand of NW_023494785.1, from coordinate 31,612,933 downwards.
GCGATGACGGTGTTTGACCTATCAATGGCATGCACTTTTATGCTTCACACATTCTGGCTCAGTTTGCTTGGTATCCCAGCAAGAAGGGTAACCCATTTCACTGGTGCATGGTAAGGTTCACTTGGCAGTGAAAATGACAACAAACTGATAACAGATTTGTAACCGTACCGTACCATACCGTACTGCCCTGCTTAAAAATAAAAAGGATTCTGTCAATGTACTTGCCGCATGTATTTCTTTACTTCATTATACCTACTTATTCATTAGAAAACTGTAAATATTTTTGTAAATGAAAGTTCAAGCGTCATTCTACTTCACTAAATGCTTTGTTCACAATTTACTTCCAGTACTACAGCTCTGAATATGAAGTAGGCCTACAACTTGTGTGAGCTGTTGCCATGCTAAATTGAAGCTAGTCAAGCTAAAAAAGTAAAGCTTTCTCAACAACATATATAGTTTCAACTAGTTTTACAGATAATATGTTACTCAGATAAACATGAGCATTATTATCTCAGCAAATCCGAGCACAATGTGTGACTGCATTGAGATCTTTCATAAAAATCAAGAGGAGACTCCTGAGAAAGAGCCCAGTAATCTCACGTCTTAAGCAAACGTTTCCTTTATCTTTCCATCTGATCTCACTGTTGTCTGAGAGAAACAAGAGAGATAATAAGGAAATCTCTTTCATTATTTTTCTTTCCTATGGGGTTGGAGAGATTAGGCAACATGCAGTTAGAAAACAAGCATTCAGTTCGACTAATAAAACAGAACTACTCCAATTAAGGCACTATAAGAACAATACATTTGTAGGGCTTTTTTCTATTTTCATATTATATTTTTTAATCAAGGTATTTTAATAAACATTGTCAACATGAAACAGAGAAACCCAGGATAGACATACTATAATTCTGTTTCACCAGATTCATGCTGTGTCCCTGTACATAAAAACATGTCAAGATGCTTTGTTTTCTCTGTACATGGCAGTTAATAAGCTGTGTTTTTGTATAGTGAGCTTATTGGGTCCAAAAGTGTAAAGAGGGAATTAAAGCATTTTCTGTATCCGCACACAAAAAAATTGAGCAAAAGACTTAGTTCAAACTGGAATTTTGCATTAACTGTGAAGAAAGACTGGAAAACATGTTCAATGTTAGCCAATCAGGCTCCTGCATCCTCTGGGGATACTATGTAGAAATCAGTCATCATCATAGTTGTCATTTATTTGTTGAGTCATGCTGACATTTTGAAAAAGCTGATGAACTTTCACCCACATGTGGCAGCAGTGTTGTAATGTACAAGGGCTGGTTTGCCAGACATGGATTAAGCCTGGTGTTGGACTAAATTGCAGTGCCAAGGGTGAATCTCCAATAGAAATTCAGCAAGCAAGTCTGTATTTATAAAAGTTTTTACTCATGTTTAAACATTATTTTTAAAGATGGTAGTTCTATAAACCTAAGTGTGAACTGTCTTCACAGTAGCGGTAAATAGTTTTTTCATCCCTCATTGCTCACCAACAGCAACATACAGTCACAACATTTCACACACTCAGAACCAACAGTGTCCTGGTTAAGCTGAGAGAATTAAAGGGGAAAATGTTTTATTTAATTATGTTAATAAAAAGATACCCAAGTTGATTTCCACCACTAGGGGGCTGGCAAAAAGAGGTTAATTTCCTTGGACTGTTAGCTCAATCCATGAGTTTCATCTAGCTAGCTTTAATCAGAAAATTAACATCACTATTGTTAGTTCTGACTAGGTCAATGCTTTGAAACATGATTGATTAGTGATTGTCACATGTTCTGCTGGCCTGGAGCCTTCAAAAAAAGTTCTTTTCTAATATCAGTAAATTTGAATAATTCAAAAACATGAAAACGATGCGCGTAATCTCTGACATTACAAAACTTTCATCATCAACGGTGACTGAGGATCACTGCCACATGCTCAGTCCATAAGATGCTATTCGGAAGTTGGTAAGTCAAAAGTAAATAGATACGTAGATATTAAGACACATATAAATGTTTTGCAGTCGTGTCTTACATATACGTACTTCATATTTTTTCACAGCCTTGTTACTGGACTAATTTCTTCTCCAATAAGCTGAGAACATACCTCTTAAATACTCCAGAAGAATGTGGTTCCAACAGTTTTCATCAACAAATTCATCAATATCATCAAATGACACTCACATGCTGAGCTTCTTTGAAAGGTGCAGCAGGTACCACTTGGGTTCTCTGTTATGGTCATGTTTCTGCCTGCTCTCTTTTCTGTTTGCTGTCCCAGTCAGTCTGAAAGTACTGTGGGAGCTTCACCAAGGACACAAGCACAAAGATACTAATAACTTCTTTTTGTTCAACATAGGTGTCATAAACGTGACTGGCACAGCTCTCATGCCAGGCGTCATGCTTAATTACATGGTGTTACACAGTTTACCATTTCAGCACATTACAAACTACTTCTACTACGTATCGCTGTTTGGCAGACCTCTCTTCATGGCTTGTATTTGTGGGGACTGTTATTTTGCAGTGGTTCATCCCATAGCATACAGAAACAGTAGAAAGAGCAGCATTGGCAGAAGGGCCATCGCTGTGAGTATCTGGATATTTGCATTTTGTTTCAGTTCATACATCTCTTCTGTAAACTGGACATTTATAACTCCTTTGGTCACTGTTTCAATGTTCATGTCTTTACCTGTTGTCACATTCTGTAACATTTCAGTGATTCAAGCTCTCAGAAAACCAGATCCTTCAGGAATAAGTCATCCACAGAAGAATAGGCTTCTTAAAACTGTCTTCAGTTGCTTTATAGTCACTTGTTTTACCTATGTGCCACCAGTAGTCATTTATCCATTAGTAGAGGTTTTGCCACTATTAACAGAAGAGCACTGTTGTAATCTGGCCTACTTTGGAATGTGTTGCTCCACTTTGGGAACTATGTCTGTGCCTTTTTTATATCTCCATAATGTAAAGAAAATAGGCGTTTGCAAGGAATGGTGGAGAAAACTCTGGAGAGGACCTCTTTCTAAATAGTGCTGCTGTCGGAATATATATATATATATATTCCCACATACACTGTTTTTCATAGAAAATGCAAAATCTTCTCTTGAATACATCTGGATAATGTACACTTAAATCATTTGTTTTCATTGTATTTGACCAGCTTAATTTAAATGACCAACACCTTCGTTATGTGTACCACTCTGTGATGTTTATGTGCTATTAAAAGCTTCAAAGTCCAATAAAAGCTGCAAGTATGAAACATTCTCTCTGCTGCCACTTAACCCAGCTGTAATTTCAGAGTGGTCCCATAATGTCCTGGATTTATGAACAGTATCAGTCTATTTCAATGATTCTATAAAAATAATTTAACACTTACAGTTAACATATTCAGAGCAGTACAACTGATAAGTTTAATTAAGCTTAAAGCTAAACTCAATTTGTGTCATTTTTAAGCTTCAGTATGCTTCTTCATTATGTGTCAGAATTGTTGGAAATTAGTGGTGGGCAATATGAACTCAAATTTATATCAGAGTATATTCTATTATTTGGGCAAGAACACTAGCACAACATACAAAAAGTATTATAGCTTAACATACAAAAAGTATTATTGTTATTATTATTATTATTATAATAATAATAATAAAATAATAATTATTATTGTTCTTATTATAACTACATCCTTTAGGACCTGTGCCAGTAGCACAACTGTGGCAGAAAGAAAAACACAATTTGAAAGAGTGGAAAAATATCACAACAGCTGAAATTTTAATAAGATCAGGTTTTAAGGTTTGACGCAAAAACATGGCCATTTCCACTTTTTATTTACTATTTTCCTGTAATAACTTTCAGATCTGTTGTTGTTTTTCTAATTAAATAATTTTAAAATATGAGACTGTTTTATACAAGCAGCACGTCTTTTTAACAACTGGAATTGTAAAGTTTGTTTTGAGCACTTAACATTTGTAAACAATTAGGCCGAAAGTGGCATGAATGAAATGTTACAACTTATCCCATGGGCAGGGTTAATTACAATAAACTGAGGGGCTAGTTCAGTACAAAAAAAATAAACAAACATAAATAATTAAATTCAATACAATTCTCTTTGTTAACCAAATGTACTTTTCAGTGCATAAATATAGCAGACATTCTATTTTACAGAATACCCAAAAATGCAAATAATAAATATATAAATGAATAACTACAATAAATACAATAAAATTAGTTATCAAAACAATATGCATGTTTTATAGTTTCTAAAACATTATTCATTATTTATTGAAAGATTTTAATGCTTACTTCTTCACTTTTTTTAAAAAGTGAAGTGTAGCGCTTGCACTGTGCTTTTCTTACACTTTCAGCAAACAAGATGAATTAAAAAAGGCCATCAGGTTATCATTTAAATTAATCTGTAATGTATTCACACTTCAAATGAATCGCACCAGAGCTCTTCTGGAAGCACTCACAATCACACCAGCGTTCAGTTTAATTAAGCCAAACCTGCCAAGTGTGGACACACACTTAGCTGTTTCAGTTTGGTGCAGCTAACAAAGGCTGCTCGCTAGTTAATGTTTGCTAAGTGTTCTGGTCAGCTGCTCTACAGCTCAAAGTTCTACCCAAATATTCTGTACCAACATGGTGCAGCGTTGCTGCCAAAACAGTTTCAATTATTACCTCAGTCTCCAGTGGAAATGCTGGGACTGTATTTTGTACATGCCTCTAGTGGTACAACACATACAACAGGCAAACTACCAGGGTGTGTTAACATTCATATTATTAGACAATGCAATTCCAGTATTGACTTTTACACTAGGGATGTTAACGATTAACCCGAGTAACTGTTAACTGACACACACATGTTCGACCAACGTTTCTGGTTAAAAAGTTCATTTGATTTCCAATTATCAACTGTTACTTGAATAGATGGGTTTTTCATTCAGCTTGTGCATCGTTTTTGAATGTTATGTATGACTTTCGGTTCCAGTAGCCCTACTTAATGATGCACTTATCAAGGAGACGACTGAGACTTCTGACTCCAGCCAACTCCACTCAATTTTAACTGACTGTGCCAGAGCTGTTCATAAAGAGAGCAGAGATTAACCATCCTTAATGTATATTACAGCGTTATCACATATTTAGCCACATCAATCAGTGCTCTTTTTTAAAGGTCATGTAGCTCATTATGAGTGTACCATTAAGCCTGCAAATGTGTTTGTCAGCTGACGGTCAGCCTATGTAGCTATGTAGTCCCATGACCAAAAGGCTTAAAAGCTGAGAGCTACTGACTTTATGTTGATTTTTGTGTAAACTATGCACATGAACTTTGAGTTAGTCACACTATATATATTCATTATCTTGGGTTAATAATATGTGGTAAATGTAAATAAAAAGACTACATCATGCTACCATCATATCAGTTATGTTAGGCTATGTTTTTTCCTTAAAGCCTAAGTTTAACATTGGAGCGGGTTACAAACTACTACTACTACGTCTCCCTGTTTGGCAGACCTCTCGTCATGGGTTGTATTTGTGGGGACTGTTACTTTGCAGTGGTTCATCCTGAAGAAATTTATTGCTGTGAAATGTGCTGTGTTGTGTGTGAATGTGCTGAAGTTGTATTTTAGGCTGCCTATTTTGTGTTTCTCCTTATATGGTCATGTTTGTCACACCTGTTACTTGTCCTGTATAAGCTGGGTCTAATCTTGGCATCAGTCCAGCTATAAAACTGCATCAGCCCAGTGTCTTACGGGCTGGCTGGGTGTCTGAAACCTGCACGCGCAACGAATAAACTTCACTTGTCCAGACAACAGATCGAGTCCCCTGGTTTGGAATCAAGTGGGTTTGGATTCTTCAAGTGGTGCCGTGACCCGGATTGGACATTTCCTCGCTAGGTGAGTGCCCATTTCGAGGCAAACCCTGAAACCAGTAGGATATCCTCCTCTCGTTGACGGAACAGAGGGGAAGACCGCGGTAGTGTTCCCATAAGCCCATGGCAGGAGAGAAGGCTACCACACAGAGGGGTGGTAGGGTGGCACCTGATTGGTCTGATAATATTTTCATTGTCAGAGCAGATGAACAGTTATGTAAACATATAGACTCGTCTAGTTTGGACAAATACTATCAAGAGAAAATGCCTGTTCATTCAGATAAAATATGGTCCCTAGATGAGAAACTAAATATGTCACTCTGGCAAACTCGCAGAACATGTCTGAATGCATGCGACCTGCAAGGCAAAATAGGCCTGTGGAAGTATAAACGTAAGGAAAAGTTTGATGTTTAAATTAAGTTTGATACAGTGACTGGGACTAACTGCCTGGAAAAGCTCAGGGTTGAGTTTCAGATACAACTGAAGCTGTGGTTAGAAGCCCAAAGTAGCGCTGACCTCTGGCCTGTACTCGGGTCTATGCAAGTTTTATGGTTGTCCTGTGCTGTCATGGTGGCATTAGGTGTCATCAATCAGCTCACTGGGCAAGGTATTAGTTTTATTTTTTATGCCTGAATTGGTCCAAATCTCTTGCAGATTGCGGCTTACTAAAGGTTGAACATGTCAACCTGACTGGGTTTTCCTTGTCTGAATACTAAGCAGTATGAAATTAATAATGCAACATTGTCAGGCATTATTTTGATAGCTTCCTCAAATACAGAGGAACATGAACATGACTTGCTAGCTTTGTTAGATTACCTACATTCGGTAGGACACAAAGCCTCTTTTTAAAAGGCCAAGATTAAATCAATCCTCTGTTCAGCATTCAGGACAGCTGGTTTTACAGGCTCAGAAGTCAATTTTACCTGACCGTTGTGCCACAGTGTGTGCTATTTTATTACTTGATATGTTAGCACAGCTGCAATCTTTTCTGGGGTTGTGCAATTATTGACAACCTTGAATTGAGGTTTATGCGAAAATCTGTTTAACCACTATACGATCTAACTAAACCAGAAAATCAGAAAACTGAGTTTCAGTTAACTTATGATCAGTTAAGAGTTTTCATTCTCTTAAACCTGCATTATGCGGTGCCCTAGGTCTAGCGCACATGGAACTACTGTTCACACTGTATGTTTCAGCATCCCTAGGGTTTGTGTTTAGCTGTTTAACTCAAACTCATGGTGACAAAGAGAGGTCTGTGTTTTATTACTCTGCTAAAATAGACACGGTTATGCTTGGAATGTCACCTGCCTGAGAGCAACCCAGGTAAACTATTTGTGTGGTTTTAGCTGTTGCTCCTAATTTTTTGGATCAAATTCTTACTGTTAAATGTCCACACTCTCCTCTTTGCTCTTAAATGGCAGGATTGTTTCAGTGACAGCACAAAGGTGGGGTAACTGGCTTGCAGTTTTAACTGCCCCTAATATAGTGATCAAAAGGGCACCTGTGAATGCTATTTCAGATCATTTGGTGGAACTGGAGTTATTCACAGACGGCTCTTCCCGCGTCCATGACGAGGGACAACGCACAGGGTGGGCTGTCACAACACAGTATGAAGAAATAGCTACAGGCAGATTGCTGGATCATTATTCTGCACAACAGGCAGAATTGGTAGCAGTAACTCGTGCCTGTGTGCTTGCTAAAGATTTAAAAGCAAATATATTTGTTGATTCAAAGTATGTCCATGGCATATGCCATGATTTTGGCTTGTTATGGAAGCAGAGACATTTTTTGACAGCAAATGGAACCCCAGTGAAAAATGCTCAGCAGGTGGCAGACCTAATGGAAGCGCTCACACTTCCAAAACAGGTGGCTATTATTAAAATAAAAGCCCAAATTCTGCCACATCTTCTGAACACCAAGGCAACTGTTTAGCTGATAAGGCAGCAAAAAGGGCTTGTCTTTTGCCTATCGAATATATCCTGTCAAGCTGTGAACAACCTGCTGTTGAAAATTTGGCTGATCTGCTTGCTTTATACCAGCAGGCCCCGGGTTTGGAAGTTTGGACTTGGGTTGAGCGAGGTGCGTCTCTTCGCGATGGTGTCTGGGTGAAGGGGGGTCAATACGTGGCTCCTGATGCCCTGCTTCCCTATTTGGTGGCTACCATACACAGTCTAGGTCACCCTGGAGTAACCCAGATGGTACATCGCTTCAAGTATGGTGGAATCCTAAATTCCGCAAGTATGTGGAGAGTCATTGTCTAGTTTGCACCACCTGTCTTAAGGCAAATTCAGGACTTGCAGTCTCCCTCCCCTACCAAACTGTAACACCACCGAGTGGCCTGTTTCAAGAATTGCAGGTAGATTACATCACTTTCTCAAGATGGATTGAGGGATATGCCACTACTAAAGGCACTGCCCTGCATACCGCTAAATGTCTGGTGAAAGATTTTATCCCAAGGTGGGGTCTTTAAAGTCCAGACAGACCAAGTTACATCATGAAGGGGTTTCATGGGTGGAAGCTTTACTGGCTGTACTTTGCAGCATCAGAGCTTCAATTAACAGAAGTACCCAGCTGTCACCATATGAGATTATTACTGGTAGTCCTATGTCACTTCCAGGAACTATTGATTTAAGAGCAGCAGACATACATGTTATGTCTGACAGTCTGCTGCAATACTGCCAGACATTATTTGAGGCTGTTGCCGCCACTCAGAACCAAGTGTTGGATGCATGGAAAGAACTCACAAGGGTTCATCCTATCCAGCCATTAGGGCCAAAGTGGGAAGATCCATATCAGGTCCTCCTTACTACACCCTCTGCTCTAAAATGCCAAGGAAATCCAAAATGGATACATGTGGGCCATACCAAGGTCGTACCACCACCTGATGGTGATGGCTAGTTTAGGGATAAAATGGGTGACTCTGGTTGGGAGATGCTCTGCGGAGGAACTATGATGTTTAGGTCATGGGGGTCAACCTCAGGAGTGAAGATCTTCCTAATTCCCCTTTGCGACTAGCGCTCCCCTACTCCCAGCAGAGGCCAGGACCCAGGTTAGGTAGGGAAAGAAGGTATCCATTACAAGGGCTAAACCAAACCTTTATACAAGGGCATACGACATGGGTTGTGTACTAAGAATATGATACTGCTGCTATGTCTGTGTGTTTTGTTTTAGGATATGCCCAGAGCACATCTGAGACAGGAACAAAGTAACAGGACATGAGACGGGTTCCTGATTGGTGGTCGAAGAACTGACAACAAAGCTTGTCTAGGTCCCCTGACGCTACCCTGTGAGCAAGTTTGGACACATCAACACTTTCTCCCACTATTCTGGAAAAGATGGCTACCACGACAAGCTGCAAAATAAGAGTCTTTTTATAACAAAAAGGGAATAAAGAAGAATGAAACCCGTAGTTTTCATAAACATCCTGACAATAGCTTTTGCAGGCATGATGGAGGATGCTTGTGACCACAACATGGTCTGTGCTCAGGCCATCCTGTGAGCACAAAATCATACCTTAGGAGGTGATGGTTGTTTTGTTTGTCATGCGTTGCATCACCACTATTATGTGATCCCAATATCTAATGTACAGACCATTCTGCATCTGAACCAATGGGAATCATAGCAAATGATGGTAGATGGTATAAGTGAAGATAACTGGCCATTGCCTATTGTTAGATGTCTCAGGTCAAATAGAGCTGCCTGTTACAATCCAAATGCTGATAGCTCCCGGATTGTTGGCTGGCAGTATACTGTTAGAGTTGATAGTACTAATTACAACTTTATGGTTTATCAAAATTCAACTATAGCGCATGATTATCGGGATAAATCTAGCTGGAATTATGGATTAGCTGATCCCATTCCTGTGAGGGCTTCCTCAGGCTGGGTATGTATTGACAAACCTTGTTATCCAGAGGACACCTATCTTGGTAACAGTACATGTTCTGTTTCAATCTCTGCCTTCTCTATGAATGGCACATTTTGGTGTAAACATTCTACCACCACAAACACTAACCCATGCAGTATTTGGATGAGGGAACCACTCCCTGTGGGTTTCTATTGGGTTTGTGGAAACAAGGCTTATCCATCACTTCTATCTGATTCATGGTGCGGTTCCTGTTACATGGCTGTAGTCATGCTTCCTATAACAGTCCATACCGACCCATGGACCACATTACAATCTCATGGACCTTTACATCGTATGAAAAAGAACTTGGCGTTCCCCTAGCAGGTATACAAACATGGAATGGTCACATTATGAAGGACCCCTGGTCTAGTATAGCGAAGACAGTAGAGTGGGGAATATTTCCATTTGGAGGTGTTGTAGATGCCTTACAGAAGATAAATTATTTGGCTTATTCCACACAGAAACTAGCTAATGAGACTAGTGAAGCTCTCCGCTTAGTAAATGATGAACTCCGTGCGTTACGAGAAGTAGTGCTGGAGAATAGGAAGGTTTTAGACTTGCTGACCTTAGAAAAAGGAGGGGTATGTCACATTCTCAATACCTCCTGCTGTATCTATGTCCCAGATAACTATGAAAATATTGATAAATACATAGCAGACCTTCATAGAATCATTCCAAATCCTGCTCCGGAGGGATCGCTTGATAAGTTGTTTAACTGGGTTGGCAACATTTTTGGAGGTATATTTTCTGGGATCTTACAGCAACTGCTCCGTTATGTACTTCCCTTTGTAGCACCGGTAATAGTTGCTATTGTTATTTACTTTTGCTTTAAATTACTCTGGTGCTTCATGACTAAACTCCACAGGCGTTCCTTATAACCATGGAACCACTTAATTTCCCCAATTTGCCTGTAGGCGGACTGAAGGGAAAGAGAACCCGTCTTCAGGACGCGAAGGAAGATGGAAATACTGGCCATGTTTCTCTGGAAGAGGAAAGGATAGATAGATTGATTAAGCTTGCGAGAACATACATTTTGTATATTACTTGTCCTGTATAAGCTGGGTTTAATCTTGGCATCAGTCCAGCTATAAAACTGCATCAGCACAGTGTCTTACGGGCTGGCTGGGTGTCTGAAACCTGCGCGCGCAACGAATAAACTTCACTTCACAACAGATCGAGTCCCCTGGTTTGGAATCAAGAGGGTTTGGATTCTTCAACCCCATAGCATACAGACAGTAGAAAGAGAAGCAATAGCAGAAGGGCAATCGCTGTGACTGGACATTTTCAACTCCTTTGGTCACCGTTTCAACGTTCATATCTTTACCTGTTGTCACATTCTGTAACTTCAGTGCTTCAGGCTCTCAGAAAACCAGATTCTTCAGGAATAAGTTACAATCATTCACAGAAGAAGTTTGTTAAGACTGTCATCAGCAGCTGCATAGTCACTTTTTTTGCTTATTTGCCACCAGTAGTCATTTATCTATTAGTAGAGGTTTTGCCACTATTAACAGAAGAGCACTGTTGTAATTTGGCCTACTTTGGAATGTTTTGTTCCACTTTGGAAACTATGTTTATACCTTTTTATATTTATACAATGTAAACAAAATACGTGTTTAAAAAAATTCTGCTATGATTAAAAATCTAATCTTTCTGATAGTAAAATATACACAGACATACATCATAGGAGAAATGAAAATGTTTTTCTCTTGAATGCATTTGGATAATGTACATTTAAATCATTTGTTTTCATTGTATTCAAAGCATCTGACCAGCTTTATTTAAATGACTGACACATTTGTTATGTGTACCACTCTATGATGGCTGTGTGTTATTACAAGCTTCCAATCGTCCAATCAAAGCTGAACCTGCGTGTATGGAACATTCTCTCTGTTGCGTTACTCAAGCAGTTAAAGATGAAGAAGCAAGTATGGAACATCCTCTCTGCTCTGTTACTCAGTCTAGCTCTAATTTTTTTCAGTCTTGTATGGATTTAAGGACAGTATCAGTCCAGTATCAGTCTTAACAAGATCTTGCTTAATTACGTATTCAAGAAAAAAACCTAATAAAATTGCATCTTAATGATTAACAAAAAAATGATAGGTCACAAATACTTTGGAATAAATATGGTTAATTTGCAAGTTCAATAATTCTACAAAAAAATCAGTAATTATATATAAAAAAAAACCTTCCAGTTCACATAGAGTAGAGAAGTTTAATGTAGCTTAAAGCTGAATTTGCATACTTCTCAGGCTTTTTTATGCTACTTAGTGACAAAATTATTGGAATTATGGTTGGGCGATATAAACTCAACTTCTTCTTGTTCTTCTTCTTATAATTATTATTATTATTATTACTACTATTATTAATAGTAGTAGTAGTAGTAGAAGTATTCATATAAGTAGTTGTAGTAGCAGCTGAACTACGATGAAAGATTAATCCTTTTTACCGAAACAGCAATTTGAAATAATACCAATATTATACACACTGTTGTCTTAAGTTTTAGGTGGGAGAAATAACATAGAGCTTGTGAACTCTCTGTACCAAGCTTAGACCAACAAAAGCAACCAAATACCCATGTGTTGTGTCCATATCAACATAACCACAACTAACTGGCAGTAATTGGGGGCATTCAGAAGCCATTTTTCTGGTATTTCTGGCCAAAGTAACATACCTGGTCCATTATTTAAATAACAGCCCCAATATGGGTCAGAAAAATCGCAATTATAGATATTTTGGCTAAAATGTTCAGCCCCAGGCACAACCTAATGCATTCTGCCTTTTATTAAATAACTTCAAAATATGAGGAATATCAAACTGTTTTAATACAATCAACACATCTCTGCAACAACCGGAAATGTAAGCTTTGCTTCAAGCACCTAATGTTTGGAAACAATTCAGCTGAAAGTGGCATAAGTGAAATGTAACAACTTATCCCATAGGCAGGGTTGATTACAATAGACTGATGGGCTAGTTCTTTAGCAAAGTCTAATGCTGTTTTACATGTTTAAACAGGACTTATGGTTTTAGATGTGTCAGTTAATTACTGACTAATAGCAGGGTTGGGTTTCAATTAGCAAAGTCAGTTGCTATTTGAACTTTTCAGGAATTTCAAACTGGTTAGAAAGCTTCATTAACAACAGGCAGAAAGTACAGCATGCAAGTGATATTGTTTACACTACAACCCTGTTTCCAAAAAAGTTGGGATGATGTGCAAAATATAAATAAAGATAGAATACAATGATGTGCAAATCACGTAAAGCCTGTATTTAATTAAAAATAGTACAAAGAGAACAAATCAAATGTTGAAACTGAGAAATTGTATAGTTCTGTTAAAAATATGGGCCCATTTTGAATTTGATACCAGCAACACATTTCAAAAAAGTTGGGACAAGGGCAACAACAGATTGGTAAAGTTGTGTAACATCTGGTGGAACATCACATAAGTAAAAAGGCTGACTTGTAATAGTCCAGTAAGCTGACTGGGTATAAAAAGAGCATCCCAGACAGGCTGAGTCTTTCAGAAGTAAAGATGAGGAGGGGTTCACCACTCTGTGGAAGACTGCGCAGGCAAACAGTGCAACAATTCAAGAATACATAACACATGCGCAACATAAGATAGCAAAGAACTTCGGGATTTCATCACTCACATTACATAATATTGTTAAAAGATTCAGTTAATCTGGAGGAATGTATGTGTGCAAGGGACAAGGCCAAAAACCAATATCGGATGGCTGTGATCTTTGGGCCCTCAGGTGGCACTGCAATAAAAACAGACATGATTCTGCAGTGGAAATCACTGCATGGGCTCTGCAACACTTCTGAAAACCACTGTCTGTGAACATAGTTCGTGGCTGCATCCACAAATGCAAGTTAAAACTCTACCATGCAAAGTAAAAACCATATATAAACAGGATACAGAATCAGTGCCACCTTCTCTGGGCTCGAACTCATTTAAGACAGACTGAGGTGAAGTGGAAAAGTGTCCTCTGGTCAGATGAATCAAATTTTGAAATTCTTCTTGGAAATCATGGACGCTGCGTCCTCTGGGCTACAGAAGAGAGGGAGACTACCAAGCTTGTTCTCAGTGCATTGTTCAAAAGCCAGCATCCATCATGGTATGGAGGTGCATTAGTGCCCAAGGCATGGGTAACTTGCACATTTGTAATGCTGAACGATATATACCGGTTTTGGAGCAACATATGCTGCCATCCAGACAACGTCTTCTTCAGGGATGGCCTTGCTTATTTCAGCAAGACAATGTCAAACCACATTCTTCATTCTTCTAAACTGACCTGCCTGCAGTCCAGACCTGTCACTCACTGAAAACATTTGGTGCATTATGAAACAAAAAACACGACAAAGGAGACCCCAAACAGTTGAGCAGCTGAGATCCTATATCAAGCAAAAACAGGAAAACATTTTACTTTCAAAACTACACCTACTGGTCTTTTCATTTCCCAAACGCCTACAGTATGTTTTAAAAAGAAGAGGTCATGCAACACAGTGGTAAACATGCTCCTGTCCCAACTTTTTTGAAACATGCTGCTGGCATGAAATTCAAAATGGGCAGATATTTTTCAAAAAACAATAACAATTCTCAGTTTCAATATTTGATATGCTGTCTTTATACTATTTTTAATTAAATTGTGTGTTTAAATGATTTGCACATCATTGCATTCTGTTTTTATTTATATTTTGCACATCATCACAACTTTTTTGGAAACCAGAACACAATCAAAAATGAGAATACAGAGAGATAAATTTAACTAAGATGAGCACATAAATGAAAAACAGGTGGGGCTAGAAAAAAGAGCACCCAGTAGTGCCACCTGTTCAGTCCTAAAAAGAGAGGGACATAATCTCTCTTTCACCCGGACAGAAACGTTGGTGTGTTTGTCAGGTATGATACACCTCAGACAGCAACAAATGATTATATAAAGTAACTTAAATATTTCTGTTCAAAGCTTGAAAGAGTAGCTCATAGTGCTTGTGGTTGTCAGTCATCTTGACTTAAATCATTTCTTCTTCTGCATACAGCTCTCAATATCTATGTTCAAGATGCAGTATAATATCTCCATGTCATCCCTAAATTCATCTTCATTCTCAAATATCATGGATATTGGTGACTGCTCCAAGAATCCCGTGTCTATATGGGTCTGGACGGTTCTCTCTATAATCTCTTTCCTCCTGGGTTTTCCAGCCAGTCTGATGGTTCTACAGGAACTTCTTCAGAGACAAAGACTCTCAAATGACTTCTTTATGTTCAACCACTACCACTGACACTATTTTCATAGCTGCTATCCCCTTCAGCATCTTAATTGGTCAAATTTGGGTTAGTGCATTATTATTACTTGAATGGATTTACAACTTCATGGATGGGCTTTCTCTGTGTGGCAGACCTCTCTTCATGGCTTGTATTTGTGCAGATTGTTATTTTGCTGTCGTTCACCCAATACTGTACATGACCAATAGAAAAAGTACTAGCATCAGAAGGTTAACCTCTGTGATAATCTGGTTTACTACAATCTGTTTTAGTTTACTTAAATGCACCGTGGTTTGGAAATTCATCTATATTTTTAATGCTGCTCCTCTGTTCATAGCCCTACCAGTTATCACCTTCTGTGATATATCAGTACTCCGAGCTCTGAAAAAGCCAAATCCATCAGGAAACAGTAACATCCATCCGCAGAAGAAGCAAGCTTTTCAGACCATCATCAACAGCTTCATCATGACATGCCTTGCTTATCTACCATCAGTGATCAGTTTCGCGCTTGCAGGGCTGATGCCTGAAGCACTGAAATGTTTGACTGAAACCTTTGGATTTTCCTTCTCAATGACTGGAAGTGTTATTATGCCTATTTTATATTTAGACAGTGTGGGCAAGCTAGATATCTTTAAGACATTGTGGAGGAAATACATTTAATTTGAAAGGATGTCTTACTCATCAACAGTGGTGGACAGTAACGAAGTAAATGTAATTCATTTTTTGTCTATCTGTACTTTACTGAAGTATTTCCATTTTGAGCAACTTACTCATCAACAAAGATGTGTTAAATATACAGATTTGTGTAAATGATGGGACACTTGTATATACAAGCAACTATTGGCAGCATTCAAAAGTGCTTTTTCTGATATTCTCAGCCAAAATAACAAACCTGGACCATAGTTTATAGATTATTTAACTCATAGTTCCAGCAACACATCTCTGCAACAACTGGAAATGTAAGCTTTGCTTCGAGCATCTAATGTTTAAAAACAATTCAGCTGAAAGTGGTACAAGTAAAATGTAACAACTTATCCCATAGGCAGGGTTAATTACAATAGACTGAGGGGAAAAAGAAAAGTCTAGTAAATTAAGGCACACACAATTAAGTCAATTCTTTACAATTCTTTTTTAAAGCAATAGTATTTTTCAGTGCATAAATGTTGCTAGTGTGTATTTTACAGAATACCCTAAAAAATGAGGTTTTACAACATTCTGAATATGCATTTTCTGTAGTTTCTAAAATATTATATATTTTCTGTTGAAAGAGTTTAATGCTTATTATTTCACTTTTTTTTTTATAAAGCAGGGTGTAGCGCCTGCACACTCTCATCTCTGGCTGACTCCGCTTAATTTAAACGAATAACTCCAGGGCCATTAATAAAGGGAAAGAACAGAGACTAAACCATCCTTAATGTAGTTTACAACACCACCATACTAGATATACAAGGATATTTCGGCCACATTCAGTGCAAAAGTAGGTTACAACTAACTTTTTTTTAAATGTAATGTTCCTTATCATGAGTGTATCCTCAAGTTATGTCCTACAAAGGTTATGCCCCACAAAAAAAATTGTTAGCTAACTGTTAGCCTGTGTAGTTAGTCCATTGACAAAAAAGCTTTACAACTGCAAGTTATCAACTGTTGTTTAAACTATGCATAAGAACTTCAAGCTAGCCCCTATCCGGCCACATATGCTCATTAACTTGTGATAATATGTGGTAAATTTAAGTTAGCAGACTACACTACTGTCATATCTGTAACGTATACTGTTTTTTTTTTCATTCAATAAAGTATAAAGCTTTCTTTCTATAAAACACTACTGTCTTTACTGTTTTGTTGAGTCATGTTCATGATTTTATTTATGTCAGTAAATGATTAACGACTGACTAACAGCAGTCGGTTATGGGTCAAAAGGATTCCTAATTTAGAACAATATACCTTTCAAACCTCTGGAAATCATACAATTCTGATTTCAAAACTTCATACTTAATCTTGCCATTACCAAAACACTGCTTGCAAGTACATTCCTTAGTCTGCTGACAAATGTCAAGGAAGTCATTGTGTTTCAGTTTTCCTCAGAAGCTCAATGACCATGTACTGTGTCAACAATTTACCTGGTGTCTCAGACACACTCTAACCCTCTGTGTCTACCAAGTTTATTTATGACTTCCTGACAATGACCCTGTTATTTATGTCAGTGCAACATTCTGAACTGAAGATTAAGATCAGGAATTAGGCATTCAATTAGCAAGCTCAGTTGCTATTTGGACCTTCAAGGAATTTCAATTTGGTTAGAAATGTCAGAAAGTCAGAAAAAGTCAGAAAGTGAAGCATGCAAGCGATATTGTCTACACTGTAACCAAAACAAGGTTTTACAATTAAAACTAGCACAATTCAGCAATAAAAAACAAAGAACTGCAAAGCAAATTCAAGAGTGAAAATACAGAGAGCTGGGCAGAGGCGGGGCTGGAAAAAAGAGCACCCAGTAGGAGTTCCACCTGTTCAGTCCTAAAAGGAGAGGGTCATATTCTCTCTTCCACCCTGACGGAAACGTTGGTGTGTTTGTCAGGTATGATACACCTCAGACAGCAACAAATGATTATATAAAGTAACTTAAATATTTCTGTTCAAAGCTCTTGAGGGAGTAGCTCATAGTGCTTGTGGTTGTCAGTCATCTTGACTTAAATCATTTCTTCTTCTGCATACAGCTCTCAATATCTATGTTCAAGATGCAGTATAATATCTCCATGTCATCCCTAAATTCATCTTCATTCTCAAATATCATGGATATTGGTGACTGTTCCAAGAATCCCGTGTCTACGTGGGTCTGGACGGTTCTCTCTATAATCTCTTTCCTCCTGGGTTTTCCAGCCAGTCTGATGGTTCTACAGGAACTTCTTCAGAGACAAAGACTCTCAAATGACTTCTTTATGTTCAACCTGACTACCACTGACACTATTTTTATAGCTGCTATCCCCTTCAGCATCTTAATTGGTCAAATTTGGGTTGGTGTATCATTTGAATGGATTTACAACTTCATGGATGGGCTTTCTCTGTGTGGCAGACCTCTGTTCATGGCTTGTATTTGTGCAGACTGTTATTTTGCTGTCGTTCACCCAATACTGTACATGACCAATAGAAAAAGCACTAGCATCAGAAGGTTAACCTCTGTGATAATCTGGTTTACTACAATCTGTTTTAGTTTACTTAAATGCACCGTGGTTTGGAAGTTCATCTATATTTTTAATGCTGCTCCCCTGTTCATAGCCCTACCAGTTATCACCTTCTGTGATATATCAGTACTCCGAGCTCTGAAAAAGCCAAATCCATCAGGAAACAGTAACATCCATCCGCAGAAGAAGCAAGCTTTTCAGACCATCATCAACAGCTTCATCATGACATGCCTTGCTTATCTACCATCAGTGATCAGTTTCGCGCTTGCAGGGCTGATGCCTGAAGCACTGAAATGTTTGACTGAAACCTTTGGATTTTCCTTCTCAATGACTGGAAGTGTTATTATGCCTATTTTATATTTAGACAGTGTGGGCAAGCTAGATATCTTTAAGACATTGTGGAGGAAATACATTTAATTTGAAAGGATGTCTTACTCATCAACAGTGGTGGACAGTAACGAAGTAAATGTAATTCATTTTTTGTCTATCTGTACTTTACTGAAGTATTTCCATTTTGAGCAACTTTTTACTTTTACTCCACTACATTATGCAAAATCTGTCGTTCCTTTTGGCTTATGTGTGAATAAAAACATATCGTCAAAACGAAAGAAGCATGAAGCAAGAACACCAATCAGGGTACAGTGCGCACTTTGTTTAGAGCTTGTTTTGACCTGTTGGACATACCGACCCAGTGTAAGCGTACAGTTCAACGTCAGTGCAGCAGCGTAAAATTTTGGGAGTGCCTATTTGTACATAAATGGTAGAACTAACCTAACTTTGTGTAAATAGACCACAATATAGAAATATGTACACATATGCAGTTGTGACTGGTCTTTTTCTGAATCTATACAAACATTATTTCATTTTATAGTAAATTTGTTTTGGCTAGTTTATGTTTATGAACAGAGACCTACAGATGCAATATAGTAAAGGAAAACTCATCTGTGAACCTGGGTTTAAAGCAAGCTTTTATTAAACTTAAACTTGTAACTAAGTTGCAAATAAATCTTAAACCAAAACTTTGCTTGTTTACAAAAAGTTATTTCAGAGCCACTTGGTTCTACTTAATGTAAATTGTTTGCCTTCAGTGTTTTGTGCTTATGATAATTTTAATAGACATCAGTGTCAGAATAATTAAAGACATGCTATTAAAAGATTGGTTTGCCAAGAGTGACACTAGAGTATTTTCACCTAAAATGAGTTAATGAAGCAAGAGTTTTGTTACAAAAATGGTAATAGGACATTAGAGCCATAATCAGTCTTTTAGTACTTTTACTTTTGATACTTAAGTACATTTAAAGGCAAATACTTTTGTACTTTTACTCAAGTGGAGGTCTAAAGGGAGGACTTCTACTTTTACTGGAGTAATATTTTACCTTGGGTATCTCTACTTTAACTCAATGATTTGTGTACTTTGCCCACCACTGCTCATCAACAAAGAAAACTAACTGAACAAAGGTCGGGAAGCCATTAATTTTATGATTTATACATTTCCGCCCAATGTGTCTGTCTGATGTGAGTTCAAATTCAAGTGATTCCAGTTTGAAAAAAAGTTGTCTCATGAAGTGTTAAACCCATAGACTTGTCTAAATGACAGATACTTGTACAGATAGGTGCATGTACAGATATGTGCATATTTTACATTTATTTGTACTGGCATCTCCTCAATGCACTCACTTGTCTTATATTAAGTACAGAGCAAACTAGCAAACAACCAAACATGATGGAGGGTAATCAAGCATTTTTTGTTTTATTATAACGATTTCGTGGAGACTTTCTTAAAGATTTACTCAATTGTCAATCTGTAACCTACAAACTCAATTTTGGGACAGTATGTAAATGTTAATAAAATAGAAAGCAGTAATAATTACATTGAGAACAGCATAAAAACAAGATATTTGATGTTTTACCTTATGAACTTCATAACTGTTTGTAAATATACACTCACTCCAAATTTGATGCTTGCAACACATTCCAAAAACAGTAGTGATAGGAGCATGTTTCCACTGTGTTACATCTCTTTTCCTTGATTTCCTCTTTTCCAGCACTTAATAATCATTTGTGGACTGAAGACACCAATTGACCAGGTTTTTGCCAATCTTCAGTCATACAGTGTTGTGAAAAAGTACTTGACTCTCACTCCATTTGTTCAATTTTTGCCAATTTTGTCGCATTTCAATGTTTCAGATGATCCAACTCATTTTAACTCCTTAAATGAAAATGTATAACTGCGTGTCAAAGTTTTATTACACACTTCTGTAACCTTAGAGTAGCCCAGCCAGTTTGCTTTGCAGTTTGCAAGTCCCTGTAGTTACTGAATAAAAAGCCTTAGTATGTAATAACCTGGGATTTTAAAGGGTTAATAAAATATAAAGACAACACGAGTAATCTTATTTTATATAGCACTTTTCATGCCAGTGGCAGCTTTACAGACAGGTGATATATAAAGGACTGATAAAGGATTATCTTATCGTATAAAGTGCTTTACAGACAGGTGATGAAGCTTAACAGTAATAGAAAAAATTGAGTATTCATTTAAAATCATATTTGTGAAAATGACATTAAAAAGATAACACTAAAAAGATTTTTAATTAAACACTTAGTTAAAAAGATACATTTTTAAATGTTTCTTAAAAGTGTGTGCTGAGCTTGACTGTCTAATAAAAGGTGGAATTGAGTTCCACAGTTTAAAAGTATAATAACCAAAAGAGTTTCTCCTTGTTTTCTGTATTTTACAGAAGGTATTTGCAGAAGGCAGTACCTGCAGATCTAAGATCACGTGCTGGAACAAAAATAGACAGACATTCTGTGATGTCGTTTAGCGCCTTAAAAACTAGTAACAGAACTTTGTGCTACAACTCGTAGTTGTAGAGGCTGCATTGTTTTCTTAGAGAGTCCAGTAAGAAGAGCATTACAGTGATCAACTCTGCTTGTAACAACTGCATGAACAAGTTTCTCTGCATCGCTCTGAGACAGAAAACACAGAACTTGAGCAATATGTCTCAAATGGTATAAAGCTACTTTAATGACTGTGTTTACATGCAGGATAAAACAGAGCTCAGAATCTAAGACTACACCCAGGGTTTGTACCAAAGAACCAAGCTTCTCATAAAGCAGCTTTCTCAAGGTTTTAGTATCAAGGATCAGTATTTCAGTTTTTTTTCATGATTTAGTTGTCGAAAGTTTTGCAACAACCACTGAGAAATATCTGACACACAGCTGCTTAGTTTGTCTACAGAGTCTTGATCATCAGATGGAATGGAAATGTATAATTGTGTGTCATCAGCATAGCTATGAAAATTGATATTATGTTTCTTAATGACATCAGCTAGAGGTACCATGTACAGAGAGAAAAGCAAAAAACCTAAAACTGAACCTTGTGGGACTCCAAGAAATGTTAATTTTTTTTGATGAATGATTTCCCAGTGAAACCATGAACTGACTATTAACTAAATCGAATTTAAACCATTTTAAACCTGAGAGGCCTACCCAGTATTCAAGATGGTGGATTAGAATCTTGTGATCAATGGTGTCAAAACCTGCGCCAAGATCCAATAAGACCAGAACAGAAAGATTTTGTGCATCAGCGCTGAGCCATGGTCACTGACAACACAAATCAATGCTGTCTCAGTATGAAAACTGAAATCTCAAAACTTGTTTGATATTAGATACACATTCAATTGTTTATAAACAGCTTTTTCTAAGACTTTACTTAAAAAGGAAGGTTTGAAATTGGTCTAAAATTATTTAGTATGGAAAGATCCATGATTTTTAAGTAGAGCCTTCACCAAGACAATTTAAAAAGCATCTGGAAAAGCTCCTGTTGACAGAGAAAAATTTCCAATGGATAAAAAAAAATACTTAACATAATCAAAAAGCATCTTAAGGAGAGAAGTAGGAACGATATGAAGATCACATGTGGACAAACTTGTTTACAATCGTTGTAAGCTCCTAATAATTGATAACAGAGAAAGATAAAGATTTATACAAAACCTAAATCACCCATGTTAAAAAGTGATTGCCCCCTAACCCCAATAACTGGTTGTGCCACCCTTGGCAGTGGATAATGGCTCTCACTGTGGTTTGCTAGAGTCCCAGAGCTTTAGCAATGGCTTTGTAACCCTTTCCAGACTGGAAGACTTCAATGACTTTGTCATGCATCTGTATTTGAATCTCTGTAGAACGTGGCATCATGTACTGCTTTTTGGGTGTGGCTTTTTCCTTCAATAAATGAAATACTCATTTAAAAACAGCACTTTGTGTTTACTTGGGTGGTCTTTGTTTAATATTAAAAGTAGTTTGATGATTTGAAACATTCAATTGTGACAAATGTGCAAAAATAGAAGAAACTGGGAGGGGGCAAATATTTTTTCATAGCACTGTACAAGGCGTCAGATGTACAGCTATTCTGCACTTCATAAGGCACCACAAATTTTCAACGGGAGACGGGGCTGGACTGCAGTCAGATCAGTCCAGCACCCACACTCTCCGATTACACAGCCATGCTGGTGTAAGACATGCAAAATGTGGCTTCACATTGTCATGCTGAAATAAGCATTGACGTCCCTGAAAAGATGGCAACACATGTTATGCCAAAATGTGTACCTATCTTTCAGCATTAATGGTGTCTTCACAGATTTGCAAGTTACCCATGCCACTAAAACACTAGTCATAACCAAGAGATTTGAGAGCTCCACATAATTTAGACTAATTTTTGCACCATTGTTCCCAGATACACAAGGTGTAACACAGGGCCAGCAGCAGAAGGGTGTAAATGTAGAGTACATTTGTTGGCGCTTTTCCAGGATTCAGCATTGTTAAACACAGCTTGAGTCTAATCAGAGTCTGAGAGACTAATTACAGGAAAATCCTGTATAAATAGGAAAAGACAAAGGAAAAGGAAAAGACCAAAAAGAAGCAATACAACACTATAAAAATAAAACACTGAAGTGGTGAATTCCTAGAACATGGCTTTGTAATGCAAGTGTAGTCCATAGGTTTGTAGTGCAGGTGAAGTCCATAAACAAGAGACAGTGGCATGTGATAATGAGTGGGAGGTGTTGGTAGGAGTATTATAATGTTTGTGCTTATTCCACAGTCTTGTTTCATAAATCTTTTGTTCTCCATATAGGTCTGATTATCCACTTTATAGAAATGGGAGCAGAGATCAAATCTTCCTCTCCAGACAATAAGCAGATCTTTGGCTGTGTACAGACAATAGAGTGAAATATTCGTAGATTTGGTCCATTTTTTCTGAAGGCAGGGGTGGTTCTAGACCATTTAAATGTGTTACTGCCATGCTATTTGTTATAAATGTTGTGGTAAATTTGACAGTGCTTTTTATGAATCTGTCTGTAATTTAAATAGTTTTAAGGAATTGTGCACAGAATTATCATATGCAGCCTAATTCCTCATGATTACATTGTTTTAAACCAAACTTGAAATGTCATCTACTCTCTACTCATGCATCCATCTGGATTTCACAGATCCACTTTGGGCATTCAAATTGTTTGGTTTCCATGTCTCTGAAAGCTTGGACAGCTTTAGTATTTCACAAACAGATCTATGTAAATGACTAACACCTGTGTTGCTCCACAACCCATGCTATTTGCATAATGTGTCATTGCTTACTTCATTTATGTGATTAATATTACAGATTAATTCTTTGTGAAATTAGGCACAGAATCTCAAAAAGAACATTCGCTTTCTAATATGCAAGAGGGTTCAAGATAAAAATACAGAAGAGGGCAAAATTCTAATTTCCAGTAAGCTTAAGCCAAATGATGATGGTATTGTGAATTACCAACAGATTCAATCCATTATGATGGCTACACAGTTGGATGATTTAGGGGGCATTTAGGCGATGTTTTTCCTCTCTCAAGCGCACTTCTTTTCATTGTTGAATATGGAGTAACATGTACTGCAACAGAAGAGCACTCCTCAAGCCTGCCCAGCACACTTCATGGTTTCAAACTGCACATTTGCGTTGAAAAATCATCTTTTCCACTTGGAGCCACAAAAAAGCACTATACATCACAGCTGACCAATCAATTCAATATACAGTAGGCCTTCTCTTTAGTCACTACAGAGGAATACCTAGTTTCAGCTGTTTCACAAACTGAATGTGAAACTAGTGTTCACAATGTATTTTTTTATAAGTCAGTTTCTAAATGTTTCACTCTCAATTTGCTTTCTCTTGTTTATCTACACTCACAGAAAAAAGGTACTGAATTGTCACTGGGGTGTCTTGTCTAAGGCTTTTTATTTTATTTTCCTATATTAAAACATTTGGTTAGGAAAAGGTACAAGTACAGCCCTTTGTCCTGGAAACGTGAAAGTAGTGCACATAGTGTGTGAAATAACCCCTGGTAATCAGGGTGCCCTATGTTGGCTGGATTCTCCAGTGTTGGCTGGCTGCTAACTCATTTGCCGTAGCCATATTGACGCTAGCTTCAATAGCAACAAAATGTTTGGCTTAACAGTCCTTTCTTTGGAAATGCTTTTTTCTAGTTTGGTAATGTGGCCTTCTATACATTAATGAGATCTTACACATCTGTTCTGACTTCAGTTTGAGAAATGAGTAACAATTCACTCTTGGGCAAGTTTCTGATTTACAAATATGCTGTGGTGTACTGTAAAGTTTTTCAGAGGTATCCTGGCCATAGTTATAGTTGCTAGGCTATGAAGGGCCCACTGGGTGAACCAATTTGATGCAGTGCCACGCTGAGGCAGATCAGTGCTGCATCTCTACTTAGTTAAGGATACCAAAGATAGAAGCTAACTGACTGTGGGTGAAGCAGCTAAACAATGAGCTTTCCCTGATTTTTATTTGAGTGTGTATTTTTCTAATGGACAGCACAACATCAAAGTAAGTTTATGTTCACGGACTCCCCAGAATTTTGATTTTGAAACATTCATGGTGTCCAAGAGGTTAATTAGGCGGTCCTGTATTTTGCACCTTGAGCTTACCTTTAAAACTCATTTAAGATACACAAAAAGACGTTGTACCTTTAAGGTTACAACTGTATTGTTTCTTGACAAAACAAAATGTACCCGTACTGTACCTTTTTTTCCTCACAGTGTACTTCAAATACACAAACAAATGTGTTAACTCACTCCCATAAAGGAGTGTGTCATGTTACTGTATAAGCATGGGACAAATCACACCTTATGTTCAAAAAGGCATCATCTGAAAAGTAAAGTAAATTACATTTGTCTCGTAACACATTTTCTTTTATTTTGTAGTCCATGTCCTGTTTCATTCCTAATATATCTATCTTCAAAACTATAGCAATGCACCACAGCACTTTTTTCTTTAAGTATGGTTATAACGAAGCCCTGTTCAGACAGGATTAGTTTTCCATGTGCTCTCTTTCAATGACTCTGTTTGGGTAAGAAAAAAAACTAAAGCAAGATCCAAATTGAAAAAAATCAACAGAACACCCTTTGTGCCACTGAAAATAGCATAACTTTATATAAAGTTTTTACTATCTCACAACAGATTAAAAGACAACTGATGAATCTGGGTTATACCCAAAACTAAGACAATCAATCAGTCACATCGCTCCTAACTTTCCAAATAAAACCATGTGGTTCTCACTGATTATTGAGTAATTGGCCAACACCTGTGCTCGTCAACGCAACGACAGACTTTGCGTACGACTGCTGATCTAATGTTTCCTTAATTTTCCATATTTTCCTCATAAGATAAGAACACACTGACAAAACTGATAAATAGTTTTACTTTGTTGTACATATTATTATGAGAAGCTTTCAAGTGCTTCTAAATCTTGTAAATCACATGTATTTTACTGAAAAAGAAAAAAACGATGAAAATGATATTCCAGTGTCTTCTATGTCTCAGTATTTGAACTTGATTGGAGCGCTACATATCCCTAAAAAGTGTCTGAGTAGATGATAAAACACCAGGACATCATTATGAAACCATTACATCAAGAGGATTTTCTTAAAAAGAATTTAGTACCAAGTCAATAGGCACACATTTGGATTTTTTTAAAATGTGGCTACACTGCACTATTTACACCATTACTCACAAATCAATTCAGATCAATATCAATGGTCATGATCAAGTCAAATAAGGCCTCAGTACCTCCTAGGCTTCTTTTTCAGGTTTTGTTCAAATAATAATGAAGTTTGTAACCCTTTCCAAAAGACAGGACCACCCACTCTCAGAAAACTAAAGTCCTATAGATTTTGCTTTTCTTTAGCTTTTCTTTGTTTTTTCAGATTTAATTTTCAGTGATTCAGACTGTTTTGTTTTTACCCTCAAAATCTGTTATGAAGGTTTACAATCTTTTTTTTTTTAAATAACACCCCTTGAGATTAGTTTTATCGCTACTTCATATTATTTAACTTCATACAAAATTAAAATAAATATCTTTAACAATAATGACATAAATACTTCAAACCTGACTGACATAACGCTCACTCTTCAGGACTAGTAAAAACAGCACAAGTGCTTCCAATATGCTCAATGCTCTAGCAACTTTGGGGCAGACCCCTTAAATGAGAGCTTCACCTACAACCCATCCATCTTCCTGTCTGTTTCTAGTAGCCCAACAATAATCCTGATCTGAAACATGAGTTTTTCATCACACAGAACTCTGTGTAGAGTTGAAGGTGCCCAGCATGGTAGACCACTGCCTCCTCTTCATTGACAAAAACTTTAATTTACTTTCCCTTGCAGACTTCTTAAAGAAGGCAAACTTCACCAAGCTCACCTGCCTCACATACTGACACGTGCTAAAACTTTTTCTCAGCTATCATAACACTGGTGACACTGTGGTCTTGGATATCTGTTATATCTTCTACTACCTTAGAAAGAATATCCTTGTGTAAGACCTGTGTCAAATTAATTGCCAAAGGCTACTCTTATCGGGTAATGCACCAATATGCTTTCCATATTTAATTAAAAAGTATTTTTTAATCATTTAAATACGGTGTTCCTTTGTTTTCTCAAGAGGAATGTTAGATTTCATGCAAATGGCAACAAAATCTTCCATCTTCTGACAAGCTCTAACTGCACTTGTAAATGAGCTTTGTCAGTATTCCCCTCACATCTTTGCTTGTGATATTTTGGTTTGCTGTCACTTTGATATGCCGTTTACTAACCTAGCCTACTGGAACTAAAGCAAGCCGCAAAGTGATCCGTGCGCCTGTTGGGCAGCTGATGCAAGCAGTTACACAAGTACGTCATTCCTCTTCAGCAGGGCAGTTAATGCGATATTGAAGCACAATTTTCTGCGATTCCGGTTTATATTCAGTAAAATCTGCCATTCTGTGAACAAAAACAGAGTCACACCAGCCAGTAATCTGAAAAATGAAACAGACATTAAAATGCAGGAGCAGTGGAAAAAGAAAGTGACAAGTTCAGAAACCAAGCCGCTCTGAGGGGGTCAAGTAGCATTGTTCCCAGGAAAAAAAAAGTGATTTTAACATGAAAATTCTGGTGCGGCCTGGTACACTCATGGAGACAAACATACTTGGGTAATTACTGTGTAGTTATTTAGTTCACTGAGTTATGTTAGAATGAAGTTAGAATGATGCAAATACGAGTCATGTCCACAGACTGTAGTGTTCTGTTGCTTAACATCCCAAGGTCAAAAGAGTCCATTTGTAAGAAATCTGGCAGACATCTTTTGAGAGCCTGCATCTATTATAAATCGAGGCCATTCTCTTTGCCAATCAATTATGTTTTTCAGGCTACGTAGTGGCACGACCTGTTTGGACCCTGATGACTGCCACTTGCGATGTAATCTGTAGATGGTTATTTAGCTCTTAAAGCAGTTACGACAGTTCACAAAAATCAATGTGCTGTACATCAGTTTAAATCATTCAATTTTAAATTTTAAGTTTGAATCAAAATTTAATGGATGCTAATTGACTTTGTTGCTAACAATGATAATTTACTTGTTAACCTTTTCTCAGCCACCATTCAAAAAAAAACTCTGAACACACGAAAATAAAACCAACTTTACCGCTCATAAACCATGGCTCTTTTTTCACATTTCAATAATGTTTTCTTAGTTCTGACTGGCCCATACAAATGAAATACAGTATGTGTGGTTTGGCTGAATAATGACTGTGAACAGCTGCTGCGCTATGTTTGAAGGAGAGGTGGGATTCTCCCTCAGAAGGATTTGAGGCCACCTTTCCCAAAACTAAAAAACTCATTAAATCTTCATGAATCACATGAATGGCATTTTCATCGCAAGATATACAGTGACAATTAAAAATGCGCAGAACTCATTTACTATTTCTGCATTTTCACTTTTTCCAGGGAGGGACTATCAACACCCCACAAGATGAAGGGTGGGACTAAGATAACCTTAACCTGTACCATGCATGGGTGTCTCTACAACCATTTCTGAATTCCAGAGAGGCTGTGAGGTCCAATGAAGTGTTAGACTGCCAAGAGGCAACATCTCTTCAGATGTAAAAAATATTCATGTTTCAGAAATGTTTGCAGAGGAGGGACCACTATTACTGAATTCACCATCCTCAAACAGCACTCAGGACTTCAATCACTTTCTGCAGTGCACTGAACGACCCACAGGTCCTCTGTTTTGGTCACTCTTCTGTTCGATTTCCTTCCTCCTGGGTTTTTCAGCATCTCTGATTGTACTGTGGGAGCTTCTTCAGCGATGTCGACATGGAGCCTTCAACGATATCTTCATGCTCAACCTCAGCTTCATTGATCTGACCTTTACAGTTACACTCCTTCCTTCTGTCTGTAATTACATGCTGTTGCACATTATACAAGTTTCTCAGACTAGTGCTTTCCTCCAGGGTTTGCCTCTGTGTGGTAGACCTCTCTTCATGGCTTGCATTTGTGGAGACTGTTATTTTGCTGTGGTTCATCCCATTGTGTACAAAACAAGTAAGAATGTAAACATGATTAGAAAGATAGCCTCTGTGACAGTTTGGCTAATCACAACTTGCTTTGGTTCATTTCTGATTATTCTAAATGAACCATTCACTACTCCGCTGATCTCTGCTCCTTTAATTTTGGCCCTACCCGTCATAACTTTCTGTGATATATCAGTACTCCGAGCTTTGAGAAAACCAGATCCATCAGGGAACAGCAACATCCATCCACAGAAGAAAAGAGCTCTTCACATCATCATCAACAGCTTCATCATGACGTTCACTGTCTACCTGCCACCAGCAATCTTTTTCTCATTTGCAGAGATATTACCAATGACCAAAACAGATTACTTCTGCACTCTAACTTTCTATGGGATGTGTTTCTGGATTGCTGGATGTGTAATTATGCCTGCTTTATATCTAGACACTTTGGGTAAGATGGATCTTTTTAAAGCCTGGCTGAGAAGGCGTTGAGGTCTCGTGGTTTTTTTTCCACCAAATCTGATCTACCTTTCAAATATTACTTTGAAAGTAAATGTATGTCTGTAAGTCCTTGAATATATTATATGAATTCCATTATAATCAAATGTTGCAATGATGACTTTTTGGACTCATGAACTGATCAATGCATTATTTGTTTTTCACTATATTTGACATAAAGGAATACGCTTGGTGAGACAAGGCATACAAAATTTGGAATCAATCAAACAGAGGGCCATACAGCAACATAAAGACTAGGGGTGTGAATCTCTAGGCACCTCATGATTTGATTCGATTATGATTCAGAGGGCTGCGATGTGATTATAAAACAATTATCGACGTATCTTGATGCATCTTTTTTTCTATACAGGATTTCTGTTTTCTCACTGTGTGAGGACTTGCTACTTTTAAAGCAAAGTATTTGTAATGATCCATAATGAATTTACTTCCAATATCTTTTATTAATAAATCAAATGGAAGTGATGTGCCAAGTGAACTGGAAGGCTCTCATTCACTGCTCTTGTTTGGAGCACATGAGACGCAGGCTGCCACTCATTTGTGATTAAATGCGCTGTTACAGTGACATAAGATCCGGTGGTAATGAGTGTCCACACAGCACGTTACAGCTATTCTACCCGTTTTCTTTAGTGATTTTATACCTTCAGTTTTGGTCTCGCTGTAGAGACAGGGGGATCGCTGTGTCAGTAAAACATCTGCAAGACGTGGTTCTCAACAATGAGAATCGGTGTGCAGACTGCGGGTCACATAGCAATGCGGACAGTCTCGCCTAGCTAGTACCTAAAGAAAAGGCAAAGAGAGAGATTTAAGACGAACATTTGGAGGCGAATGGACTTATTCGCATTTCTAAGCAGCGCAGTTGGTTTCCTGGTATGTTAAATCTGCAACGAGAGACTGTCAAACACTAAAAAGTTGCAAAGATTAAGTCAGCTTCTCTCTCGAATTTCCCCATTCCACCTTAAATGGTGCTGTATTTACATTCTTCACCTCAGTCAGAATTTAAGGTGGAACGGTAAAATTCGAATACAGAGCTGGCAAAAGAGAAGCTGATTTTAGCCTCGTAAAACAGTCGAATGTTGAGAGAAATTTTACAAGAAACTATTCAACTTTTGAGGAAAAGTTTTCTGGCGGGGATGGGAGGAAAGCGCCTATAGCTAAATCTTTAAGCAGCGCAAAGTAAGTCCGCGTTTTCGTTTTTATTTTTTAGGCTATACTAGGACACTAGCACATACTGAGACATACTGGACATTAAATGTGGCGATGCATGTAAGAATCGGATCACAGGATTACATCCCACCCCAGAATGTCTCTATAGCTTTAAAGAACTACACAGCACTACTTGCTGCTAACTCCACCCCTGGCTCAACTTTGAAAAATGCTCAAAAAGGAGGGGCACTGCAGTGATCTATGAGTTTGGAGGTGGGGCTGCAAAGGAAACTGGGTGGGCTGGGCTGCTGTAGTTTTAGAGCTAGCGTACTTTAGCTACCAGAAAATATGGAGAGTGACAGAATCAAACGGCCCTTTTGCAACTGAGAGGTCTTACAAGGTTGACAATTTTTCACTAATACCATCCCAATCTTCAACGAGGGAAGGTGTTTCTGATCAGGCAGCATGTGTCCAGCCTTAACAGTATGACCCACTGACTCAAGCCGCTGAAGAGTTAACATAGCACCAGAAAATGATTAGCAGCGAGCAGCAGAGGCATCCAAATGGTAGACCATTCCCTAAAACCATGACAGCTGGCTTCTAATTATCTGTTCAGCAGGTCCATATTCAATAAAACCCACAACCTGATCTCTTAGATGCACTGATTTCCAAATGAATAAAGTGGATTTCTTTGAACACTGTCTAAGTTTCATTCAGTCTGACACCAAGGTTGCAGAATGCATCAATGGTCAGCCAGGGTTTGATGCAGTGGCCCTAAATCCTTACATTCTGCAAGCTGTTCATGGTACTTAGCTGTGTTACATACGATTCATGCAACACCAGCAGCTTTATGGAGACTCCTCACTTAATCGGTCCAACGTCTTTATTACAAACTAAGCTTAGATCAATTGGGTTATTTACAGTTGGTACAGACAGCTGGCATATCGCAGCCTTGTGAGGTGGTGCTGGGGGTGTTTAGCTCAGTGCGTGAGTGTGGTTATCTCCTCACTTTAGGCTCCTATGCTTTCATATTTATGAGGGCAGCACGAGTAGGGCGCCATGAGGGGACCGTAACATTGTTTGACTGATTTGCATACTCTGACATGTCATGGTACCTTGGTACGAAGACACATAGCAGAGTTGAACCAGAGGGGCGCTGCAGAGGCGGAACTAACCACGATAAAAACGACATTTTAGAAAGATGTGTTCACATTTACCAGCAGGGCTGGTATATTTTATTATTACAGAGAAGTGCATTTCAGCTGTTAATGAAAAAAGGCCTTAGGGTGTAATTACTTAGAAAAGGTTAAGTACTACTTTAAAAACGAAATATGATGTTCTAGATTCCTCTTGTGCTTGGAGTTCACAAATAATGTGCAGTCAGATTATTTTCATAGCTTGTCAGATGATGTAACTTTTATCTAAATGATCAACACCTGTTGTTACATTATGCATAAAATACTAAAACATGACATAACTGAAATGTTTATATCAAAATGCATGTTTGAGTTACAGCCTACCATTTCAGTACAATGCAGCAATCTTTTATTCACCTTTGCTATTTGTACATTAACGAGGTTGGTCAAGTAGTTAAATCTGTTCTGACAACACAGCAGTTTATTACCGTACATACTCTGTTCCACTGTGGGCTGGAGAAAATTGCAGAAAGACTTTCACTTGATTCAAAATTACCCATGGGACCTCAGACTGGTGCTTAATGAGGCTAAGACTAAATATATGCTGTTCTCAAATGTGCTGAGTGTAACTGAGCCCCATATGAAGAGATGCAAAGACATGCAAATATTAGGATTCTGGTTACTTCCATGGAATTTAGTGTGAAACATTTTGTTTTTAATTTTCTAACAAATGAATTCTATTAAATGAAAGTACCTGATCCATTTTAGGTATCATTAGTACTAAGAGCATTGCCCAGTGTTTTGAATGCAAGTTTAACCATATAAGTGTGTGCAAATTCTGTTTTCTTTTCCATTTTTTAATAAAAATTGTAATTTGTTAATAAGATCCAACGAAAATTTTGAAGTTTCATCTCAGTTGGCCATTTCATTACAAATTAATTCATTCAATGAGAGAAAGCATTTTAAAAAAAACTACATTTTACAGTTTTTACCAGTCTCATTCCTTTTCTCTCTGTTTTTCTCTCTCTCTACCTCCTCCCCTTTTACCTCTTCCTGGTCCTTCTCTCACTTTCCACCCTCCTCCTCATATTTACACCACTGAAAGACTAACAGGAGATGACAAAAAGGTAGAGACTGGACTAGTTAAACAACATCTACATGTATCACTTGTCCGTTCTTCTTGAATGAAGACTGGATTGAAGACTTCAGAGTGGCAATCAGGTAAAACATTATACTCCAAGTAATTGCTGATCGGGTTTCTCAAAGCATGTATTATAAATAGTTTCTCCACAGCTTTGATTCTCATGTGTTCCTCTTACAGCTGGTACTATTTATGATTTAAACATGGCAAACGGAGTGACATCCACATCTTTTAATTTATCATCCTCAAACGACACCAATGTTTTGGACTATTTTACAAAGTGTGCTGATAATCCCTTGGGTGTTTGGTTCTGGGCATGCTT
The DNA here is from genome assembly GCF_904425465.1 of Colossoma macropomum. NCBI lineage: Eukaryota > Metazoa > Chordata > Actinopteri > Characiformes > Serrasalmidae > Colossoma > Colossoma macropomum. The sequence goes on along the minus strand of NW_023494785.1, from coordinate 31,579,604 downwards.
CTCTGTAGCCTCCTTTCTGCTGGGTTTTCCAGCCAGTGTGATGGTGATGCTGGAGCTTTTCCATAGACACAGACAAAAAGCCAAAAATGATCTCTTTATGTTTAACCTCACTGTCATGGATTTGACTTTCACAGGCATTATGCCCCTCAGTGTCTGTAATTTCATAATATGGCATAATATGATATTTGAGTTTATTGTAAATTTAATTTACAACCTAGCCCTGTGTAGTCGACCTCTGTTCATGGCCTGTATTTGTGTGGATTGTTATTTTGCTGTGTTGCATCCCGTGATCTACATGACTAATAAGACAAGCAGCATTTTAAGAAAGGCAGCCTCTACAACAGTCTGGCTAATTACAACGTGTTTCGGTTTATATATGGCCTCAGCATCTGCGGCACTCACAACTCCTTTGTTCTCCACGCCTTTCATCACAGCACTGCCTGTTATCACCTTCTGTGACGTTTCAATACTACGAGCACTGAGGAAAAGAAATCCATCAGCAAATAGCAGCATCCATCCACAGAAGAAAAGAGCACTTCTCACCATCGTTAACAGCTTTGTTATGACGTTTATTGTCTATCTACCTCCATCAATCATTTTCTTATTTGGACAAATGATAGCAACGACCAAGACAAATTATATATGTACTTTCGCTATGTTTGGATTGTGCTTCTCCATGGCTGGTTGTGTCATCATGCCTATTCTCTATCTGGATACTCTGGGTAAGCTGGACTTTCTTAAAGACTGGTGGTGGACATAAAACGTGTGTGTGTGTAAAAATATTAAAGTATTAAAGAAATAGAAACTATAAGAGTGTATCTAATATTTGCTGTATATGTACATTTGCTTAATACGCATTCACATCTCATTTCATAGTATAAAAAGCACTGTCAGGTGATGTATTGGACCAACAGAGTTATCTAAGTGGTGGACATCAGTACTGCACACATGAAAATACAAGTTTTGCATAATATCCCACCTTCTGTGGACCATACCTGCAATGACCTGAGTGTGCCATTTACATTTATTTTGATCTGTCTGTGTAAATTACACAAGGCATGGGATGAAACGACTGAAAACTCAGTGGAACAAAATCAATATCTATGCAAAAGAGTTCATGGATTTCATGACCTATAACCAATCCTAAATAACAATGGTCTATGATTCGTGCATTGTACAAAGTCTGAATGAATTTCTTGGTAATCCCATACAAGTGAATATAAGAGGGCAAATGTGCCATAACTTTTACCATTACACTGACAGCAGTTTGTTTCTCATGAGTTACTGAACATTCATAATTGGTATGGACATGGGTTTCAGGTTGAGTCAAGGACACCATGTAAGGTAGAAACTAAAATGCTAATGGCTTTAGAGACTTTAGCTAAAGAAAAGTACCTAGATTTATCAAGCCAACATTACAGAGACCAATTCCACTTGTAGACTCAAAAGAAGTTCTTCCTTTCAAGCAGAGCTCAGCTATTATTATATCTAAGTGACCGTCACATGATGCCCATTACTAGCAACAAAGCAGTAGCTTATTTAGTCTGGAACGTTCTGATGTCTTGTTTGTGTCTGATTGACCAATTTCTGAGCCAGTTTCTTCCATTAGAGTTTCATTATATACAGAGGTTATCATCTAAAATTCAGATGTAATTTACTTTGGTTCATGTTCCGCTTTAGTGCTATGAAATACAATGCTGGTAACTGAATTACGTGGAAGGGCTAGAAGAAATGAGCCAGTAATCGGGCAGAGTAATCTTTTCTTTTAAGTGCTAATGCAGTAATAATAGCAGGCCGCCAAGTACTGGCACTTCAGGATCATCTCAGGACAGTTTTGCACCTTGTAATTATTTCATCCTAACAGATAAACCCTACACCGGGTGAAATACGACCCATGCTGCCTATGTATCCTTTCAATTATTCTGTTAAGATGACTTTACAAAGTTTTTTTTAAACATAGTTTCAGGTTGATAAGTTACCAAAAAGATGCAAAGTATCATGATTCATGCTACAAATAAAGCCATACAGCATGTTTTTTCAAATGTAAAATTTAAGTAGACCTTTAAAACATAGGACTATCATCAAATTAGCTGCTGTGTGAAAAAAACACATCTTTATTCTGACAATAAGATCCAAACGACACTAACATTATATAATAGTTTGTATATAGAGTAATTAGCAAGCTAAAGCTAGAGATTTTGGGAATATGTTAAAGTGTCAATTCCATTAATTCAAGCTCTGGGCATATGTTTCAATTAAAGCATAAATATATCATCTGTGCAAGCCCTTGCTTGCTAATACATTGGCTCACTAAGGGCTATGCCAGGGATGCAGGCTATTCCCTTTGCCCAGTTTTTGGCGCTGGTCTGCTTGGGCTCCACAGCCTGTGTGTAGTGGGGACTGTGTGTCTCATAGAGCCACCAGTCTCAGCAGGGGAGCTGGGCTGGCCCGTGCAGATAAGCGCTCCAGAGACACAGAGGAGGCTTTGTGGCCCTGGGATAAGCATCCGATTGACTAAAACAGAAAATGAAAAGTGTGCTCCAGCCATATTAACGCAGAGGAGAGCGCTCGGTCCAGTCTGCCTGACTGGAGATTAAATTGTCAGAAAGAGGCCATTCGCCTTTGGCTCCATCTCCTTCTTCTCAGAATCTGCTGTGTGCTTTGAGCATGTCCGTGACTCATCAGGTCTGAGATCTGAGAGACTGCCATGGTATGTTTTTAGCACATATCCGCTGGACATATATCCACTGGAGTTTTTGAAGACACCAACAGCATCCCAGAAAAGACCTTTAAATGAAAGTTTCCCCTCAGATGAATTTGTATATCCATACTACAATGAAAAGAGATGGTCAGAGGGATCCACAGCTGAGCTCAACGAAGCAAGTCCACAGAATCCTAATGGAACCTGCAGTGCTCCCTGGCGCTTGTGTCGATATGAATTAGCCTCACTCTGGCCCATAAGCTGCATACCTGCCAGAAGGCACATACAGTACTGTGCAAAAGTCAGAGACCACCCTTTCATTTAATTATCTAATTACTTTAAAACGGCCATTAAGTGCAAGTTATTCATTTTTCAAGGTCTGAGGAAAGGATATACTTAAAAAAATACATAAAAGCCTCCAACACTAAGTTTAATATCAAATCTATCAGTATATATTTTAATAATCAGTACTCACTTTTGTGCACCTTACTGCCACTTTAACTCTTTCAACTTCTATAGGTCAAAACCAACGAGTTGACAGCTGTGTCCCCCAAAAAATTCCCCTTTAAAGAGACACTAACATTTATTCACAAACAAAACTACCCCTACACTCTCAGAAAAAAAAGATACTAAACTCTCAGTGGGGCATTACCACCCTTGTCACTGTCATGGTACCCACAAAAGTTACAATCTTTATTAGCTTTAGTTGGCGATTACAATTGTACCATATTCCACTGTAGCTGTATACTGTTTACTGACTCCACACAGGCTGCCTTGCCTTCAGGGTTTTTATTATCCTGTTTTAAAATATAAAAAGGTATGAAAAGGTACAAAGATGTACATTTCTCCTAGGAAAACATTATTTAAGATACACAGTTGGATCTTAAAAGCAATGGTGCATCTTCGAGAATACATTTACATTGTTTGTACCTTTCTGACAGTGCACACCTGGGGTATTTTGCCTAAACTTCAGATCTGACAGGTTATGACGAGATTTTTTCACAAATTTGTATTACAGAAGCAAATTTTATCTTAATTTAGGAATCTTCTTACAGCATCTTATCTCAAGTTAGAAAAACTTAAATGTTACCTAGCAACTGACCATATGTGCACAGCTGAAACGTAAACACGTAATCAAAATAATCAAGTTAGTTAGCCAGACAGCAACTAAAGTGTGATAAGCTTAAAAATAAGAATATTGTGACAGCGCTTCATGCTGTTTATCAGAGCGTTGCTGATCTCCAGTTTCAGTTTCCCAAATGCTTTAGCCGACCATGCTAACATCATTCCTCCTAATAAACACACACACATTCAGCTCTGTCTCCTCATTATTCACCACCATCAGTGTAATATTTTATCTGACGAGTTTCCATCAACATTAACACACAAAGGTAATAAGAGGGGACGGTGGAGATCGTGTCTGCAGTGTCTGAGACTTTTAAAACGCTGTTAGAAAGCCTTACAAGTCAAAGCATCGTTTTTGACGTAGATAAACATTACATCACTATGCCAGTTATAGTGAACTATGCTGCCTGTCACTGCATAAAATGATAGAAACTGCCAGTTAAAACAGAAGTTAAGACAGCTCTGGGGTTTTCTTAAAGTTAGATTTAGGAATTTAGAATTTAGGAAATTTTGTCTAGGTAGGATGTTTCTGTAATACTGTTTTCCTATCTGGTCTCTAGCTAATGTTGGCTAGGTTCAGAAACAGTGAAAATATATTTCTCTGACAAACTAACATATTGTGGCACATCGTTCACTGAGAAGAAAATGACAATCAGCCTTCATCAGCATCCAGTGTTCTACCAGTTAGCTGTAGTTTTACATCCGAAGAGGCCATTACTCCATTACAAGGACATAATTTCCTCCATTACTCATCCAACATGAAAGCTACTAATTATCCTCAGCTTTTGAAAAATAAAACATTTTCAAATGTATTCCACTGCTTGCAGGTGGAATTTTTTGCCTCTTAACAGTGTTATCAACTTAAAGAACTCCAGTCCTATATTAGTTTTGGCTAAAGTAGTTTGGCTAAAGTTTTTTGCTGTTTTTATTTTCTTCCTTTCCTGCAGATAACTGGATATTCGTTCATTATCTCTTGCAGATACTCAAATATCAAAATTAATCGGAATGCACATCCCTAGCAACTGTCCATCTTTTTCCACTGTGAGAAGACAACTCAATGCAATAAAGAAAGCTATAAAGAAACTGCTACTGAGAAAAGGAAGAAGACAAAATAGAAGAAAATTTGCATTAGAACACCAACACTGAACGTCTGAGATGTGGAGGTTTTTTGGATCGATGAGTATAAATTTGTTATTAGGATTACTTGGACTGCAAGAAACAGAAAATGCAAAGTCCAATACTGAACTGAACTGAAGTGCCAAGTGACAAGAAGCATGGAAATACACTCCTGCAGATTTCTTTTTTTCAAGGTCTTTTTATTAAAGATTTTCACAATGTACAAAGTACAGTCCCATTCCCCAAAAGGGCAAAGGGTGAACACATTACATACTGAAAAAAGCTGATGTTTCATTCAGATGATGTTCTCTGTAATTTTCTGTTAAAGAGGACCTATCATGCTCATGTTCAGTGCTCAGGGGCCTACTAGAATAGATTTACATGCTTCAATGTGCCAAAAACACATTATTTTTCTCATACTGTACATTTACGCCTGTTAACAACACTCTGTTAGAGCTCCTGTGTCTTTAAGCCCCACCTCCCGATGAGCCCAGTGTGCTCTAATCGGTCAGCTCGGCCATTCTGTTCTGACGGGTCAACCGCCAGAGTGGTTTCGCCCCTACACTTTCCAACTCTGTCTTGCAGTCTGCAGACAAATCCTCCTGTCTTGAGCAGCTGTAAACACCACTGTGGTTATTTTTCCAACGGCGTCGGTTCTGCTGTATTAGTTTAAGCCAGGATCCAATCCTGAAAGTCAAGTCAGTGTCTTCTCAACGCAGCTACAAAACAGAACAAACTCTTCCTGGCCTTCAGTAGCTGCCGTGCATTATGTGAGGGCATGCCAAGTTTGCCGGTAGGCAGTGAATAAGAACTGTGTTACGGGATTGCGTCATCTAATAACAAATGAAAAGGGCTAGACGTCCAACAAGGCGTTTCAGAAAGCTGAGAAAAGTGGTTTCTGTGTGAGAAAGTTTCCCCCTCTTTAGCGTGTTCTTTGAGCTCTGTAACTTTGCAGGTTGTTTACAAGCACAAAAAGGTATAAAACACACTAAAGGAAAGGGAAAAACATGAAAAACATAATAGGTCCCCTTTAAATGTATGTTTTTTGCTTTTTTGTTCTTGACACTGAATAGCTTGGCTGTTTTGACTGGGATACTAAATAAATAACAGGGTGTATTCTGACTTTTGCACTATAGTTGCCCATGACTCTGTTGGAGCAAGCTGATACATCATCCTCATAAATGTGCATGTTCGGCAGCATACAGAACTATGAAGCCTGCTCACAAACTCACAGACACAACAGAGCCTTCTGGACTGTGCTTGGAGACAATGCACCACATTAAATGCTGAACGCTGAAGTGATACTTGTGTCAACATAACTGGTTTTTAGCAATGATCCCCCTCAGGATCATATGGTAGTCAGCTAACTAGCTCCAGCATCTGCTCACTGTGAGTCAAGGGAGCTAGAAGTATTTTCCTGCTTAGAGCATAACATATGCTTTGAACGAACAATGTGTCTGGAGAGACAGGCTTGCAGAGCTCCTGCTTCATGGGAACCAAGCAATCTCTCAGTGAGTGAGAAGACAACACTGTCAGCTCAGCCAATAAGATGCATAGGCTCAACACCACAGCAATGTGACAGTGTGCTAGTCCCTCATCCTCACTGCTTTCTAATTAAAAGACTAACATGACAGCTCTGAGGTTTTCACTGGAAACTGAATGGCATTACCTGTAGTAACAAAAAACTGTTGTGACAAAATATACTGTATCTATGCATCACGTCCATTGACAGTTCTCTCTTCTCCAAACTTATTGATTACAGATATCTGTTCAGCAAACAGCTTGGACAGATATTAAAGTGAGCAAAGGGAGAAAAAGTCAGCACACTCAGAGACCCTGAAGGCAGGGAGAGAACACAGGCGGCATTGGAGGTACACTGCCCGCCCTGCCTTTGGCACACGTAGGCCGCGTCTTGACCTTTACTCCGAGAGTATCCTAGCTACCACACTGACGTGTAAACACAGCATGCAGACGCCTTGTACACTGAAAACAAGGGAAAAATAAAGCACTGCTCCAGTCCTGAACAGCAAAACAGTCTCTCTGTTTGTCTCTCCAACTTGACAAACCACCGTCTTTTTCAAGATTTACCCATGCTGGTTTGTGAGACTGTGATCCCACTGCCACTTAAGGCCAATGTCTTCTCATTAGCAAAAAGCAAACTTTCGTGATGTTAGCTATACATAAATCTGGTTTCAGATTAGCTCAGTAGATAAGGCTGGTTAAATAACCACCCTGATTTAAAATAGAAATGCATCTGCTTCTACATAGACCAAGTTTTGGCTTTTATAGGGCAAAGAACTGAGAAAGCACAAATCATACAGGATATGCTAAAGCCATTTTGCCTTTCTCCAGAGAATCTCATTTAGCTGCTGCCTAACCACATTTTCAAATCGACTATTCTTATTTCATATTTAATAAACCATTTCAGTGTCAAACCAAAGCAAAATGGATAAGCAGAAAAGGGATTTAGCAAATGAAAAAGTACTCTACAGAAAACTCAAAAGAGGATGAATTATTATATAGAACACATTTAATATTGTGCTCTTTTTTGTTTTTGTTCGAATGCCCTGGAAACTGAATTAGGCATGTACTATATCATAACTAGCGGACAGAAAGTATCCTTCTATCCCAGGGCTCCAGACTGTGACTAAAATGTTTGTGACAAACAAAGTAGATAAGCCGAGCTAAACTTTTTGCAATGAACGTTGGCGTGTAGAAAATGGAGAAGCAAAAAATATTTTTCACACAATCTTCGTCTCAATAAGACCTTAAGAAGCTATCTGTTCAACCCCAGTCTGACTTAGCTTTCGCACTAGTGAATTGGACAACAACTAAATGCAAAAGTACAATGACAGAAAGACATTTCAGACCTTGTTGGCTTCAGGAATTTCCATGGCTCAGGTATGATAACATAAAGCAAACTATATTGCTAACTCTGTTTGAAAGCAAGCTAAAATTTAGTTTCAAAAATGGAATACTTGACAGGAACAAATCATTTCAAAAAAGAGACTGTGAAAAAACATGGCAAGAGTCGAATGCATAAAAATGCACGCAATTTCATTATCGCAAAGAGTGCTCCATGCAGTGTCTTGTGCACACAAAAAAACAGCTGAGAAAGAATTCAAACAGCTGACATTACAGCACATAAAGAACTACACTTCACCATATTCACCTCCCAAATCTTATTAATGGAAAAAAAAAAACAGACTGGATGTGTCGAAGACATATGATAATATGCATGACAAGAATCAGGCATAGTGGAAGGCAGAGATACTTCAATCACAGAGATGACCTGAGGTGTGTTGAAAACGTTTACTTTTTGCATGTTATTATTTGGCACTTGAAAAAAAAGCTATTGGCACCTGATTTTTTTCTTTTAGGAGCCAGTTGCTAAGCTAATGTTTTGTCTGAAGCCCTGTATCCTTTATTTATGACTATCCTTAAAATGTTTCATCATACAAAAATATAGCTGCTTAGCCATTCAGTGACAAGAGATACCCAAGAATATTGCTCCTAATTTTTAAGACACTGATTGAAAAGCCACCATTTCCTCTGTTCTCCAACACCACTCATCACATTGTTTAACAACTGTTTAAGATCACCAGATTGCTATAGCATTTTATGCCTCAATCTTTGAAAACTGCTGTTTATCAGTTATGTTTTTTCAGTACTCTGTAGCTAAGTTTCATTAAAAGGCAGAAGGTAAAGCCCTGTCTACTCATTTGATTTTCTTCTAATTATTATCTACAGTTTTTGCAATGTTTTACAATGAAAGTCTGCCACTATTTTCTTCTGTTGAGAGATTTTTGAAATTACTTTTTCTGCCGTTTTCTTCTGTCCGATTTGAGTCGGGCGGGGCTATATCTGGCATAAGTGAGGTCAGATATGCCAAAGTACCAATCTGAGTTAACAAGAAGTATACATCAGCTACTTGCGTTCCTCTCTCTCACATAAAATGACTGCTTTACCTCTGCGTTCCAGCCAAAACCCAGAGCAAGTAGGTTTTTCAGGTTTTTCTACATTTGTTTATGAATGTTTATTACTCTGTTTAAGTTTGTAGTGTATCTAGACGCTGCTTCCTACATGCATTAGTCACATTAGAATCCTGTTGCCATTATAAGATGAAAGCTTGAGTTTTTAAACATTGGCTGCAAAATGTGATTAGATCTCTAATATGATCTTCAGACAGCTTGTTCGCCGTTTTTCACTTTTTATTCACTATACAAAGACCGGTCAAGATACATATATATGATAAAAGCATTGGGACCTACATATTTCACCAACAGGAGCTTTTATGACATCTCATTCTAAATTCATAGGCATTAATATGGAGTTGGTCCCCACTTTGCAGCTATAACAGCTTCCACTCTTCTGGGAAGCCTTTCTACAAGATTTTGGAGTGTGTCTGTGGGAATTTTTGCCCATTCATGCAGAAGAGCATTTATAAGGTTAGACATTGATGTTGGACGAGAGTGCCTAGCTCGCAATCTCTATTCTAGTTAATCCCAAAGGTGTTCGATGGGGCTGAGGTCAGGCCACACCAAACTCACCCAGTCGTGCCTTTACGGACCTTGCTTTGTGCACTGGGGCACAGTCATGCCGGAACAGAAAAGGGTCTTCCCAAAACTGTTCCCACAAAGTTGGAAACATACAAATGTCTAAAATGTCTTGATATGCTGAAACATTAAGATTAACATACCAATCCGTGGCTGAGTTGCTGTGGATTCTAAACGCTTCCACTTTTTAATAATACCCCTCACAGTTCATTGTGGAATATCTAGAAGGGAAGAAATTTTGCAAACTGACTTGTTGTAATGGTGGCATCCTATTACAGTACCACACTCAAATTCAGAGAACGACCCACGTTTGTAAAGATAGACTGTATGGCTAGGTGCTTGATTTTATACACCTGTAGCAATGCAACTGAATAAAATACCTGAATTCCATGATTAAGAGGTGTGTCCCAATACTTCTGTCCATACAGCGTATGTGTATACGCAAATTTGTGTGTGTATAGTGCAGAGGTCTCTAATAGGCAGACCGCGGTCCGAGTCCGAACCCAGACGCTGTCCTATGCGGACCTGGACCTATGACCGATAAAGTGTGGAGAATTGTTTCATTTCGACGGGATGGTCCTATTTTAATCGGCGTAGCTTTTCTAGCCTTTACGGTACCGCTTTAGTGGCCCAGGAAACTCACAGACCAATTGCATGTGTTGTAAATATCACACGTGACGTTACTCAGCTAATCAGATCTGTGTATTACGATAAGCACAGAGACTCGAGTGAGCACACACAGGGGAGGGACGAGGTGAGACAGCAGTCGGAGAAGAAAGTGAGTCAGAGGAAAGTTATTTCACATGGCGTGCTCTAAAAAGAGACAACTGACTGAAAATAAATAAATAAATAAGTAAATATTGTTGAAATATTACTGAATTGTACTTTATTTGATTTGACATTCAGTTATTGACTGCATAAGATATAACTACTAGGCTACTTCGGTATACAGTATATGGCACTGATTCATGATGCAAGGTAGACATTATGATGTTCCGGACCTTTGCTTGAGGCAATTTTCTCGAACTGAACCTTACTGAATTTTAATTAAATGCCCCTGGTATAGTATACACACACACACACACACACACATACATATACATATACACATATATATTACGGGTGTGAATCTCTAGGCACCTCATGATTCGATTCGATTATGATTCAGAGGGCTGTGATGTGATTATAAAACGATTATCAATGCATCTTGATGCATCTTTTTTTCTATACAGGAGTTCTATTATTTTCTCACTGTGTGAGGACTTGGTACTTTTAAAGCAAAGTATCTGTAATGATCCATAATGAATTTGCTTCCAATATCTTTTATTAATAAAACAAATGGACGTGATGTGGCAAGTGAACTGGAAGGCTCTCATTCACTGCTCTTGTTTGGAGCACATGAGACGCAGGCTGCCACTCATCTGTGATAAAATGCAGTTACGGTGACTCTGTGGCAATGGATGTCCACACAGCTCATGTTCGGTTTTGGTCTCGTTGTAGAGGGGGAGGATCGCTGTATCAGTAAAATATCTTCGAGACAGGGCGCTGTATCTCAGCCCCAAAGTGTCCAACATAGCGCGAAAGCCCTGGTTCTCAACGACTGAGAACGGACGCAAATCCCTGGCAATAAAAGCTGCAATAGAGTTTGTAATTTGCTTCACCCTTTCCAAGTTGGGTGGAAGCTTTGACATCGCTTGCTCAATGGTCCTCTGCTTGGCAGCAAGTACAACCAGGAGGAAAACATGAAAACGTGTAATATCTTTTCTCATGTTTGTTGTTTCCAAAATATTTTAGTTTAGTGTGACACAACTTGCATATAGTATGGCTCTTATCCAGGTCCCTTTTCCCCTGGCATGCAGACTGCAGGTCACCTAGCAACGCAGTCTCGTCTGGCTATTAGCTAACAAAACGGCAAAGAGCAAGATTTAAGACGAACATTTGGAGGCGAATGGACTTATTCGCATTTATAAGCAGTGCAGTTGGTCTCCTGGTACGTTAAATCTGCAATGAGAGACTGTCAAACACTAAAAAGTTGTGAAGATGAAGTCAGCTTCTCATTCATATTTTCCCAGTCCACCTTAAATGGTGCCACATTTACATTCTGGCACCTCAGGCAGAATTTAAGGTGGAACGGGAAATTCGAACAAGAAGCTGGCGAATGAGAAGCAACTTCAGCCTCGTAAAACCGTCGAACATGGAGAGACATTTTTACAAGTATATATATATATATACACATATATATATATATACACACACACATATTTTTATATATATATATATATATATAAAACACATTTGGTAATATCACACAAACTCTTTAATTTTCATCAAGTCCCAAACCAGCATGTACAAGGAGAAACACAAAGTATATCATGCACAACTCTTGGCTAGTGTTACATAAGACACAGACCCTGCAAAAACGCTGAGAGCAGCAAAGGCTCAGACTGTAGCGTACAGATAGAGGGCTGGGTTTCTCTCCCCCGCAGCTAGCATGGCTCAGCAGACGTGAGAAACTCCCTGCATATAAAACAGTTCCGTCTGTTAACTGTATACTGCTACTCCCCTGACTCTTTGTGTGTGCAAGCACACGTGCATACGATCAATAGTTGACTGGGGTCTTTTTTAAGCTATTTTCAGCAGGGTGAGTGACTGCAGGTCGATAGGAATATATTTCCAGCTCTGTGATGAATGTGTGCTCTGTTCGTAATGCCAAGAGTCATGTGGTCATGTTTGAAGCCGATGTGAGAAAGAATTAATGGAATCCCAAATAAACAAACAGCAAATAATGACACTTCTTCCTTGGCAGTGTTTCTCTCTGATGATCTGTAACTCTGACTTCTAACTAGAGCTCCAGAACCCATATGTACATTTGAGGAACCTCTTTGTGTGCTGTGCTTTTAAAGCATTTCTGAGGAACCTAATATGGACATGCCTGGACATCTGTACCATAAAGGCTTCAAATTAAGGCGAGATTGTTTCTAGATTGCAGGAAGTGGGACTTGATCCAGTCTTTGTAATGAGCTGCGTATCATGACTGCAAGCAGATCTGAAACTCCAATGCAACCTTTTAATCACAGTTTGATTTGGAAGCTTTTTTCTTTGTTGCTTTCCAGAACAGAAAGGTGTTTAATCAGCTTGGCTTCTGCTCCAGCCTCTCTCTCTGTCCTGGACAAAGGAGATGTGCTGGGCGGGTTCACACCATGGTAACTGCAGATTAGCGTCTCAGTCATTTTATTTGGGCAGGTGAGGAGAGCTGTTCTGTTCAGTGCCTGGTCCACTGTATTCCTCCTTCCCAGTGGCTGTAACATGGTGAAGAGACATGGAGAACAAAGAAAGGTTTGTCCCTTTCATGTCACCTTGATACAGCCATGACGTCGCTTGGCATTTCATGTGCAATTATTCAAAAGGCACCAACTACTGAGACTGCACACCTCAGAAGTGATTCCGATTCAAATTTCAAACTTTTTTAAACTTACAATCTGCATAATATACACAAGCATGTTTGGGTTTTCATAGTCATTCTTGCCAGCCATAAACACAGTAATGTTTAAAGCTGCAGTAGGTAACCCATATAAAAATAACTTTTTTGTCATATTTGCTAAAACTGTCACCATGTCCTGACAGCAGTACGTGAGACAGATAATCTGTGAAAAAATCTGGCTCCCCTGACTCCAACTAGTGCTCCTAATGCCATTTGCAAGAATCCACCAAGACTGAATCAATACAACTAATCAGAGATAGGAGGAGTGTCTGACGGAGTGTCAATCATAGCTCCTGCAAACGCTGCAGGTAGCCCCCCTCCGCCGCTCACTGTCTCTGCTCCCGTATGCTTTTACTTGATCAAGCTCAGTATCTTCAGTGAGCGGCTTCAGGAAACGCAAATACATTATATAAATGGATTATATTATATCTAGCTCTGTGGAGTTTAGTTGATGTTCTTAACAGCACGTGCACGGCAGCCTCCTCTGTGGGGAGGGGCTTTGGAGGCAGGGCTGGAACGTAGCGGAGGGGAAGCGACTTGTTCAAATTCAAATTCAAAATTGTTCAGAAGTCCACTCTCTTCCTAATCCTACCTTTGCCACGACAGATATGCAACACTCAGAATCACAAACAGTAAGAAAAACTGGAAACAGATAAATGATAAAACAAGTGTGAGAATCGAGAGAATAGGTGAGGTGATAAGATAGAGAAGAAAAAGGAAAATAGCCAACAAATTCTGAATGAAGAAGTAATATAGAGTCATTTTTTGTTTTTTCATTAACAGTTTGTTTTAAGCCCTTTGTGTAATTTTTTTTAACTTGCATTCAATTATACTCAACAACAATTTCGACTAAGAAATGAATATGACAGTAAACAAAAGCTATTTAATTTAAACAAATTCAATTTCAACAGTGAATTTTCAAATTCCAGTTTTATATTCTTTAATTTTTTTTCTTCCACTGAAACAGGAAACAATCCACCAGATTAGTCGATTAATCAAAAAATAGTTTATAGATTAGCTGATCATAAAATTAATCGGTAGTTGCAGACCCTGTCAGGGAGCAGAGATAATAATTGCAGGACTTCTGAAAGGGGAGGGGGTGGGTTGCAGGGAGGCTACACAAAAGGCTAGCTTTCAAAAAAGAGCCAGGCCACTCGAGCAGAAAAACAGCTTTGACGTTCGGGCATGCATCAAGCTGAGTTCAACCTCACCTTTATGCACAAGGTGGTGAGCACAGCAGTCTGGACAATTGGTCACTGACTGCATTTGTTAAAGAAGACCTGAAGTTAATGCATAAACCTTGACCAGCTAAACGTACACAGACTAACGACAGACGTTTTGAACAATACCACACTAAATCAAAAGCAACATTACAATTACCTGGGAAAGTCAGTTTTTCAACTGTGCTCCACATTGAAGAAAAGTGAAAAGAGATGCAGCTCAGATGCTGTTTGTATATCAGAGTTGTTGATAACAAGTAGTCCCAATTTAAAAGCATGAATCTAAAATACACTAAATGCTTTTTTATTGCTTTCCCAGTCTATATCAGTTGTTTGTTGGAAGTGTCATTGTAAAACATTAATGACCTGAAAGCCAAGCATTACAAAATACCAAAAGGGAAAGCTAATGGAGTAATAAAGTGACTCAAACAAAGAAACCTCCTCATCTCTCTTAGCTCAGAAAAATGAACCCTTAATAGCATGCAATGCAGATTTTTTTTTAACCCTGCCTCTTCCTTTCCTTCAAGAAGATAATACATTGTTGAAGGCACAGAGACTAACGCCAAGAAGCACGTATTACTTCTGGATGTGTTTATGCCTTTTTCGCACTGTGTGGTACCGCAGAATCTGTCCTGATTTATATAAAAAAGATAATTCAACTATTATATAGAAATTTTAATTCCAATTGGAAATGCTAAAAATAACAGAAGGTAGGCATTGGCAAATTCTTTGTTTGACCTGCATAAAATTAAAAACAGTAGAAAAAAATAATACTTATCGTTTTCCCTTATGAACTTTATTCTTTATTTCCATAAACCATCTGAAAGGTTGACTAGACATTTCACAATACACGTTTCCTCTGTGCATCAGCCCATTTCAGATGACCTCGAGCCCAGAGAAGTCACTGGTGTCTCTGGACGCTATATGGCTTCTGTGGATGCAGAGATGGATGGTGTTTATTATTGATGAGCCTCAAACCATCCTTGCTCATGAAGGAATAGGCCTTTCCCGGTGCTACTTTTATATCCAAGCATGACTGCACCAATTGTTCAAAATGTTTTTGTACCTTTCACAACTTTCCTAGTCCTAAATTGCCCCCTTCCCAGACTTTCTGGGAACATGTTGCAGGTATCAATTTCAGGAAGAACATATATTTACAAAAAACATTTGATCAGGTAAAACATCTCTCTTGTCTTTGTACTGTTTCCGTTTAAATACAGGTCATGGTGGATTTACAAATGCAGGACTCCAGACAAAAAAATAGCTCATGGAGCCAGTGGCTCCTAAAAGAAAAAAACAGGCGCCAATACCTTTTTTTTTAAGTGCCAAATAATATGCAAACCATTAAGCTTTTCAACACTCACCTCAGGTCAGCTCTGTGATTTAAGTATATCTGTCTTCCAGCGTGCCTGATTCTTGTCAAACATATTATCCTATGTCTTCAACACATCCAGCCTTTTTTTTTCCATTAACAAGATTTTAGAGGTGACTGTGCTGGCGTTTAGTTCTTCACGTGCTATCACATAGGCTGCACTGAAATTCATTTTGAACTCTTTGAATTCTTCCTCTGCTTTTTTTGCATGCACGAGACACTGAGTGGGCTAAGGGAGTTTCCTTAGGAGCACTTTTTACTATAATGAAAGCGTGTGCGTTTTTATGCCTTTGACTCTCGCCATGTTTTTCCTCTTTTTTTAAAATGATTCGTTTCTGTTCAGAAATCGGTTTTCCCAGCTATATGTTTGCTTGCTTTTGAACAGAATTCATAACACAATCTGCTTTATGTTATCAAACCTGTGCCACGGAATTTCCTGAAGCCAAGAAGTTCTGAAATGTCATTCTGTGGTTGTACTTTTGCATGTGTCCATCTTCCAGTAGTTCAGTAGATGCTAACTGAGTCAGACTGAGGTTGAACAGATAACCTCTAAAGGTATGACAGACACATAGATTGTGTGAAAAAGTCATTCCCTGTAAAAACCTCAGCTCAGCTCAGCTGGTTTGGATGTCACGTTTTGCCACTCTAGTCGAAAGCCTACGAGCACGCAGGCGTTTTTTTTAAAGGTGGACGCATCCATGTGACGCTGTAAGTTATGTTGTAATAAATAAATAGTTACCCATAAAAAATATAATAATCCAACATCGCTACCAGTCGCCACTGGCAAGTTAATTAATTACATTATTGGCAAACTAATTAGTCTTGAACTGGATTTTCAAATCACTGCTTTCTTTTAGTTCAATTTCATGTACTGTCCTGACTTTTTTGGAACTGAGGTTTGCATATGAGGTATGAGGATAGCATATTCTCATATCTCTTTCACAAAAGAACCAATGCTTTTCTT
Organism: Colossoma macropomum; assembly: GCF_904425465.1. Lineage (NCBI taxonomy): Eukaryota > Metazoa > Chordata > Actinopteri > Characiformes > Serrasalmidae > Colossoma > Colossoma macropomum. The sequence continues at coordinate 31,563,069 of NW_023494785.1, read as the reverse complement.
CTTGTCGGATTACAGGTCTGCTTGATCAAAGAGAGCTCTTTATCAATACTGTGGATGTCTTAATTAACTAATATTGATGTGATATTTGCTCAAACAACTTATCCAAACTCACACGCAAGCCATGAGAGCGTACCTGATTGGTGCCTGTACCTCTTCAGAGCCATTCATGCAAGCTCCTTAATCCAGAAGCAAACGGGGATATTGACTGACACAGGAAGCCATCCCTCCTTCCATGTCTGACATTAGCCTTGTTTGTCTTTCACCATATGCCACCCGTTCCAAAGGTACAATATGTCAAAAGGCCGAGGCGCAGGTTACGCCTGCAGCATTAGACTCTGAGCTCTTCTTGCCACTGCCAGCCTAGCAACACCATATTCCTCATGGAATACATCATTCGTCATCGAGGTAGAGGCGCACGTAATGGACAGGTCACACTTCTGGTTACTGTCTGAATTCTCAAGTCTCCTCTCACAGTTGATGACAATTTGATTAACATTGAACATATGAATCCTCAGAGGACCAGTGCTGGCAGCTTAGGTGTCAGGGGACTCATTCATATACAGTACACTTAATGAGCTTAAGATCAGATAAGGAGCAGGGAAAATACAACATGTGTACAGAGCAGATGAGGTAAAATGCAGCTGTGTTTTGCAATAAAGATGTATCACTGCTTGGATTCCCTTTAAAGCTTTATTAGTTTCTTTTTTTAACTCTGTCACATCCAATCTTTGTCACACTTAGCTTGACAGCATGTCTTGTATGGGAGGGAGAAGGCAGTCAAATCAAAGAATTTTGCACCTTCTGTAGATAAAAATGACACATTCAAGGTTTTTCTCATTGCTGAACAGGCCTACTTATTGCCAAATAGGCCTACTGTTTACATTATTACCGCCAACAAGACACTGGCAATCACTGCACAGGGTTCACATGCTTCTTCCAATATACCTGATTTAAAAGGCTTTTGATCCAAGAGCCATGAAATACAGTATGAGGATAACACTCACCACTGACCACTGCACCACATGCAGGCACCTAAGAACCTGTATGTTACTTGGCAAACAAGGATACAGACCTAGCCAAGGAGGGCACATTGCACAGCTGGTTACGAACTAGTCATAAATCCTGTCTTGAATTGAGATTAATCAAGTCATGTCACATAACAGACAATGGTACAATGGTGCAATGCAATTCTGCATCATTTTGCCCATGCTGGATGTTTGATATTTGGTCATAGGACTACATTTAGAATCTCTCATCTGGACCAAGGAGAATCTTACAATAAAGATAGCACACAGTCTTATATGTATCTGAGTCTCTCTGAACCAAAAAAGAGAAATCCTATATCTGGATGTAGGACAAAAATAATAGGGATGAAGTGCACTAAACCCGCATGGATTGTGCTTAGCCTCTTAGATAATAGCTGCACTCTTGGTACCCTCGGCGTCTGTTAATTTCGCTCTATACTGTATATTTCCACTTAATTTCCACACAGCACTCCATTTTAATATCCTACTTATTCACCTCAGCGACCCTAGGGCGTTTTCTCTCCACCTGCTTCCTCATGAATAAGTTTCTCACAAGACTCCTCACGCAGGAGGCCATGAATGAAAACAGCAACCTCAGGGGCCCAATAACGATCTCGTCTTACCTGATCCCAGGGACAGATGATGCCTCCGAAAAACATGAACAGGTAACCCATGGCAACCAGACTGGCCCAGATCACTAAGGAGAAGACGCGCAGCAGCTTCTTGAAGACAGACTCGATGCAGACCAGGACAAAGATGCTGAGAAAAATGGCCAGCGCCGTCGGGACAGTGATCACAAAGGCGACATGAGCCTCGATATCCTGACAAGAGATAAGAACACAAGTGTCACACAACACACCTTTAATTTTTTGAAGACTCTGTACCTGAGAAAATGGCCAAATGGAGAGGTATGTACGGATTTCCAGCCTGACCATCCATCAGTGTTAGCTAGTGGGTAATTAATGCAAGTAATGCTAATAAATTACTACTTACTTAACACAGTACACAGTGTGCTGGATATTTCTAAAAATAGACTGTCTCTGAGGTGGTGGATATTTTAATATCATTGCGATGGCACTGTCATGACAAAACGATGAAAAGAACAAGTAAACAGACAGCACAATGTGGAATCATGATGAAGACACATAGGCAAGGGTAGATAGATAACTCTGGACTTGGGCCAACAAGCCAACGACAGAAAATGCAATGATCGATAAAGCTGGATAACAATATACGATAAATGCACTATATGAGGCGATAAATTATAAAATAAAATAAATTAAAATGGAGTGCCTCTGAATGGATGTGCTGAAAGTATGTTTTTTTACTGTTTTTGTGATGTTTAATTAGAAATTTAACTAACCTTTTAAGCAAATACCAAAACAAAAAATACAAAAGCACCATTCACTTTTATGCAAGCTAAAAATAAATAAATATTATTAGCTTCTTCTATCAGAACTTCGCTGTCAGGCTGAACAAGAATGCACAGTGTCACTGATGTGAACCACTACTCTTAGGAAGCATTAAAATCTGCTAAAGTAGAGATGCACCAATCCCAGTTTTTCTCTTATGATACAGATTCTGTATCCCTTACTGTGTCTAACATGATGCTGTACCTAGAGCAAAGAGTAATAAAAATGAAAAGTAATAAAAATGAAAAACAAGAATGAAATATTACAAAAAAATGTTAATACTATGCTTTTGTATAACGCAACAGCAAAATAAAAAGTAATTATAATTCCAGTGTAAACTTTTCAGTGCAACAATAAAGTTGTAAAATCTAAACATTCAAAGAAAATGTGAGTTTTACCCTCAAAACTTTAGATTTGCAAACATTACAAGTTGCTGTGGTACTAGCAGCTGTATCAAGTGTAAAATAACTCCAAATTGCAGACGTTTGTTATTAGCCAGCATGAGTTGTGCTGCTTGTCTTGTTAGCTGACATTCAAACTGAGGATTTTTACAATGAAGCACCCTTATTATTAATTTCCTATTTAATCACATTATTCCAATTTAATTTTATTATAACTTTTTAGCTGACATAAAATTAATAATATAACCGTATGAAATAGTTTTTCCCTTGCGAAGCTGATAAAGTACAGGGAAAAGTTTCTGCTAGGGGCTTTTATTTTGATGCACAGCACAGAAAAACAATAGTGGCAGATTTCATGGTTGCTAATTCAATTTCCATAAACAAAGAAGATTGCCTGTAAAGTGGATATAATTATTCATAATTATGACATGTATGTATATAGCTTTCTGCTCTGTTCTGCTCTTTCATAGTGATATATGGCCAACAGCGGCATGAAGCCATGCAAATGTTGGCACGGTAATAGTGTTACGAAAATGGACCATCATCAGAGGAGAGCTCTAGCAGTGTTAACTGTTTATTTAAGGTGGAAAAAGGCAGGAGGATGCTCCAAACTCTTTTATTTTTATTGTGTAATATTGAGTTCTATTGGAATTCAACAACAAGACATTTGGCATCCATGGCTCCCAAAAAATCAACATTTGGTTTATTCTGCTGCTGTGGTCTGTCCAAATTCTGTCCAAAATTGACCCAAACTGGCCCATCATCACCAAAAAAAATGGTGCATATACCCTGACAGCATAGTGCTGATAGCAGTGACAATAACTGGCACCTGTTTAATCCTAGAACTCTATCTTTCATCAAAGACACACATATATTACATATAACATATTGAATATAAAACAATGATACTTTTTCCCAATTTTTCTAATTTAGACGAATTCAATTTCACCCACTAGTTAGGACTCCCCCAATCATACGATACCACCAGCGCTAAAAGGGTGAAAGCTAGCATGGGCTTCCTCCGAGACCTGTGAAGCACCACCGCATCTTTTCATACTGCCACTAACACAATGTCATTAAACAGCTGAACGCACTCAAAGGAAAGCGCCAAGTGCAAATTCTGTAACGCCGGCTAATAGACGCCTGCGCTGGCTAGCATTGCGCTGGGTGAATTGGGGGGAGATAAGGGGGGGACCATCCTATCCACCCAGAGAAAGCGAGGACAAGTGGACAAAAATTATACTAACCAATAATATCTTTAACCTGCTTTTCCTTCCCCTCTCACTACCCTGGCCCATCATCGAGTGACAAGACCAGTCATCACCTCGACTCCCAGCTAGATGTACAGACAACCTCGTTTCTTCTCCTCATTTTAGATTTGTTAGATTTATTTCGACGTATTTCAACAATAACCTGACTTCTTTTTTCCTTAAGTCTTTTCCTGTTGCTTTTGCCATGAAAGTGTAAGAAAAGCGAACGTGGATGTTGAAAGACTAGCCTGCTAACTGGCGCTTCGTCTTCTCTACATCTTATAAGCAGAAATGATACACATTAAATCAAGGCTTCAGTAAATCCTGAATCATGGTTCAGGAATTAAAGTAAATATACAATCACAATATTGTTGTACTTTTTTACTACTACTGTTGTCATTTTTTTTGACAGAAGTTTATTCTTACTTTTTTTCTTTGGCTTTTCTGCAAAACAAAACAGAGTCTTGACATGTTTTTTTGGGACGCCCACTTTTCACACTCCGATTAAATCCTGAAGAATGAAATCATGTCTCCACCACAATTATTTCCCATCTGAGTATTCTTTTTCACTCTGAAATACGACAATGAGTTCTGATTCACACTGATTTTAAGGTAATAAAAGTATGGAGGAAGAATAAAGCAAGGAGTAAAATTCAAGCGGGGGAAAAGCAGGGTAAAATCCATCAGAAGTGGAAGGCAGGCTGTGAGAATCTTCATGTAAAATTGGAAACCAACCCGAGCCTGACACACATTTTGAAAATGACGTCCGAACCAAACATGAGCAGCCAGGTGCTGAATATTTGGACAAATATTTCAACACTTCAATATACAAAAATTCAAATCAGCACCATGATTTTTCTCAGCAGATGCCATCAAGGTTGTATTTACTGTAAACAGTGATGGCTGACAAAAGTGATTTACTAAAAATGTAGAAGGTAAAATCTACCTGCCATCCTTTGTCCTAGTAAAGGGTGTTGAGGCTACATTTGCATACATGAAACAGGATCAACAACTATTAAAAGTGATTAAGGAAATAATGGCTACATGGCTACTAATATCAAAATCTTTGTTCTTTTTTTATTTTTTCCTCCCAAATCTTGTTCATTTCAATAAAAATAGTTTAACGTTTGCCTTTAGCAATCCACTTTAACTCGAGCCATCACCCCCCGCCCTTACCCGCTGTGCCAGATCAGTATGTAGTGACTGCACGGCCTTCTGCTGCGAGTAAAAGCATTCATGTGGGTCAGTGAGTCGCTGGGCCACGAACTCTGTAACAACTTCCTTGTGCTTTTACTACCTGGGTGGCTCAAGACAGACAAATTTGAATGAGTCAGAAACTTCCACATGGACCCTGTGCTTTTGCATGGGCTACTCTTTGGCACTTTTATACTTAGGCACCCAGGTCGCTTGGTTAAACAGCAACTGTTGACGTTTACTAGCAGTAAGACTTCTGTACCACAAGTCAAGCATAATCTCAAGTTTAACAACAAATTCAGTTAAGATGGTAGCCTGGTACTATGCAATATCCAATCTATGCAATCTGGAAGATCATATTATAATGTCAAGTACAGTGACTGCCAACATTTGTCAAAATCAAATGCAACTGTTTCACCTGACTGACAGATAATGCTTCATCCCAGCTGTTGCACAGAGATGCAAATTCTCTACATGATGAAAAATATTGACCAGAGGTCTGGCTTACTAATTCCAGCTGCTTCAATGGAGCTGAATGTGAAAAGCATTTATACACTGGCAAACCAGCCAGCTTAATTTCTCATCAGGGCTATGGAGCAAAAATAAGAAGAGACAGCTTGATTACCAGCCATTTAAATTGTATTCATTTACCATATGCTGGCAAATGGCACAGTTGCAGAGCAAAAAAAACCTCCCCTTGCTGCTTCTGATGTAGACGGCAACATCCTAAGCCATTCTGCCACGCTGTCGCCAAAGTGTCTGTATCTCTTACCCCAGAGCTACAAAGAAACGTGTTCGATGTTATAGGAGATGACATGGTGCGAATTTGGCTGGAATTCTCCTTCCTGTTTCACACACACCACCTCTACCTTTCTCCTCATCTACTGTCTGGGTGAAAGCGGAGATGGAGAGGGAGAGAAAGAGAGGCTCAGCAGAGTCACACAAAGACAGAAAAAAACTACCGAAGCCCCATGCATAATGGATGAAGTCCAGCTTTCAGGGACAACCAAGATCTGAGAGGTCTGCTAAAAACTGCAAGGGTGCAGCGGGGGGGGGTGTTTGGGGGGCTTCATTCAATGTGAATGCAGGACTCTAGTTCAAGCAGCAGGCTTCCACCATCCCTTTAACTTTTTGACAAAGCTCAACGGAATCACCTTGTCTGGAAGGACAGGTTTTATTATTTTTTTTTTTACTTTTTTGCGTAGTGCAACAACAATGGCTTTCAAACAGCAGCAGTACCTACAAGAACAACTTTATGAATCTGTTCCAACTATCCAAAGCAGACTGACTAGGCCTTATTTATCCCTTATGTTGCTGTCATCTCTGGCAACCAAGGTGAGCTGTAATTTTTCAGATGAGTTTCTACAGAAATGTTTGTAGAATATTTAGGTTTTAAACTTTCAATTAACACCCCATTTGTGTTCATAGGTAGAAAAGATGTCTTAGCCCCGATTCACACATGCTGCGTCTGTGTGGCGTTAGCAACACGGAAAGTCACGCTTTTCATTTCGGCGCCCAAATTAATTAGTCAACGCTTTCATACAGGCTGCGCGTGCGAAGCAGCAGAGCATCCCAGATGCCTCACTGAAGCGGCGCGGTACTTAGAGAATAGACCCGCCACAAATTTTTCCTGTGCACTGTGCACTTCACACAGCAAAACACACTGAAATAAGCCATGAAAATCAGTGAAAATTAAAAGAAAACCATATACAAACTTAAAAGCGTTATTTTGTTTTTAATTTAACTCATGACGAAATACTACTCAAACATTCCGTGCTGCAAACAGATTTCCCGGTTGGTCTACCAGGCTTAAAACTTTTGCCTAATCACAAGTCAGAATGCTGCTGAGGATAAACAAATATACTGTGCACTTTTATAAATCATATTTTTGTTGAACAGGGTGACCGATGTGACCATTAATCCATCTGGAAAAAGGAATGTCTGCTCCGCAGCACAAACGCTGTGTGTATAATCCAGCGCGTTCAAGCTGTAGCGCTCACACTGCTGTGTTGCTTACACCACAGAGAAGTAATATGTGTGAATAAAGCCTTATAGTGATCAGGTTTGTAACCTTATGAAATGTTACTGTTATAGTCTTGCATATAGTCTTGTTTTGCAAAATAACCTTTTTGCCACCTGTCTATATGGAAATGTGAAGGTAAATGTTTCTTACATAAAAATGTCATTTGTAATAAAACTGTATGTACTAGTGGTGTTAACACATTAATAATGTGTTAAAAAATTAATTATTAATGCAACGAAATGTGGCAACACAACGCATTTTTGTAGCTTGATCCTTGGAACTGATGCTGGCAAAGCCAGTAATGTCAGTAACTTTAGCACCAGAAGATACCATCAGCAGACTATGCTGGACAGAGCTCACATGAGAACTATGGATAAATCAACAAGCAGCAAACTAACAAAAGAATAGCAGTTGAAAGCTATAATTCCCCTTGAAACAAGACACGATGTAGCAGCACAAGAGCAAGCGGTTACAATCATGGAGGAGTTGGAATATTAGTGGAACACTGACATCAGTGAAGAAAATTAGAAACTATGTTAATTTTATGGAAATCACGTGATTTTCATGTTCAGGCTGATATGAACCCTCCATTTACATGATGAAAATGTTATTAAATTAATAAAAAAATGCATTCTGATAAAGCATATTTGTCCACTCAAATAGCTGTAACACAAGGCTTCTTTCAATGGAAAAATTTTGGTAAAATTTGAGCATATAACTATACAAAATAATGCGGTTAATCATGATTAATTATTTTAATCATTTGACAGCTCTTAAATAATTTACATATAAACAGTACAGCAAAATGACAGCAGGAACTCAACTTCTAAGGGTTAATGCAGGGGCCGACATGGCAATGTTTTTGCCAATTTCCTACATGGGCTTGTGAGCACAAAGGACAGACACTGAGCCCCCCAAGCACAGCCCCTGCACTGACTGTACAGAGCAAAGCACAGGCAGAACAGGCTGTTTCAGCTGTCGCTGGATGGGTTGAGGGCATTGTGGAAGCAGGTCATGGGGAGGGATGCATCTTCAGAAACAACCCCACAGCGCACGTGCACTCCAGCCTTTTTTTCCCACAATCAATGCGATGTGTGCAGCCACCGGAACGGGAAAGACCCTCATGCTCCACCCTAGTAAGGCTCAGCTTCAGAGCTGGAAATGGGTCAGGCAGTCAGGACAGAAGAAAAGGCGGCTGCGCGGGGGACAGCACATGTACGTCCCCAGAGTTACGTCCTGGCCAGTAATGCACAACGTGCAGCCTAACTTTTGTATAGAAGGTTGATATCCCTTGCGCTCAGTGTAATAGCTGATGCTTTTTCAAGCATCTGTTATTTAGAGCAGTTTCAAGTGAATCGTCTGTCTTCAAGTGGAATCTGTGGCACAAAAAAAAGCCTCACTGCAATTTAGCAGTGTGTCAATATTTTGCTCTGGCACACAGATTCGCTCTTGCTTGCCGGTCAAATGAATGCTGCTCTTTTCCACCAAACACTGCCTAAAATATGACACAGCCAGCACATATTTTTCTGGGTGCTTGAGTGCATGATTACAGGCACAACATGAAGATTTGGAAACATATCAGAAACACAGTATGTGTGTTGGATGAATTTTATTCTACCCTTTTTAGAGCATTTGGAAATTTGTTTTTTGCATCTAACCCTGAACGAGTCATTAATGTTAACAGTATGTTCTCAACATCAATAAAACAAAGCTAAGAAAATCACACACTAATGAAATAATAATAATAATACTCAGCAATCTTATTTCACTCATGTTGACTTTGATCACTTACTACAACCACTGCATTATGCAAACCAAATTAAAACCTGAATGGTATGTCACTGCAACACTGAAAAATAAGGCTTGAGCTCAGAGGGAAGGCTTTTTTTCTACCTTCAGCCAAGCCAGGCAGAGGATGGGATTAAATGGAAGTGTCTTATCATTGACAGGTTAATAGTTTCTGCTCGATTCGTTCAGCATAATTAGCCATGACTAAGCCTGTTGATTTTCCAGATATGCTCATTCTCCAGCCTCGTAGGATCTTTATGGCTCTCAGCGTGAATCGAGTGGAAAAGACTTTAAAAGCAAAGATGAAATGCTCCATAAAATAAACAAAGGCATGTGGCTAGAGTGTAAACAGTGCTGATTTCCCAAAGCTTTTGTTTCCACCCCCCACCCCCTTGTTATCTTCACTGAGCGATCTGAAAATGTGCTGGCTATCATCCAAAGCGACACAAAAGACGGGCAGCATCAGCTGCAGACAGCGGGGAAACTGTACCTGTCTCAGAGAGAGTCTCAGACAGCAAGAGACATGGGGAGAGAGGGAGGAGAATCAGAAATCAAAAAGAGACAGCGAATCAGAATCAAGGCAAAACAGGAGCCTAACTTTCTCGGCCAAGCTGTTTCCTCAGTGAAACCACTCAACAGCACATGATTTCACCTACTTTGCCCAGGACACTGGTGCTGCCCCATTCCCTCCAGCGCCCTTCACCGTCTCCCCTGTACTCACCAGCCCTGAGGCGAAGAACACGGCCAGCAGCGCCAGGCAGGCGCCCATCACGATCAGCAGCAGAAAGACGATGAGCGGGTGCTGCTGGCTCATGCGGCAGTATGACTCGTACAGCCAGTCGGGTGACCTTTGCCTTCGGCCACCCCCTCCAGCCCCTCCACCCGTCCCGGGTCGGTTGCCCCGCTCCAGCAGGTAGCGCCTCCCGCGCATGGCCCCCCTCCACATGGAGACAGCAGGTGATGTAGCCTTGGACTGGTTCTCCTCCTCCTCCTCTTGGAGCTCTTTCAGATGCAGTGTGGCGGCTCGGGCGGCGGGGCCGCAGCTCTGCCGGGACGCCGGCAGGACGCTTTCCACTTTGGAGCGCAGCATCGCGCAGGCAACATGTTGGACTGGCGAGCGAGCAGGCAAGAGAGAGAGTGAGGCGAGAGGGAGGCAGCAAGTGTGTGTATGTAAGGGGGGGGGACTGGGAGGGACCGGAGAGAGGGAGGAGGGGGGCAGAGTAGAGAGGGAAAGAGAGAGAGTGGTCGAGAGAGCGAGGGTAGAAAGGGGAAAAAAGGTTTACTGAAGCGACATTAATGTATAATGCAGCACTCAGAGAAAATTTAATGCTTTAAAATGAAGGAATTGTAAGGCTTCTGGGGCTTTGGATACTGTACGGCTCTGAGAGAGCTTTTTATTACACTGGAGGCATTGATTCAGCTCTTTTTCTCCCTCGTTTCCCGCTCTCTCTCTCTCATTCTCCCTCCCTCTCTCCACTTTCCACATGCTGCTCAATTCCGAACATCAGCACTGCTCTTGTTTTTTCCCTACTGCTTCGCTGTTTGGCTGTTAAGGAAGGCATCAAGCAATGGTGAGCTTTGCAGTAAATAAGAGAGAGAGAGAGAGAGAAACGAAAGCCACACAGGAGTCGAACAGCATCTCCTCCACGCAAGCCGTGGTCTAAAGATAGAATCAGCCACAGATTTGCCCTGATCCTGCAAACAGTCTTAGCTGGAGAGAGGAAAATCATTTCAGATAATCCAATACCCACTTAGAGTCACATCTACACCAGCCTGACCTTTAGACTCAATTCTAGCCACCGTAGTTTCCTCAGTAAACCCTGGATCTGGTGTGGAAAACACCAGGCTAACAACGCTATGTTCTAGCAGGAGCTTTGACTATTTTGAAATGTGTAACTGTGTTCATACACTGCCTTAGAAGGACTTACTTAATGTTGTCACTTAATGTTGGCCTTTTTTCTTTGTAAATAAATACTGTTTTAACTGAGCCCTTACAACAAAAAATATTATTTGTGATTTTTTGTAAAAATCATATAAGCATTGATATGGTATTGTTTGATGCACTGAAACATAAATAAAGCATAGTCTAGATTTTTAATGTAAAACGTTGTACAAAATAAAACAGGAAAAATCCTGGGTGTAATGGTTAATATGTGTTTTTTTGTTGGAGGGGCTCAATTATGGTTAATTTTGATGCAATTCTTGACATGGAAGCCAGTTAGGAAAAAAGTTTCCCACGCACTTCACAGCTGGTAAAAATGACTACTGAATTAAGCAAGTAATTACTTAATAGTTACATACTTTTGTGATTTTAGACATAGAACTGAATTCAAGCTTTAGTCAAAGACACAAACAACAAAAAGAAAAAAACAACCTTTAAAACAAAACTGTTTTAACCTTTTGGAGCTTTGCAGTCCAAAATGCCATGTTGCACCATGGGGTTTGTGCCGGTTAAAGGGAAGACTGATTTCAGCACAGTGACGCAACAGAGTTCAGACAAAAACTGTGTGAAATCAAGACTGCTGAACTTCTAACCTACTCAGTAATACAACTGTATTCTTTGGATATCAAGAGGCAGTTCGGGTCCTGATTTGGATAAGCAATACCACCTGCACAGATCTTCCCCAACTGAGTAAACCACTTTTAGCTACTGTACTTCTTGTGTGTGTAAACTAATGTGCATGAATATAAAACCATCATATAACTCCCAGTATGGCTTTAGTGAAAGGCTTCATCCCATAGGCCATACATTAATTCTCATTCCACCAGCTAAAAATAAACCCAGTGCGAAATGGCCTTTTTATCATGTACTACACATAAATCTACTGCCGTTCCCTTCCAGTAATGACCACACACACCAAATACACATAGTGACTCACTTGTCTATCTGTTTATACTGGCCTGACACTAATTAGGGATTGTTGCCAAATCTTGTCAATACACAGAAAAGTCCTGAAACAGTGCAATAGGCTTCAACTGTCATTGACACAAAGCATTACTCAGATTCAAGATAGCGCCATTAACTACTGATAGTTACTATGGAAATGGATTTGGATGTGTACAGATGTGAATGTATATATCCATATATCAGAAGAGCCTTAACATGCCACGTTATTAATGTATGGAGAGCCCTAAGACTCCCAAGTCAATGGATTAGTGACTAGAGAGCGTAGAGATCTGTCACAGGCTGCATTCTAGTTTAGCCTTCAAAGGCAAAAACACTACAGTATCAACACAACATCAGTCTTTCAGAAATGGTATGGCCTAGCCTTGCATTCACAACCAACATGCTCTTGAACGACAAGCCTGTCATCCCAGTTTATGGCAACACATGTTAATGAACACTGCTCTATATTTACAGTTAGCTGACAGGACATTTAATTATTTCAATTAATAGTTGGCATCCAGAACAAGTCACAGTAGCATGAGGTCATGCTGTTTATTTAATCATTTCACAGATTGCTCAATCACTCATTTAGAAAAATCAATTCCTCACTAACTTCTGATAGCATAGGTTGCCTCAGAAAATTACACAATATGAGGGCTGATTTGCTTGATTTCAAGTATACTGCAATTGGTAGCAAGCACACAAAGCCAAAAAATATGCATAGGATCCTATTGGCAAACAGGTAAAAAGATGGCTAAGCAATCGATACAGTGAGAAAGGGATTTTAAGGCAGGAATTTTGTACTGTGGGGTCTGAAATAATTATTTCAGTGATTGAAACTGTGCATTTTGTCTTCCTTTATCAATGAATTTGCTATGTTCACTATGTTCGTACACATTCTCTCCCAGCCTTGAATGTTTCTGGAGAGCAGCTGAAATATTAAGAGAGAGAGAGAGAGAGAGAGAGATTTACATGTCTCTTGATTTACTGTCTTATGCCATTTCAGCATTCCTGGTGTGAAGTGGAGTGGTTGAGAACAATGGCCTCTGATTGGGAGCCATGACACACAGCAGTGTGATGATAGTGCAGCCCCACAGAATGTACTTTCTGCACTCACATTACCCATGACCTTTTGCACACTGGTTCACTTGTTCTCATCATAGAGCCTTAAAGTAAACCAAGGACGTTCTGAGCTCATGGGCATTTAAAATACTACACTGTCCATTGTAAATGGACATTTAAAATAATGGGTTTTAAACTAGTATTATGCTAAACGTTTAAAGAACATCCGGCCTTTATCAGAACATCCAAAAACAACTGAAAATTTTAATGCATGTAACAGGGATAAGCACAAGAAATTAATCAACAGGAACTTATTACATAACTACATAGTTGCCTAGCAAAACACTCCTCCAACTTCACAAATAAATTTTGCGCTGCCTGAGACCAATGCTTTCAATACCTCATCTCCATCTCCAATATCTCACCTCCATCTTATTCTAGCAGTATTGCTAGATTACATCCTCTTACAGCTATAGAGTAAGGTAGGTTTCGATGCTCAACATGGCCAAGAACTGCATGTTTTGACAGGAAAAGGCCACTGTACTGACATCCAATATGACTAATCATAGGCCGCTGCTTCTGATGTGTAGGGCAGTTGTCAAAACATGCACAGCAGACCGAGTGGTGAATGAGAAGGAGAACAGCAACTGTAGGAGACCAACTTGTGGCTTCTGGGAAAAACTCGTTTTTAAGTCAGGATGGCGGAACTTGACAAACCTTTTGGAATCCAGGAACCAGATCATGGGTTCTTCAAATCTGGTCCTGGGGGGCAATGTCCAGCACACTTTAGTAATTTCCTGGCTCGAGCATATCTACAAAACCGAGAAACGGATAAGGTGAATTAGGTGCGTTTAAAAAAGAAAAATCACTAAACCATGAGGGACACCAGTCGTCCACAACTGGATGTGAGGAACCCCAGAATATGTCTTGCTCTGAAAAAGCTGATTGTTGTTACTTTGTGCAAAGAAGCAGGTAACTAGCAAGCATTTAGCTTGTTAAACAATAACAAGGCCGCTGGACTGCACCTCACATTCGATCCTGGCAGCTGATCTGGGGAGCTAGGGCAGTGACGGAGAGGGGGGACAACAACTCTATGTCCCTCTCGGCTCAGGTGCTCACCCTGCCTTTAATGAGAGCCAGCTGACGCTGATCTGTCAGCAGCAGCATGAGAGACTTTAAAAAGAGCTGAGAGGGAACAGAGGAGGAGAGGGACGAGCTCCACACTCTTTTAATGCTGCTTGTCCCCCTCCTGCGCTCACTTGCGGCTGACGTCCTCCTCCCACTGTCGCTTGCGGCCATCAACAGGGCCCACGGGACGGGCGCAGGGCACAGCCTACAACGAACTGTTAAATTTACAGCTTATTGTAACAAATAATTTTGAAGATAAAGAAAATGAGAAATAGTGATTAAAAACAATGTTTTTTCCCTTTCCCGCATTCAAACAGTTTGAGTGGCAGCAGATCAACAACAAAAATGCCTGTGTGGAACTATTTAATGGCTTGTACAAGGAACATCAGAAAAGTGATTTGTAATCTCTGTTCGAATAACAAAAGGAGGTACAATGCCCAAGAATTTCTTTATTACAGGTTTGAAACCACTTGAAAACACAACATCCCACTTGATATACAGAACACAGCAATACAACAGAAGCAAAAGAAAGGAAAGTCCTTGCTAGCACACCAAAGCCATCTGCAGCCAGAGTTTTAAAATGCTGGAAAAATTCACATACGACAGTACAACAGCCAAAGTGCAACTAAAATTGTAACCAAAAATTAATGCAATTGATTGCCTTGGAAGACCAACCAATCTATGCTGTCGAGGATTCTGGACTTCATGGCACATACTGTAGTCTATACACTGTAAGAAATTTAGTAAGCCTATTTTAAATAGACTGTTTTCATTTCTCATTAGCTTTTTAGGTTTTCAGTTCTTGGACAGTGGGTCCTGAATTTTCATTTTCAAACAGATATTAATCATTCATTCAGCAGCCACATAACAGAGAAATGGAAGCCCAGCTCGGTTTTGTTATAACATGAAAAAAATCACGATACAAATTTCACATACATGCAAGTTTTTTAATGGTAAAACAATCAACCAAAAAATCTGAAATTTGAAATACCCATCTTTAGTGCATGAAAGGAAGTAAAGATGGCTGATATGGTAAAAATCTAACATAATACTTCAAAACATTTTCACAATACAAGGTATGTATAACCTGGTCTGTACTTAATATTCAGTTTTTCTGTTTGGAAACAAGTTGGACAAAACACCAGCAAAACAGTAGTACCATCTTTGAAAAAGGCTATAAAAAAGCTATCCATCAGGTTCTCTGTACTACATTTCAGGTGAATATACCCTTTGACTTTGGTTTCCTTTATCTAGGAAATCATTCTTTAGACTTAGGTCAAAAGAAATTGTTGAAGGCCTTGCTAGGCCTTCCTCTCCTCTCTATTAAAGAATACACTTCCCTGTTTGTAATGTAAATAGTTTTAAGGAGCTAATTTTGAGGGAAAGTCAGAAATTGTCATGTTTTTAGTTGGTAATACCCCACCCCCTTTTTGTTTTTTTTTCTCTCCCTCTATAATGTATTGTTATTGATATTGACAGTATTATCAAAATATGTTTTTCATAGGAAAAGCAGAAATTAGAAAAAGAGGAGTATGTGTGTATGTATGTATTTATGTATTAATGTATATACATGTATATATAAGCATACAAACATTTAAAGTAAAGCAGCTGAACAGGATCATAATGGAACTGTTCTGTTATTAGATAGTCATAATTGTGGTGCTAATTGAAGCACTGTTACAATTGTTAGATATAACGTGAATTTTTCTTTTTTCTTTTTTTCAAAAGACTTTTCCCAATAAAAAGACAATTAAAAAAAAAACATTTGCAAAAGTATACTATTTATGAAGAAACAGGAGTAAAATGAATGAACAAGTAAGATAATGGCATAATAGGCTGATAATCAGCTACTTGTTACTATACATTTTATGCAATTTTATACTGGTTGTTGTTGTTTTCAGGTTCTCTATGATTTGTCTTCTAAAGCAGTCCTTTTTATGGCAGGTGTTCAGGGATCTATAAGTACTGATGATATACATCACATATTTAAATAGTTCAATTTCCCATCCCTGGTATATAAGAAAAAGCAATGAATAATAAAAGCCCAGGCCAATTTGGCCAGAGGAGATTAATGATTTTAACATAAGAAATGTTTGGACATTCACAAGTGACTGATCAACGTCTTGCATTTGCGAACCAGCCTCTCGTTGGCATGACTGATTCAGTTTGGCATGTGAACAAATGCAATATGATAACACAAGAGATCATAAACGTCTGTACTCTCTGCTCTGCTAGGATTCTAACAGATATGGGTTAGAGGTTAAACTGTTTCTACATGCCTCAGTAAGTCAGAGGTTGGACTAAGCAATGAAAAAAAAACAAGGGCCAAACTATCCTTCCCAAATATCTTTCCTTGCTGCATCCATCACAACACACTAACATGAAAACATCAGTTTATCGTTCTGTTCGCCTGATCATGGCAAAAAGAAAATATGCAAGGAAATAAAGATAATACAAGGAGAGTTTTCTCAAGACTTTGAAAAAACAGCTAGCTTGAGAAACAGGATCCAGCTCACTCAATATAGTGAAGTGGATTACATTTGAGAAAGCATTTGTCTTCATTCGTCTCAAACTGATAGCCTTTTATTGCCAGTCATTTATCAACTCAAGTCAAATCAAGATAAATTTGGTGGGACTGTAAACTGACATACACTGATGTCACAAAATCTCCACAAAAGAATGCTGTCACAACAAATAAAATGCAAAATTACAAATAATAATAATTCATTAAAATTTTGAAAAACGTTCACAGTATGACACATTCTGATGGCCCATAATTCAGGGTCTCATACGCTACTGGTATCTACAATCTTCATTTAGTCTAATGCCTCCTCTATGTTCAGAAAAAGGATGAGCAAGCGGTCTATATATCAGTAAGATCTTTGTAATGGAGTTGAACTACAACCACAAGTTACTGCACTAATAAACGCTTTCAATATTGAAGATCAAGGACAGCTCAATTGACTGTTTCAACACCAGACATTGGTTTTGCACTGATGCAGCAATTTGGCGTTTGGTTCGAGAGATGCTGGTGTTTTGTATCTGCACAGACATAAAGCCCCAGCTGTGCTATGCTCACATTTCCATATTTAATTACATGAAATCAGCAGTCAGGTATTTCTACCGCCTCCATTAGCAAACTAAGCTGTGCTGCAGTAACAGTAAACTCAATATAAATTCCCAAATGTGTTTTGCATTATAATACATGGCATCACATCAAAGTAGCCACTATTGCACATATTATACTGCTTCACTTTCAGATTAGCTGAATTCTACAAGCAGTTCACAGCACAGTTTATTACCATTCCAGTTAAATATAAACCTATGTGCTACACAAAAAGGAAGTCGGAGAAAAACAACGAACCCCACTGTGAAGTAACTGAGTGGTCTCCACAAGCTCTGCATTTTCATTGTCAGTCAAATCATCATCTTCATTCATTTGGAAACTGAGCAATCTATTCAGCCTTTGTTGTATCATAAAATCTAAAAAAATACGAGCTTTGTGAAATACAATTTTGCATCCTATGATTCATGTAGGACACACACTGGAAAAGCTTACTTACTTATCTGTTATCTATACATCATTTTTTAAATTGAAAACCATCATCAAAAATTTTTGCATCATCATCAACCAAACCACATTCACACCAAACCTTTGTTAGTGTTGCCAAAGAAAACACAATAGAGTCTTTTGCAGGTGCAAAGCTTTGAGATGTTGAGGAAGTACAGTGGTTGCGCTGCTGAGGCCATCCTGTTCTGCCAATCACAGACCATAATTTCATACCAGAAATAATCAGGCCATAACAGCTGTTCAAAACCACGTCACAAGATTAAACACGTACAAACTCATTTCCCTTGCAACTCAAAATCCAAGCATCTGTCCCATTTCAGTGCACAGTGTGAGAGAGAGAGAGAGAGAGAGAGAGAGAGAGAGAGAGAACAGCACTCATCCCCCAATTAGGCGCTTACACATGCTTTCAACCCTTGCTGGAGCGACTGCTTTACACAGGTGTGACAACAAATGTATCAGTAGCTTAATCCTACTGGAGTAGTGAGAAAGCCCCCAATAAGCCCACTTAAATTTAAAAAAAAGTAAAACATATTATGATATAGACTTTCCCATTTTTATACAGACATCGTATAAATAAATGAAAGATTAATCTCTCTATTATTATAATCAAGAAAGTTTTACAAGATTTATTTAAAAAACAATGAAATAAAGAACAGAAAAGACTTTAGTAAGATTTTGATAAGCTTCCACAACAGAAACAAATATTTCAACTGCTTGGGCCTAGGTTTGGTCTGTTCCCTTTAAGTGCAGTTGACTAATTGACTGAACATAGCGCTTTCAGTCAGTTTAGGCTAATGTCAATCTACTAATTGCTTTACTAATTATTTTGTTATTTATGTATTTACATGTTTATTTTTAACTATAGATAATAAAATAGACCGAAATAAATAAAAAGAATGTTGTATTTTTAACCCATTATAAGCTTTTGAGTGTTTCTTCTTAAGTAACAGCCCAGGAGAACCTAGTGGGTCCATACAGCATTTCAGGGTTGAATTAAGTGTAGCTATAATGACCGTTTCAATGTAACAGCTCCATGTTTCAGGAAAAAAATATACGCAGCAAAATCGGCAAATGCTGAACTAACATCAAGCCTTGAGTTAAAATTAGTGTGGAATTAAAAAACACACACACAAACAGACACACTGTGCTTAAGTAAAAGTTACTTATTTTTGGCAGAACTCAGAGCGGGACTAAGATACTTTCTGCTTGACTGGTATCTCCATTTGAGATCAGTATAATATTTTACAGTCAAAAACTCTACAGTTCCACATTACTGTAATGAAATTCTATGATCTTTCAGCAGGTGGAACTGGTGCTTTCTGTGTGCTACCATGTTTTCAATCATTGTATGAAAGAGGATTTTTTTTGTTGGAAATACTGTTCAGATCATTTAGGGATATTTATTAAGGGTGTAATGGTACACATAAGTCATGGTTCAGGTCACACTGCAGTCTGGACATCACAGTTCGGTAAGAGAACCAACCAACAACACCACCCAAGTGCATAATGTTAGGTTTCTTTGATTTTGAACCGCCAGTAGCACAAGTTACGGTTTGTTCCACCCAGTGTTGTATAGCACCTCCTGAGGTAGTTGGTACAGCCTGTAGCGCGTGTCATTTGCCCTCAACAGAGAAGGTCACGGTAAAACCTTAACAAATTAGTCAACTACTTGGTGCAATCATAGTTCAACTTAAGTTGGGATTTTTGTAGTTAGGAACATAAAAACTAAAAATTTGTAAGGCTTTAATTTTGAGCAAGGCACTTAATCCTCTCTGTTCCAAGGGTGCCATATCATAGCTTACCCAAACACTCTGACCTCAGCTTTGCAAGCTGAGATATACAAAGAAACTAATTTCGTTAATCTGTGCTGATATAATGACAATAAAGGTACACAATTTACTTTACTTAAAATACTTTTAAAAGTTCCTCTTTTACAAAAAGATGTTGTTAAACAGGGTAAAGAAGAAAGAAAAAAACAAGTAAAATAAACAAACATCAGCAAGTAGAACAAAACACCAACTGATAAAAAAAAAAACTTCGAGATGTAGAGCAACTGTACCAATCAAGGAGCATAAAAAATACAAACAGCAAACAAGTTATAAACATCAAGCGAAATAAATCTAACCAACACTCTTTTTTAAGTTTTGCTTTAATCAAGAGAGGAGCTAGTAGAACATTTTGAGAACATTTTGAGTCCAGCTGTCTGTTGTAACTGCAATGAACTGTGCCTCACTCAGCTCTTCTAGTATTTGAAATAGCACATATCTAATGCAAAAAATCAACTGCCTTTGTTATTGCTTGAGCACAGTCAGAGATAGGGGAGAATTTGGCACCAAACACTGCTGGAAGCATTTGCTGTGGCATCAGTAGCCTGCTTGCTCTGTGATCGAAGACGGAGTAGAACGTGGTTCACATCACGTGCACCATGAGCTAACCCGTAGATCTGTCGAACCACAGATTTCACTTCCAGTTCAGAACAGTTACACCACTAGCACTTACCATACACCGATCATAAATAAATGAACCAAGAATGTATTTTATCTTTAATTAGAGTTAAAATATAAGTGAATATTTGCAAACATTCAACACCTCTAGCATCTCAGTCATTCTGAACGAAGTGATATGTCAGCTTCAGAAGCTAAATAATATCCGTAATATGCAGAATTCCAAACAAGCAAACACTCCATATATTTAATTAATGCCGCTAAGAGAGCCTAAACGTTATATGAGCAGAAACCTTAAAGTCAACATGTATTTGCTGAATGAACATTTCATTCAGAACAAATATTTGAATATGATCCTACATCTAACCACTACAAAACTTTTTGTAACTGTACTCTGGAATATATTTAAGATATATAAAGTCACAGGATTCTTAAAAAGATCAAAACAAAAAATTGTAAACATGTGTTCATACTGGTAGGAGAGGAACTGTAAACTGTAAGGAGAACCACAAGACACATTGTCTTTGTATCCCTACGAACTGGTAAAGCTGCTTGACAAGTACCTGTTTAGTGGTAGCTGAAGTGACAGAATGAGTTCACAGTCTGTCTGCGGAGACGACTACATCCTCTTTCCCAGAGAGAGGGAGACACACATATGGAAAGAGATGGAGATGGGGAGGGGGAGAGAGAAAGATAGGGAGGCTGACAAAAACAGACTCAGAGCACAGACAAACAAAGACTGACAGACTGACTGACAGACAGACAGACAGACAGCCACACAGGCCAATAAGAGGTCAAAATTTTCTGCTTTCCTCTAGTTCATGCCTTTCATCTATGCACTGCAAACTAGCCCCTCAGTTTTCACAAATCTGGAGATCTCAGAAAGAATTACTAGGTATTACTTAAACTCTGTAGCATCATCTATCCATCTTTGATCAGTAAAGCTTCCATCCAGAAAGCTGAACACAGAGAAACAGCACTGCATTGCTTTTATATACTAGTATACAAACGTGTTCCTATCAATCATGATTAAAAAGCACAGGTGCAGGCATACAAGGTCTCCAGTTCAGGGGCTATCTATATCAGAGATTAAAAGACTACATTTATTGGATATTTGGCAGGTATCACTACTGGATATCATATTGTGCCCCACTAAGTTTATATTACATCTTTTGTTCTGCAGCCAAAGGTCAAGTTCTCAGGAAACTCTGCAAACCAGCTTTCAATTCAGTTCCTCTATGCTCTAAGGAGGCCTACCTTGTAGGATTCAATATCTTCATGTCTTTCTCCCAATCTCTCTCTCTCGCTGTCTGTTGAGCACCGTGTGGATGCTTTGAGAGCTTTATTATGATCTTAGCAGAGCTCAAGACGTCAGTACTGTTTTTGAGGAAAGAAAATTACACAGCCTTAACAGTACTGCTGTGGACTTAATATAACTACAACACAGTACAAAATAAATCAAAACAACTAAAGTACGTATATACATCTATTTAAACTCTTGTCTAAACATACACCTATAAAACTAGAATTCTAACAGACTGAACTGTATACAGACAGCTCAAAAAACACCTTTTGTACTACTAAAAAAGACGCTATCTAGCTAGGTTAGCTTTTCCTCAGGCTGAGCTAGCTAACTAGTTTGCTAGCTAGCTAGTTAAATAGTGCCACCTTACCATCACGAACATACTACATTAGTATATTTTGTTGACACATTTTCATTTTAATGAACTTACTCAGGAAGATTATACTGTTCTCGTGGTCAGAAAATTCTGGAAATGTTTTTTTCTGGAAACGTTATGCTAGCAGCATGCTAAGGTTTACTAGCTAGCTAGCAAGCTGTTGTTGTACAAGACAATCCCACGAACTAACAAAACTAGCTACCAAAACAAACCTGTGGAAATGACATACATCTCTAGCTGGATGTTGTGTTCAACAGTTTAACATGTAATACCAATAAGTTACCTGCTGTGAATGGCCTCTACAGATTCACATTAACTAACGTTAGCTAACAATTTCACAGACAACCGTCTGAGCTGAACACACGAGCGTTCCCTCAGGTCTCAGCATCGAGCTACAAGCACCATAAATGAGATAACATAAAACGTTAAACCCAGGTGACAAAATACCTTTGTGTTGTAGTTGGCTTTTTTTTCTGTCGTCTTTTTTGTTCCCATTCTTTTGTTGTTTTCTTTCTCTTTGTTTTGACGGAAAAGTTGATTTTTGTAGCCTATTTTTTCAAGCAAACAATGCAAGGCGAACGTTAGTTTGAAAACAGTACGTTAGGCTAGTGGAACACGGCTGCCGAGCAACATAACGGTTAAAGTTTATTTCTCTAACGCCGCTATGATTTTATGGGGAGTTTTACCATTTATCCTACATAGCATACATTAATTACATGTTTAAGATAAACGAAGTATTTTTTTTATTTTAAGTGCTCTATTCAAGAATTACTTACCGAGTCAGACATACAACAGAAAAGGAGCCAGGCATCACTGCCTTTATTAGGTTCTTCACAGGAAATGACTAGCGTTATTTATATAAAATGGTTACAAATACTCTGCCTGATGTCTCAGACATTGTTTTAATCAGGCTTTGGCCTGAAATACTTTTTTTTTTTTACCATTTTTAACACTGCATATAAAAAACCCAGTTCAATTGCATAAAATGGCTACATTGTCCCCCACCCCCCACATCAACTAAGGTGTCAGTTAACGTGGGAAAGAGCGCATTACTCCCCTAGGACAGAGCATTTCCAAAAGAGGAGTAAGCATCTTGGTGTCATTGAAGCTGGCATCAGCACCTCTATGGCGAGTGAGCAGCTAGCCAAAGCTGGAGTAGCCAG
This sequence comes from Colossoma macropomum, assembly GCF_904425465.1. Classification (NCBI taxonomy): domain Eukaryota; kingdom Metazoa; phylum Chordata; class Actinopteri; order Characiformes; family Serrasalmidae; genus Colossoma; species Colossoma macropomum. The sequence goes on along the minus strand of NW_023494785.1, from coordinate 31,540,042 downwards.
CCAACATGGGATTCGACCAGGGGGTATTTCACATATTGTCTGCAATGAACCATTTCACACTGAAAACCACTCTGAATAACTAAATTATATAGATTGTTAGATTTTTTCGTTTAAATGGGAATTCCACTTATTTTTATAAAATGGCATAATTCAGTGTTTGAATGTAAACCACGTCACTCAGAGAGGTTTGATTTGAAATGGTTCACTGTAAAAAAAATCTATAGTCTCAGATTCTTTACAGCGGTGATGATAGAAACCAGGATTCACAATGTCTACAACACAAATATAGCCGTTTTATTTACCATTCAGAATCATAAGTGTACCTACATGTGTCTGAGTTTTATTAAAAGAGTACTAAGTTAACGCCCCGTATGGAAATCTCTACCATGAACAGGTTAAAATATATACATTTTTTATGCCAAAATCATCTCAAATCTGACATCAAACAATGCATTAACAACCATTTCATGCAATACCTTTCTGTGAGGGAGCTTTTAGAGGCATTAAACTCTTCTGAGCATGTTTCTCTAGAACACAGCACCAAGCCACTCTGAATGACTGTTTACACCTTAAAGTCTTTATGGAAAATTTGAAAAATCGGTGGAATTCCCCTTTAAGCAGAATACAACAATACAGAATCCAGCAACGGTGGCTGAATGAATAAACCTGTTCTTATAAAACGATACACTATGAAGTGCTGCATTGTTTTCTCACCTTTTGACTTTTTCACATCAGTCAGGTTTTTGTCACATACTGAGGTCACATATACTCACCAGACACTTTATTATTTATTATTAGAACCTACCCAGTCCATTGGTCACAAAGCTGAAAAAACTGACCAGTGATGAAAGGACTATAAGGTGAATGACAAACTGTGCATGACAACAGATGGCCTACAGACTGTAATTGTACACCTACATAAAGGACCTATAGGGTAGTTGGCCCTCATAAAGTGGCCAGTGAGTGCAAATACAAGGAAGGTGGACCTCATAAAGTAGTTGTTGAGTGTGCAATTGATGCAACTCATACCAGCGATATCTACTGAACAGATGGTGATGTTTAATGATATCTCTCCACTTATATAGAATTGCTCATAGAACACAATCAAAGCTGGAACCTATTGCTTTTGATACTCTACGTGAACTCCAATGTGCACATTAGCTTTCTCAACAAGCAAACATCTCCAACTGGAAGGAAGTACCTGGCAATGTTTGGCACACCTCAACAAGGCAAAGTTAATCATTGACTTTCGAGGTCAGGAGAGAGGGATTTAGGGACTGCACGCATCCACAACTCTATTTTTTACCTGCTCAAGTGATCTCGCTAAGGAATTCTGTTTGCTTTCTTTTTAATTAACCTTCCACAGAAGAGCGACCTCCATCGCAAATTTCAGATTAATTAAGGCTGCTGATGAATTCTGTCCCGTGTGTGGACCCAGATAAAAGAGGCAAATTGCGATAGTCTTGTATCATTATCGAAACAGTCCGTCCTAATTTAACGCACTTCAAATTCGTTACTGCCCTAAATACATAATCAAAATCCACTAGCAGGCACATTCACTGCTTCATCAGAGTGATGGGGAGGAGGGATATGATGAAATGTGCCTGAAGATGGAGAGAATACGAGAGATATACATTCTACACAGTACTAGGCAAAAGTCAGAGACCACCATTATTTAATTTCTAGTCAAAATGGTCGATAAGTTCAAGTTATTCATTTTTGTTTCTGAGGAGATCAGATACAAAATAATCTATTTGCAAAAATAGAAGTTAAAGGATACATATTATAGTATAAATATCTATTTATATTAAATTCCTGGTAAGTTGTCCACCTTAGATTTGACAACCGCTTTTCAAATCGGAGGCATTCTGGATGTTAATGTTACTATAACGTCTTTCTCTATGTTACGTTGCTTTTCCAGCCAAAGTCAAAGTTTATTTATATAGCACTTTTTACAACAGGCGTTGTCACAAAGCAGCTTTACAGAAAAAAATCCGGATCCAAGCCCCCATGAGCAAGCTAATGGCAACAATGGCAAGGAAAATCTCTCTAAAAGGAAGAGGTAGAAACTTTGAGAGGAACCAAGACTCAAAAGGGGGACTCATCCTCCTGTGGTCGACATCGGACAGCAAACAGCGTTAGTATAAAGTATTAAAGTAGAGAAATGGGAAAAACGGGTGAAGCAATGGTTATAAGTAAATATTTTGAGTCTGTGCAGCAGCAGCAGTATCATCAGAAAGGTCAGTGCATGCAGGTGAGGTTTGCAAAGCGTTGTACAGCGAGGAGCTTCATGGTGGTCAAACCGGTTCTCAGTCATTATGAATTCATCTACAGCTCTGTTCTTCATTCTGGACACTATTTAAAAAATCTAACATTTTTCATTTTTTGCAGCTTGTTTTTATGTTAATGAAAACTGTGATTCCAAACTGTTGAATTGTAGTGTAAATATACAGTAGTATTCAAATGTTTGGGCACCCCGGCCAAACAACATATTTGTTGACTTTTGAAGTAAAAAGTGAACCTCTACAACAAAAATAAAGATTTTCTGCAAATGTTAGTGCACAGTTATTTCACATTTGAAAAACTTAAAACAAAGAAAACAAAATATTAATTGTGGCATGTGCAGAAGTTTGGACCCCCTTCTTTGTCCTAACACTCAACATGGGTTCTTCTTAGCAGTCTGTGGATCTGATGCCTACAAAGCAGAGGTAGACTATAAAAAAAGACATCAAAGCACTTTCAGCTCACAATTTCCATTGTCCTATCCTGACTTTTTTCGAAAATTTGACCATTTTTTGCAATTTGACTGGGGTGCCCAATCTCTCTCTCTCTCTTTCTATATATGTATGTATTATTTTTTTTCTTTCAACATGTTAAGCTCAGCAAATGAAAACTGTGTACAGTACAGCTATATTAAAACTAAAAATAAATAAGAAAACACATTTGCTATGCAGTTATCAACTTTATTCACACATTAAATTGGTATTCTATAGGTCATATGCTGCACATCCTTTTTAGTCAAAATCAGACAAATATTAGGCAGGATAGTGGTGTGTTCAGAATTACAGCACCAGTTGGGCAAACTGTGGAGCACAGCTGTTCAAACAAGCCTTGGTTTTACAGAGTGATTTCGGAGGCTTCCATAGTATCCACCCAGCTTTATAAACTCAGTCTGTTTAAAACCTCAGTTATTATTATCTGGTACAGACTGAAGTATCTAGGTTGGCTGTTGTGGCTGTCATGCCATGTGCACCAAGAACTTCATTTACTCAAGACTTTGTTGGTTTGACAATTGTGAATAAATATAAAACACAGAGCTGTAAACTAATGTACCATAACAAGGAAACATTTATGAGTGATGTCCATTCATAAGTGAACATTGATACATCAGATCTCAATGGTTGTGTCAAAACACCATCTGTCCCAACGCAAACTGACTGATTCATACTGCCACTGCTTATGAGCCAAAATAGTCAGTTGGCTGATTAACACTCCACTTTAGTAGAAATTCCTAGTTTGTACTTCCACTCCCTGTCCTTACAAAGAGGTCTGCGAAGTGTATGTGTATATGTATGTTCTCTATATGTGTACCACAGACCTATTCATTGCTCCTCCTATAACTTTATTTCATAGCAGCTGTTGCTAGGATGGATAAGCTTTACACAAAACAAGCATAAATTCCATTCAACTGCACTGCACAACTCAAACATACCTTGAGTATGTTATTAATTTCTAATGATGTTTTCTTTTGTTGTCATTTCTACCTTGGCTAGTTTCCAAGCATGTGCACAGATAGACCCCAAGGGGGCCTTTAGTCCCTGCCCTTTTGCTCTCAGACTGTGCAAGAGCCCTCTTGGTTGATGTGGGTAAATGTTTTATATGGTCATTCTTCAAGATCTGTTTCATCAAGGCTCAGCTCAGCATCGCTCTGGGAATAAAGCCTGAGAGTTGACTACGGTTTCGTGAGCTTTATCGCTATTGGGGGGCTTCTCTGGTGTGGCACTGACCATCTGTGGAGACTTCACCTCAATCAAGTCCTGACCTGTCACGGGCGCACACATCACCACAGCACTGGACATCCTGTCAATAAAGCACAGATAACATCAGCGTCACATTGCATAATATAGTCATTTTAAACAACGACCAAATATAATGTTTGTTGTATAATGCTAACACTGTGTTGCACTAATAAATACAGTTATAACTCATTGGTTCATAGCAATTAGATCGTGTAGTTGATAAGTTTGAAGTTTTATATGCTTGAGTTTGGGGTAAAAATTCCTGTTTGGGCTGTAATGCTAATATTTTTGATGTTCCAGCTCTATAGTGTAACATTTTAAACGGGAAACTCAAAGTTATGTAGCAACTCTAAACAAAGCATGTGACAATTTCTCATTGAATTAAATGAGATTTTTGTATGAGGGGTTGCAAAACCTACCCAATCTCACAACAGTTACTATGAAAGAACATATTTGTGAGTGGAGCATGGACAGGTCAGTTACACACTGTAGCATCTGTTGTCATGCAATTTGTCAGCCATTATCTACTCCATTCATCACTGATCAGTTTCAGACAATAGGACTGTTGTTCACCAGATATGATATTATTTGGGTTGTGGATCATTCTCAGCACAGCAGTGACACTGACATGGTAGTAATATGGTAGTCAGTATCACTGCTAGGTTCAGAGTGGTTGACCACTCACAATTATGCAGCCAAAAGCAGGTCTGTGGACAGAAACTGATTCGTAATGAAGGACTACAGGATGGCTGACACAAATTGTATGAGACACAGTCTCTAAGGCTGGCTTTATACCGTGAAACTATATTATGTGCTGCCTGCAACTACAAATTTTATCATGTGTATATTTTTTCCAGCTGTCCTTGATGTTCTTTTTTCTATATCTATATATTTGTATTAAATCCATCTATCTAGAGTTCTTTTCTATACATTTGAGGGCTTTTTTTCTGTTGAGTGGCTGTTAAGTAAGTTCACTGAGGAGTGCATCTCGGTCTCCTCCTCTATAATAATTTTCATTCTTTGCATCCCAAATTAATGACAACATGAAAAAGTACCACCCTTGCACTGTGTCAGGGGTGGAGTGTTGGGGACTCCTTTTCAAGCGCACAATAAACCATCTTCTGTTTTATTGTCTTGTCCAATGCTCTGGTGACACCAATCATTTGAAAGTATGTCATTCAACATCATCATGTAAAGCGTTACTGCCGTTTCGATGAAACAGTGTTTTAAATGAGTTGCATTATGCTTTATATTATGCAACTGAAGTGCAACTTAGTTTCGTGTAGGTTTCAAGCAACTAAATTTGCATGAAAATTTCACTGTATATAGCCAGCTAAACTGTACACCAACAGAGTATAGGTTTCTAATAAAGTAGGCAGCGAGTGTGCACCAGCTTGTACTATGGAGTATATAGATTATATGTAAACCCTTGATAGAAGAAAAGAGATTGTATTGAGCTTCATTGCTATGCATGTACAGTCAAAGGGCCGGATCTGCTGCAGTGTTGCATCTTTTTCGAGCAGAGTGTGTAAGCTGGGTGAGACTAACTGAAGAGTTCCACTCCCTGCAGAAAACCAGCAGAGACTTGATCAGAATTAGAATCATAACAGTGACACAGCTAGAATCACAGAATCACAGAAGACAAAGGGTGGATTAACTAAGACTGAAAAAAATGTGATATTATATCATGTTATCTAGTTGTTGAGGCTTATGTATAATTATCTGTTAAAATATAGGTTTTCTCTTTTTCCAAACATCGAAAAATGAGTCATTTTGTGGCCATTTTGACTGGAAAATGAAATAAATGAAGGGAGATCATTTTCTCTTCAACTATATCACACACACAGTGTTATGTGGTTAAACTGTTTTGGTATACACAAATCAGTTCCACTTCAATATTTTCATTGTTTTGGAAAAAATGTCCTTTACAAATATACCTCAATACATTCTTTTATACTCCAGCTACTGTCACAACCATAGTGGAGTAGGTTGTAACAATGGAACTCTTGGTATTTGACCCAAACCTGCTCGTTTTGTGAGTAAGCACCAGGTTTCTACAGTGCTGCTATTGGTAACAGATAAATATGAGTATCTTATGTAAAAGTCTGAAAGGTACAAGACAAACAAACACTGAATTACAGAGGATGAGACAAAAGGAGTTTGAATCCTCCCTGGCCTCCCCGCGGACAGTGAGTGTGATTTTGTCTCTCAGACAGCACAGTGCTGAAGAGCCTGCACTCATGAGCATCAGCAACAGGGAGGAATTACAGAGCTGGTTGACGTTCCTCCACAAGCCCTGCTGCTGCGCTGTGCTGTATACTGAAATGGGCCCATGGCATCTGTCTGCTTTTCTGTCGCAGTGGAACAGAAGCAGACAGAGGAGAGAGAGACGTCTCTCGTGTGGAGCTCAGCGCAATCAAGCTCAATGTGTACTGAATGGCTACAGAAAGAATGATTTATTTACAATACATTCCCTTTCTGATATCTTTCTGCTGCTGCGCTCACCCAAGTGGAGATACAGACGGCACACTTCTTATCTTCTCAGCGTCTCAATGAGGAGACTGCACCGAGAGAGAGAGAGAGAGAGAGAGAGAGAGAGAGAGAGAGAGAGAGGATAATGCTGTTAATATATGTAGGACTGAGTGTACGCAGTTACGTGTGTGTATTTTGTGTGTGCTTGTTAACTGATTAATAGACTGATGTATGATAAACAGATGTGAATACACTGGTAACATTATAACTGAATACATTAATGTCAGTGAAGCTTCACTGAGCTGAACTAAATGGAGAGAAGCTCTTTGTGTTAAACCCAAAGAAGATGAAAAGGCAGCAACTCTTGCTCCTAAACACAAAACAGCTTTAAATACTTTAGTATCTGTAACTAAGAATTTACAGTTGTGTGCAGAAGTAAGAGACCACCCTTCATTTATTTAATTTTCAGCCAAATATGTTTAGATATGAGATCACTTGCATGTAAGTCCAATTGCACAAAGAAGGAGAAAGTCCAAAACTAAAGTTTAAAACATTATTGAAAGATGGGACTCTTAATAGCAAGACGTTGTAGACCACCAAATCTGTCAGCATCAGATAAACAGCACATAAAGCTTTCATCTTTGAGAGAGAGGAGAAAAATCAAGCTCCACTCTTGCTTCAGATCTGAAAAACCCACAGGTGTTTTTGTCCATCCTTCCACTGTGAAGACAACTCAACGCTATGAGTCTGAAAGGATGTGTAGCTGTCAAGAAGCCCTACTAATAGACAAACAAGAAGAAATCAAAGAAGCTGCTGGTGTTCTCAGAACATTGGACTGACCACCACAGAGTCCAGGTGTTTGGGATTACCAACTTCTAAGACTGAATTTTGGAGATGTGAAAAATATCCCTGCAGATTTCTCAGGCAAACTGAAAGCAAGTCTCCCAAAAAGAATGGAAACTGAACAATCTGATATTATATTTAGTTGTTTAGGCTTCTGTGTAATTTTCTGTTAAATATGTTTTCTGCTCTTCATCTTCGTGCTAGAAAAACTTTTACTTAATGATGGTTTTGACTGGAAATTAAATAAAGTGATGGGTGGTCTCAGACTTTACACTGTACTATAATTTTTTAACATGTATTTATTTTAACAATTCGCCATCAATGTTTATACCTAAGGATTTCTATATTTGTAAAAACAATTTCTTTTCTATGGCTTTTTTGTGTTATGGCACATACTTTGCATTTGCAAATATGAACTGTGGCAGTGACACCTACTTTAACAAAAGAATATTACATGAAATTGAGAGATGTATACTTAGAGGCAGCTTTAAATAAATAAATAAATGAATACATTAATGAATAAATACATAAATAAGAGTGAGCCTGTGCTTGCCATATGAATATATGCATACTTGTGTATATCCATATGTTTGCATGAGTGTATTTAGCTCTTTGTGAGGACCAAACATTTCCAATGTGAAGGAGAACGCGAACAATTTGACGTTGTGGGGACATCTGGCAGCTTTTTCTCAAAACCTGCAGCTTTTATTAGAAACCATAAAAAAGGATAAAGCTGATGTTTTGGTTGCGATGGATAAGAGTCATACAGACATCATACAGAAGAAATATAGAAATGTCCCTCAAAGACAGGAATTCATACTTTATATGTGTGTGTGTATGTGTGTGTGTGTGAGGGTTTGTGTGTGTAGTTGGGGGTAGACTTGCTAATAAGGTACCTCAGGGCTTTATCTTAAGCACAGCATGGCAGAGAGAAAGAAAGAGAGAGAGGGAGAAAGAGAGGGAGAAAAAGAGAGACAGAAGGACAGACACAGACAGAGAGACAGACAGAGCGAGAGAGAGCGAGCTCATGTTAATGAGGCAGAGTGGAAGTCCAGGCAGGAGTTTGTTAGCGGAGTCGCAGCTGTTTCATTGCGACACGGCCGCGCAGTTTGGCAGCTCGCTCCCTGCAGCCCTGCAGTGTTAGAGCTTTCAGCCCAGAAACACAGGAGATGGAAACAGGCGGACGTGCGCAGCGCATGAGAGAGGAAGCGGGGGCAGGAAGTGTCGGAAGTGCTGGGGGTGGGATAGTGGGGGGAGGGGGGTGGTGGTAGGGCAGAGGTGGCACCAACACCCACAGTAATTTGATTGGCCACCACGGAGATCCCCTTCCACTGAAGCTACTAGTTAATAAGTTACTAAACTGTAAAGTTGTAAATTCTGGATAGATTTGTTGGCTGAACAATACGGCAAAAATACAGTCATATGATAAATGTTCGTTAAAGGCCCAGCACAGTATTCTCCTCCTCCTCCTCCTCAAAATGTTATATTAGCAGGACGTGTGATTATCTTCATGCTTCTGCTTTAGCCCAACATTTATGCAGACTGCATAAAATGAGCTCTAAATTTGTGTTTTTCGTATACTGCCCCCTAACCACCGTACAGGAATCACACTTTATTTGGTGTGATTTTAGACGTCACCAATAAAACTAACTGACTATAGTGAATCATAAGCTACCTTATATTGCATATCCATGAACTGTGAAATTAACTGACCTTCGCACAACTTCACACGCTCCACATCGCTCTACTAGAGTGTATAGCTACTAGATTACTCTCATTTACAAATGCTCAGATTTGGATGCAAGAGTGAAAATGGTCTCTCTCTACATTCTATCCCAAATAAACAGACCAAATCAAAATGGCTCAAATTTCTTTCTGGCATTGAAGTAAAGTGATTTATTATCGTTTAAAAATTTGGCTCAGTACAGCTTCAGATTTGCCAGCAACTCAAGCTGAAAGGAAAATCGTTTTAATATGACAGTTTATTCAATAATGTAGCTAACAATGAGAATGTAGCAAAATGCGCAGGCTAATGTTAGCTAGCTGATTTTGTTATTAAATTTAGCTTGCTAATGTTACATTAACTTTAGCTACCTTCCATCGAATGTTTTGCATCTGAGATGCAAGTCAGCTACAAATGTATTTTATAACGTTATGTGGTTCAATACACTGACATTTTAGAAGTTGCCAATAGTCATTAACTTTGTCACGTTTAGCTCCCACTGTGTAAAGTTAAAGCCTGTTAGCTAGACCTGTTAGCTGAACCAGCAGGATAAAGGCTAGCTAGCTAACAGCTAGCCTATCTCCTGTCGTCTGTAGGGCACAAACTCCTCCGACAAAGATCGAACATGACAAAGCTAGTGATTGGTTGGTAAAAAAAAGAGACATGCCATTAAACAAAGATAGACAGCTTTGAGGAGCTCTGTTTCGCAAAAAGCATGCTGAGCGCTTTGGCAGAGATATTATATATCTCTGAATATTAAACGTTAAACATGCATTTGTTAAATAAACAGTGAAGGTGTTTGACTTGACTGCTTTTGACTTGCATTGACTAATGGGTGGGCATGTGTTCAGTTAGACAGAATATGAAAGGCCAGGCCTACGTTCAATAATGCACCAATTCAACAGTTCCCACTGAAATGGTAGTGGTATGGTAGTATGTGCGATACTGGTGGTGCTGCCTATTTTACACACGTCAGTTTCACTGCTACAGAGCGGTCCACCACCTATTATTTTCCAGCAAGGTGGGTAGGGCTCTCTTAAAAAGTGGTTAGTGAGTGCTTGCTCTGAATGAACTAATTTAAGGACCTTGGACAGCACCAGTTCCCATTCTAATCTGAGAAAACACAATCATCTGTTGAAGCTTCACTTCTGCAGCTGGATTTCACTGATCTGACCTGATTCCTAGCTCAGGACACCATGCATGGAAGGTGATATGAATATAGAGCATACTGAAGACATACAATCCTACTGTGGAGGAAAAACACATACAGTGCAGTATAAAAGCAGCTGGACAATAAAAGCATTTTGGTTTTGATACTAAACAAAGATGTTGAACTGAACTGTGTAGAAATTACAACCCTTTTTATACTCCGTCTGTCCATTTTATGAGGCCGTAAGTAATCGGATGGGTGGCTGCTCAGTCATTTCTTGGCCTGTTGTGTATTGTGGCATCATTGATTTATGTACAGTAGAGCTAACAAAAGATCTAGAGTTGATTCAAGGTGTGGCATTTGCATGTGGAAACGATTGCTGCTGTCTTAAAGCATAAATGTTAAAGCAGGCCACTATTATCAGAATAAATCTAATACATTTGTAATTTTTATTTGGCTCACTAAATGTCCCCAAATTAAAGTGCAAATATTTTGCACTTTAACCTCATAGTAACAGTTTCTGTTGTTCAGCACTAGCAAAAATTGCCATTGCCCATTTACTTATGTATTGCATATGCATCTTCATGTCTTTCTGGGCTATACAGTGCAGTGCAAATGCCAGAGATCAAAAGTGGAGCTTGATTTTCTCTCTCAAAGATGGAATCTGATGGGGACAGTTTTGGTTGTCTACTAGGTCTTGCATGGTTTCTTGGAGACTCGTTTTCTTTATATCTTTGAATCATTTTTATAAACTCCTGTTTCTTCACTTATTTTCCTTTCCTCCTGCAAGTGGTTTATATATCTTATATCTAATAGCCCCAGAAGTATCTACTTTAGTCATTTTAGATGAACATGATGCAGCTAAGGTGTGTTTGGGTAGTTGCTTGTGTGAATGTTAGTGCCTCTTTGAAGGTAAACATAGTGTCCGTGAGTTTTGGGAGCATCTTTTGTTGGTAGGACTCAGCTGTAACTGGTTGGTTTTAAGACTGGAAGGATGGAAGAGTTAAAGTGTACAAATGTACACAAATGTAAACAAATGAAATACTGATAGATTCAATATTATACTTACTGTCTGAGGCGTTTGTGTAAGTTTCTGTTAAATATACGTATCCTGCATTTTTTTCTGAATGTGTTGTATTTAATGGCTGTTGAATGGACAGTGAATAAACAAATCTCTGAATTTTCACAGTACAGTTTCTGTTGCACATACTCAATGATTCTGAGACATTGTGTCATGATAGGAAACATCATGCATCCTAACTGTTTTGACTGTTATGATGGATCATGTTGCAGATGCATTAATGCTGGTTTGCAGACGAAGCTTAGCGGCAGTGAGTGTGTCCCAATGGGGTCTTTTTTAGAATAGCAGTGTTCAGTCATGAACAGTAACAAATTAAGCAATTTCAGTCCCTTCCCCATCCTACAATAGCCACGTCCATTTGACACTGGATAGCTAAATAAATCCCACAGTAGAAAATTAATCATCCATATTCAATTTACCTGTCAGTCCTATCTCTCTCAGTGACGCCTGGTGGTGGGGATAGAGCCGATCTGAAAGCTCAATATTTTCCTCACATACAAATCATACATGCACATCTGCTCATGTCTGCGCTACTCATATCGCTGCCATGCATCAAAAAAAGACATATTAGCTCATATTTCATGTCTTTGAAACCAGCATGCAAATCAAACATGCAAAAATGCAGAGAAAATCCTTCATTTCTCCCAACATACTGTGGCTCCACTGACAAAAGAAGATTGCAAGCAGATCTGGGAATGGATGGGTGCTTGTGTGTGAGCAGCAGATGTTTGGGTTGATAGATTCTGACCTTCAGAAAGCAAAAGCAGTCTTACTCATCTTCGCTGCTCCTCTGTCACCGCCACACAAACACAATCTGTGGTTTCAACTAGATAAGCATCCAGGAGATCTTCAGTGGAGCCTTCAGCTCACTGACAGCATGACGGAAAAGTGGTTTGCATGGCATCTGGGTCCTGCGTTCATATAAAAACAGTCAACATCCCGTGAAAACATCATTAATAATGAAAACATGGCCAGTGGTTAATGACATCACTAAAATTAAGAATTTTAACATCAACACTTATAACATTTTTTGTAGCTTTTTAGACAAAATAAAGGCAGAACAGACCTTGTAGTAAACAACAATTGCAGAATATTGGAAGAGTTTTTTTTTACATCTAAAATGCTTCCAACGTTTTTGGAATTGAGTTTGTACATTTATTTGTGAGGCTAAATGACAAAACTGGCTGAGCAGAAGCATTCAAATACAGCATGAGTGCACTTACCTGCCTTTTTACAGCAAAAACTACAACACAGATCAGTCAAAATGATAGACTGTCTGATTGCTGATTTCATGTTTGGAGCAAAACATCTAGTTCCAATCTCAGTTAATTCCTATCCTGCACCCCTAGTCATTAGTCTCAGTCAAAATGTATTTCATATTAGTAGCAATTTATTATTAATCTTCAACATTTTCATGAATATACAAATATATTAATATATCCACAATAGAGCTCCATTAGGCAACCGTACATACTTTCAAAAAAGAGGGTTCTTCAAGGGTTCTTCAGCAAAGAAAATGGTTCTATAAAGAACCATGAACACTCAAAGAACCTTTTGCATAATTATCGTTCTTTGCATCATGAAAGTGTACTTCAGATTGATGGAGAATGTGTTGTAAATGGTTCTGTATAGAACCCTTTTTGAAGGGTTCTATATAGCACGAAAAAGGCTTCCACTATTGTTAAAAGCCAAAGTACTATAAAGGACCCCGTTTTTTGCTAAGAGTGATTAAGAAACCTCTACGTTGCAGCTCTATCTTGCTGGTATACAGTGACAGACTGGTCAGTCACTTGGTCAGTTTCTGATCACAGAGCTACTCGTATCTGGATATTTTTGGGTGGTGATCCACTCTTATCCTAGCAGTTACACTGACGTTTAAAAACTTCAGCAACACACACACTACCATTACCACCACCATGTCAGTGTAGCCTTGAAATTATGAAAAAAATACTCCAGATTTCGTTGAAAAACTGAAAAACTGAAAGCAAATCACGTTAAAAAAACGAATAATAATATAATAATGGTGTAGAGTGTAATAATGGTGAAGAGTGGACATACCAAATACTGAAAAAAATATGCTTAAGTTGTTGAGGTGTTTGTGTAATTTTCTGTTAAATATACAAAACCTACTTTTTTTTAATTTAATTGCCGTTTTAACTAGTTGTTAATAAACGAAGGGTGGTCTTCGACTTTTACACAGTACTGTATGTGAATGTACTGTATTCGGGGAAGCATTCTGCAGCCTACTGTTTAAAATGGTTTGGTATTGTGTGGCTGTATCTGATGTCAGAACTGATGTAAGGCGGGTTATATTTGTAAAGGTCATTGTAATGACCTTACCATGTGTGTGCATTCATGCAACCCCTGATGCGAGAGAGCGAGAGAGAGGGGCTGACTGAGACTGGCTGTTAATAGATATTCTTTATTATTTCACCCTGAAATGAATCAAAGCTCAAACTGCATCTCTTTAACATACTACATGTTTCCCTCATGAATAATGTATCGATTTCCTCTAATAGCTGTTGCTCAGCCGCCTGTGCTTCATTTCTCCTACAATAGTGTGTGTGTGTGTTGATTTAAGCATATTTATGTGGCAAGAGAACAGAAGTTTCTTCAAGGAGACAGTTACATAAGCAACACATGTTGCATAAGTCTAAGCATTATATTCAGCAAAATGCAGTTTTTTAGAACGTTAGCATATCATTAGCTCATCTGCTTATTATCTTCACTTTTACCGCTTTCTTTCAGTCCGCTCAGTCTGGATTGAGCTGAAAAGAGCTCACATTCAGTTCATTTCATGCCCTCTGAGAATGAATGCATCTAATGGATATTTTTCTATTGATTTTTATTTTTCTCTCGTCTGATTCTTCATCACAATACGCTCCACTTTCTAGCTTTATTCAGCCGCTGTGAAAGCCTTGGTTGAAACTGGACAAGATAATTGTCAGCTCATTTATTCCCAAAAATGATACCATCATGATTTTTTCTTTTCTTTTCTCTTTTTTTTTCTTGATTGGACAACAAATGGTAAGGTATCGATCTATGAATCTATGATACTCAAAAAACAGTGCTACAGGTATAATTTCTCTCATCCAGTTGCTGGGCTAAAACTGCTTTGGGCCAAACAACATGTATACGATTCACAGTCCACTTTATTAGAAATCCCTACTTTGTACTTCCACTTACTGACCATTTTTTGAGCTCCGCCTACCTTATAGCGCCACTATATAGGTGTGCAGTTACAGACTGTAGCCAATCTGTTGATGCACAGTGGGTCGACCACACTCCACTCCATTTCTCATTGGTCAGTGTCTGACCACAGAGCTGCTGTTGATGGTAGATCGTTCTCAACACAGCAGTGACGCTGACATGGTAGTGGTATGGTAGTGTGTGGTGCTGGCAGTGTGGCTGGAGTTTTTACACATCAGGGTCACTGCTAGGTTGAGAGCGGACCACCAAAAAATATACATCCAATAGCAGCTCTATGTTCAGAAATTCACCTCTGTTGAAATGCTAACACAAATTGTGCATCAACAGATGAGCTACAGCCTCTACACCAGCAACGTGAAGCTACAAGGTAGAGGTTTCTAATAAATATCCTACATCTGTCTTGTAATTTGCCTACAAGTGGTCATCAAGTGGTTTTATATACTGACATAATTCATTTTACTTGATTATTCTGTAACCTCTCTACAGCCCTTACAATTAAACAGGCTGTTTTCTTAGTGTTCCTTTAGGACTGATATATTGTCACTGTCGGGACAAAACCTCGTACCTACATTTTTGTTGTTGTTCATTTTTTGTCAATGTTAAATTACTGTTGGTCTTTTTCATTCTGTCAAATGTTCATGATGATTGGACCAATAGAAATGTTCCAAAATTACTTGGAATAAATAATTTAATGGAAGTTGATGTATAAATGATTTATTCCATTTTTGGACCATTTCTATTGGCCCATTCATCATGAAATTTTGACAGAATGAAAAGAATCAATAGTAATTTAGAATTATGACAAAAATCAAAAGTGTAGGTAGGAGGTTTTGCCTCGACACAAGTTTTTTTTCCTGTTCTCCTGCAAAGTTACCTTTTTTGGAGACAACAACAATATGTAAATCATCTCTATTCTGATTGGCTGACCTATATTTTGCCTCATTCAAAAACCAGTCCAGGCTGAAACACTACTTACAACTTCAACTTGAATGGGCGGGGTTAAACTACTGTAGGCTGAATAGGCGGATATATGCGAATATACTAGTTTTCATGGTGTCACAAAAGCAGTTAAATTTTTAAATATGCATTGTATCGACTGGGAGGAAAACTTCCAGTTTCCTCTAGTTTCCGCTGCAGTGCCTTGCAGGGCTTTGTGAACTGTACTGATCATCATCACACTGTGTGTATATGTATGCGGAGGGCCTAATATGACTCATACATATTTATGAAAGCATACTTGATGCTTTTTTAACCTCTAGTGGAGCTTTTCATATATCTGCTTCTCTTGCTGCTGTCTTTAACTTCCCTGGTGTCAGCCAAAGAGATTTAAAGCAGAGTTAGCCAAAGTTCCAATTAACCGTGATCAATACCTTGCTTTTTTAGAGGTTGGCTGCCGTCCGCGTAAAATGCAGTCTTACCCCAATGCCTTGGTGCAAAGGGCCTCAGTTTGGGAACAGGGCCAGTTTTAAAATTTTCTGGACATTAGGAATAAAAAGATGCAGATGAAAAATAAATGCTTTCTATATTAAAATTAATATTAATAAGATGTCTTTAAAGGGCCCATATCATGGAAAACCATTTTGTAAATGAAAGAGTTTGATGTAGTATGTAAATATTGCTAAGTTTCAAAATACACCAGTCCCACCAATCCAAACAGTTAAAAGGACAGTCCATAGTCCTATTTAGCAGACAGCAGTTTAGCTTCCTCATACACGCAGTATAAGCAGTGTTTCAGCCTGGACTGCTTTTTGAAAGAGGCACACTACCAGGCAGCCAGTCAGAACAGAGCTCATTTACATATATCTGTCTTATAGGCCTGGCTAATTCTGAGGGATGAAAGACAAGTTGAAAAATGGTCATGTAAAAATGAAGTATGACTGTTTTTGGTGCATAAAAAGAGAAACGAGAAGAAAAATGTAGAAAATGGGCCCATTAAAAAGGGAGGGCTGCCATTCTACTCATAAGCATGGTAATGTGTCTAAAACTCAAGACTTAGACATCCACAAACAGCCTGTAAGACTTGCAAATGATACAGCATGCATATATTTGCGTGTTATTATTGAGCTTGATGAGGCGACAGTCCCTACCTTGAGGGTGAAAAATGAGAGCTGTCTAGCCGGAGAGGCTGCAAACCACCCAGCGCAGCTAATATCCCCACGAAACCACGCCAGAGAGCCGACGGTTGCCACGACAGACTATAATTCCTTAAAGAATCAAAGTGAAGAGGCCATCATTCATGGTGAACGAGACATGTTCTCTCGTCCCAGGAGCCTGATGGCTGGAGTGGTGCATTACCTCACGCTTACCACCAAGCCTGAGTTTAGGTAGGCAGAGAGTAAAAGTGGTTCGTAAGAACTTCTATTTACTCAGTTTTCTGTGCGTTACTGTTCAATTTGAGTTATATCTTGATCAATTTATACTTTTACTAATACACACAAAAAAATAAAGGTTGGCTTCAATGTAAAGTTCCAGCAATTTTTTTTTTACTAGAACTAAATTGCGGTGGCTTTTTAAACTTCAAAAAGATTCTAGAAAGATCACACATCAATCCAAAAGGTGTCAACAAGCTTCAAATGATTAAACATTACTTACCGCTGCCAAAGTCTTTACAGGAAAGCCTGTCCACTCAGTGGCCATCTTAGTAACGTCTCCGGGCAGTTATTTCCAGTGATATAAGATCAGGCTGCTGTCTCTTTGCATAAGGAGTGACCTACAAACCCAAACGAAAGGTCAACATTATCATTTCAAAAACATATGAGGATCAGTGGTGAAATCTGACAACAAGAAGATAAATAGAAAATAACCACCGTCATCTTAAACAGTTACAATAAGGGCACTAGGTAATAATTGTGACAGGCCTAACCCTAGATATCCATATGCTGATAGTTGCTAGATGTAGTAGAAAGTTCCTCCACAGTTCTATAGGAAACTCAGCACTCAAGGATTTTTTGGACCTGATCCTTGTTTACTCCTACTCAAGTTGTTTCTGCTGGGCTATTTTTTGCTTTCATTTAAATGGTCAATGTCAAAGGAGAAAGAATACTTTGACTTGAGTGTGGGTTGCTCTACCCTCCACACAGGGCAAAGAGTGAGCATACAGGTAGGAAAGACGACTTCATGAACCTCTTAAAAGGTATCATGAGTGTTAGTTCTCTGACAACTTCAGTCGAAGCACCAGAAGATACCAGAAAGCAAATTCGCTGCTTTGTTAGACGGTCTGGCGCGCCAGGCTGCAAAAGGCTATTTACAGCATTCCTGTTAAGACTCAACTTTAGCTTTCTGCTTTAGCTTTCTAATGAAGCTTCCGCTGCCAGTTATTCTTGACCATGATTCAGTGCCTGGTAATCAGAATGTGATACCAATGTCTTCTTTCAGAGTACAGGCTTAAAAATAAATGCTCCTAAATAGTTCTTGGTTTGGATGTACAGTCCTAGGAAAATGCTTTAATTGGTAAAGAAGCCTTACATTCTGTTGAGGATCTTGAAACTTCTAAAAACTCACATGCTTCATTTAGGAAAATGAGAAAAAATAAAAAGAATATTCACTGAAAGGTTCTTTTGGGAACCAAAGTAGTTCTATGGTATCTCTACAAGGAGCGCTTGGCACCTTTTAAAAGCGTTGGCTACTTAAAGCTGGTTTCTCCGACAGGCCTGTGCAGCCCCAGCATCAGACTTTCATCGGACAAGCTCTCTTGGGGGCCCAAAATAAATTTTTTTCCAAGATACATTTTATACATTTTCCAAACATGCTATCTGGCTATAGTCTTTAACAAGACTTTGTACACATTAACAGGAGTGCAGGCTTCCCATAAACCCAACCAACACTGGAACACCCTTCACTAAAAAGCATGTGTCTGTTTGTGAAAATGTATACCCCGAGAAGCCCACATAACCAAGTTACATTCAGTCGGTTGAGCAAAGCTGATGAAAAACACCAGCAAACCTTAAAACCTAAACAGTCAAGCATCTTATGCTAAAGCCTACTGCCACAGTGGGCATAAAAATGTTTATGGACCATTTAAATCTTACCTTCGATGACTTGATGTGCAGAAGTAGACATTTGTGTTGATTTAGCCTTTTAAAATCCATTTTAGTAAAAGAGCATTTTATAAACCCAATTCCAAAAAAGTTTGGACAGTATGTGAAATGTAAATAAAAACAGAAAGCACTGATTTGTAAATCCACTTTGACCTGCATTTAAATCAAAGCAGTACAAAGACAAAATATTTAATGAACTTCATTGTTTTTTTTTTTAATATTTAAAATTTACACAAATTCTGAAAATTGAAATTGAACACATTCCAAAAAAAGTTGGGACAGGAGCAACATTCCTCAGCAAGTGATAGCAAGGAATTTAAGTATTTCACTCTGGAGGCATATCAGCATCAAAAAATTCAAGGGATCTGGAGAAATCTCTTCCATGGACTGAAAGCTTGACCAAGGTTTTTGACTGGGCCTGTGACACAGAACAGCAGAGAATGCTACTTGGTTCCTCCAATAATATTCAGTAAGGCTTTAAGTTGACTTTAAGTTTAACTACTTTACTTAGGATTAACTGAAAATAAGTAAACAATATTTAACATGCATGTCTAACAAGCTTCAAATGTCTGTTTAAATAAGACAAATATTGTTAAAAATATTGTTAAAGCAAAAACAACAACAACAAAAAAAAAAGAATGTACATCACTGCTAGCTTGGCTCTAACATAACATAGCCAAAACAACAGAAGTGCTAGCAAAATTAGCATTTCCATACTAGTGGTAATTGGATAAAAAAAGGCTACTTCACAAAGCGAAGGTTTCTATGTTAAATACTGCTGTATAATAAAATACATGGCTTGTGGAAGTTCTTAATAATATGACAAAAAAGCTTGTGGAGGGGTCGATCTTTTTTAATTCATAAAGTCAAAGTCCAAATCTGAGTCAGTGGTGTTAAAATCAATGTTGAGTTGCAAGTCTAATCAGAAGTAATCAAATCTATGACTCAAGTCCAATTTTTTATGCCTCTGGAAGTTTATAACCCACTAATCAATATTGTGTTGTTACTCTCAAATAGACTTACTTTTGTGGTTTGACATTTTATTACACAAGTGTCTATAAAAATGGACAAAAGCAAAGAAAATTCAGCCCTCAAAATGGCTGCCACTACTGTTAGCTATGTGAGGTACTTTTGACTACTTCTACAGATAACCAAAAGTCAGATAGTGTTAGAAACCACAAAGCAATCTGTGTATGATTACTTAACAACTCAACACAGTTTGATGCAAGGGTGTCATGATTTAGGCATTGTTTAAGCTTCCATTACTTCTTGGCTACATTAGCCTTGTAGCTCCAGGACAAAACTAAAGAAGTAAACCTCAGACATCAAACATGTCTTGATTTATTGACTACATTTGGGGTAAAATTCAAAGTGTAAATTTGATTTTTTGGCAAAAAATCCAAACTGATATTTCAGTTGTCTGATGAAGCCAAATGTCTTACAGAACTGTTGCACTGTACACTGTGCAGTAATCCACTTACAACAAGCCAGAGTAAGAAAATCACAGACTTCCTCTACCTGAAGAACCTTTTACCTTGATGGAATTAAACATTTTAAATAATATCTAGTGAGAAAACTTAATTCTTCAGTGCCCAAAATATTAGAATGTTTAAGGAGAAATTTGTGAACACGAGTGGAGTGAATCAAAGTAACTGGTGCAGTTAAGAGTTTTTACTAGGTCAGTTTTTAGTCTTTTTTGCCAAAGCTCTTAACTTCCTGTACACAATCTCTCAGCTGAATTGTGTCAACTGAAAAACATTATAAATGCTTAGTTCAAGGTGCAGTGGTTGTGCTGAAACTTCTAATTGCCTACTTGCTTAGAAAGCAACACGTGTTTTAAACTTGAGAATCGACCTGTTAAAATACTCTAATACTCTTGCTTTCTCACCTTGGTCAGCATTACTGCATCCAGTACTGAACGCAGAGCGGTCAGCAAGAGGGAGAGATCTAGTAGGCGACCTTCAAAATGAAATTGGTTTTGTGCTCATTCCCAGACCTCATCTGAGCTTTCACTCCCCATTTGTTCCCAGCTACGTGCCTGTAAAATTCCCCCAGATGCTCCCTCAGGCCTACCTTCACACCCTCCGAGACAGCCTTCATTTGTTAGTACATGAAGGCTTCGTGTATGACCTTTATAAGCAGATTTTCCTCACCCATCGCTGATAAGCCTGCGACTGCATGCCGTGCTCCTTAGCTGCCTGTACTGAACTCTCGCGCTATACTCGAAATTAGCCTCAAACACTGTTCCATATACTGGAAAACCATCAACTCTATATAACATAAATAGGAACAGAATTTTTTCATCATTGCTCACCGTTCTGTCACATTTGATACTTCGTACACAAAGACCAGGTACTGTGGTACATGTTGAGATTGTAAGAGTGCACTGGATATGAGCAGATCATTCAGCAGCAGAACTTGCCCAGAAATCTTTGCCTAACCGACACATTTCCCTTATCACAGCCGTTTGTAAGCAATAGCAGAAAAGTACTTTAAATGCTTTATATTTCAAAACGAAGGCATTCGATTTGCTGGGCTTTAAGTTACAAAAAGCCCAGCAAATGGCCATCCGATTAGCTAAGCTAGCTATTTTACATGACTGCTGATACAATTGCATCGCTTTCCTCTGCTAGCAGGCTGGTTAGCATGCTAAAGGCTACATGGCTAATAACAAAAATATGAACAGGGAAACAACGCAATTACTCACAGACGTTATGGAGGTTATGACCAAACTTTACAGAAAAGAAGTCTGCATGGCTTTCCGATTAGCTAAGCTAGCCGATTATGTGTGACATATCCAAGTGGTGAGTCAAAGTGGGTGAGGGCAAATTTTTATATATATATATATATATATATATATATATATATAGAGAGAGAGAGAGATATAGATCGATAGATATAGATAGAGAGAGAGAGAGAGAGAGAGAGACACTGATCTCTGCTGATTCTGACTACAACTTACATTGAGTATGAATGTGTCACTGTTTTTTATATACCCTGTCGCTCTCTTGTTGGCAGCTGCGTAATGCTGAAAAACAGCCATTTTTGCTAGTCACAATGGATTCTGTTAATGTTTAAATTGAAGTCCAGCAGAAGACCACTGCAGCGATTCTGTGGTAATTTCTGATGATGCAACAGATGCAGAGATTTTTTAAATATCACTCCTCACCTGCAGGTAGTGAATGACAGGAGAGGGACATTTAAGGGTCCAATCAGATTTTCCCTACCCAGCTTCTCTGTGGCTTCCGCCATAGTTGTCCTCACTGCTGAGACACCATGTGAATGCAGGACAGGGCTCCAAATGCTGTGATCAATGATTAGCCTTCTATTGATGCAGCTGCAGAGGAACAAGTGCAGCATTAAGCAATATACTGCAGATAAGTGCTGGTCCAGAGTGGGACCCAAAAGCAAATGAAGCAGTGCCGGTAAAGTGGTACATAGAACCCTTTAAGATACTTAATCTTAACGCAACTTCACAGAAGACTAGAACCATCTCAAGGGATCGACTACGTTGGTACTGTAATTGCAGTTTGGACAAATAGGAAATGGTGCTTTTTAATGGCATGAGTAATGGGGTTGAGATGCAAGAGGTTGCTCACGGGAAAGGGCTTAATGATGGTGATGCAAGAGCGCCTCCAAGTGGAACGAAGAGGATCAGCAGGACAGGGCCTTCACAGCTTTTGCTTCCTGGATCAAGGCGAGACTTTGTTCTCATCAGGGCAAACAGGACTATACCAGAAGCTACAGGAACTGGGTCCTGGGAAGTGTAAAATATCCACAAGCAGATTTTGGATTAGCTGAGACTGTGTGATTGAAAAATGCTAACTTCAATGGAGGTGTGGGGGGCAATAAGGAGTGAAACAAAAAAGAAGCCAATAAGTAAACACAATAGTCAGTCTTTTAAGATATTTATTTTAAAAATAATCTGTAGAAAAAACTTTACATAAAAATATCCAGGGACAAAAAAAGGCAAAAACTCCCCCCCCCCACCAAAACCTTATTTACTTCAGGTTACATTCAAATGTCACCTTTTTGAAGATGACATGTATTTGGCCCACGTGGACACCATTTTCATTCAGTGGGAACGTGGCTGAAGTAAAGACTGACAGAATTATCCATGTGCTCAGCCATGTCCCCTTCCCAAGTCCATGGAGTGCAAAGCAGGATTCTCCTTTTGGTAATTCTCCAGCACTGTATATGTACCAAGGTCAATGAGGAAGCCACTTTTGGGGGTGCTAGAGACAAACAGCTGAAAATGTGTTACACAGCTGGGCATACTTTAAGATGGTCTTTGGGATGAACGTAAATAAAAAATAAAATTGAGTGCTCCATGGAATATTTGGCAGGACACAGTTAAAGTTCCTTTAGTATTTTAAAAAAAGAAAAAAGTGAACAGTACATGATCCCACCATTGAGCTAAAGATCACTTTTACCATCCTGTACCAGAGTGCTTACTATTATAGTGGCATGAGTATAGGTAAATGACAAATTGGCAATGACAACTTGCCTCTGTAAGCAAATAAATATCAAAATACACTTTGCATAGAACACTGGTAGAAATACTGCACGGTGCTGGATCTAACTGGCCTAGAAGTTTGGAAGTAGACTGATGCGCTAAAATTTGGCACTGGAACAAGCTGCGCCATCAACAAAGTCTGTTCATTTGGAAGAATTGTCTCTAGAGAATTTTACAGAAGTCATAATAAAACTGCAAGCCATACTTTTGGCAGTTTCTACCCAAAAATTAAAAAAGGAAGCAAAAAGATTACACTGTTGGTCATTTGTTTGTGTACTTGCATTGCTCGACAGAACGAGAAGCCGACAGAGAAAGATTCCATAACGGAATCACTAAGTAGTCTTGCCTCTGGGCAAGCAAACCTTTTTTGGAGATCCCTTATATAAAAAAAAATAATAATAATAAAAAAAAATGAAAAAACAAAAAAACAAACAAACAAACAAATACACTGATTTCAAATGGACTAAAGGACAAGCTCGCTTCATCCTAGTGTCCCTCGAGCTTCGATGCGACTCAAATGATAAAGTAAAAGTGACAATGAGGCCTCAGCAAGACGGTTAAATTAACCCCAGAAACGTGCCCTGACCCAACTATTCAGCTGGCCACAAAGAATTGCAGTGAGTCAAAAATCCGACCCAAAATAAAAAGTCAACATTAATCAAGTATAAAAATCAAGGAAAAGCGATTTGGTACGTTGCTGGCTGTGAAAAGACAAGACGTAGGCTATAACATAAGGAACACTTGGTCTATCAGGCCTCCGGTTGTAGTAGCCATAGGATTTTGGCACAGAGCAGTTTAAGAACAATGGCTCCATCTGCTGGTGCGGAAGCTGAAATGCACGTATGGCAGGCCGGCGCATCGGGAGGACGTCTTGCGGAATCGAGTACATAAATAGGGTTTTAGCATGCGCAAAACCACAAATCACGGCTCACGGAAATGTTCATGGCTTGGATTTGAACATGCTAAAAATGTTATGCACATAAGAACATCAAATAAACCTCACCACAGTCTTACATTCATTACAGAACACAAAATGTAAACTTTGACAAACATTAAATTAAAAAAATGAACTAAAAATTTCAAATTAAAACAAAGACCCATATTGCACAAGAGTTATACTAAATATTATTCCAAGCACAGCCTGGCTGTGCTGAAAAGTTTAGTGTGCACCACAAACAGAAACCCAAATTTAACTTCTACAAAACGTAAAAGACTACAGCCACCAGACAACAAAACAAAAAACAAAACAAAAACAAAAAAGTGGAGGAGGAAGGGTCAAATATTAAAATAAAAAAAAAGAAAAAAAAGAAAAAAGGTGAACAGTGATTACGTATAAACAAACAAGTACATCCAAACAGGCAGTCACATGTCAGATGCACACGCTGTGACCTGGAGATCAAGACCACGTGCGTCAGAGAGCAGGGAGTGGGTTTGGCGGCCACCTATAAAGGAAGTGCTACCTTTGACCTGCGGCAGAAGTGCCGGCTCTATCTGCTAAGGCTGGAGGGTGCTGTGTCCCTCCTGCGGCGGCGCCAAGTGTTGCGGTTGTGCTGTGGAGGAAGAGCTCGGGGTCCTGGCATTACTCCAGGCTCAAAGCTGCTGGTGTGCAGCGGCCCCTTCAGTCCGAACCTCTGACCATTATTAAACTGGAGGTAGTGGGGGAAAAAAGCTCTATTAATGCACACAAGCACAGGAACCTCTTCAGAAAGTATCCCTTCACAAGTTTGAACTTATTCATCTATTTGAAACATTTAAATCACATCGTCAAGGGGTGTCACTCACTTGGTAACAACTTTTGTTGTTCGATCGGCAAGATGTAAACAGTTAAAGAGGTGTTCCAGCCAAAAATGAGCATGTAATCATCACACTGTTTACATCTGTTGTAAACAAGCCTACTCACATCATAAAGCTTAGAGTTAAGTGGTCTCTAGATTGAGATTTACCAATTTAAACACCAGGAATACCCTTTTCTGATGCATGGTAAAGATGGCAGGAACATTTGAAAATCTGCTTTGTGGTACATTTAAGATTTGAGCCGTTTTGAAATGGATTTGAATTTTGTTTGCTTTCTGTCATCTGGTGAATGCAGAGGGAACACCGACTGCTAGAAAGCAAGGTACCAACGTGGCCCTCAGAGTGGCATCTTTTCCCTGAGGGGGGGGAAAAAAAAACAAAAAAAAACCTAGACCAAAAAAACTAATTAAAAAAAAATTTAAAAAAACTTCTCTCTGGCAATAATTTAGGGCTGAATATGGATAGAATAGAAGCTTGGTTGTATTCATTAGCCTACAGATCAGGCTAGGCTAACAGTCAGGACTGGGTGACACCACACAGATTCCCAATGACTGTGCGATGTATTTGCTTAATGCATGCTGGCTACTGCAATGAGAGAATACTGATGAACAAAAAAAAACAAAATTATAAATTGTCAAACCAATAATTCTGCACTACAGAATACTACATTCATAATACAACAAATAACATCAAACTCTAGTTTTAGGCCAGAATACCCAAAGGCAGCTGCATATTACATTACTGAAAACACCTGCAACTTTTCACAAAAAGGTTTTGCAAATTGATGTACAAGCCAGCTTTCAATTAAAGTAAATCTACAGCAGTGTACATGAAAAGCCTGATAAACACCAAAAAGACAAGCAGCGTACATTGAGCTCGTCACACTAACTAAAATGATTCATTTCTTTATTAATCCAACGGCCAGCTACAAAAGCAACTAATAAAGAGCCGATCTAGCCAGCAAAATGACGTTCTTAAGGCAACAGCTAAAGTAAGAGAGGCCTCCTTACCTTGGCGTAGTGCTGGTGGTGAGAGCCCGGAAGGGGGCTGAGGTAGACAGGGGAGGGCAGCCGGTAACCAGCACTAAATGGAACACACCCGTCCACACATGCTGGTCTCCCTGGCAAAAGCGAGGGCACCACCACATTCGCAGGGAGTGATTTTCGCAGCTGAGAGAGAGAGAGAGAGAGAGAGAGAGAGAGAGAGAGAGAGAGAGAGAGAGAGAGAGAGAGAGAGAGAAAGAAAGAAAGAAAGAAAGAAAGATTTTAAGCATGAATTAATGATTTCTATAACCAATCATGCATCATTTACTATTTACACATCTGAAATTTAATCATTATATTATTAAATAAATAACTTAACATTATTATGCCTTCTTCAGTGTTTTACAATGCAATAAAACAGAAGCTGCATCACAAAAGCATGCTCATACATTTCCTAAAATGTATTACAATTTGTCAGACTGACCACACGCATCATTTAAAGCAGTGTTTTTCAACTCGTGGGCTGCAGTCCGCCCAGTGTGCAGTGATGGTACTGCTAGGCGGCCGTTGTCTGTCTTTATTTATTTATTTTTAACTGACAAAATTAGACATTCCCCCAAATGTCATTTTAAATGACAAATATTGCTGTGATAACAAAAATAAAATATTTCTATTAAGCTCACTAAATCATAGCTAATTATGTTTATATCTACAGTGCAAGTCTATGTAAAACTATTCGCCTTCTGATTGGAATTCATCCATCACGTATAAACGGTTAAAATCAGGATCTTTCAAAAGGAAGGATCCCAAGGCTTGTCCAAGCGAAGTAGTCAGTCTGAGATAAACCAAAACGAAACGAAGCAGTGAGTAGCTAGAGCCAGGTTTTACACGCGCAGGAACTGAAAATGAGCAGCTACCGCTGTTTGTTTAGAGCTCTTGTCAAATGAAGCTTTGAAGCCAAAACAATTTACACCATCACGTTGAGACTAAACTTAGTGTACATTTCTAAACCAAAATCGAATGGAGCCAAAACACAGCCTGACATCCAAGTTGATGGCTGTCAAACAACATCGGCTATCTTATTAGGCGAGTCAGAAAGACACGACCAGACAGAGTAAATCTTGTGGGCTGTGGAAGATTTGCAGTCACTTGTTTGGGTCATGAGTTGCAAAAGTTTGGAACAACCCCCGATTTAAAGATGATTTTTTTTTTTAAACCAGAAAGTTTAGTCTAATATGTCCTTTGCTATTACTGCAGCCACAACAAACAAACTTTAATATCGTCATCTTCATTATCCCTTGAAACTAAGTATTCTTGACAGGACTGCTGAGCCAAAGTGGGGCAGGGGCACCTAAAGGAACATCTTCTGGCCTTTAGGTTTACATCTTAGATCTACACCTAAGCAGCGCAGCTCTTCAGAGGTGAATGGATATTTCAGGTAAAAGTCTGTTACTAAGTTACCAAATCAAGATGCTATTCAGCTGGACAGATTCAGGGTCATAGTGAGATAGTGCTGTCCCCAGCCATTGCTGTGAAACTCTGTGGTAGCCCTACCTGTCCATTGGAGGATGAAACTGTTTCAGATGGATTTGCCCTGTTTTGTGGCCTCTGCTGTGTGCTGGGCAAGGTGGATTCTGGGAAAGCTTGAAGCTGCTTGGTTCCACATGGAACTGAGTCAGAGTCCTGGAAAAATCAGGGAAAGAGACACCATCTCTCTTGATGATTCTTGACACCAATGTGAACAGTCAGAGCAGAAAGACTAGATCTGAACTTAAAACCCAAACTGAACAGTACTGCTCTTACATGACCGTTTATACACGCATGATCTGCCAAGATTGGAATCAGCAGATTTTTCTTTTCTATCCACGCAATGAGTCCATTTATTTTTATTTAGATTGCAATTTTACTAGGTAAATAAAGTGAGCTAGGCACATGCCCTAGCGCTGTATTTAAAACGCAACTGCTACACCTGTACCAAAATATAATGTACTTTACGCAAAAGCTGCCTCTTAAGTATGAACGGTGTACAACGCGTCCGAGACACATCGTGACTCATCCAAATCACATTCAGGGATGGACAGGGACGCATATGACCACGTAACCTTTGTAGTATGAAGTAGGCCTGGGTGATACCTGAAAATAATTAGCACAGTATCTTCTAGTTTAAAAAAAAAAGTCACTATTTATTATATTGCTTATCGAATATGTCGCAACAGTCCTTAAATTCATACAAACAGGGAGTCACATGGAAACCTCTGTTTTACAACAAACGCCGCAAGAGGCTGACAAACGTGGATGGTCCCTTTCCTCCAGCAACGAAAGATCACGTGGTCATTGGAGATGCATTTGACACACATGGAAATGCCAGGTGTGAATGGCTATATGTCTAACTGTCCACATTTACACACAAAAAATAAATGTATGAATGAAAGACAAGGGCCATTACACAAGGTGACTGCAAAACAGCATTAGGGAAAATTGTTTCTGGTCAATCTGTATTTTCTTTCCATGCGTCACATGACTAATTCTCTTCCTTCTGACTTTGAGCAGCAATGGCCCATTACATAAATTAAAAAGTTACTGGATACTCTGACAACATAACATTAAATTATATTAAATATATTTTGTATCTTTTTAAGCTGGCTGGTAGTTTAAGGTGTTTCGTTACTAAGCACTTTCTAACGTTGCCTTGCAATTTTTGTTTTTTGCCTCTGAGATGCATTGTTTAATTTAAATACCATATTTACTACCAATCTGCCCAGGGACCGCAGACAAAAGAAATAGCCATCTGGCTAAATCTAGGAAATTTACATTATGAAACAATGATGCTGATTAATATGCATTGGCCCTGTTAAAATAAATAAATAAATAAAAAATTATGAATCTAAGATACTAGTAAAAGAAATCAACTCGCCGCAAACTTGACTGTATATATAAAAAACTAATAAATAAATAAATTCAGAATTAAATGATAATTTATGACTCGTACATTTCTAGTGAATGTTACCAAAGATAGGACTGCAGAACAATGAGATCAAAAACAAAAGATCCTCACAAAATAACTCTGCAATCTTACAATGTCACTTCCTGACAAGGAGGAAACAGAGGAAGAAGAGGATGAGGATGATGACGATGATGAGTGCTGCTGAGGGCTGGACTGAGACATGATGGAATCAGCACTTTGAGG
Organism: Colossoma macropomum; assembly: GCF_904425465.1. NCBI lineage: Eukaryota > Metazoa > Chordata > Actinopteri > Characiformes > Serrasalmidae > Colossoma > Colossoma macropomum. Next base: position 31,511,027 of record NW_023494785.1, on the reverse strand, counting down.
AGATGAGGAGTCTCTCTGCTGCTCCTCTGAATCACCTCCGAGCTGAGGAACTGTTCAACACACACACAGTTAAAACAGTCTTTTAATACAAAGCCATTTCTGAGGAGTCAGTGATTCTGTGGAAATGCAAAAAGAGAAAGCCAACTCAACAATTCAGATCTTTTTTTATTTATTTTAACTTATTTTATCCAATTAACTTGAAAACAACCAAAAAGGAGATGGTTGCGACTTCCACTAAATAATTTCTGAAATATGTTTCCTGCAAGTCGATTTTATAAAAAGTGAACTCACGACAGCTGTTTATTCTGGCATTGTGTCTGTTTCTCCATCTCTTGATGATCGACTCCCTGTATTCAATCACCTCCTGGGTCAATCTGATTATCCGGCCTAGTGTGCTAAAGGAAAACATTAAAGATCATTAAAGATTGTTCCACACAACTACTGAATTTCTATCCACAACAGAGTGGAAACTACCATCTTCATCAGTACTGACATTTTTAAATATCACCACTTATTAGTTCTTGGCCATGTTCTGAGTGGTTTTACCTGTAGTTTAGAGCACGCGTATATATATTTATTTATTTGTGTGTGTGTGTGTGTGTGTGTGTGTGTGTGTGTATATATATATATATATATATATATATATATATATATATATATATATATATATATATATATATATATATATATAAAAATAAAAGGGCAGATAATAATAATAATAAACAAATCAAACATTGCTAACTTAAAAACAGTGCTGGGCATCTTGAATTGATTCCTGTCTCCTCTATTCTACAGATAACAGCATACTCAAGTACTTCTGTTCTGGCTGGTTGATTAAATTTGAGAAAATGGGAACAGTGTAAACAGGATGTGTCTTTTTAAAAACTTGGTACAAAATGATTTAAATACTCATTTTGATTTACTGAATGAAATTTACAACAAACAACTATGCTAAAAACTATGCTAAGTTATATTTGTGTGAGGATCAGTACAACTGATTTACTGCTGCACAAAGAAATAACATCAAAAGGGTTTTAAGTATTTGGTAAAACATTTGCCTCTTATTTTTATATACTTTATAGATTCTTATTTACTTTCACTCAAGTACATTTTTAGCTCCATAATTACATTTTTAATTGAGTAAGATTTTTGTTCAGTTCCCATACTTAGCTTTTTCTGTACTTTTTTCACTCCTGTATATTACTTATTACAGCGTTTCAGCCAGACTGTTGTATCCGGGTAAATGCTTGTATTTCACCTTTAACCGTTGGGCAGAAACTGACCTGTCCATGTCTTTGTTGGGATAGGAGCGGGCCAGGGGAGAGACAGCGTGACTCAGGACGATGTAAGCGTAGTCGAACACCTGCTTAACCTGCATGGCACCGTAAGAGCTGCGACCTACATCATTACCTGAGACAGACGTACATAAGAGAACCAACAATCTATTAAGCCCACAACCCTTATCATGCACATAACTACAGAAGAAGCTAATGCAGGAATGGAGATTTCTGTTTGGCAAGAAGAAATTCAATATCCAGCACTCTTAACCAAACACTTGAAAACACACACCTTCTTCGTTTGGGTCCTCGATACACAGCATTGAGGGTCTATATCCATTAGTCATGGCTTTCATCATCTCTTCCTTGGCCAGGTACGCCCCTCCGTTCTTCACACGGATGCCCGTCTTCAGGTAGTTAAAATTCCGACCGTACAACTCAAAGAACTCAATGAGCAAAATGCCTAGATTGATATTAGAGCCCTTGCAGTCAATTCTGGGGTGGAGCTGAAACACAGAACAGTGAGGTGGGGGGACGTCATTCTAAACATAAAGGTCTAAATCAAGTTTTAAAATGAATTTTCTGGATTTAAAGACAGGGATGCATAAATATCGGAATCATATTGGTACTGGCAGATATGTGCTATAAAATAAGCAATTAAGCATGTAAATAAGTACAATTACATAAAAAAAAACAAATCAGAAAAACAATCAGATAGTTGAATATTTAGGCTATACTAGGCTATTGCAACCATGTCAGAAGTCATTAATTTTACTGCCTTTGTAACCCTCAAAGTAACCATGGTGGATCCAGACCCAATTTTATAATCAACATTTTATAAATGTTTATGCGTCAGCAGATAAGTAAATGAAAAATTTCAGTTAGCAACATCAGCCCACAATTCTCACATCAGTTCATACCTGCTCAAAGCATGCTTTAGCCATTACCAAGATTAACCAATTAGAAAATATTCTTTTATTCAAAAACTGATCTAAACCACAGAATAGTGGTTCACAAACCACAGATTACTTGTTCACAAAGCTGTCTTTTAAATATGACTGGCTGATAAAGCGGTAGGTTTTCATGTTTGATAAGAAAGAGGTTTGAGCCAAGATGGTGACCCCTTCAAATGAGCCAACACCCAAGTTAATGCTAAGCTAACATTGGAGCTACTCAGAGCAACTGAGGAGGATTTTTATATGAGGTCTTAAACTTTAATGATACAATACAAAGAATGACAAGTGCATTTCTATTTATATTTAACTTATGTCTTAAACACAAACATGAGTCCTTGATTTATCAAGTTAACAGCAGCTAAGCAGCAGAAAAGCTGACTTATTTAGGTAACTGATCTTAATGTTTATCATTACATTTCTTACTAAAATGATGCAACTTACAGTTTCAGTAACAAAATCAGTACTACCCTTCAGACGATCAGGATAGCATGTGTCGGGTGTTATACATTCCTCTAACACCTCTTAACCATCTCCTAATAATTCTGGCCAATTAGACCATTTAGAGATGGCTGTGACTGGATGAGAAGCATAGTAATATTCATCTTGCAAATAGTCATTGGAAGAATGCTGTTAAAGGCAGCACCACCATTAGCAGCTCACTGGCTCAAATTGCCAGCACTCATTAAAAATTAAATGAGTTTTTAATCTGGGAAAAAGTATTCAGAAAAGAGCACAGCAAAAAAATAAATAAATAAATAAGGTCTCCAGAACCCTATTCTTTCATATCAGAAACATTTTCACTTCAAGATTCCAGGAGACTGATTTGCCAAACTAGGTAACTAAGTCGTTGCTTACTGTCTATTTACAAACTTGCACATAATTATGTAGCCAGAGTACTGACAAGGACCAAAAAAAGGAGTCATCTACGTATTTGCATTGCTGTTATCCTTTGGTTGCCTACATCTTCTGTTCTCTCAATTTATCTTCTTTCATTTCAGTAGCTGGTAAGCACTTTGAGTGTATTAATGCATTAGAGGTGCTACATAGACACAATGCATTATGTAGTTTATGTAGTTTTCCAGAACAGAGCTTCAACAATTTCAACAAAGATTTAAATAAGAGAACGACAGAACAGAACTACAAGTAGGCAAACATCACCTTCAATGTTGAGTGTTGCGTCCCATCTACCTTTGACCACGAGAACAAAACTGTTTGGCTATGAAAACCATTTAAGCCATTCTTTAGTGGTGAAATTTCGTTTAGTTTCTCAGCAAGGCAGTCAAAGTGCCGCAGTCGGATATTCACCCCAGATGTTATAAAGGAGGAGCTGGGTCACTGATTGGACCCTGAATGGGAAAGCTTGTAACTTTTTTTGTGCGTTACTGAGCCAAAACGATGAGACTTTATAAAACAATTTGGCTTTCAGTTTTGTGTTTTTCGAGTGGACAGACTTCCCTATACAGACTTTGTATTTGCTTACAACTATGTGCAGTTGAGATTCACCATAAATCAATTTTGGCAGGATTTTTTTCCTCCCTCACCTGTAAGAAGCTGATAGCCATTAAAATGAGGCAGTAGGAACTGATGCCTCCAGTGAACACTTCATTTAGATCTCTCTGCAGTAGGAACTGCTTCAAAACAAATATCAGGTACGGCAGCACTGAGTATTTCTGAGAGAGAGAGAGAGAGAGAGAGAGAGAGAGAGAGAGAGAGAGAGAGAGAGAGAGAGAGAGAGAGAGAGAAAAAAAAATTCATCAGATGCATATTTTGAATTCTAAAGAGCAACTATGCTTCATAATCAGTACTCACAAAAGCTGCATGAGGAATTAGGTTTTTCAAGGAAACAAAAAGCTTGCTAAGCATCACCAGCTAAAAACAGGACAATGCATCTTCTTATATAAAGATATCATAATATACACCAGACAATTTCTTCTATTCTAGACTAAAAGTAAAAACTTACCTTCAAGTTGTCCTTAATAAAGCATGCAGTGTCGACCCCAGTTTCTACATTAAAGCTGATGTCAACTTTCATCTCCGTTTTTCTGTCAGTGAGTTTAATTATAGGAACCTGAGGAGAAGCATCAAGATCAGTTAATATCAAAATGACTGACACCCATCCATTAGCTTTACAACGGTGTTGTATTTCTATGGTAAACTGCCATATCTGTAGTAGACTTTCAATTACGACATACAATAAGCTTGATGTGGTTCCCTGTACGTAGAAAAAGAACGGAAGTGCTGAAGCAACTGGTGATGGGCTTCTATTATTAGTGTGTTGAGTAACTGGGATTTCTGTTCTTTTACTAAGTACAAAGAAATACACTGAAATTAGGTAAATGCAATAAACCAGAGCTTTTCAGAGCCAACCAAACATGGACTGAGAGGGCCTAAGTGTGTAGCTTTCTGAAGTATTTTAAAGTCAGAAGACTGACTGTAGCTTTATCCAGTATTTTGATGGAGAAAGGCTCGACAAAGTCCTGCTGCCTAAAGGCCTGGTCAAGCTGCTGCAGAGGAGGCCGCTCCCAGTTCCCAAACACCACCAGGTCAATGTCACTGTCAGAACCAAGAAAGAGATGATTACTAATAACTGTCCTTTAAAACAACATATATATAAATGAACAAGATTTTAAATGAGATTCAGTTCATCACCTTGTTGGGAGATAGAGTCCATAACGGAAACTGCCATAAATTTGGACCTGAATAAAAAAATGAAAATGTACATTAGATTTTAAAGACTATTCATTTCTGACAGCCAACAGATCTGAACATTTGAAATCTGACAAAAAGGCAGTTTTGGCTAGAAAGCTTAGAAAGTGAGTTAAGTTAAAGAATGCCGAGACCTCTCCTACTACCTTGTGGTTGTAGTTCTACAGCAATTGCTATGCTACCAGTTATCTAAATCACAGACTGCTTGCACAAGCATCACCAGAAACCCTGCACCTCATTAAAAACAGGACAGGATGAAAAACTACCACATGATGCATCCTTTTGGAAGAAAAGCTAAAGTGCATGTGGCTCTAAGACAACACACTGGCAAATGCTGAAGCGGAGCATTTTTTCTTGTGCTTTTTCACTTCAGCTGAGAGAGGCCTACAAAACCATTGCAAAGCCACATAGAGTGGTGGCATAATACCTCACAGGATTTTCTGATACAGATACAGACACCTTAAACAGCAACTGAAATGGATCTGATCATGCTCAAACTACTCAAACACACTACAACCCCACAGAAAGAAATACACAGCTAAAAAACAGTGTGAGAGCAAGCCATGTCAGTCTAGATCTGTTACAGGACTGGATCAGATTAAATGGTTTTCCCTTCCATATCCGAACCAGCTTTTTCTGCCAATATCGGCCCAATACTCTTGCTACTGATATGCCATCTCTATTAGCTGATCTAGCTTCAAGAGGCTTGAAGTGGCAAGGCTAAAGGCTCACCCAACTGTGAGAAAACACAGGTTCTCCTTCTGTAATTATCAGAGACTGCACCCAGTATCAGAGAAAAAGCAAAGCAAGCCATGAGAAACTGTTAAAAGATCTGCCACAAAACCTTTTTTAGGTGCAAGTAAGAAAACCCCAGTACTAGCTTTAGCATAATTTCACATGAAAAAAAGGAGTAATTATTTATCTCTGTACCAAACTTAAAACTATTGCAAACCATTTGAAAAGAAGGTTAAAACCGCAGCTCCCTCAAAAGTTACTGAAGCTTAGGAACAAAATGAACATATTGCATCGGCCCGAGCAGTGTTACCCACATTAGCTGTAGGCCACAGGCTTTTTATCACAGTCTCAATGCGATTCACCACATCTCTCCTCATTGCTTCTTCCTCCGGCCACGGGGACATGAAGTTGTAGAAGTCCACTATCTCTTCGTGGAGCCTAGAGGGAAATGAACAGGACAGAGGCAGGTGAACAGGAGCGCCGAGCACACCTAGCCTGGCAAAAAGGCTTTCAGATCAGAAGGAGGCGCTCTTCACAATCAGTAAAGGTGAAAAGCAGAAACTACAACTTCAGCACCCTGAAGGAAGGACGGAGGAACCTCTAACGAATACCACACACTTCAACTTAACAGGGTCGCAGTGATTATTTACGCCTCTGTTGTGCTTAGTCATTAATAGCCCAACCTAAGATTCACTGCAAGGTGGGCTTTCTTGCTCATGAATTTCAGGCTGAAGCACATCCATTTTGCATTGGCTAAGATACTGCAGGGTTAAAGGGAAAGTTAAGCTAAAGCATTAATGCTGCTAGCGGCATCTGGTGACAAGAGCTCAGATTGACTAAAAGTGTTTCCAGCAGCAGTGTGTCAAAATTTGGACTTGGTATCTAAAATTAACTTTCTCCACATACTGACTCAGTATCTGGACATGCCTTATGTTTCCAACATCTTGACTTTAGTCAAAATAATGACTTATTATCCCAACAGAATTCCTTACTTGCTTAAATCTTAACTCGTTATTTTGGCATAATTTAATCTTATTAGGTTGAGGTTTTGACTTAAGTCTTCATTCCGAGATACATTCCGAAAAAACACAACATGGTCGATGTTTCTGCTCTATCCGGCGGGAATGGGCTTCCACACCGACCAACAGGGTCCGGTCTTGGTGAGGGGGATAAGAGACCGAGCTCACCCATTAATACCGGGGCTGTATCTCCTCGTCTTCCACGGTGTCCCTGAAAAGAAGTGGTTGGCGTTGGCGTTGGAGCTGGAGAGCAGGTAGTTGATGCCGTAGGTGCTGGCTTTGTTGTCGCTCTTCTTTCTGGCCTGGTGGTGGTTCTGCTGGAGGTCTTTCGAGGGGAAGTGCCGGTGTAAGTGTGGCTGGAGAGTAGTGTGGGGATGGAGCTGCTGCTGTTGGTGGTGGCGACGGTGGTGCAGGTAGTTGTTAATGTTGTGCAAATGCTCGACGAAGTTGAAATGAAGTTTGGCCCAAGTTCCAGAAGAGTCCGACTTGGGACTGTCCGTTTCCGAGTCGGCGGACTCGGTCGGGGACAGAGAGCCGTCCTTTTGGGGAGCTTTTATCGCGCCGTTGGCCAGCTCGATCATACCGCAGGAGTCAACCGGCGGGCAGAAACCGGAGGAGACGGCGCTGCCGTTAGCGAGGTGATGGTGGCCGGAATAGCCCGGTACCGGCGGAACCACGGCGGGGCTGTTCTTCGGAAAACTAGACGCCATGGTGGGGGAGCTGGCCCGGTTCGTCCCGGTGCCGGTCCGTAAACCCTGCGAGGTTTCCCACACCCGCATCCACAGAGCGTTAGCAGGTCCCTTCTGCTCGGGCTGGATCCAGGTGAGCCTCGGGTCCATCCGAGCGAACGGCTCCGAAAGAGAGAAGAAAACACACACACACAGAACGACCCAGACACGGGAAAAACACTCGCCTGTGGGGGATAAAAACCGACGCCTGGGGGAGTTTCAGGAACCGCGAAGAGGTTTAAAAAGCGCCCAGCAGAAGCGGGGCTAAGAGTCCGGACTAGCCGCTAGCCGAGTTGTGCTAGCGGGTTACAGCGCTGAACGGCTCCGCTCTGTTAGCAGTCCAATATGGCGCAAGAAGAGTGTGTAAGAGTGAGTGTGTGCGAGTGTGTGTTTCTCTGTGTGTGTGAATGTGAGAAAGAGGGGGGGTCTGGAGCCCGTTGTGCGCATGTGTGGGATTTTTAAACTCTTTCTCGAACACACCCACAACGCTGAGACCTACCCATACAGACAGTCGGAGGACCCAGCCCGGCGGAAAAGACCGACCCTCGATCTCCACAAACTGGTCATCAAACTGTGCAGATCTGAGGGAGGACTCACCCTACAGACCTTCATTTATGGTGTGAAAGCCTCATTTATAAACGTTTTAAGTTGTGTTTTCACAGTGCTGTTAGGAATCTAATGTTTTCCTCTCATAATCGATCTTCCAGTGATCCCCAACAGGCTTGTGCAGTGGCGTACCTACATAACTAGGCCCCAGTTCAAAAAAGGAACGCCCACCAGAAACACTGTTTATAAAGAAAACTATCAACGAATGCAAAAAAGACTGTAATTTAGCCTTGCTCCAAACTAGAGGAGAAGACGTCTTTCTTAAGATTGTCTCAAAGAAATCAAATCAAATCAAGCTTTATTGGTCACACAGCCACACACACTATAGCTGTCCGTTGCCATAAAAACCGAATATACAACAGAAAAAAATATAGACAGAATATAAATGAAATGGGAAGAGGAATACAAAATATAAAAATATAGGGATTTATAGAATCAAGTACAGGGATAGATGTATGTAAAGTGCAGATGTGTGCATATGTGATAATCAATATTATAAATACTTATAAATAAAGCAGATCTCAATAATGTTTTAATGAAGGATCACTTATTTCTGCATTCGTCCCCCTAAAACCAAATTTCATAAACAGGAGAAAATGGCTCAGTCTCACTCTGATGTCAGACAGGACAATGTTTAGAAGAACACGGGATTAAGGGGAGATCTCATTTACAATACTTGTTTCCTCCGAAAAGTCATGCTCCACCCACTAGTATCTAATGTTAACCGAAATGTTTATGTTAGACGTACACGATAAATAATGAATATATCACATTGCAGCTTCCATGGATGACATGGTTCATCTATAAGAACTGTCTATGTGCTGTTGATGGGAGCTAACTGGTTAGATCTTTCTGTGATTCATGGGTGTATCCAACTGGGGTGGTTATTAAGAAAATCTTTGTGTGGATGTAGTTTTGTCAGTATCTATATGAGGGGCCCAAGAAAGATTTTATTTTTTAATAATTTCTAGAAAATGTAAGCTGTTTTTATCAATATCACAGTGCACGAAGCTCATTTTGGCCTCCACAATAGCATGTCAAAGTCTATTTTGTGTATGTCTAAGTCTGCAAAAAAGGCCACTTGTTAAAAGTAAAAGTACAAAAGTACTTGCTTTTAAATATACTTCACAAAGGTGAATGTCCTGTGAGTTACTGCAAGCAGTACTGAGCAGACATACATGACCACAGACATGAATGTCAACTTCATATGTAGCTACATGTCGTCTACTTTTTCTCAAGTAATTTTACCATGAGTATTTGCACTTGTAGGCCTTTTAGTACTTCTATACTTTTACTCAAGGTCAGAGCTCTGTGCAGGCCACTGTTCCTCACCAAACCATTTATGCACCTTGCTTTGTCCACAGGGGCACTACAAGGCTGAAATATAAAAGGTCCTTTTAATGCTGGGAGACATACAGTGTGAAATAAATGTTTTGATCTCTGTGTGCAGATTGTTGGCATTGAGTGATTAGGAACCCTTATATGGTCAGCCATGACTTCCACTTTCACTTGGGAATATATATGAGATGAAACACAGGCCAAATTCCCTCCATCCATCGCTATGAGAAAGACCAAAGAAAACAGCAATGATGTGCGACAAAAGGTTGTTGAGCTGCACAAATCAGGAAATGCCTCCAAGAAAATAGGTAAGCAGTTGAAAATGCCCATTTACACTATCAGAGCAATAATTAAGAAGCTTAAAACAACGGGGGATGTTATAAATCTGCCGGGAAAAGGACGTATATTTATACTGAGGAGGATGGTTTGAGTGCACAAAGAATCTCTAAGGATCACATTTGGGAAATTGCACACAAAAGTCCGGTCTTGGGGTCAGAACATCTCCCAAAACACAAACACCACCTGTTTCTTGGGGGGTTGCCAGTAGGAGGCCTCTGCTGTCAGGGACCAAGAGACTCAAATGCCTACTGTTCACCAAACGTTACTGGAACTTTCAGTGGGACCATGTCCTATAGCCACGCAAAAAGTACCTCATTCCCACTGTGAAGTATGGTGGTGGATCTGCTGTGGGTTTGTTTTTCTTCAAAAGGCCCTGGACAGTTTGTTCAAATACATGGGAGTCACAGACTCCATCAAGTACCAGCACAAATAAAATCAAAGCCTGACTGCCTCAGCCAGGAAGCTTAAACTGGGCCAAACTTAGATGTCTGATACAGTGATGTGTTTGGAAAATATTGTGATATTGAATTTCATTAGTACTAAATTAATTTTATAGAAATTGCATGACTAGTGCTTGATTATATGCCACCTGTTAGCAAGAGTGTGGCTGAAACAGCCAAACCCACTAGTTAGAAAGAATCTCTGGTTTGCTTATGTTATTCTGCACCAAGGGAAGTTCTGCCTATAGTTGGTGGGTGCCCAAGGGTGTTATTTTTTTCTTCTGTAAAGCGACATTGGGCATGAGAAAGGCACTATATATATATATATATATATATATATATATATATATATATATATATATATATATATATATATATATATATAACTATAGTTATAACCAACCTTATTATTATTATTATTAACCAGTCCAGCTGTATTACAGGGTTCTCACAAAGCAGGATTTCTTGCTTAGCCAGCTAATGTTAAGCTTAATTTGATCTAACACAATAGATTTTCATGATGGTGAATCACTTTCCCTCCATCAACATGGCAAATATTTGCAGCACACCTAACTTGGTCCAAAGCAGGTTAAGTTTAAGGGTAAGATTTCAGGTAATAAGCAACTCTTGGACCAATCAGGGCTGATCTTCCGACCAAGGAGTGCCTTCTCTTTCTCTGGTCCTTTTGGTGTCACTTTTTAGTTTCTTCGTGACGACTGGCAATCAATCACATGAAAAATACTGCTTTTTTCTTGAAAAATAAGCCGCTCTATTCCTCCTCATGTTTCAAGATTACTCAAGGTTTAGTTACAGCTTGAGTAACTAAACCTGGGTTAACAGAGAAAATCGTTGACCACCTTTGTAAAACAAACCATGGCAGCATGTGTTGTCATGAACCCTGTCAAAGCTGAATGTGCTTTGTGCTCTTAAAGTCTGTATGAATACCTCAACATGCATCATCTTACTCAAGGACCACTTTTTTAAAAGTGTAGGTAAACGGGTTTTAATATGTTAAATTTATCAATAGCTTTATACTTAGGTACAAAATGTACAATAATTTACAAAGGAACAACCATCACCTTGTTTCCTCTATCAAATAGTCATATATTTTGATATTAGAAACAAGATCACTTAACTTGCAGCAGCAAGCCAGTAATATACCGGCACATTATTCCAGGGGATTTCAAACATCGAAATGAGGCAAAACCAAAGAATGTGCAAATGTAAACAAACAGAAGTATGTAGGTTGTGATCCACAGATGGTTTATGGTCTGATCTGACGGCACAGAGAGCCGATCTGCATGATGCAGCTGGTAATGCCTGAGGGAACCGGCTGTGTGGTTTCTCCGCGCCATGATGCCAAGGCCTCCAGGGCTTCTTTGGGGTCGATGGGTGCCAAGTCATAAATGGTGTAGACGGCAGATAGTTGCACCTCCCATGGCACACCTACATACAAGACGAAGTTAAAAGAGAATGCATTCATTTTAGAAACCTGATACAAAAAGAGTGGACACTTCAAAAACGTTGGGTTCATGAATGTTACTTCCAGGTGATTAAATCTGCACATGCAGTACTATTTCATAAATTCATGAAAAGCAAGAATTCAGAACTTACCTTCTGTTATTCCATGTTTAGCAAAGAGGTTCATTGCTTTTGCTACATTTTGAACAGACTTGCATAGCTTCTCCTTTATACCCAGCTGACTAAGTCTCCCTATTTGTAGAGAGCATGAAGAGCATGAAGAGCATGAACACAGAAAATAAACAAAAAACAGTACATATTTAAAAGTAACAATAAAAGTCTCCACCAAACAGTTACAATTAATTTTTAAAAACATACCAATAAGTCTCAAAACCGCTGCCACACAAACATCTCGGATTGGTGTTTGCTGAAGTCTTGGTTGTGACACCCATGTGTTCATGATTGGCCACAGCTCTTTCCTGATAAATTAAAATAAAACATATGGGTAAAGATAATATCTTGGGTCTATAAAACCAAAATAAAGAACATGGTGTACATGAGTGAACTCCAGCGTGCAGTACCCAATAATATTGTCATGAGTCCACTTCCATCCCAGATGTGCACACAGAAGATCCAAAGTAAAGATGTATTCCCAGGCAGTGGGGCAGAGGTCATCACCGTGGCGATCATGTTTCAGGAATTTCAAGTTGCCATCCTCTAGAAGTGCTTTTAGCGTGCTGCTGATCATTTTATGGATGTCGCCTGGAGGCATCTGGCAGAGAACACAACTTTTGTTTGATACACGGTGCAAGACCATGTCTTTATCATTTTGTTATACATTTAGTGTTTTCTCACAAACTTAGTTGTGGCCAGTTCCATCCACTAGCCAAATCTCCCTCTTTCACACAATGCTACAAAGCTAGGAGGGTGAAGGCCAACACGCACTTCCCCACAGACATGTGAAGCACAAACACATCTTTCCAGCTCAACATACTCGGAGGAGAGCACTAACTGCCAATTCTTTTATGTCAGCTTACAGGCTCCTATGTAAGCTGGCATCACACTAAGGGATGGGTAAAAGAAAGCTTGGACTTGCAGCCATGGATGGCTGTGACATCGTTCTGGATCAAACTAAATTATTTTGCTAATTTAAGGAAAAGGGCATCCCACATATACACTAATTCAGTAAGAGCACCTTCTGCAAAACTTAACACAACAAATACATAAGTTAAATAAAAACAGTCCAGATGAAAGAACTAGTAGTCAGTAACCTGACAAAACATGCTTTGAATCTGCCATTGACTGGTTTAAAGGGAATTAAAAACCCTCACATAATTATTATTAAGAACTCTGTGCTCCTCAGCCATTTAAAAGGAACCGTCTTCAAAGGAAAATATTTACATACCACAATGATAATGTAAGCCAAATCAAAAATCAGCACATGGTTTAAACAAGGGTAGACAGGACAATCGAGCCAAGTATGATCTAATTCAATGCTGCATTTAGCTGTTAGCGTCAAGCACTGGATTAAGTCAAGTAGTGCTTTTGGAACTCCAAAGAAAATAATAATGGGAGTTCGTAAGAAAGCTGCTTACCTCATCCCAGTGCAGATACACAGTAAGGTAGTCCAAAATCTCTCCCTCTGCTTTCAGCTTGCTCACTGTATGAATAGCTTTGCACAAACAGTTGTCATAGGACAGCATGCTTGGCCATGTGGTCACCATAAATAAAACCAGCTTTGGGGCTTCAGGGAAATCTGCGTGTGTAGAGCAATCAAGCACAGGCAGGTTGGATTAAAAGTGACTGCTGTCATTTATAACTGACTAGATTTCAATAACACACATATGGAGTACAAGATTTCAAAAAAATGACATGACTGAGCCTCATTCTTCATCTGTTCTTAAGAAAAAGAAATCTTAAAACCCACGTATGCAGTTTTCTTGAAGATTCTGACATTCAACAATGTTTTATTTGGGATTTGTTCTCAGGTAAGAACAGAATGTACACACTCAAGAGCACAAAGGTGCGAGCAATTCTGTGGTTTAAGAAAACGTCATAAGTCTGACGTAGACTTTTCTTTGGACCTTTCTCAAGAACAAATTTAAGAAAAAACCTAGGAAGATATTGGTGAATGAGGCCCATTAAGTGCAAACTCACTTTCTTTCAGGATGCCGTATGCTAGAGCATGGGCTTTTTGAATATCTCCTCTTTGACGACACAAGCCTACGTAGACTCTACAAATGGACTGCAGGAATTCCTGCTTCAAAACCTCTCTCTGTCCTTTCATTTTGGATAAAATAGCAGCCATGAATTCTTCTGCAGGGCTCTGATCAAAAAAAAAAAATTACAGTCATCAGTACATTTGTAAATCAATAAATGTGCATTAAACACAGTGAAAACAAAAGGGCCTGCCACTGCATTAGTGAATAAATGTTGCGTTGATAACTCTAGACTGCCTACGCCAATGGTGAGACACTTTATTTATACCCACTAGATTGAAGATGTTCTCACTTTAAAAATGACAGATCAATTTCAACTGTATGATTTTTCTTTATTTCTAGACTTTTTGCCCATTTTAAGTCATTTTATCCTGTGAAATTGTCTTATTCGATTGGCAGATCATTTTACTCATTTGAGGCATTATGTCTTGAATCTGACTAAATACAATGACTTAAAACTGTAAGAAAATGTCTAGAAATACATTATATATCTCATGATATTCTTACAACAATCTCACAATGACAAATATTAGATATCAACTAGACTTAAGATTTCACTTGCCAAGACAATTATTTGCAATGTGGATTCTCCTCTGGCCACCCTTGTTAGTCTTCAACAGAAAACTAAAGTCAAAGAACTATACATGTCTGTGGCACACATGCTTAAACTAACATGTGACACCAAAGCAAGATGGAATGACTTACCTGGTTCGAACAGAAATCAGAAATGACAGATTTTTCTTCATCTCTTAGAACAGGAACCTCAGAGATTCGTCCAAGAAACACATGGCTCTTGATTACAGGCAACACATCAAAACATGACATCTGAAGCTTTTCTATTGCATCAGTGATTTGGACCTCCTTGTCATTTTGTTCGGTCTCAGGTTTGCTTTCCGTTCCCTGTTCCTGATTGCTGCCTGATGGACTATTCGTTGGATGGGATTCGGATGATTCTATGACGTCGGTTGGCTGATCATTGTTAACCGCCACGGGAGAGGTAGTGTGAACAGGAGCAGGCGAACAGGCATCAAGCCGGAGCTTCTTGGCACTTTTTGGCAGTAGCACGTTCACTCCTGCCCTTTTTGCTTTCTGCTCCGTCTTGGTGAAGGCTGTAGATGAGGAGTTGATGGTTTTGTTACCTGAGATCTGATTAACAGAGGGTGGCGAGGCCCCACTTTCGCTGCCTGCCCTGCCGAGAGTAACATTCCCTCTCAGGATGTTCAGAGTCCGCGCTTGGGCAGAGAGTTCTGGATACATGGTGTCCAGTATCTGCATGGAGTTCTCCTGTGAGGTAGTGGGTGATGAGGAGTTCAGAGCTGAGGGTAGTCTTCCTGGGACAGGAACAGCATGTTTTGGAGTTGCAGATCCAAACTGTAATGGGGAAGAGGGAACTCCTCTAGATGGTGAAGGGGTGGTCAGACAAGGAGATCTCTTTGCTTCATCTTGAAGACCTGACTCAAGAGAGGACACGGTTTGCTGCTGATCCTGAGAAAGTGGTCCCTCTGATGGTAACCAGGAAGGCAACTGCACACTGGGGCTAATCAGAGTGTGTGGCTTTCCAAATTTTGGAGGAGTAGCAGTCAGTGGCATAACAGCTGGAGGTAGCGGTGGTCCCATCGCCATACGAACATGTCCAATTGACTCTGGAGATGGGGTTGATGTAAGTGCATTTCTGGAAGCAAAAGCCGTAAGTGGTGATAGATTCACTTCTCTATCCATACCAGACAGTTTCACTGGATTTGGTACAGCTGAACAAACATCCTGAGGGTTAACGCTCGAGTCTTCTGCTTTTGTGTCAAGCTCTTTTGGGCCAGTAAAAGGAATACTGTCCGTCTTTTCAACTGTGGGCTTTAGAGCTTCAGACAGAGAGTTTTCCTCCTGTGCGTCAACGATTTGCAGGGTTTTTGGGGGAAGACTCACCAATTCATCTTTGTGCTTCTGTGCTGGTGCTGCCTCTTGGTGACCATCATCTTTGGGCATTTCGGGCTCAGAGGTGTGCTCTGTAATGGATTTGTCCTCTAAACTGCTGGCACCTTTCTCATTCTCAGGATCAGGTATAGTTTTGGATAATTCAAGATGGCTTTCATCATCAGTTTCGGAATTTGTTTTCTGAAATGTCTCTTCAGACGTTTCCTTTCCAACTGCTTGTGGCGTGCATACACTAACGCTGTTCATATTATCAGGGGAACTCTTTGGGCCAGGTTTTGAGAAAATCCCTCTGACTTTTCTCTTCAGACCAAAGAACTCCTCATCGTCTGATAGTTCCTCATGCTTTGAGGACCCAACAAAAGAAACACCATTGACTTTGCTACTGGAGGAATCATGTTCTTGTCCATTAACACTGTTCTGATTTTCACTGGTCTTTGAATCTCCTTCTTCAGTGGAGGCTTCTGGAGTCAAGCTGTTTGGGATTTCCTGCACTGTCATTTCTGACACTGTCTCAGAGTCTCTTCCTGGAATCTCAGAAGACTTTTCAGTCATATTTACTTTGTCTCCAGAATGACACTCAAGAGATGCATCATCATCAGTATCTAGGCGCTTGTGGTCAACTTGCCGTCCAGGATCTGAACTTTTACTGATTACTTCATTACAAAGTGCATTAGGTGATTCACTGCCAACAGACTGTGAATGAACACTGAGACGATTTTCCATAGCGTTCAGCTGTGATTCTGCTGTGACTGTAATTCTATCTGGTTTCATTGTGATGCTTTCATGTCCATTTTGTAAATCTGCTACTGCAACTGCACAGGGTAAGTTTTCCTTCACTTCAGAGGACTCTTCCACTTCCATCTCTTGGCTCTCTGACAAAGAGCTGTCAAGGACTTCATTAGCAGTATTATGAGGAAATGATGACATTTCTGTGTTAAAAAGATCCGATTTGACGATACAGCTAGGTGAGGAATTGACAGATGGAGTTACTACATCATCCTCCAGAGGGTTTGGCTCTGTAGACTTTGTTGATTGTTTGGCATCTTTGTCATTTGACAAAGAGTCCTCCTTTGGGCTGGATATTGATGGGTCACCATCCATCTTAGCCTGAAACAAATAGTATTTGGAAGTAATTAATGAATATTAATAGTATTTGGATTATTAATGTTTTGAAATAGAACTGTGCAAGGCAACTAAATAGCATATTTGACTCATCCTTGTCAAAGGCCTTCACACCAAGTGGGATTTATTTGGACACCAATAAATTTATTTGTACACAAAATGCAATGTTATTTTATACGTTTTTACAAACTTGAGCAGGCGACATAAACTCAATCAACCAATCACTGTTGTCACTGGAGATGGCAGGGCGACAACCAAGATGGTCAATCGGCTTTTTCCTACCAACTAGAACTTTTTATATAATCGTCTAAAGGATTAGTTCGATTTCTGCTTCATTGCCTGTGGTGCAAGCACTTACCAAAAACAACCAAAACAAAGTTGCAGGGAGGGGATGAAACCGTCTGTTACTTTTACTTTTCCAAAATGCAAAGGAACCTCCTCAAGGTCACTACTTGCCTGTATTGTGAGGAGCAAATTGTCTTTTTGCACTTGAAGACCCAAAAAACCACATCATGTTTTTTCCCTCAGTTGATTTTGTCAAACATTTACTGGCAACATGAACTCACTCGACCAATCACTGTGTCCCTGTAGCTTTGGCATAGTGACAACCAAAATCCCAGCAACTAGAACTTTTTGATAAACGTCAAACGAATTTAGTTTGTCCTTTGCTTCATCACATATGGTGCTACATCCCCATAAGCAGCTCAAATTGGGCTACAGATGTGAAAGCTATCTGTGAAAGCACTCAGCAATCTGAAACTAAAGTTTCAGCTCTTGAATGAGGTGGTGAAACCCTCTCTACTGCTTTCACCTTCCACAAAATGTAAAGGAGTCTGATCAGTGTCGCCGTCTGCCCCATTTGTCAAGAGCAAAGGACACCTTTTGGCACTTGACATTTTGGTTCCGCATACAGTGTATATACTTTTGATGCTGAAAACTGCAAAAATCTGAATATTTCATATTTTTGTCTTGTTTATTTGCACCACATTAGCTGTGTAATTGCATTAAAACAGAGCAAATATTTACTATCGATTAAAATCATCATTCAGTACATGGTAAAAAAAAATCTGAAATTCTGACAAGATTTAAACTTACCATTTCATCAGAAACATGCAGCGGAGACAAAGCTGCAGGTAAAGGCTTGAAGAAATCCAGAATGTCCCACAAACTGGTGCTGTTTCTCCAGCCATCTCTGTCTGATGAGTGATCATTATTACCATCATTATTGGCTTTGTCAATCCGTGCACCTCTTTGATTGAGCTCCTCTGATCCCAGGCTCCCTTTCTTCTTCCTGCCTGGGTTTTTGTTCCTTTGTACTTTACTTGGAGTGTTCTGTTCTTCGAATGAAGATTCAGACTTACTCCTCTCAGGAGACACTTTCCACATGGAGCTGGAGGTGCCTGGTGCTTGAGACTTCATCCCTTTAGCAGGGGTCGAGGGAGCCAACTGTGGAATCTGCTTTCTACAGGGACTGGCTGGCAGTGGTTGAAATGGAAGTTTTTGAAGTCTGATTTTTGAGAGGATGGTCAAGCGCTGATTGTCTAAGGTTTCTGCTTTAGAAAAATGAGTTTTTGAAGAATTTGTTACTTTTGGTTTGACCCAACGTCAGTTTTTAGGTAATAAAGATGAAATATTTTAAAACAATAATAATTACCATTGAAGTCCAACATTTCTGCGGTTTGGGGCAGCGGTTCCACACAATGCCAGAGCTCCTCCAAGAGCATTCTAACTTTGGCTGAATAAGAAAGAAAGATGAAAAAATTGAGTTCATACTTTTATAAGCATTTTATGGGAAAACAGGCACATCTCAGTTGCATGGGGTTATTTTTGTAAATAGCTTTAATCAAAAATACCTTTGTCAACTTTTGGCTCCAACCTGGTTTGTGTAGATGCACTTCTTTTCTCTGTTCCAAAAAAAACAAACAAACAAACAAAAAAAACAAAACAAAAACAAAACAATTTAGTATACAGTCTGTGCAGATACTTGACTTGAAAATGTGACATCAAAAGTCAATATTTGACTTTTACCTTTGTTAACTTCGTTTTCCAATTTCTCAAGTTTTTTCTGTAAGATTAAAACAAACACCAATGACCAAATGCATATACAGAGGTGTTATAGTTGCCACTGAAATTGGCTGTTAAGCAGTATTATTTAGTGGTAAATGAGAATTGAAAAAATAGGCACCTGCATTTTCCGAAGGTTTTCTTGAAGCACACCATTTTCTCTTTTTAGATCTGTGATTTCATTACTCTGTTTAAATTTTGTATCTGTTTATAAGCACAAAATGAGACAAAAGCAACAGTTGATTAGATCTTTCTACTTCTGCAACAACCTAAACCTTTTGTATTGTATTATAAACTATGGAGGATACAATTAATACTGACCTTCAAGTGCCAGCAGCTGATTTTCAAGATTACTTTTTCTGCAAAAAAACCAAAAAGAAAACACTTTAGAAGGAACACTTCATGTGCAACCTAAAGTAGCAGTTGTGCCTTTAATTTTACAAGTACTCACAGAATCAACGTCTTGGCATTCTGCAGTCTCAGGGTCTCCACCTCCTCTGCTGCCTGCTGACACATCCTGAGGGATTCCTATTGAAACAAAATGAACCAGAACTAGTTTAAAAGAAATTGATTACATTTAGAAAACATCAAAAATGTATTATTTAAGATACACAGCCAAAAGTCTGACCTGAGTCTTCTGCACATCTTCTTCTAGGTTTTTCTTCTCAGATCTCAGCTTCGTATTTTCTAGACTTTGAGATTTTGCTGCATCTGTGTGAGGAGGACCGGTAGGGAAAAAAAAAGTGAATTTGCAGTTCACTAAACCAATAGTTCAAGGAAAAAAAAAAAAGTACACAGCTTTCCTCCAAATGTCAGCCAATGGTTCTTCATGCTTCTTTAGTTTTAGACTGAAACTAATTAGGGATGTACACTGGTTAAATGTCCATGGTGCAGGCACTGAAATCACTATTCAAGTACTCGTTTCAACTTTACGTTTTAAAAAGGACTGTATGCATGCTACATGTACATCCAACATGAAAACTACCTTGCTGTGTCAATCTTCCTACTGTACATTTTTTGTGCTACTGCTCTTAACATCCAGATATAATATCAATAGTCAGAAGCACATCCCTAAAACTAACACAGCTAAAGACTCATTTATGCTCAATATTAAATACAGATACGGATATGGACAGAAGCCTCTGTCTGTACTCTGTTCATTTCATCCACATTTGTGCACATTCTCTGAAATCTTACGGATATGGATGAAACAGAGCAGTATCACCAGAAATGGTGGGTAAAATAGACAAAAGTATGTGGCATAGCTAAAAACAATAGCAGTGGCCATCTTGAAGTCAGAATTTTATTTGCACTTTTGTTCATTTTACACCAAACAAATGATGGCTGATCGTTTACATTTAAGATGAGGGACAAACATGATTGAGTTTTTTTTTATTATCACTTCAAACAAAGAATTTGTACAAATACAGTTCTGCTGTTTCCCTCTAAAAATCAAACACTGCATAGTACGGTACGATTTGAAAATTTAGTAGCGGACACAGACTATAATGGGCTAAAAATTCAGATAACTGATAATACTGGCTGTTATAATTTCATATTTTATAATTATAGACACCTTTTTTGTTCTAGTTAGTTCTCAATTTTCAACAGTCTTAAATAATAAAGTAATCTAAAATTTAAATAATACATAAATCAGGGTGCAGCTACTCAGAATCAGAACCCAGCAGCTATATAAATTTTAAAAAATGTTTTTGTGATTATTATGCTGAACATTAAATTTGGATACATTTTACAGGTTTTTGTTATTTGAACTATGATAGTGTCCTATGTTCAGATTCACTAGTTTAACTTGTATTGCTGTCATACAGTTAAGGTTTTCCACTAGCAAAACTCTCTAAAGTGCCCTGTCATCCAAACAGAGATTGAACCAGAGGCTGGGGGTTAAACCAGAGAATACAGGTATAAATCCTAGTGACAAAAAATATACACTTTATAATAACATATGCTGTATTTTTGGGAGATACTATAGTCCGACCAACACATCAGTCAATTCCTACTGTATAAGTCTTTGAGATGCTTTGGAATTCCACTCCAATCCAAGAGACATTCTAAATATTAAGAGGAATATTCGTAAATATTTTTACGGGCTTTACATGGTGAAACTTTCATGTACTTTTAGTTGCTTTAAATCTACACAAAACTAAATCACACTTGAGTAGCACAACGTAAAGCATCCTGCAACTCACTAGGTTATTAATTTTCTCCTCTCTTGACACCTCCCAAATTTTCATACACAGCTCAGATTCATTTGGGATCCAAAATTATTACGGAAGAGGAGACAGAGATGCAGTCAATGATGAACTTGTGCTTCTAGGATAGAATGAGGGAGGCATCACATACAGCCGTAATGGCTTAAATTTCAAAGGCTTAATACACACAGCAGGTTCAAAAATTATACATTTACAGACAGTCATAGACAGATATATCAATTTGTCGAGATACGTGTGCAATCTTGATTGGTTTTTAATTGGTTTGTGTAACTGTCAAGTTGCACAGAATTAATGTTACAGGCAACTCAAAACATTTAACTATGTGCATTAAAGTTTCACCATATAAACCCAACCTAAATCTTAAAACTCTTGAAGATTCTTAAGAAAATTCTGAGTAGTTCGTACCTTCAGCCATCCTGATATTGTCTTCCAGCTTCTTATTCCTGAGAAACAGAACATAAAATAAGCATAAAGTAAAAAAAAACAAAAAAAAACACAAAATCAAAGCAAAAATAAAACAATAATCTACAGTGAGAGAGCTAGAGGTGTCTCACAAAGCAAGTGTCTTTGAATTCTGTTCTCTCAAACTGTCCACCTCCTCAGATTTCTGCTGATAGGACTTCAGAGCAGCCTGAGAGGAAATCAGAACATAAGAACAAACATGCAACAACCCATGCTCCAACGTAGGCAATATGGCAAAGATGTAATATCTGAAGACATTTTCATGATACATGATTTACTTCACAATATTTTAATATAACGCACAAACAGTGCTACATTTAAAAGCTCCTCACAAAAACTATAGATCCAAGAATTTTTACTCAAACTTTCACATTCTAATTAAACAGGACTAAATATGGTCTCTTTTTTAAAGAAACATCAGCTTGTTAGTGTTCTGCAGTTGAATATCATTGACATCCACTATATGCATATGCAGAACAGTATACTGCGACATATGACGATAAATAGTGTCACAATGCCCTCCACTAGCGTTAACTTTGGTATTATTCTACTTAGGGATGAAAGTTTATCATGTATTTAAAAGAAGCGCTGAGATGGAGAGTTAAAGCAGATCACCTTTGCTTCTTCCAGTTCAACCTTTACTGCCTCAAAATCCACGATCTGCTTTTCTAAAGGGCCGAGTTTCAGCAGCACCTCGTCCAGCTGTGTGTGCAGCTTGCTGCTCTCTCTGCAGAGAAAAAGTTAATCCCATCTAAAATAATGAATGATGAAGCTGGCAATTCATTTACAGGCCATTTAACAGTCTGTCATTACAGTAAGTGATGTAAGATAGTTTTACTGGATATAACAGTAGATCATGGTGATTTTTATTAACTGCTCGTTCTTTGTTTAATGCTTTACTTTCATCTTTAATCAATTTCAAGTTCAACATTCAACAATTTCAACGTCTCCATTTGCCACATCTACAATTAATCTTGTTTTACAATGGCTAAACTGTACATGTTTTATTCAAATATGCTCAAGAATAAGAAATTTGTTTCCTTCAAAAACATAACGTGTACACACACACACACACACACACATTCATATACATACATATTACAATACGTGTGTGTGTATATATATATATATATATATATATATATATACATATGCATATATATATATATATAGTTTCAACATAATAGCTAAATACAGATGACTTAAGATGAAAAGAAAGTAAAGTCTACCTTTGTGATTTCTGAAGCTGTAATAACTTGTCAAGGAAAACTAACAGTTTCAGGAAAAACTAACAGTATCAGGAAAAAAATTTCAATTTTACCAAAAACTTACATTTTTCTGTAAGTCCATCATATTCTAATGTTCAATAAAAAAGCACTTCAAATATGCTTATTTTTATAGAACTGCATTCTGACTTACTTGTATCGTTATGTGCCTAAGCAGTAAATCCTGCAGTGACTTAAAACTTTAATCTCCTCATCTAATACTGTAAATAACAGACTGACCAAGAAGGCAAAAGGACATTACAGTTTTATAAACCCATAGTTTTTTAAAGGATATCATCACACTTCTCTTTGTACTCACTCAGGAGGTGGCTGGAACAAAAAACAACAAGTGTTTCCATGGTTACAATGACAAGTCACTCAGTTGATCAAAACAAGAGTCTGCAGGTCAATCAGTCTTCCACAATCACAGTGCACTGTAGAGCTGCACAGCGCAACACCTGTTATCATTACTGTGATACTGGCCTCTGCTACACTAATAGCACAGAGGGCTAAAATATACAAATGAGCTCCACAACGTTTTTCATTGTGTGCTGTGAGCATCCCGACCAATGAACATTCCAGATGAGTGTTTCCACTGTGAGCCAACAAAAGTAAATTATTTTGCTCACAATAATGCAAGTCAATCATTAATCATGTCACATTATTGAAATGATCTATTAGTGCGTTTCAGGTTACTAGCAAGTCTACAGCAAGATGCATCCATATTATGGCAAAGACTAATAATTTGCCCATAACATGCAGTTCACAGTATAAAGGTTCTCACTTACTCTGTGTCAATGATCTTCTGCTTCAATGTCAGCAAGGCAGCCATGTATTCATCCAGGCTCTGGAACATATTAAGATATGATAACAGAATTAATTAATTCAATTAATTAATTCAAAACAATACATGAAGTCAGCACACAGCATTCAGTGTATTCTGGCACTGATAACTATGCAGCTACGGCTATGATAGCACACAAAATGAACAAATCTGCATTATCTCCTCTTTTTACAGTGGGCAAAAAAGACATACTAAGAAAGAGGACAATACTGCTTATGTGTGCTGGAACGTTCCACACCTCAGCTCAGGAGTTGAGACTTCTCCAGGGATTTTTAATGTTTGTATGTAAATCTCTATCAGTAAAGGCCCCAAACTGGTTCTCCGCTATGCCTTGCCAAATTCACTATCAGCTGCCACAGTCAGTGTGTCCATTGGTCTATATATTTATTGTCTGGTGTGTGGTGTACGTTGCTCCACTGGCCGATTAGATTGAACCGCAGCACCATAGCAAAAATCAATGAATATTCTGCACAAAAGACAGAGCAACAACACTGTGTCAGCTAGGCCTGTCACGATCATGACATTTTGACGACTAACTGTCATGTAAGTAACTGTGATTAACACAAAAACTGGCTTTTCTAGTTTACTGTATGCATCTATTAAAGAGGATGTATTATGCTTTTTCTGTTTTTTTCCCCTTCGCATTACTGCGTTATATAGCTTTTTGTGCATGTAAACAATATGCAAAGTTACAAAGCTCAAAAGTACACGCCAGAGGGAGCAACTCTCTCCCACAGAAAACACTTTTCTCAGCTGCCTGAAACACCTCTTTGGAATTCCAGCCCTTTTTATGTGTTACTAGATGACATAATCTCATAACACAATCCTTACTGCCTGGAGGCCAGGAAGAGTTTGCTTTGACTTTCAAGTTTGGACTCTGGATCAAACTATAAAAATTGCCACAGTGGCATTTACAGATGCTCAGGAGAGAAGGGTCTGTCTGCAGACTGCAAGACAGGGGCGGAACATATATGGGTGGAACACCACTACTGCTTTCAACCGCTCTCACAGCTGACCTATCAGAACAGAGTATGTATGCAGTCCTGTTTAATGTGCTGCTGTTGTGTGTTGCACCATGAGGCCTTTTCGTTCCAATGTGTGCAAATTATATTGAAGAATGACAGTAAAGACACTCCCTGCATGTACCTCTCTGCCACAAATATATTTTAAACACATTTTGGATGAGAAGTTTTCGGGACAAAACTTTATCACAAAACTATCGTAAAACAGTCACGACTCACTCATCAGGTAGCATATTGTGATATATAAACAGAGAAATAAATAAAGCTTTCTGTGAGGAGCTTACAGAGGTACTGAACTCTTCAGACATCTGTCACTGTACACAATTCAGACACAGTACGTTTCTCCAGAACTGAGCATTTCACATCGAACTACTCTGACTGACTTTGTTTACATCTTAACTATGTAATAATTCAGAAATTATGAGAAATCGGTGGGGTTTCACCAGCTCCCCCTGTACAAACAGTTACGAGGGACCAGAGTGATGATTGTAATGAATGTGAAAGGAGGCAAAGAGAAACCAAACTTCAGTGTCGTAGTAAACGTGTGTGCTATCAGGTCTATATGCTGAAGTGCCATTCACTATTCACTAATTAGTGAACAGTAACAGTTAAACCGCGGTAAAAAGAAAACACGAGGCTGGAGTCACATTCTCACCCCTCGGCTTCTTCTTGGAATATTCCTGTTCCACCTTAAATGGTGCAGCAGTCACATTCTGGCGGCAACATTTAATGTGGAATGAGCAAATCAGAACAAGAATCTGGCGCGTGAGAATCTGACTTGAGGCTCGTAAAGTGAACTGACCCGAGTTAAACTGACCCGAGTTAAAAGAGCGCAGTTTTCACAGGTTCCAGCAGAGGCTTCAGAGGCGACTCCTCCGGCTTCGCTCTGCTTCTCTCCCGGCATCATGGTGGTCCACACGAGCCCCTCTCACCACCACACTGTCCACCAGCGCTTTGACTTCTCAAAAACGAACCAAAACAACACAAACATGTCACCAAAAACACACACACACCGACCACGTTGACTCAGGACCCAAAACACACGCCCACTCAATCACAGGACCCGGGCTGCCCGGCGCAGAAAAAAACGCCTGAGCAGAATAAAACCGCGCTGAAAAGTAAATATGAAGCTTCATAAGGCTCTACAGGACAGCAGCTAAACAACACTGAGACGAACAGCATGTAACTGAGCGGTAACACGACAGGTTCACAAACAAAAAACTGACTTCAAACCAGGCGATTCGTACAGGCGCCCGAAAGTAAATAAATAACTACAGAATTAGCCGTGCGCGCCCTCTAGTGGTCGATCTGCCGCGGTGACAGAGCCCTCCGCCATATTTTACCTGTTATTTTCTTTTCTTTTCTTTTTTCTTTTCTTTTATCATATTTCTTTATCGCACTCACTACAACAGAGTGCTATATAATTTGACTGTTAATATTTTATTCCTGTTACAGAAGTTTACCTCGAGGTTTGCACCTTGTTTAAAGATGGTTTACGTATGTATATCTCAGTCACTCAGTCTGCTCCGTTTACAGTCAAAGACTGGACGAGCAGCAGCTCGGTGGAGAGGAATCAGTTCGGTTATCAGTATATGCTATTTTAGTTCTTTTAACTTAATTAAAGACTGTATTCATTTCATTACATCATTAATATTTTTACATTTTGACAAATTTTGAGTGAATCAAAATGCTAACGTTGGTACAAACGGCCACCAGGTGGCGATAATTAGAGCTGTCAGCTATCGGTGTCTCGGCAACGTGGTCAGGTTTGGTTGCCTTGGTTACCTCCTCAACGGTAGGCCGCTCTGTAGAGCCGCAGCTCGGCTCCTCACTGATCACTCATCACTCATCATCACTGAGGATCGCTGAACTCTTCAGGAGCTGGATCAGTTTCGTCGGGGAACAGTTTAAACTAAAGATTCCTAGAGCGGGGTTACCGCACACTGCCAGGAGGACCCTCACATCACATAGCTACTGACTGACCATTCCACACTGCGGCCTTACAGTGAAAACACTGTTTAAAAAGTGTTCAGACCTTAGAGATTTACAAAGATTGTTATGGTCTATTTAAAGTAAACACACTGAGATAGCGATAAGCTAAATATATTTAAAAAACACCATTTATAGGTACTGTTTGTTGGGAGGTGTCTGTCCCAAACCCTGACCCCTAAATTTACACATTTACATTTAGTGTTATGATTGCTTTGTTAGTGACAAAATGGAATGTTCGATCACTAATTTTCTACATAATTAAACCCAGGATCACTCAAAGCAAAGGAAGGTTAGTCTGAAGTCCAGGTCAGGTGAGAATGATCCACATAATGCCGTGCTGGGACGGTACTGTAGAGAAGAATGTACGCTGACGTGAAGTGTGGTCCACTGAACTACTTTCCCAACAGGATTTTTCTTAAAAGATTCAAATCTGAAACTGAAACTGATTTCTCTTTCTATAAAAATGCAACCAAAGAAGTTATTAATCTGGTTTGGCAGTGTGCTCATACAAGCAAGTTTTGGTCTGATCTCCCTATTAGAGTTGGGTGATATGGCAAAATGTAACAACATGATACTTCAGGAAGTTTTTACGATACATGATGTGTCACTAAATTTATTTTTTCCGACATCTGATAAGTTAGAACAGAAAAAGTAGTGCCACATTTAAAAAATACTATCAGAAACTATGAATCCAATTACTATTCAACATTTCACACACTGCTGCACTAAATCCAAATAAACAGGGTTAATGATGCTCTCTTTCTAATCAAACATGCAGTTTAGAAGTGATTTTTAGGTATTGACAATATCCACTGTATTCTCAGAGAAGCATACAGTGACATACTATGATGTAATTCATCACGATAATGATAAATATTAACATATTTCCCAGCTCTACTCCTGATATTTGTCCAAATACTAAAATAAACATTTTTTTCTTCTTTTCTTTTCACATTTGTAGGCCCCATGGCCTCAATGTTCTTCTATATTGTTTTGTATTTCTTGGTCTACATGTAGAAGCTATTGGTGCTGTTAGCACTCATGTGGCCTTTGCTGCTTCCTAAGAGAGCGGTGCTTTGCTTTCACTACCTCAGTTATATTTATGCCAACTAGTAAGACTGAGAGGGAAGCCTCCACTTTTAGAAATGATTTTAAACCTGACACTGGAACATAATCATGTCTGTTTCATTTGCCCTCAAGTTTTTTTGGTATCGGCTCTCTAAAAGCTGTAATTCTTGGTAACAGCATTGTTCCATAAGATGCTGAATCGTTGAATATTTTGAGTTTATCCCATCTTGGTCAGAGAAGGGTGATGTTCTACAATTGTATGTATTAGTTTGGACACCCACAGTCAAATGACATGTTTAGTTTTTAAGTGAAAATAAGTCAACACACCCTCTACAATACTTATTTTTTTCTGCAATTTTTAGTGCACAATTCCCCGAATATATAACCCCAATTCCAAAACAGTTGGGATGCAGTGTAAAATGTAAATAAATGTAAATAAAAACAGAATGCAATGATTTGCAAATCTCATAGACCCATATTTTATTCACAATAGAACATAGAACACATATCTGATGTTGAAAGTGAGACATTTTACCATTTCATGAAAAATATTAACTCTTTTAGAACTTGATGGCAGCAACACATCTCAAAAAATTTGGGACAGGGTGCAGCATCCCCTCTTCTTTTAACAACAGTCTGTAAATGTATGGGAAACGAGAAGACCAACTGCTGGAGTTTTGGGAGAGGAATGTTGGCCCATTCTTGTCTGATGCAGGATTCTAGCTGCTCAGCAGTCCTGGGTCTTCTTTGCTAGATTTTTCGTTTCATGATCCACCAAATGTTTCCTATTGGTGAAAGGTCTGAACTGCAGGCAGGCCAGTTAAGAACCAGGACTCTTCTTCTGCGTAGCCATGCTGTTGTGATGGATGCAGTATGTGGTTTGACACTGTCTTGCTGAAATATGCAAGGCCTTCCCTGAAAAGACACTGTCTGGATGGCAGCATATGTTGCCAAAACCTGTATATTTCATTCAGCATTAATGGTGCCTTCACAGATGTGCAAGACACCCATGCCATGTGTACTAATGATCCCCCATACCATCATGGATGCTGGCTTTTGAATTGTGTGCTAATAACAAGCTTGGAGGTCTTTACTCTGGAGGATGCAGTGGGCATCATTTCCAAAAAGAATTTCAAATTTTGATTCATTGGACCACAGGACACTTTTCCACCTCGCCTCAGTCCATCTTAAATGAGCTTGGGCCCAGAGAAGGAGGCGACGTTTCTGGATCCTGTTTATATATGTTTTCTTCTTTGCATGATACAGGTTTAACTTACATTTGTGGACTGCACTGCGAACTGTGTTCACAGACAATGATTTCTGGAAGTGTTCCTGCAGTGATTTCCAGTACCGAATCACGCCTGTTTTCAATGCAGTGCTGTCTGAGGGCCCGAAGATCACGAACATCCAATATTGACCGTCGGCCTTGTCCCTTGCATACAGGGATTTCTCCAGATTCTCTGAATCTTTGATGGTGTTATGTACTGTAGATGGTGGGATATCCAAAGTCTTTACAATTTTAAATTGCGGAACATTTTTCTGAAATTGTTCCATAATTTTTAGATGCAGTTTTTCGCAGATTGGTGAACCTCTGCCTATCTTTGCTTCTGAGAGACTCTGCCTTTCTAAAATGCTCTTTCCATATCCAGTCATGTGGGTTAGTTGCAAGTTGCTCCTCCAGCTGTTTTTTATTAGTACCACTTACTTTTTGATCCTTTTGTTGCCCCTGTCCCAACTTTTTTGAGATGTGTTGTTGTTCACATCAAGTTAATGTTTTTCATGAAATGGTAAAATGTCTCACTTTCAACATGAGTAATCGTTTGTGTTGAAATGAAACAAACTGGATGCTCCAGGATCAAACATCTTTAATGTGTAGATGTGTTTTGAAATGGATTTGCAAAAATGGTGTTCAATGCCTGCTTTTACATAAGGGGGGTGAAGTTTAATGTTTGTCATTTTTCTCCGCTCTTTGGTCTTTTCCTAGCTTTCACTAGCTTTTGCTTCTTCAATAAGTTGATGACACATCACAGTACGTTTCCCCAAAACTTTAATCACTGTATGTGGTTGGCAACAGCTTATGTACATCCAAAGAGAGTGGTCTCACATCCATTCACTTAATTAAATGAGAAATAAAAACAAAACTACCTCAACATCTTATGACCCAGCTTTGTGCCTTGTAACTTATAAAGAAGCCTTTTTCCAATGAAAGAGGTGGTTCTTTGTCCCAGACAGTGTCTCTCTTAACTAACCTCATACATGTGCACCACATTCTCTTTTAAAACATTTGCCGTTGAGTCTGCGCAACCAGAAGAAAGTATTCCAGGAGAGCAGTGGTGTTACAGTTGATTTTATCTCCAGACTGCAGCCAGAAAGCCGTTAGGAAGCTGCGCGATACAGAGATGTGATGGGACCGTTTGGATGCTATAGGCTCTCCGTTGAATATACACTATCAAAGAGATGCAGCATGTCCATTGCACACCTGTCCGAAGCAGAGGCTACTTCAAATCCAGCCTCTGAAGTTCGCAGGTTTGATTAATCTGTTTTCCACACAGATGCTCTTTAACAACAGATCTCTTTAACAACCTTTAACCACTCATGCTCAATCTTTCGCTGCCCGTCTCACAAAGACTATTTTTTATATACATACACAAATGCAGTCTTATCCTCCCTTGTATGAAACACAGTGGATTTGCAGTCCACAGACCAGGCTGTATCTATCAGGTCTGTTCTGTCTCCGTGGCGACAGTCTCAGTCATCAGCGCTCTCCAGGATGCTCTGGCTCAGGGCCAGGTCCCAGTAGTGCTCCGTGCCATGCTTCTTAAAATGCTCCCGTGCCATGTTCTCCGTAGGACACTGCTTGAACTTCATGTCCCCAAAACTGCGCTCTTTAGCTGTACCCTGAGAGAGAATGATCAGGAGAGAGGGAGGAGAAGACAAAGAGGTAATGGGTAAGTAAAGAACAGAAAAAAATCTCTCTCTCTCTTAATATATATATACACACACACACACACACACACACTATAGCGATACCACCCTAACTTTGCACAAGGAGGAAAATAAAATGAACAAGCATTGATGCCAAAATGTCTAAATGATCCATCAACACTAAAAACCAGCCAGTACAGTAAACTGTCTGTAATAATAATTTGCTATACACACACGCATAATTATGCACTAGCCCAGATGCTTACCTCCCAAACCAGTGTGCACTTGTTGTGCTTCTTTGATCCCTCTTCGTCTGAACCATCAGGGTCTGACAGGAAATTAAGGAGTCAAAAGTTAAGAAGTTAACTCCTGAAGGCTAAATCTCTTTAACCTGACAGCAGCTTACAAAGAAGATACTAGTGAATCATTTCAGGTATTTATTCAAAGAAGAACAAATTAGGAAGAATAAAGATAGGTAAGCTACTAAATATGACATTTTACATCCCTCCTCCCATTTCGCATCTCTCACCTTCTCTCTTTGAACTGGGCTCGTCCCATTTGATCCTGTTCAGCATCAGCCTCTTAAACTTCTTTTGGGATTTGGGTCCTGTAAGAGGAAATATAATTTCAGTGCACAAAGTCAAGAAAACCATCTGTGCTGAATGTGGATTAATTTCACTGTGGTCACGCTGAACATTGCTATTCAAAAACAGAACTAGTATCTTATTTCTGTGCTTGACCCGTCCTTGTTTCTCTTTTTCTCTCACCTCCCTCCACCACTACGATGTTGACATCTTTGTGCAGCACCACGGTGCCTGTGAGGTAGAGCTCGCGTGCATTGGCCTCCACTTTGAACTTCTTGGCTGGATTATACAGATTTCGGATCCTGCCGGCAGGGTGGGAAAGATCATGACAGAAAGAAAAAGAGCAGATTAATTGTGGCGCACAGGACTGCACATTCGAGGTAAGTGTGCCTCGTTCAACTTGACTTCTCATAGAATCTCATCCGCAAAGGGCCAGTGTGGCTGCAGGTTTTCATTCCAAACAAGCAAGAGCACAACTGATTTCACTGGTTTAATCAATTGGTCTCAGTTTTCAAATAATTAATCATGTGATCTCCTGCTTTGTAGGAATGAAAATCTGCAGCAACACCAGCCCTGGAACAGGAAGAGATTATTGTCCACTGTCTCTATTGCAGGTTTCCTCCCAACATACTGTTAGAAAAAGCTTTCAGCATTTGACAGTGTTGAACAAGTGTCCCCAATGTTCAGATGAGTTATGAACAAAATTATGAAGATATAATTCCTTATGGTTTCCCACAGACATCTATAGCTACTTCTTGCCAAGGGGCGATATAACCTATAATCCTGATTTTATTTATTAATAAAATATCATGCTAATTACTTTTGGATATTGCCCAGAACTAGCAAGCATATCTACGTATTCAGAGCACAGGCAAACAGAATATCACATCAGCACATACTAATCAAATCACAATGCTGAATTGTGGAAGCATGTTTGAACAATTATCTGCTGGTACCAATAGGAACTATTTATAGGAAGGCCTTCCTCCGTGTATGGACACATTACCTATAGACAGCAATGTGGACTCCCTGACTCAGATCCTCCCTCAGCTTCTTTACTTTCTTCTCCTTCCTCTGTTCTGCTGTGAGCTTACGCGCTGCGTTCGCCTCTTCATGGGCCCTGCATAGCCACAAGAAAAATACAAGCCATTAGTGCTTACTTCTGTCTGTGACTGATGACTAATGCAGTGTTTGAGTGAGTACAGTTATGCGACACGTTCCACGCTGGAAGTGCGCGAGAGCTCACTTTTGTCTCTTGGCCATCTGTGCTCGGACGTGGGCCTCCACCTTCGTAGGATCCTGCACCGCCTCCGTCCCCAGCACACGCATCAGATTAGAGATGCGCACTGCACAGACAGACAGACAGACAGACAGACAGACACACACACACACACACAAAAATCATGACACTGGCTCACTGATTCTTATGCCTGCTTAAAAACAAAAATAACTTCTAACAAAACAGATTTTGTCCCCCACTCTCCACCATATACTCTCATTTGACCAACAATATTGGTCCAAATAAGAAGGTATACAAAAGTAACGCAGGACAGTTCACAATTTCACACATGTTGGAGTAGTTCAATGTCTTTGTCTATAACAGGACCAGCTCCTCTCCAAATTAAAAACAGCAAACCAGACCTCCGATCAGATTAAAGCCCGCTATAGATTGCACGATACAAACAGTATACCTTTACTGTACATCGCACTGCACAAGATCTTGCAAACGAAAATACCATGCCATCCTGTGCAAATTCAGTTATGCGACAGGTCAAATTACACAACAAAGATTTTCTGATGGCAGATCTACAGTCCAAGAAAATGACAACATTCTGTATGCACCTCCTTTTTTTGCCAAACATCAGAGCCACACAACCAAGATTCAAGCTCCCTGCATAACATTTTGCACTCCTTAAAGTTTATCATAGGCTGTCTTTGGTCACAAAGGCACTAAATCATCCACTATGAAAAGTCATTAAATGTTAAGAAGCATCAATTTTAACTCACAATCAAAGAATTCTTTAATCATTTGTGATTTTATCTGTAACAGCATGATTGCCACAAAAATTGTACATCGTACCTGCCTTAAGAATAAAAAGGCATCCTGGAATTCTTTGGACCTTATTGCCCATTAAAGTAGTGCTACTCAGGGTTATCTGCCAAAATGTCAGCGGTCCCAATCAAACATCAGGTAAGTACTTAAAAGGACTCATGACTTCACCAGCAGAAACTGAATAAACTGCATCACTGTGGCTGTTTGATTTCTCCACTCTGTTCTGCAAACCACTCTACCTTTGGGTTCTGGTGGCGGCATGAGACCAAGTCGGACCTTCTCTTGAACCTCTTTCTGCCCCTCTCGACGCGTCTGCCGCCGCAGCTTCTTCTGCTCCTTCTTTGTCAGATACACACCCAGCGTCACTGGTTGGTCTGGGTCCACTGAGACAGAAAGCCAGAGAGCAACAGAACAGTCAACCAGTAAAATATGGACAATGAACTGTCAGCACTACCAGCCATACTAAAAAGCAACTGAGATAATCCTAGATGTACTAAAGCAGGGTTTCAAACCCCACCAGGACTGCGGTACTGCTCAGTTAAGTGATGAAATTTAATGGATGAATGGCTTGGTAATTAAGACAAAATCAATCAATCAGTGGTCTGCAGACTCTATTAGAGACTGCATTAAAATACCTGGAGGGGCCATTTGGGCTGGATGCTCCACCAAATTAGTGACCCCATGGAACTCCAAACCATCAAATACTGTCTCGGCAGAACTATAAATAGAAGAGACAGTTTCAGCGTAATGGAAAGGACTGTCAGGACTTTACTGCTACTATAACACAAAAGCAATATTTTTTCCTTTTTCTGGCAATCAAAATGGAGCTGCTTTGCTGCAGCAGTTAGTAAGGGGCTGCTTTAGCAGTGGCAGGTTGCTTACAGCTCTACGTTGGAGGGCAGGATGTAGGAATCCCACCACTCGATCGAAGGCACCTCTCCCTCCCCAAGCTCCTTCTTGGGGGCGATCAAAGCCAGCTTGGTTGAGGCCTGGATCCCAGTTTTCTTAGCAGCCTGTGCAATTTCCATCTGCAGCCTCTCCAGCTGAG
Source organism: Colossoma macropomum (assembly GCF_904425465.1). Lineage (NCBI taxonomy): Eukaryota > Metazoa > Chordata > Actinopteri > Characiformes > Serrasalmidae > Colossoma > Colossoma macropomum. The sequence continues at coordinate 31,476,594 of NW_023494785.1, read as the reverse complement.
TCTGAGAGAGAAAGACAGAGACAGAGAGAGAGAGCGTGAGAGACGCACACTTTGTGTATGATTTGCCTGATCCAAAAAAAAAACCAAAAAACATCATATATGTTCAAAAAAATCTGGTCTTGTCTATTCCCAGTACAGTCTATAAGCGGGCGTAAAAATGGGGGCTGTGCCTATCAGTCCAACCCACCTTTGTGCGTATCCTCTGGGCTATTTTCTCAAAGCGACCTTTCTCATGGAACTTAAAGCCCTTCCTAGGTCTCTGTGGTGGTGCTACAGACATCCGAGGGTCAAAGTAGGAGGTGGATTCAAGATCATCAGTAGGCTTCTCCTTCAGCTGCTGCCTAAACTGCTCTCTCTTCACTGCCCTAATATTAGCTAGCAAGGAAGAGGAATAAGAAAAAGAGAAGGTTGGTAAAGGTAGGACAGAAAGGAAGGCTAAAAGTCTTTCAGTATCTTTCATTTTGTGTTACCTTTGAGAGTGGGCATACGGTGTGTGAGTTCCACTTCCTTGCCACTGGCATCAACAGTTCTTCCAAGCTCGTCCAGAATGAGGGGTGTTGGCTTCGTGATCTCACGAGCCTCAACTTTACTATAAAAACACAAACACAGAGAACTATAACAACAGCTGAATTCTTACAGTTTGATGAGACTATGTAAGAAAATGCAGATTTGATCTCATGTACACACATCTCTGTGTGTATTTTTCACTCCATCAAACACTCTTTCTTACGGTGGTGCAATCCCCATGGCGTGTAGGTTGGCTAGCGCTACAAGGTTGTGTGGTCCCGTGTTGCTCAAAGTCCCCAGGATGCCAGGCTTCATGGCTAGGGTGGACTGGATCTTAGCCTGGAGCTCAGCCGCCTTGCGGGCCTTCTCAATGGCATCATTCATGAAGCTAGCAGCCTGGGAGGGGGCGATGGACTGAGGCGTTCCCACTGAAGGAGCACCCAGGCTGGGTAGAATGGGACGTGAGGCAGGGGTCTCTGGCTGGGGTGGAGCCAGCGGCAGTCTAGGCTGGGAAAGGGAGAGAGGAGAGACACTAATCACGTTTGACTTCTTAATATCAAGACTAACACTTCGATGGACAAGACAGGTTTGGGATACATATTACATAAGAGTGCCATGAACCAATTATGTCTCCTACCTGAGGGACAGAAACTGGAGCTACAAAACTGAGCTGCTTTTTCCTCTCCTCAATCTGCCGCGTGGCTGCTTCCATCATCTGCTTTATCTGTGGACAAAACCAAGCTCACTTAGCAAAAACGTAAAGAGGCAGCTGCACTACTTTAATCAATGTTTCTTAAACCAATCATACAATGCAGAAGCAAAGTACAGCTCTCCAAGTAGTTTTCAGATAACTAATGCTTTTTCTGTATTCAACATGCATTACCTGCATCTTGGTGAGCATTCCAGGGCTCTCTGTAGGAGGTCCAGGTAGGACTTCTGGCTCCTCAACCTCCTCAAAGCGAGGCACCCTCTTCTTTTTTGCTGCAACTTCACCACTCTCTGCATCCTTGCCCCCTTCCACTTCATCACCAAATACATCCTACAAAGAGAGAAAAAGCATGTTTCATTTAAGGGCCAGATAATAAATGTCCAGTAATAACTGCAATGTGAAGACTGCACTAACTTAGTTTAACTTGAGCTGACCATGATTTAAGCAGAGCACAATTAATTTTCCACAGTTGTAAGCATCCACAATCATATGCTAACATCATATACAAAATAAGAACTGGGTATGCTGAGGAAAATGTATTAAAATTAAAGAAAGCAGAAAGCACACTGGGACACATCATTGGTCTTACAAAAAAGGGGCTAACTCTTGACATGTTATAACAGCCTTAGAGGGTAGATGTGAGTAGTGTTTGTTCATTTGAGTTTGAGCTGTTTCTGGCATCAGTTGGGGAACCAAGTATCAGCAGCTAGGACTACTTTAGGCTTAAGTATATCGTATCATACTTCAAGAATGCATTGTTATGGGTGTGACTAAGAAGGAAGAGGTGGCCCAACTGTAACTAGGCCATCTACAATAGCTGCCATTAACTACAACCAACAGCTTAAACCATTTCTTAGTTCTCAATGTTACCTTGACAGACTAACATGTCGGCACATCACCCACTGAGGAGAAAAGGTCACCACCATCTACTGTTGCGCTAGTTCGCTCTGGTGTTAGGGTTAGTTCATTAGCTTAACTGAATGGAGCCCTGATTACTCAAGCCTTTTCTAACACAAGAATGTACTGTGTTAACGCAAAAATTCAAATGCGTCTCTTTTGCTGGAAATCTTTTCTTTGTGCTGTATGTTTTTAGCCTGCCGGTACCAATGCACCTGTGTAACCTTTTTGTGTACTAGGACTAAAAACATTAATATACATCAATATCAGCCAAAGCTAAAATTAAATCCCCATGGTTAAACGAATATGTTTTTTTGATACAAAAAAAACTGAATGTACATCTCTAAGAAGCAAGTCTATCCAACCACCTGACACAGTCAGAGAAGTGTTTGCCTTGGCTTTCTGAATACATTTTGGGTAATTTGATTATTTTCCATAATGATTTATTCAACATCATTACCACAAACTACCAAAAATAAAACAGTTTTATAAACAACACCCATATCAACTTATATAGTCTGGGTATATCAGACCTTCAGCTCTCTCTTGCGGTTCTTCTCTCCTGTACCCTTGTTGCCTCGAGAGTTCTTACTCTCCTCCAGGGCCTCAAAGAGTCGCTCCACAAAGCCACTTGCAGAATCATCGAGAAACGGTCTCAGCTGATCTGAGAGAGGGTGAGAGGGGGACATTTCACTGTTAAATGAGATGTTTATCTTGTTGACCACAGATGACATCTCTTAATGCAGGGATGCCCAATCCTGGTCCCGGAGTTCAACTACTCTGGGGATCCAAAACACCTGGCTCTGAAGGATGCCTCTAAAGGCCTTCATTACTTGGATCAGCTGTGCTAGACTAGGGTTGGAGCTAAACTCTGAAAGATGGTAGCCATTCAGGACCAGCTCTGAACACTCCTCATTTAAGGCATCTACAGACCAGAGCTACAAACTGACAGTAAACCAGTTTACATGGAAACATAGTCACACACAAATAAGCCCCCTTTCACGCATGTGCTTTGACTTGAAATTGAACAGTAAATAAAATGTTTAGTTTAGTGCAGAGCTGAAATTAAAGTTGATACAGCTGACAAAGCAATTTACCTCCATGTGACCTGGAACAATACCTGGGAAATCACTGGAAGGGTTAATGTATGAAAAGACATTGAATAATATCTCTTTTTCTTTTCTAATACTGTTACCTGTACTGAAACATTTAGCAGGCGCTCTTATCTTCACACTGACATACTACCCCACAGGAAAAAAATACACAACTAATCTCACATCACACCATGTGAGAGTGTGATATTTTAGACTAGATTTTTTTCCAGACTGGATCAGATTTATCTTTGTTTTCCCTCGAAATCCCATATAACATTTTCTTCGGTTATCAGCCTGGTACACCTGGTATTGGATCATTGCCATCTCTACATAATACACATACAAGTTCATATATTTCCTACCTGTTGTCTTTCTTTTGTCCAGCCCCTTCCCTACACAGTGCAGAGCTGCAGTGACCACAGTCGGTTCTGAGAAGCCAAGCACCTTTTTTACCGTCCGCTCCACCCAAGGCCGCAGCTCCTCAACCTCCCGCTTGGGCAGCGACATGCTGGGAAGAGCTCTCTTAAACACATCACACAGAGAACACTGTTAATCTAGGCTTCCTCTCTACACACTCAGCTTATGGTCAACACAGAGACACTGTTAACATGTACTGTTACAAAATAGCAAAGATTGCCAAGCTGGTAAAGCTTTAATTTCTCCATGTCTTTACACTCACAGCCCAGCCCTCTGAAACAGAGGTGTCCACTCTTATCTGCAAAGGTCGGTGTGGCTGCAGGTTTTCACTGCAACAAAATAAGAGCACACTTGATCAGTAGTTTGAAGACTGAGACTGACTGGTTAAATGTGTGCTCTTTTTTTAAACGAAACCCTGCGTTTATACCGGCCCTTTGCAGACAAAGCTGGACATCCCTGCTCTAAACATACACCTTCACAAACAACTCAGGATCAACCAACATCAACTGAACAGATCAGATCACAATATCAGCCCACCTGATCAGAGCGGTCAGGTGTGTGTTCGGGTAGGAGCTGTTTATAGAAAACAGATCTCCTGGGACGTTTGGTCACTTTAAGATGTAGGAGTCCGAAGCTCAGAGAAGAAATGTTTCTAAATGCGCGGCGAGCTCTGGTCGGTCAGCCGCTCCCCGCAGCGCTGCGGACTTTTACTGTTCGCAGTATTTGGGGGGGATGTTTATTGTGGGGAATTGACTGATCCACGGCAACCAACATGATTGTGTTTGAACTGCTGTTGCCTGCCTTCCTTTCTGGATTAACACAAAATCCAAACCCCTGTCCTTTATTAACCCCATTACCTCTCTCTGATAGCTAATGGGGCTTTATATTACAAAAATACGTAAAACTATGAAAACAATGAAGACGTAAAGTGTGCTGTAACCCCACATCAGCAGTGCTATCAACACATAACCTAAGCGTTACCCTACATTTAAGTCCACGGATGGCTAAATCTCTAACATACTAATCTTTCTATTAGTTTTAAAGTAACGACAGAGTTTTTGATCTAAAAACCAGCCCATCATTATCATTATAATTTACCTGAGCCGTTTGTAACAGGCCAGCAAACACTCACACTGTCTCTTAGCTAACATGCTAACAAAGGTATTTAACCTACATTCTACTCGTTAATACTGTTATTATGGTCGCTGTGCTCATTGTTCCTCGTAGTAATGTCGGTTTCGGGTGTTTTAGCTGTGTCTAACCGCTCTGAGCAGAAATGGCTCGTTAGCCCGACATTAGCCAACAGCGCTCCACGCCACACACCAACAGCGCAGCTCTTCACAGACTTCACCTCACTTACCAGCTAGGTTTTCTTATGTTTCGACGCCAAATCAAATCCGTTCTTGTAATACTGAACACTTGTCGATGAAAAACACTGTTGACGAACGCAGCTTGTTAAAAACGAGAAGAATTTCACCAACTTTCTTGTTGCCGCTTCGTACAGAAAACGTTGAAATGAGTCGGAAGCTGAGACTGAGTGGTTCCGCTCAGAGAAGCCGCACTAGCGCCCCCTGCTGCCGAGGAGCTCCACTGTCACCAGGGCAACGCCACAGGTTTTTCAAAATTTCTACATGATGAAATGATGAAATTGAAATGTACACAAAGTCATTCAGAGTGGTTTGGTGTGGAATTCTCCATTGTAGAGAAATTTACCAAGTCAGAATTGTTCACAGTGGTTGTGATAGGAACCAGACGTCTGAAGAGTTTAATGCCTCAAAAAACTGTGGGGGTCCTGTCCATTGAAGAACAGGGTAAAAGGGGGCTAACAAAGTATGCAGAGAAACAGATGGACTGCAGTCTGTACAGTCAAGTGCACCTGTATGGTAAGTGGAGCTGATAAAATGGCCAACGAGTGTAGATACAAGGTAGGTGTACCTAATAAAGTGCTCGGTGTGTCTGTTATGATCATACTTTTACATACCTTACAGTGCAGGACCAAAGCTGTTCTATTTCCATGTCAGCTGCATGGGTTTTTAGGCTATTTGATGAGGATTTTTGACAGTCATTAGGCTTTATCCTCTCTCTTCATTTGTTTAGCACTATTTAGCGTTGATGCAATTACCATGCATTTGGATTTGCTACTTGAAACTTGCAGTTCAGCACAGGTTGGTGATTTTCAAGCTCTAATACAACTTATTTTAATAATTAGTATTAATACTACTTATCATGAAGGATTAGGTAATTAGATGTGTTGCTACAAGGCAAACAGCATGTACTGCTTCTTGGGGCTGCCCTGCTGAAAAAAAACAGCATAGATCAGCATGCATTCCATGCTGATCTGAGCTGGTCTAGTGCTGGTTTAGCTAGCACCTAAAACAAAATATAGACTTGTTTTGCTGGTGATCAACCTAATAACTTCCATTGCTGCTGACCAGCATACCAGCAAACACAATATGCTGGTTTTGCTGGTGACCAGGTATGCTAGTCTATGTTGGTTTGTCTATAAAGATGTGGTCCTCCACAAGTAAAACTGGAGACCCCCCATCATTCGTGGATGATTTCTGGCCATCAACTTTGTTGATGTTGATGGCAGATCAACTGCCTCGCAGCAGGAACCAAGAAGGAAAATCATCAGAAAATGAGCAAATTAAGTTCTGAATTGCTAATGTAATTTTGTTAGAAGATTGACGGCCAACTGCCAGGCTGTTCACTCTGTAGGCCATAATAGCTTTTGCATTCATTATTGTAGTAGCATATCTCGTCCACTAGTTGCCAGTCACTCACTAGCAGGAGCTGTTGCAGTGGAAACAGAAAAGTCCTTGTGAGCGAGTCCTTGGCTTTGTGAATAAATTTCGGTTCTTATTCTCATAGTAAACGCGCCCAGTGACTTTCAATAGATTTCAGTGGCACATGAGAGCACATGAGATCAAGCAATTAATCTGCTGCACATTCATCATTCATTGCACCCCTCCCTCCGTCTCCCTCTGATGTGGGTCATGTGGTAGCGGTAGTAGTGTGAGCAGGAGTGCTGAGCCTAGGGCTAGGCTCCTCATTCTGCTGAATTTTACACTCCTCCCCTCCCCTCCGTACCAACACACTGCAGGATTTTTTTTCTTTCACCACACCAGGCCCACTCCACATCTCCCTCTACTGTACCCTCCCCAGTGACTCTCTGCTGTACCACAGAGCGCACACTCGTCACGCTGTAAAAACAACAACATCCTTGCCGAATCCATGCTGTCTTATCAATTATTTTTTTTAATAAATACAGATACAATACAGTAAAGATGTTTTGGGTGCTTCATGAATATTTGTGTCACTCTGTTGACTTGAACACTTGGAGATGTTAGGTTTTCTCATGCTTGTGTTTGTATGGGTGGGATAGTTGGAACATGTGTGTTGTTTGTAAGCTTTGGTTATAGCCTCTAAATTTCATTTTGAAACCAATGTGTATGTATGTGTAAGTACATAACATTTAATAAACAAACAGACAAACAAGTCATCAGTACCTGACCTCATTAATGCTCTTGTGACTGAATGCAATAAAATCCTCACAGCATTTTTCCTACATCTTGCAGAGGTCTTCAGATCTGGTCCTTCGATCCAGGCTCCATTCCTGTATTTTGCACTCACTGGTAGGTATGACACAGAGGTGGTCAAATGGGTACAACATCAACATTTCAGTGCCAAATGCCAGTAATTAAAAAATATAGGACCAAAAGAGGGATTCAATGTCCAGATATGAAGACCTCTGATTAAAAGCCCTCCCAGAAGAGTAGAGGCTGTTACTACAGCAAAGGGGGAATAGATGACCCTTGATTACAGAAGAAACATTGGATGAACAGGTGACTCCAAACTGACGTAGCAATATAAATACAGGCCGGTGACAAATGAAGAAAATCCAGCACATCGTGTTGTAGTAAGGTGTTTGGCCACCACGAGTTGTCATACTGCTTCAGTGCACCTTCACATAGGTTCTATAAGCTGCTGGAACTGTACAATTCTTCCGAACTATATTTCTTTTGTTGACGTTTTGATGGTGGTGGTAAAGCACTCTAACACATCAGTCCAAAATCTCTCATCACTGTTTACTTGGGTTGAGATGTGGTGACTGTAAAGGCCATAACATATGACTTACATCATTTTCATGCTCATCAAAGAGAACTCAGAGAACCCTCTTGTCCTGTGGACGGGGCATTGTCATTGTGGAATGGACCACTACCATCAGGACAGAAATGTTTCATCAGAGGACAAAAGTAATCAGTCAGAACAACTTCATATTGATTTGCAGTGACCCTTCCTTCTAAGGGGATAAGTGGACACAAACTATGCCAGCGAGATGCCCCCCACAGCATAACAAAGCCCCCCTCACTACAGGGGTCAAGCATTCAGGCCTGTACTTTTGTCGTATGCCACACATGCATTCGCCTTATCACTGATCTCTGTAGACCTGGTCTATGATTTTTCACCACTGAAATTTCAAATGTGCAATCATCTTTGTAATGAGTGGTTTATGCACTGTAACCCTACTATAATATCCCTCTCTATGTAGTTGTGGACAGATAGTCCTTGCTGACCAAGACATTTTCTATCACCTGAGCTTTTGTGACTGAAGCTCCTGCCATCTGTGCCTCAACAATGAACTCTTTTTCACAGCCACTTTTCCTTTTGCCATTTCAAGAAATGAGGACATCTGGGACTGTTCTGAGTGTTTATACATGCCACAGAGCATGGTAGAACATTAACTGCTTAATTAAGTGCAAAATCCTGACAAATTCCACCTCCGTTAGTTACTGTTGCTGCGTCCGTTAAGCTTTCAGCTCAGGCCACGTGGTAGTATCTGTAACACTTGCGCTAAAAGATTAAAAGTTCAGTGGCACAGAGGAAAAAGCACATAAAGGAAACACTCCTTTTATTAAAAATACACCGCACATGCATGTCTCTTCAACATAATCATTTTGAGATTTGACAAAATATGAATGTAGGCCAGTTTAAATCACAAAAAATGGATTCTGGAGACCATGTTTACATCACTCAAACCAGAGAAATCTTTTAGTGACTTGATGTTAAAGCTGAAAATTTTCAGTTTTAAAATAGAGGAGGTTTGAGCAAGAGAAGCATGCCCTTTCAGATGAATTAACACTAGAGTTAGTGCTAAAGCTAACACTGAAGCAAAGAAAGCTCATTTTAATATTGTTCTGAAATTTTACGCAGACATTATTTTAAACATGAGGGTTAGCAAACACATAAGCATAGATAAAGTTTAGCTGACCTCAGAGCTGCCTGTTGATAGTTTTGACACTGAGCTGTGAGCGTAGTCTTCTACACCTTCCAGATGATCAGGATAGTGTGTGTCTGAATGATTTGTTCCTCAGTAACACCTTTTAACTACCTGTTAGCCAATAATTCAAACTAATTTACTGGCAGGTTTGTGTAAAGCTGCAATATGTAAGATTTGTTCTTAAAACTGAAAGTACTATTACTGACTGAGGACGAAAAAAACACTAAAATAAAGTGTGCATGCGCTGTTGTGAGTCACCTTGTAAAGCCAGACAAAATATTTTAAAGGTAAGAGGTTTCATGCTTTTTAAGCTTTCGGACCACGTCTTTACATGTTATGTATTGTATGTCACACTTAGTGGCTCAAAAAGAAGGTCGATGTTTAGGCCTCAAATGCAAAATCGACATTATACTGATAAAGATATGATGATAATAGTAGATTATTCACTTATATTCTTGGAAGACACAACATGCACCAAGTGTTGACTGAGTTCTCTGTGAATACTCTTTCAACATGCTCACCAACATTAGATTCATTTGCTTGAGGAAGGTGTCTGAAGCACAAACGATGTTCTTCCTCACATTGCTTGTGTGGAATTTATTGTCTTTTCTGTTTCAGTTTTAGTTATTTCCTTTATATTCTTTCTCATTTTAACCCCTTAAATGCCCACGGCCCACCCTCAGACCTAAAATTTTATTACAAACTTCTATAACCTAAGAATAGCTCAACCAGTTTGAATTGTAATCCACATAATTATTGAATAATACGTCTTAATATGTAAAAAGCCTGGAATTTTTAGGGGGTTACATTATAGAGCTCACCAATAACTGATCACTGGGCTAGCAGATGTCTACCTCAACTATTGATTGTAGGCGTCCTGACTTCACGAACAGCTGCTTGTATATGTTTACAACAAAATGTCTATTGTCCCGACACAATCCTTAGCAGATGTACCAATAGCTAGTAGATCTAATGAGTTTTGTTGGAGTAGTGCTTAGAAATTGCTGTGAAAATGTGCATATTTTTCAGTGTTTATGCTGTTTTCACAGATATGCATTATACATGCCCCCCCATACCACTGACAGACATAGTTTTTTTAACTTTATGCTGGTAATAGTCTGGATGGTCTTTACTTCTTTGGCCCAGAGAACACAACACCCATTATTTCCATGCAACAGACTTTTTTGGTATTGGTTTTGTACATAGAGCTCAATAAAGTACAATTGGTGCAGGAAATTGCATAATGCAAAAGAAGAGCAGCAAAAGTGATGACTGTTACAATCTTAGTAGACTAAATTCTGCAGTTTCTTTCTTTTCTTCTCTCTCTCCCTCCCTCGCTCGGTACAGGGTTAATGACTGGCAGTGTGGACAGACCAGAGTACTGTGTGTGTGGACAGTTGGGGTTGGGCAGTGCTTCATCAGTCCGCACCCTTCCCCCACCCACTCTGACAATTATCCTAACAGTTTCTCTCCAGAGTGATTCTGAGTGAAAGAGTGTTTTCTTTGTACTACTCCAGTGTGATGCATGTGTACAGTTATAGTGTTAATAGATGACTACATGTACTGTGTGTATGTTACATTAGCATAGCTGTGCAAATGTGTGTGTTTGTGTGTTGATGCACATGTGGAGCGCACAAGAGTGTGAGTGTAAAAGGGTTCTCTCTCTCTTTGTGTTTACACTCAGCACGATGAACCTGTGACCTGTTACATAACTGAATGGTATGTGTAACAGTGCAGCTCCTCTCGGTCCTCTTTAACCCTCAGACTGAAGCAGCTCACGCCACTGACACGCTTTCACACTGTCACTCATCCATTCATCCACAGCAGCAGCTCGGCTTTAGTCCCAGCTCAGCTTCAGCGTCCTTCTTCATTCTGACTGTCTCTGTGAAGGATAGGTGCTCCCTCTCTCTCTCTTTCTTTCTCTCTCTCTCTCCCTCTCTCTCTCTCTCTCTCTCCCTCCCTCTCTCTCTCTCTCTCTCTCTCTCTCTCTCTCTCTCCCTCTCTCTCTCGCTTTCTTTCTCTCTCTCTCTCGCTCTCTTTTCCTCTTTCCCTTTCATCTTTTCTCTCTTTACTTCTTCTCTTTTTCCTCTTTTCTCTCTCGATTTCTTTTCATGCTCTCTTTTGTGTCTCTTTCCCTCTCCTTTGTCTTCTCTTTCTCTCTTTCCCTTTTTTGTCCTCTCGCTACTTGCTCTCCCTTTCTTTTTTCTTTCTCTCTCTTCTCTTTATCTATGTCCTTTATTTCTCTCTCTCTTCTGCCTATTTCACTTTCTTTATTCCTATCTCTCCTTCCTCTCCTCTCTTTGCCTCTTCCTGTTCTTTTTTCTTGTGATCTCTCTTTTCTTGTTTCTTCTCTTTCTCCCTCTCTTTCCTTTCTGTTTTTCTGCACCTTCTCTCTCTCTCTCTCTCTCTCTCTCTCTCTCTCTCTCTTTACATGCTCTCTGCCAGTTTATCTCTGTCTTTTCCCTCTTTCCTCTTTCCCTTTCTTCCCCTTTCCCCTCTGTTTCTTTTTACTTGCTCTCCTTCTCTTTTCTCTCTTTCTCTGATGTTTCTTCTTTTCTCTCTTTTACTGTTTGTCTTTTTTGTCTTTCTCTTTACTCACTGCCCCTTTCTATTTTCTCTCTCTCTTCTTTCTCCCTTTCTACTCTCTCTGTCTCTCTCTCTCTCTCTCTCTCTCTCTCTCTCTCTCTCTCTCTCTCTCTCTCTCTCTCCTTCTTTCCTCTCTTTCTCTGTCTATGTATGTGTGTATGCAGTGTGGTCTGTGGTGCTTTGCTCGAGCTCTGTTGGAGAATGTCATTAATCATTGGACTAAATACAATCACACGTTACCGGGATCAAGTGTGTGTATATTACTGGGGCCTTCTGTGTGTGTGTGTGTATTGTAACCCAGGGCTCTGTCCCCTTAGCATTCAGAAAGAGTAAAAATAAAGCTCATTTATATTCTCTCTCTCTCTCTCTCTCTCTCTCTCTTTCTCTCTCTCTCTCATTCAGTAGTCTCTCTGTAGTGGTGTGTTGATCAGTCTAGATCAGAAGGGACCGCTGAAGACCAGACACACACACTGGGGAGTGTTCTGTCCCATATACACACACACACACACACACACACACACACACACACACACACACGTGCACGAGAGCTGCCCCAGATCGTGTGCAGCCTGTAGGAGTGTAGAAAGACACACTGTACCTTCACCCTGAACCCTGGAGCCATGTGAGTAATAACTACACACACACACACACACACACACACACACACACATTAGACTCAGTCACATGAATGAACACATGTGAGGATAAACACAGAGCGGAGGTTAAGTGGAGGCGGTGAAAAGCTCAGAATTGGGCTAATGCAGGTAGGTAGGCACAATATTATAAGTTGACTCAAAATTAAGGTGGCCAGATTTAAAATATTCCGTGTTTTTATATATGAAATAAAAAGTTTCATGTATTTTGATCATAGTAACTGTCATACTGTAATAGACTACTACTCAAAATTCACTTGTAACAGAAGCCATATGGCAGTTGCTGAATTCCATGGAGAAATCTGTGACTATATAGTGTAAATTCAAAACTAAAACTGTTTCACAAACAATACTGATCTTAAGACAGACATGAGAGAGTCTTACCAAAACTGTATTTATGTTTTACTGTTTTACCTAATTGTCAGCCACTTCAGTACAGAAAGAAAAACGTCTGATTTTTCTGAAGGTTCTGAAATTTTCTGGGATCCATGTATGATCAAGAAGGGGGCTGTGAAAACTCACACAAGTGGTGTAGGATCCTAAGGGCCCCAGTACAACAAAAATGACCCCATACATAAACAACTTCTAAAGAATAAAAAAGACATTGTAATTTTTTTGTTTACATGTTGTGTCTCAGACAAGTTGATACTCTTAAGGCCTAAATGTTGACAATAGACTACCTCTTCAAAATTTTAGAATTAGAAATAAAGAATATATCATGTTGCAGGTTTTGAAGGATTCATTTGAAAATGGTTTATGATGGATGAGCTGCATTATGAGAAAAATAGACATCAGGCTGGCTGTCTGTGAGTTATGGATGTCAGTATCTACATTAGGGGAACAACTACACTTATAAAGATTTTAGAGAGCCTGGCACTATGGCCCCCTTGCCTCCCAGTAGTTACACCACTGGCCCAGACCAGACTGCTGATGATACCCTACTGCAAGTTCTTTCCTCTGAAAAAAACTAGTGACTAACTAGTTACTCCTACTACTGTTTTACACATGCCTTTGACAGAAGAACTGAAAATCTTGTGGAAAAATATGTGCTGGCGGAATTGAGCAACTGCCCAATGGGTTCCGTTACAAGTGTGTTAAGAGTCAAAGGGTTTTCTTTTACTATATACAGGGAAACACATCAGGATTAATGTCGGTTGTCACTGACTGTAAGTTATAGATGCAGCAGATAGAGATGCTGGAATAGTTGTGGTCAGCTTTTCTTTGGAGCTGTAATTAAGAAATTGTAACTGTAAAAAGGCAGTAAAAAATCAGTAATCAAGAACATTTTCACTGTGGATTTTCCAGTAGACACACAGAATATGCCTTATGCACAGAAATACACACAAACATGCACACACACACACACTCCTGTGGTTATATGGCCTGCAGTCACACAGTCCTAGCACACTCACACAAGCATATACACATATAGCTCTTTTACAGCCAAAGGCAGTTTACTCTTGGTGCAAACCTGCGATCACAGGCTGACCCCAAGTGCTCCTACTTTCATTCTGGCTCTTGACGGTTCATTTACTAAAAGCCAAACATAAAGCTCAGCTTTCAAACCCCAGTTCCACACCTGCTGAATGAAAAGTAGCCAAACCGCAAAGCTAAAGGGAGGTTTTCCATAGACACGTTAACCCCATACTGAACTACAGAACTCAGTTTAAATGAATGTCTCCCAGCTTTCAGTGCTTTAAAACATATATTTGTGTTTTTCTTTGTGAGCTTTGTGCTCTACAGTGAGACATATACCAGAAGTCACCTACATGGGCTTCCACAGGGCACAGGATAAGGTATTCCGTTTTAGGTTCAAAATGGTCTTGCAAGGTTCCTTGGGTTTCTGTCTGAATTATGTCATCATGTCTTGGGTTATTGTCTGAATTACGATATCATGAATTGGGTGACACTCTGACAACATGTTGTGGATTACTATCTGAATTATGCCATCATGGCTTGAGTTGTTGTCTGAATTATGACATCATGTCTTAGTTTATTGTCTAAATTATGACATCATGTCTTGGGTTACTGCCTGAATTATGACATCATATCTTAAGTAATTGTCTGATTCATGACATCATGTCTTGGGTTGTGGTCTGAATTATGGCATGTCTTAGATTACTATATGAATTATGCCATCGCGGCTTGAGTTGTTGTCTGAACTATGACATAATGTCTTGGGTTCCTTTCTGAATTATGAATCACATTTTGGGTTCCTGTCTGAATTATGACATCATGGCTTGGGCTGTTTTCTGAATTATGATATCATTAATTCCTGGATTATGGCATCATGTCTTGGATTACTGTCTTAATTATGACATCATGTCCTTAGTTTGTTTTCATTATGAAATGTCTTAGGTTACTGTATGAATTATGATATTATGTCTTGAATTATTATCTAAATTATGATATCATGAATTGGGTGACACTGAATTATGACATCATGTGGAAAATATCAGAACTGTTGGAGAATGCCATCACTGCAGTAGTGTTTTTTTTTAAAGTTTCCATTTAAAGCATTTTTGTCATTTTCTACATCCTTTGGGAGTCTATGGAGGTACTTCTTGTATATCTTACTTTGCATGCATTTAAAATAAAATAAAAATCGCAATAAACATGTTTTTGAGGAAAAATGGTCAACTATTTCTTTAGGCTTATACCTGAGGAACCAGCACATAACGTGACTACATTCAAAATGCTATATACAGTACATCTTCCTCTACACATTGCCCTGTGTGAATATGCACTCACTCTCAGTATAGTCCATTTATTCTGTAACTCTGTGAATTTATTGTTATTTTTTTTTCAAGGTGATTACAAGTAGAATCTACATAAAGGAGATTATTTTCATTTTGTTCTAGTTAAATAATAAGCAGACTACTACTACTACAGCTGTGCTGTGTATTTTGTGTCAGTGGGCTACATTCCTAATATGGCAGTGTGTTTGAGTTACAGTAGTAGTAGATGGAGGAGGGGTGTGTGTGTGTGTGTATGCATGTGTAGTAAGAGAGCAGCATGCGTGAGTTCTAATGGAGGTTCAGAATGGACGCAGCAGGGGGCTGAGAGAGGAGAGAGAGAGAGGAGAGAGAGAGAGAGAGAGAGAGAGAGAGATGGCATAGTTGAGCACATCGAGTGACTGTGCACATCATCAGCCCCGCCCTATTTCATGCCCTTTTCCTCCAGACACACAGCGTAATCCCACTTTATTCTTTCATCTGCTATATTATAAACACGCACACACAACCAAAGCATTACGTCAGACACATCCAACCTTAAAATAAACAGAACCCTATAAATACTGTGATGTATTCAGCAGCATTATTCTCACTAGAGACATTACACAGTATCTAAATCAGATTTATAGGATGCAAATACATTTATGGCCCAAAGCAGCCATAACATTCTACAAGCAAAAATAACATGGGATCACCTTGATTCCCCTCAACGTCCTACACACACACACACACACATGCACACACACACACACACGTCCCCTCCTCCCCTCCCAGCTGCCCCTGCTTTCTATCCCTTCTAGAGGAGAGAGTGCTGTTGAAGGATGGAGAGAGACAGAGAGAGAGAGAGAGAGAGAGAGAGAGAGAGAAAGAGAGAGAAAGAGGAGGGGAGGCAGTAGGATGGGGGCCATGGGCTGCTCTCTGCCTAAAACTGCATGGAGACAAGGGGGGAGGGGCCACCCTGTGTTTGCGTGTGTGTGTGTGTGTGTGTGTCTGTATGAGTGAGTGTGTTAGGATGTGTGTGTGTGCGTGTGTGTGTGTGTAGGGATGGGGTGAAGGGCTGATGATTAGTAATGTGCTTAGAATGTGTGTGTGTGTGTGTGTGTGTGTGTGTGTGTGCTGTATTTGTGTGTGTGTGATTGTGTGTGTCCACTACCCTGGTCCACATTACAGCACCGCACTGAAATAAAAACAAACACAGGCCGGTCACTGTGTCAGACGGCAGTGTACAGTGTGTGTGTGTCTGTGTGTGTGTGCTTCACAGAATACTTCATGGGGGATGGGCAGCTAAGTCAACACTCTTCTATCCCTCGTACCTAATTTTGGATCTGTACGTAAAAAAACACAACGACACATACTGATATTCTTATTTTGAGAACAGAGCATAAACAGAGTTGGGGGTAACGCTGTACTTTACCTGCAACCGACTTGGATTTTACACTAAAGTCCTTTTGGTTTAAGTGACCCGAAACCTTACTTATGTTTATTTTATTGAAGTAAATGATTGAACATTCCATTTTATCACAACATTACCAAACCTTACCAAATGTTTCAGTAGTGACTGTTTTCAGTAGTGACAATTACTCAAAAACACTATCTAGTATTTAGCAAACACAGCTTTGAATAGTTGTTCACATACAATCATAATATTTTTCATTAAAAAAGTGTTTCGGTAGTGACAATTCATAATATTACACACTGATTTTCAGACTTTGGGACGCATTTACTTCAAAACAATGAGATCTAAGTGTTCACCATGTGGCCATGAGGAACAGGGATGCAGTGATAAATCTAAGTTTAAAAAACACTAAAATAATAAAAAAAGAAAAAATTACTAAAAATGTAAGTATTATTTTCACAAGTTGAAATTTAGGGGTTAGTGTTTGGGACAGACACTGCCGGGTAGAAAATACACTATAAATGTTGATTTTGTACATATTCAGCCTAGTACTATCTCTGTTAATGCTTAAATGGATTTAAATACATCATAACATGATCCTTATTTATCTCTAAAGTCTGGATACTTCATTGTTTTTTACTGTGATACTGCAGTTTCAACTGATTCTGTATAAAGGTCCTTATATTATTCCTGCCTGTCTTTGTACATAATTTGCGCGTGCGCTACCTGGAACAGCTGGCTGCAAACTTCGACTGTGAAGGTGAGCTGTGCAGTGTGAGTGAGGGAACTGAACAATGTGTTGAAACATCTAATCACACTAATATGAAACTGATGGTGCTGAAGAAGAGAGATCCTGGTAACACTTTGTAACAACAGGCCACTATGAACAGCAACTTAATCATCATCTAATTGTTTGTTAATGATAGTTAATAATTATATATTTGTTACTTGTGCTTTAATCAGTCAATGCATTACAAAGTTGATTATTAATGTTTTAAATGAATAAATATTAACTATTTAATGATGAACTGTGTATGTCTCTCTGTCTGCCCTGCGATGGACTGACGACCTGTCCAGGGTGTATCCTGCCTTCCGCCCAATGACAGCTGGGATAGGCTCCAGCACCCCACCGCGACCCAGAAGGATAAGCGGTTTAGATGATGTATGTATGTATGTATTTAATGATGAACTACTCATTAAGTTCATGCATCACAGAATAAGGTAATAGATGCCCACTAAAACATTTAAAACAGGACGTAATCAATTCATTCATAATCAAGTGTTTTTATGCAACTACGAACGCTAAATGTTTCAAGTTATATACTTCTTGAGTTATGAGTACAAAACAACTAAATTATTAACAACATATAATTAGTGATTACAATTCAAACAAATTCTTGATTATTTGTTGGTTACTAAGTAAAAGGTTAACAGGTCAAATGGCGCTAATTATTAATGCATATCGTCGCTGGCCAAAAAAAAAAAGCATTAGCAATTTTTAGTTTTCTACATGATTTGAGCTCAGCAGCTGCCCTTTACATTGTGTAAAAATGTTATAATAATTGGACAAACAGAAATGCTTCATAATTGCATTAAGTTCCATTAAATTTAAGAATGTTCTTGCCCTCTCCTGTGAAGTTACCATTTTGGACATACTTGTTTTTCTTAGGACAGTGAACATATGTAACTGCTGCCCAATTATAAAAGTCATTAGTACAGTATGAGGTAATTATTAAGTTGCTGTTTGTAATCATAAATGTTTCTGAGATCCTCAAACAGATCTAAACATATCAGACTTGATTCACATTCAGAAACAGCTCTGCAAACTTTATATTTTATTCATAATTTTTTTCAACTGATTCAACGGAGTAGTTTCAAGGTTAGACATCAGCCGTTTATTATTTGAATCAGCATAACTGGCTGTGTGATGTTGAGCCTATCCCAGAGGTCATTGGGCAGAAGGTGGGAGGAGAAGAAATTAGCCATTTGAAATTGATTACTGTTTTGCAAGCAGAAACACAAATATATTAGTTTTGATTCTGTTATTATCAGGCCTCTCCGTATTCCTGTCCTCAGTGTGCATGGAGCTGCACTCCGTGTGTGTGTGTGTGTGTGTGTGTGTGTGTGTGTGTGCTGCCATGGTACAGACCCACTCAGAGAGGGTCTCTAAAAGCACCTGGAGCTGCTCGTGTGACGGACGAACTGGTGGCGGTGGTTATTAATAAAAGCAGAAAACCAGTTCCTGGCGTTGTTACCATGGCTACAGAGAAGGTTAAAGCAACAGCTGACCATAGCTTGTTCAGGCAAAGAAAGTTAAATGAAAAATAATAATTCTGTAAAAATGTACAGTTTTCCCCCTTTTTTGTCTATTTTAGATACCGATTCAATTTAATTAAAGATTTATTTATATAGCACTTTTTCAACGGCCATTCTCACAAAGAAGCTTCACAGAAAATTTGGGCCTGAGCCCCAAACGAGCAAGTCAGGGTCCACAGGGGCATGAAAAACTTCCTAAAAGCAAGAGGAAGAAACCTTGAGAAGAACCAAGACTCAGAAGAGAAAGCCATTCTCCTCTGACTGACACTGGATAGCAAACAATAACACAACAAAAAAATGAACTGAATAATCATTGGACAGAAATGTTTAGATTGATCAATGAAAAAAGAGAATTAAATCCATGTTAACCAATAACCACTCTATCATTCAGCGTCAGAAAGTCCATAGGCGTAAGTCTGGGGGACTTGGGGGGGTTACAACTAATTATAATTAGTAATTATAAGTTGGCCATATAACCTCCTCAAAAATTAACTGGTAAAAATGTTGGTATTACTGATTTTAATGGATAGCATTTATTTCCAGTATAACAGTATTTCTTATATTGACCTCACGAATATTGAATAAAATATTTTTCCATGGTTCTAAAAACATACTTCTCTATATTTTGTAGTTCTTGTATATTGCCAAAAGCTGTTTATAGCTTTTGCCATTTCTTTCCTATAACTTTACTCCCCTGGACCCCCAAAGAAGGTCCTGTTAAGCCCACTCCCCCTATGTTCAATCCAAAGGTATGGCCTTGAGCATGTCTATTGGAGATTGCATGACAACATGATGTGGTTTGAGGTGAGTATGTGATGATTTAGGACAGAATTCTTGAGCTCTGGTGTTCGGCACAGTTCAGTGAATCACCTGCTCCAACACATCTGATTCTACTTGTTTGTTGTTTGCCAGGTTTAGTTGGTGAGTTTGAGAAGAGAAATCACCAAACTGCAATGGACACCGGTCCTCCAGGACCAGAATGGAGTTAGGATGATTTAGGCATGCATGAGCTTCCACTGCTTGTTATCTAGAGTCTACATTAGCCTCGTAGCAGCAGCGCAAAACTAAAGAAGCAAACATCAGACACCGAACATGTTTTGGCTGATCAACTGCATTTGGGATAAAGAGAAAATTGTTTGACTTTGAATCAGAAAACATTTCACTTTCAGAACTACATCAGTTGGTCTCCTCCGTTCCCAAACACTTACAGAGTGCTGTTAAAAGAAGAGGTGATACAACACAGTGGTAAACATAGCCGTGTTGTTGGCGTAAAATTCAAGATGGGCATAGTTAAAAAAAAAAAAAATTCTCAGTTTCTACATTTGATATGTTGTCTTTGTACTATTTACTATTGAATGTAAGGTTTAAATAATTTGCACATAACTGCATAATTTTTATTTACATTTTGCACAGCATCCCAACTTTTTTGGAAATGGGTTTGTACTAGCACAATAGTGAGGCATGAGGAGCTTTTGCTCAAGGTTAGATCTACAGGCCAGAGAGAGTCAAGTAAGGCGAAGATGGTTTCTGCCTGAACATGATCGTCCCACAGGCACAACACACATAACACATGAAAACAAGTACACAGCTCATTACACACACACACACGAGCACACAGTCACGGAGGATGTGCTAACCAGCTGGGACGTGGCTAAGACCCACTCAATCCAAAACAGATTAAAAGAGTGAAGGCCACGTATTATAGCACTGCTTCCCATGCTCTCTTTATCACTCTCTCTCTCTTTTTCTCTCTTCCCCCTTTCCAAAACACATAGGCCTTAATGCTGCACCCCCTGCAGTGGCACATCTGCCTGAGCAGACTTCTCCTCCGCTACTGGGGTTACATCGTTAGCAGCTAAAGTAAGAGTGTTCCATATGTACTACATATACAGTTGTATACAACAGTTTGGGTGCCCTGGACAAAATCACATTATGTTAATTTTCTATGTGATAATTTGACTGTGTACATAATGGGTAACTACCTATATGTAATAATAATATTTTCAATATGTGTTACATATAGGGGGAAAACCCCTAATAAGCCCACATATATCTGAGTAAACATAATTCTGGTATGGATTTTTCAGTTTCTAGTGATATATCTTTTAATGAAATGAAAGATTTTTCTTATTTCACATGATAAAGCAAATTTATATGATTTATTTAAAAAACTGCAATAAAGAAAGGAAAAGATGAAAAATCTGGACTGGGCTTAAATGGGTCCCCTTTACTAAATAAGCCCAACTGTGTTCTGAATAAGCCCACTCATTGTTTTATTCCAGATCAATGATTTTTTAAATAATAAATAAGCTTATGAACAGCAGAAACTCTGTTTTAAGAAGAATTAATGGCATAATCCCCCATTATTAAGAATGGTCCCCAGTTTAATAACAGCACCAGGTTTGAAGCCACTGAGCTTTTCAATATGACCCATTCATAGTGTTTGTCTATATAGACTGCACGCCTATGTACTTGATTGTATACACCAGTTTGCAATGAGTTAGCTGAAACACTTGAACGCAATATTTGTGTCCACATACTTTTGGCCATATATATGTATATCATTGCTGTCCAAAGAAAAACAAGTATCTCCAAAAAGGTGACTTTATGGGGGAAAAAAACTTTCTTTACTTTCAATGTAGTTTAATGTAGAGATTTTATTCCAAGTAATTTTGGAGGATTTCTGTCAGCCAATTCAGCATGACATTATCCCACAATGTAAAGGGTACCTACTATGCTCAAATTATGTAAATTAGATTTAGAATTAGATTTTATGTGTATTCTATATATATGTATGTACTGCTATATGGTGTTTTTAGAAGCAAAACACAAAAAATAATAAGATAAATGGTTTTAAATAATGTACATAGGTGCTTTTGTAGACTTTTGTTGCCTAGTACTATTCACACACACACACACACACAACATATATAGCTGTGTGAGTGTTAAATACCTATAATAATACTAACAACAGTAGTAGTAGCAGTAGTAGTATGTCCCACACATATTATATGTATGTAAATGTTTATTTGTAGGAAGAACTCTAACCCTAAACCTAACATTAACCCCAGCAATAAAGCTGAAAATGTTTAAAAGATGTTTGTTTTCAGGACCATTTAGCTTTACAAAAACAAACACACTCGAAGCACACTGTTCCACACAGAGATTATTTCCAAAATGTTTTGTTTATTAAAAGATTTCCATTTTTTCCTTATTGAAAAAGTAGAAAGAACAATAAAGCTACAGAGCGAGGGGAAGAAACACAGGAGAGAAGTAGAAGAGGGAATCAACAAAGTGAGCAGGACAGAGGAAGAGCGAGAGGAAGAAGAAAGGAGGAAAGGGCTTCAGCAAAGGAGAAAGGGGCTCTACTGTCGTACAAAAAAAAGGCTCAAGAAACAAGGTCATTCGCTTCATCATTCATGACCAGCTGTATTGATCTGTACAGCTAAAAACATGAAAAAATAGAACCAAAGTAAGTGCAATCAATTTGTACAAAAACGTTATGTTGAAAAATAACCAAAAAAAACAAACAAACAAAAAAAAAAAGAAAGAATGAACGCACACTTCAAATAGAAAATGAATGCATTGCCAGGGCAGTAAACGTTGTTTGAGTTTAGAATTGTGAAACTGCACACAGAGCAGAGTGAATTATATCAATAACCGTTAAAAATCTCTTTTAGAAACACTTCAGCAGCACATGAAGTTTGATGCAGTTTGATTTTTCGTCCCTTTTTATATCATATCAACCAAATGTGATACAATGTTTTCAAGTTTTTAGACACTGCTAGATGATTAATGTGGGAATTGACTGTGACAGATGATGAAATGTGTTCACCATCAGTCTCAGCGCTCCAAAAAGGAGTGAAGGGGGCATCACTCCATATCCTGGATGTGTTCGTTGGAAATCGACTGTCATGTTTGGTGGATTCTGAGAGTGCAAGATGCTCGGTGACAGGTCTGAACCGCTATCACTGCTTCTGTTGCTATGGCTGCTTGTTGGTGTGGATCACAAAAACATAAATGCTTTTACACTCTCCGGTCACTTTATTAGAAACCCCTACTCTCTAGGACCACCCTGGTGGTGTACAGCAAACTGGAGTCCATATGTTCATGCACAAGTCTTTCATCAGTGGTCAGCTTCTGACCACAGTGCTGCAGGGTATTTCCCACCTAAGCCTTTCAAAATTATTACATAATCGCCTGATCTCATTTGAGATGATCGGAATTATTTTTCACAGCTGGGTCAAGGCAAAGGCATGCAAATAAAGCTACACTACAGAACTTTTAGGGATTTTTTAGGGACCTCTCTGGTGAAAATGTGTAATTGCATGCAACGTCCGGAAGAACGTTCTGTAAGGTCAGTTGTGCCTCAGACCCCTTCCCCAAGTGATTGCAAATGTGTTGAAAGAGTTGGATGCCTGACTCAGTAATTCTTAAGATCACAGACTCCTGGTTTATAGAACTAAAGTTCTAACTTCTAACAGGTGCAATAACACCTGTAGAGGGCAGCAGTGAGTCTATTTGAGCTTGAGCTGTATTGTTAGCTGGGAGATAATCAGCCAATTTAGCCACTTTAGGCTTGTACGTTAATAGCTGTAATGAACAAAAAACATGTTAACCGCAATTATTTATACATCAATTAATCTTCAGCTAACTGACTCGCAACCTGCCGATGTGTGTAAAACCTTCAGCAACACCGGGGTACCTGATATACTTGTACCAGCATGGCATTCATTGCTGTGCCACTACCATGGAAACTGTACTTCACAACAGATGGGCTACAGTTTGTAACTGTACACCTATATAGTGGAGCTATAAGATAGGGTGGAGCTCATACAGTGGCCAGTAAGGTAGGAGATTCTAATAAAGCACATTGTCAGTGTATGCGTTTGAGGATTTGCAGAGATTCGTGTGTTTGAGTACTTTATAATCTGTACCCCTTTTCCTCTAAAAATCCACAATCAAAATGTAGCGTAAATACTTTTGCACATCCTATTTGGTGAAAAGGCACAGGTTTTTCCAATCAGCGATTTCCTTCATTTTTCCATTAATGTTGATATTAATCTCACCAAAAAAAAACACAACTTAAACCTCTACAAAGCAAGCTGTAGAATAAGCGCCTATTCTGCCAGCTGCCATATGAATAAATAACCAAACGAACATAAATAAATGCATAAATCAACAAATGAATAAATAAAGACTGGAATCTAGGGGCGGGGCATATAAGGTTTGATGTTTATTCCAAGAGTGACCGCTGATGTAACTCTTGAAACCCTGACCGATGACCCTTGCCCCAGACCCCATGGCTCTTTGCTTTCATTCAGACACTGTACATTCTCTCCTCCCTTTCTGCATATTGCACCACTTTGTGCATCTTCTTTTTTCCATAGTATTTTTTCTTTATGGTCGACTACGCCACTTTCTTCATTCAGTGCTCGAGTGTCCTTTCTTTCAGCCATATTGACATCGTTAGTACAATACTGGCAGGAGAGTTTCTCACACCAGAGGTGGAAATATCGCTCACTTTGTAAATCCTACCACTGTGAGCACAGCAAGTCTCATTTTGGTTGAAAGGGTTTTGATTGTATCAGATGCAGAGATAGGCTGCATAATGCCCTGTTACAAACCCTTTGGGCCAAGTGCAATGATCACGGCTTAGCGCAAGATCACCGTTGGAGGACACAATATGTCATTAAGCCCTAAGCAGTATGCTTTGAGAGCTAAATTACATATTAATTGATCAACCTTGACTCAGTCAATGATTCTTATGGCTGAAATTGCAATAATAATGTAACTACATACCTGTCACAAATAGTTAATTGATAAATTAGTTTAATGCAAGTTACTTCGTAGTAATTACTGAATAATAAGCTGTAAGATAATAAGCCTTAATAACAATAATAAATCTAGAGTTTAAGGGGTTAAATGATCTACAATGGACGATTGACTCAATGCAGTGCTTTGCAGCTTAACCTAGTTAAACCACTACACATTGTAACTTGACTTACAATTACACACAAGCCTTCAGCACTGCCCCTCGCCTGACCTCGCCTGATGCTACATGTTTCCGTTCCAATTCAGATAAAGTGCTTTAAATTTTACTCCCTTTCTCCCATTTTTCCCTATGATTTCCAAAGACTGAACACAGGGGACTTCCAGGAGGGAGTGATTTCATTAGTCTGCAACATCACATGACGGAGTACTCTATCATAAGTGGACAAACTATTTTAGGAAGCCGCATAAAAGATGATTTACAAGATGTTTTTTTCCTATTTCAGTTCATCTAATTATGCTTCTTATGTGCGCTGAAATGAATCAAATAATGCAACTGTGATTGTTTTAATAAGTTAAATGTTTGTAGGCATGCTGATCTGCAATATGTGCAAAACAGCCTATTCATTCTAGCCTGGAATTCCTGATTCGAAACATCTTGTCCTGCAACGGTCTGTTGTAACTTGGACGAAAAATAAAGACTGTTCACCTCTGAAACATTGCAACTGGAGTTCTTTATCCAGATGCCGAATTAGTAAACAGGCATCAGTCCAGTAAAATGTTGTGATCTTTCACTTAGTGGTCATTGCAACGGACCCCCACACTTCATCAATTGTTACATCAGTCATAATAAAAGTGTCAGTTCATAATCGGTGCTACATTTTTATATTCAGTGGTACAAACAGCCTTTGTCCCTGAACTGTGATATCCTGCTGCAATTTCCCATCTTCTCCCCAATTTAGTCATGTCCTATTCCCACCCATTAGCGAGGCCTCCCCATCACACAATGCTACCAAGCTGGGAGAGTGAAGGCTAGCACATGCTACCTCTGGGTTAAACCAAACTGATGCTAATGCACTACTAATGAACAGCTCAACACACTTGGAGGAGAACACTAACTACCAATTCTGTTACGTCAGCAAACACGCATCCATATTGGCTATTGAAGGGGGGAGAAGGAGGGCCATCTTACCCACCCAAGGAGAGTGAGGCCACTCCTGGCCAAGGATGGCTGTGGCATCGCCAGGGACTGAACTTGCAGTCTCCCGATGATAGGTCCAGCATTTAGACGGCTGCACCTTCCAAATACTTAACCAGCATCTGCGATACAACATGGCAGGACAACACAGTTCTGGGCAGCTGCGGCTCTTTACTAATAAAAGTGTTGCTCTAAGTTTAATTGAAATCAATTGTTTATGTTGGTTCCACCTGAATGAAATGAAATCAAGACAATTGCTGTTGTTCATTTCATTTACTTTTGGCAAGAATAGTGTTAATGAAAAGCATTTTATTCATGTATTTGAATCAAATAAATTTAAAGCAACACTTTTTACACTGTGTGTGTGTGTGTGTGTGTGTGTGTGCGCGTACGCATATTTCTTTACTCTGAAATTGCCAAAATGAACACTAATGTGAAATACTGACCTAATGCTGACCTTTCAGTACATTATTGCATGCTGGTTCTAATTGACCTTACAAATTTGGGGCTCCAGCCAAATCTATGTCTTCAACTTCCTACCAATTACACACACACACACACACACACACACACACACACACACACACACAAACACATTTGCAAGCATGCGCACACACACCCCACTACTTCTTTCCATTTCATTCACAGGACTGGGTAACTGATTCTAGATCAGCATGTCACATTGCAGCTGTAATTCATGGGCCTGGTTTTCACTGGTTTTCAATCCTTTTTTTTAAAAGAATCTTAAAAGCATGTATTCTCAGACAAGCCAATCCAAAGCTGCCCAGATATTCATCAAAAATAAAAAAAACACTGTTTAAGCGATCACTTTAAAGGAAATACCTCGAAGTTCTCCACACAATTGCTCTGACAAGTTTCTCTTTTGGTTGTGCTTGTTTTTAGTGCGTTCAAGTTTCTAATGGGCGGAGCTCTGCCCGACTTGAAGGCTGTGTTGTGATTGGAGGGGACTGCTCCCACCCACTCGCCGGATTCGTTGTCTCTGTGTCGACTGGCTGGCTTTGGCACCCGACAGGTTCAGAGAAGGGTGTCGTGGAGGAGATGGAGCTGTCCTGGGTCGCCGGACTGCCCCTGCTGGTGGGAGGAGGGATTGTGAGCAGAACATAGCCACGCCCACTCTGTTTGGCCCCGTCTCCACCTTCGTGAGAGGGGCAGGACTTAGGGGGAGAGAAGATGGGTGCAACATGCACCCACGTCAGGCTAGGCTCGGACCAGTGGATGGCTTTGTGTCCTGACGTTTTCCCTTCTCTCTTCTCTGATTGGTCTATTTGTGGTCTACATCCAGATGAGCCCTCACCTCCTTCCTCTTTCGTCTGCTGACTCAACTTTTCATGAACTTTGACCTGCTTACATGCAACAGGAGGAGGAGTGGAAGAGGAGTCTGTGTCGGACCAACTCAGCCTTCGCTTCTGCAGAGTGAGAGAGTAAGACAGAGAGAGAGAGAGAGAGAGAGAGAGAGAGAGAGCGTGAGAGAGAGAGTCAGACAAAGAGAGGAACAGAGAGAAAAAGAAAGAGAATAAGGAAGAAAGAGTAAAAGAAAAAGAGAAAGAGCACATCAGCAATCAGTGCCTAATTTGTAACATCACTGACACTGAGGTGGTTCCACTCAAGGTTGTGTCTCTAGTACCTTTAGTTAGAGAATATAACTGTACCATCTTCTGTTGCAAATATAATTAAGTTACATTGACACCATACACCATGGCCTGGCTCCAGCTTTTATTTTTGTACTTAAAAAAGCTTCAAACAGGCACACATATGCACCTTTCCCTGGAAAAAAATGAATGTAGTGTACCTTTAAAAGTCATTTATGGTGCACAGTCGGACTTAAATACCATTATTATACCTTTGAGGGTACATTTACATTGTTTGTCCCTGTACTTTTTTTCTGACTGTGTGGTACATACACTCACAACATTCTATATGTGTGTGTGCGTTTGCGTATTCTCACCTTAACTGGAATGTGCAGTTGGTCTTTGTGCTTGTGTGGGGGTGTGTTAGTACTAGACGTGCCCTGTCCTGAAAGGTCTGTGGAGACGGTTGTCCCTGCAGGGCGAAGGGTCACTTGAGGGAACCAGAGTTTTAGCATCATCTCTATCTGCAACAGGGTGGGCAAATACTTCTCCCTGCAGAGAAAAAGAACAGATAGAGTGAGAGGTGAGTAGGAAATAAAGCAAATGTTTGGTGATTTTACACCAGAAACAGCATGACCAGCCTAAAATGTTCCACGACGCTTGCTATTTCACGCACATTATTATTATTATTTCATGTATGGCATGTTAATGAAGTGAAGAGCCGTTTTTACCAATTAAACAAACTTTAGGTGGACAAACTTTGAACACAGCTATCAACCATCAACTGTTTTTTTTGGCTGATCCCTTAGTTAATTAGTTATTTTCCTCACCAGTCCAACAGACCCCAGGACCTTTGTACTAGAGTTTTGTACTAGTGCAATGCTGCTACAACTTAAAAGAAATCTGTGGGTTATTTATGGGCCTAGTTTAAGCTTGAAATGACTTAAAATGCTGTATAACACTGAGAATGAATTTATAAAAAAAGGAACACCCAGAATTTCAGGGTAGACAACTTATCAATAAATTGCAGTATATTATAAAACATCCTTTAGTGTCTAGCTTAGTAATTCAAGCTGTTTGTTATCGAATAAAATAACAGCAACATTTGATTCCAAACTTTTGACCAGCAGTGTAGTGCAGCAATCAAGCAACAGCAAGCAAGCATTTAGACATACTTAAATTCTTACATAATCCAACTCTCAGATTATAATGAAACAATTGCACAATTCACATTTTCACACTGCCTTCATTCCTCTTACCCAATGTGAGGCTTCTGCAGCACTCCCACAATCCTCTGGATTCGGTCCATGGCAACACTCTGCTGGAAACTGCTCAGACCTGCCAATCAAACAGATCAACAATGGTAAGTCAGCCTCAAATGCAGCATTGTGCTGAGTGATTCTGCACTTGAATTTTGCGTGTGTGCATGAAGTCAATCAGCTGCAGTCTTATCTAATCTGTTCAGTTGCATCTGGTCAGATAAAGCAAGACAAACCCTTCCACACATGCAGTCAAGTTATAATTTCATTTAGCAGCAGGATGTGAATGATGGGTAGTGCTGGTTGAGCAATTTTAGACCACAAAGCACATTTACAGATGTACTTCCAAAGTACATTCCACTTGAGAAAGAATGACAAGATGGTCTAAACCAGAACTGCGTCAATAATTAACTCTAAACTCTAAGGAGGTCCAGACTTTTCCTCACTCTCATAACATAACTTACAGAGTAGTTTCATTGCAGTTACTAACAAATTTGTAGTAGTTACCGTGGATGCACTAATATGAGAATTACAGGCTGATGCAGACATCGAATATTTTTTATGTATATATCTGCCGATGTCCACACTGATACAAAGACATTTATCAAATTTCCCTAGTTACTGGTCAATAAGCCTTAAGATCAAGAAGAAAATAATGAAAGGAGTTTAAGGGGTTAACAGGGAGCACAACCTACCATTTAAATCACCAGGGATCACAGTGTAAAACATTAAAAAGCCTACATAATACTACTATGTGAGAATATGTGTATATGATCAGACCTATGTGAGAACTGTCTGGGCATGGTCTAAAATTCAGTTCTGCTTGCTAGGTTAACTTTCTCTGTAAGTTTTCTGACCCAAACACAGAGACACTGAGGAGGTGGAGGACACAGTTTTGTTAACTGTGTGGGTGGGGCAACACCCATTAGCCTTATAATTGGTGAGGACACTGCTTATATAAGCTTTACCCAAGATTAAGACTGCTCAGTTTACATCGAAAGAGGAGAACTTTAGCACAAAACACTGACCATTTATTGAACACAGAAAAATTATTCCCAGGACATACTTTGTACATGTATGTAATGTGAATTAACATACTTAGAAAGAAAACTCTAAAGCTTTGAGTATCGTGTAATCACTGCTGGGTGAATGAAAGCAACCACGTGTTGTTAAAGTTCATGCTGCAGTATCCTGTGTTCTTGAGTGAAGGTGCCTCAACACTGAAGACAAAAAGTAACACTGAAGGACGTAGTGAGCCCTCAGATAAATAACAAAGACTCAAACCATTTTTTTTTACATCAGAGAGATCTAAACAGAGGAAATCCTGTCTGCCCACACACACACACACACACACACACACACACACAGCTGCACAGATAATTACAGCCCTAAAATACACTATAAAAGCACACACTGTTCAATGCACATGAAAACAAAAGAACGCTGCGCACACATGCCCTCATCTGAACATAAACAGAGAAGGCTAAAGCTTAAATACACGAAATACAAAGACACTTTTCAGCAAGAACACAAAATCAGTCAGAAATGTGCTTAAAACATAATACACGTGAGCTGCTTGCTCTGCTCTCACCTTTGTCAAATCGTCCTTTCTTCAGTCCATTCAAAAGCTCCAACAGGGGCCTGACGAATCCCTGAAGCTCCAAACACTGGCAGGAAGAGAAGAGCAAAAAGGAGAAAAAAAGTAAATTACCAACTGAAACTTCAAGCTCCTCACGTCTCCCTCGGAAACTTAACTCTTACATATCTAGAGTGCTCACTATTGCTTAGTTCTGAGGTACATTACATATTTATTTGTGCATAATTACACAGGGACAAACTGATACACGGACTGTGGGCCGATGGCATTTCTCATGTACATACACAGTACTGTGCAAAAGTCAGAGACCACCCTGCAAAGTCAAAAGAAAATAAGTGGTTTTCAAAACTGAAGTTAAAAAATGATTAAAAGATACAGAGAAAATGGGACTCCTAACAACCATGCAAGACCTGCTAGACCACCAAAACTGTCCCCATCAGATAAACACACTTAAAGCTTTCATCTTTGAGAGAGAGGAGAAAATCAGGCTCTACTCTTACTTCAGATCTAAAAAAATCCATGGGTGTTTTTGTCCATCCTTCCACTGAGAGAAAACAACTTAACACTATGAGTCTGAAAAGATGTGTAGCTGTCAAGAAGCTGTTACTGAGAACATTTGCAAATCAAACAAAGAAGCTGCCGGTGTTCTCAGAACAATGGACTGACCACCCCAGTGCAGACCTCAACATCACTGAATGTGTTTGGGATTACTTGGACTGTGGGAAGCAGAAAATGCAACCAACTTCTAAGACTGAACTTTGAAAGTGTGAAAAAAAATCTCTCTTCAGATTTCTTCGAAAAACTTAAAGTAAGTCTGATAAGAATGGAAGCTGCAATAAAAGGTAAAATGTGGACACACTAAATACTGAAAATCTGTATATTATATTTAGTTGTATATGTAGTTGGGATTTCTGTGAAATATGTTTTATATTTTTTACTATGCTTTGCTATACTGTTTTTTCCTGTTGATAAAAATAAATATCTTGTACTTATTGGCTAAATATGTTGTACTTTTAGACTGGAAATTAAATAAATGACAGGCGGTGTCTGACTTCTGCACAGTCCTGTATCTGCCGATGCTGATGAGTAAAAATTTTAAAAGATGGTTAACTGTTTGACTCGCAAAACTGTCTGTACACACAACTGCAACCTTTCATTAAAATCATATCATGATAAAATATTTCCTCACACACACACACGCACACACACAAACACATGATATTGACTGTTCAAGTTTATCAAAGATTAAAATACTGACTTTCAACAGCATCCCTCCACTTGTTTCAATGAACTATGACCAATGAAATGAAACATATGAAGAGATGTTTCAAGGAGGGGGCTTAGGAGTGTGAACAATGGAAATAACTCTCACTTTCTGAGCAAAGAATGCGTCTCCTTGTGTCCCTCCGGATTTTTCCTTCTCCTTTCCTCCCTTGCCCTCCGCGCTGCTCCAGCCTAGCCCCGAGGAGGAGGAAGAGGAGAGGGAGAGGGAGGAGGACGAGTTGGATCCAGAAGCTGATCTGCTGTGATCCCTGCTGACCTCTGAGCTCTCTCCGAAGCCGTCTCGGGCCCACTGGGAGCCGGGACTATCCAGGCCGCCGTCCAGACTGCACACGCTCTGGCTGGAGCGGCCCTCACTCTCCTCCAACAGGAAGACCTCAGAGTCATCATCACTGAACAGGAAGCTGTCACCCGAGCTGGGTGTGTCCAGCGGTGGCTGGGAGGAAGTGCTTCCTGCAGACTGCATGACTGGGCAGGGAAAGTGAGGAAGAAAGAATCGAGATTCAAATTAGCTTTTTGGCCATTTATACAAGTGATCAAAGTGATACAAGTACACAGGGAACAGAGCTGGACAATACGACTGCTTTTTTGAGCATACTGAGGACAATTTCAGTATTTAAAAGGCCCACATCTTACATTTTTACTTATATACTTATTTTCGTTACCTGAAGTCTACCTGTATGTGGGTTTAAGACCCAAAAAAACAGTCCTAATTCATTTTTACATAAACATTTTCCAACCTCTCTTTATTTCTTAGAGTTTAACAGGCTGCTTTTGTCACTGTGCCTTTAAGACTGATAATTGAGCTCTGTTCTGATTGGCTGCCCTCCATCATACTGGAACACTCCTTATAACTCCAGTATGAATGAGCTGGGCTGAACTGCTGTAGGCTTAATGAGAGACATCACGAAACCAATGAATTCAGGAACGGGCTGCGAACAGTATGTTTTGAAACAATGTTTGCAACCTTCATCAAACTCTTTTATTCCAAAAAAGTAAGGAAAATTTGTTTTTCAAAGATATTGACTTAAAAAACCCTCATCAACTGCACGTTTTAAAGAGAGCATAATTAGGCCTGGTTAACTATTACTAGATCAGTTAGGCCTGGTTAAATATTACTAGATTTACTCTAGCACAGTATGCGAAAATGTGCTAAATGAAAATCATTATATTAATACTTTTAGATAGTATTTTTATAGTATTTTTTTCTCTGTTACAACCTATTGTGATTATTGTTGCATGTGAATATGTATGTATTTGCTGTATCGCCCAGCCCTAACTGGAAATCATATGCCAGATCTTTTAGTCTGATGAAAATAAGAGCAACACTATAGACTAAGCTTGCAGTTTAATTACAGGAGACAAACTGTTTATAGCAACAGATGGGCTACATTCTGAAACTGTATAGCTAAAAATTGCACCTGTATGGTTGATACACCTGGAAAAATGACCAATTAGTGTAGGCACAAATTGGCATTTCTAATAAACTGGCAGCTCTTTATAAATCAAGACAAATTCAGACTTTCATACACAGACACACAGGCAATATACAGATAATACACAGGCTCCTGTGGTTTAAGCAAAAACTGCACTTTTAATAAAAAAAAAAAAACAAAACTGTACACTGAGAATGTCCCACGAAAGCAAGTGCGTGCAAGGAGGCCGGGGCATACGGTCAGGAGGAGGGAGGGAGAAGGAGGGAGAGATGGAGGGTGGGTAAGGAGTGGGGTAGACACATGGACAACACCGAATTCTTGAAGGTCCTTGAAGAAAAAGGAGCACAAATAGGCAAAATGAAAATATAGAAATATAGACAAAGTCCCACTCATCAAAGAAGAAAAAGAAACAAATCCTATAAATCCTAAAAAAACAGGAATTAGCAGACGGGTTGCATGCAGTCAATGTTGGGTTGTACACAGAGAGTACCAGAGCATGTCTAAGCCCCTTGAGTTCACATCGTGAAACTGGGAGAGTGTGCGTGTGTTTCTAAAGCGTGTGATTGTGAGCTGTCTAACGCAGGAAAATGGGGGGGAGGGGTCGTTCAGCATGGTTAGTATTAAGAGCATAGCAATGCAGCGAGGGTCTCGTTTTTTCTCTCTTCGTGTTTCTCTTCTCCCTCTGGCACACACACACACACACACACACACACACACACACAGTCTCGCTCAGTGTCTATTCCCATCCCCCTACCCTGATTCACACCATTCCTCTACACACTCCTCTAGCGCTCCATCCTCACTGAAATCCAGCGTGCAAAACAGCCTCAGCCTCTCTCTCCTCCTATGGCTCCTCTTCTGCCTTTTCTTCATCTTTCTCTCTTCTCATCCTGTCCCTCTCTCTCTCATATACTTCCCAGCCTACAAATTAAACGTGACTATGACAGAAAGGGTCAAGCAAGCACACAGCACTACTACACAGTACTACTCTCTGTACACAAGCACAGTTCCTAACTGATAGTTGTACCAACTCAGCTGCACTGCAGCCCCCTTCACCCCCACATTCTTACATCTGCCCCCCACATCTGTATGCGTCCCATGAGTATGGAGTGTGTATTTATGTGTGCATACCTGTGTATGCCAGTACGAGGGCGGAGATTGATAAAATGTCCGTGTCTACTGAGCAATCATGTGCCAGGTGTGTAGCTCTTTATGGCGCAGGATGATGGAAAACATGTATATTTCGATATTGTAGGGATGTGCCTTTTTACAAAAAGAATTATTTAAAAATTAATAAAAGAAATGATGAATTATAAATTCATTTTAAAGATGGTATTTTGGTTGCTGAGGTTAAATGGCACATTTCATGGAAAGCAATATATCAATATTTTATCATGGAAATAATATATTTTGTTATTGTGATACATAGTTTTCTGAGCACATTGTGGATAATGTTCATACACAAAGAAGCCTGGGCAACAGTACGTTTCAATGAAAAAAATGGTTTGACTAGATTAGTGCAGTAAAGTATGTAAAACGCTGAATAAATACCTTTTAAATGTGGCACATCTAGTCCATTGTGTCTGTCAAAATATTGTGATATGTTTTGCCTATAGTAAAAATGTCTATATATATTGTGTTATGATATTTTAGCCATATAACCCACCCTTATAATTTAATATGTAAACATTACAATTTCAAAACACACCTTTCAGTCCCAGTCCACACAGTCCATATATGGAAATTAAACAGGAAAAAATGCCCATTTTTAATTTTAGTATCTTTGGGAAAAACCAACGTGTTTACATATCAGCCTACAGCAGTTTAGCTCCGCCCATTCACGCTGAAGTTATAAAGAGTGTTTCAGCCGTTTCAGTTCTAGAACAAAGTGCGATAAACAGCAGCCAATCAGAACAGAGCTTATTAACATAGAGTAGTCTTGAAGGCTCAGTGAAAATAGCTTGTTTAATTCTAAGAGATAAAGAGAGGTTAGAAATGATCTCGTAAAAATGAATCAGGACTGTGTTGGGTACATAATGCCCCCACAAACGTTATGAGTGGACCTCATGGGAAAAATGGAGGGGCTCTTCGAGATTAGAGTTGGGTTAGCAGCTTTTAGATAAAGAAGGACATGGAAATACCGCCACAAAGACAGGAATACAAACGTGGCTACGCCTGTGGAGAAGTCGTGCCTCACAGGTGTTGGGTCTGTGATTCAGGTGTGAGGAACTCCAGACTGCTGACCGGAACTTCTCTGAGAGACTCCCTTGGCTTGAAAAGTAGCTCTAAGCTAAGCAGAACTGGCAAAAAATACAAAACACGGCGTCCGCGAAGCCGAAATCTGAGACAAATCCAGAGCTCACGTCCCGTTTCTTAACAGCTAATAAAACCACAGGCACAAAAACAGCGTTCAGTATCGAACCTCTGCTTCTTTCTCTACGATGTCATGACAACCGAGTTACCAGAGTGACTGCGAGCTCCCGGACCTGACCAACGGTCGTCCGCGTGCACGTGTAACAATTCAAATTTCAATTTTATAAACATACAAATATCCTCACCTTGAAAGCGGTTCAAACCCAACGACTCCGCCACCGGCCTCGACTCTTATCCCGGCTGCTCGGTAGGTGCATGGGCTCCGCCAGACCACCGCAGGTTTACTCGCGTTTCCTTCGCTGTTTTTTTCTCCACCTCTCTCTCTTTCTCTCTCTGTCAGTATCTCTCTCTCCCTCACTCTCTCTCTCTCTCTCTCGACGTCAACATGTGCCTGGACACACGTGCCGAATTTAGTCCCGTCCACGCGCACCCGCTGATTGGCCGCCTCCGCCACACAGTCAACACCTATTGGCGTGTCTGCTGACCAGTAATTGATCGCCTCGTTCCCGATTGGCCCGCGCTCTCCGCGCTTCTGGCCCCGCCCCCACGTGTTTGACGTGTGTGTTTTAGAAGGAGCTCTACGTTCCAGTGAGCCAGACGCACGAGCGTGGCCGCTAAACGCGCACTCACACACCCTACCCCCACTCACTCTCTCTCTCTCTCTCCTGATAGGAACACGGTCATTATGCAATACAATAATAAAGGCAGAACCTCTCGTTCTCATCGACACGTGGTCGCAGAACAAACTTTACCACGAAGCGTCGTCTAGATCAGACCAGTCTGTTCTCCTCACACGACCGTTACAGAACGTAGGAAACGTTAATAACGGCCACCACTCTGCTGAATGTTGTGACGCCGTTGACGGAAGCAGCTCGTGAATCAGCCGACAGACATTCCGAGATCTTTTCATTCCTCACTGTAGCGCTAGCCTGCTGCGTTAGCCTCCTCCACCCTGACAGCCTATGTTTCCTTTTCCGTTTTAATATTTTGTTGGCATTCCTACTTTAGCCTGGTGTTAGCTTTCCTCCCCTATGGTGTCTTTTTTGTGTCTTGTTAGCCTGTTTTGATATTCCTTCTCCCTTCATCAACTTAATGAGCTTTTCCTAGCTCGTTAGTCCAATTTGTTGTTAACCTATTCTGCTTTCCTTTCCCATTTTGTTCACCTATTTTGTTTGCTTCTTTTATTTTGTTAGCTGATGATTGTATCTCGTCATTTTAAAGACTTACAAACTAATAACTTAAACTATTTTGAAGTGAATTATCAATTGTAAATAAAGGCCGTCTCTAGAGTCAGTTTAACCAGACAAAATTCAGTTCATCACAGTACCTTCATACTCCTATGTTTACTAAAAGACCCTGTCTCATATGGTCTCATATACATCTGACTGAAAACGCTATGCACTTTACAATGTTTCTGTTTAGGAAACAGTGTCTAAATATACATCTAAAGAGACTTTCTAAAGTGTTGAATGACACTAATCTCTGAGGTAAGAGTATATGTGGGTCCTTATGTGGAGGTATTTGCTGCTGATTTCTCTTGGACAGGTGGAGGCAGATCGCATTTCAAAACATTCATTATGTAGAAGGCAGAAAGCGCTCCAGGGCCCATAGCGAGAGACAGCAATACCCTTTAATCAGACGCACATCTCACTTTCAGTCATCAGACAGGTAGACACACACACACACCCAGAGTATTGTGCAAAAGTCAGATACCACTTTAAGTTCTAGTCAAATGGCTTTAAAATACAAGATATTCATTTTTGCATAAGGAAAAAAGCAGAAAACATAGTTTGAAAGAAAGAAATATATAAAAATAAAAAAAACTATCAAATAAAACATACAAATATGATATTAAAAGTTTCAGTATTTAGTGTCTCAACATTTGCCTTTATTACAGCTTCCATTCTTTTCACAGCTTCCTTGTTTGATGTGCAAATGTTCTTCTTTTTATTTTTTTTCTTCTGTATTTCATTTTCTCAGTAATGGCTACTTGAGTTGTCTTCTCCCAGTGGAAGGATGGACAGAAACAGATTTTTCAGATCTGAAGCAAAAGTGGAGCTTGATTTTCTCTCAAGGATAAAAGCTTTAAGTGCTGTTAATCTGATGGAGTTTTGGTTGTCTACCAGGTCTTGCATGGTTGTTAGGAGTCCCAGTTTTGGAAACGCCTGTTCTTTTTCACTTATTTTTGTTTGACTTTCCAAGTGAATTGTCTTATATCTAATCTCCTCAAAAATATCAAAATATCCTCTGAAAAATAAATAACTTCTGCTTAATGGCAGTTTTGAGTGGAAATTAACTAAATAAAGGGGGTCTCTGACTTTGGCACAGTACTGTAGGATCACCAACACTAACACTAGAACAGTAACAGCTAGAAGACAAAGGCAACAAATATACAGTATACAACATTAAATATACAACATTAAAACCACCTCCTTGTTTCTACCCTCATTGTCCATTTTATCAGCTCCACTTACTATATAGGTGCACTTTGTAGTTCTACAGTTACAGACTGTAGTCCATCTGTTTCTCTGCATACTTTGTTAGCCCCCTTTTACCCTGTTCTTCAATGGTCAGAACCCCAACAGGACCACCACAGAGCAGGTATTATTTTGTTTGTCAGTCATTCTCAGTCCAGCAGCACTGCTGTGTCTGATCCACTCATACCAGCGCAACACACACTAACATGCCACCACCACGTCAGTGTTACCGCAGTGCTGAGAATGATCCACCACCCAAATAACGCCTGCTCTGAGGTGGACCTGTGGGGGTCCTGAACAAGGTAAAAGGGGCCTAACAAAGTATGCAGAGAAACAGATGGACTACAGACTGTTATTGTGTAACTACAAAGTGCACCTCTACGGGAAGTGGAACTGTTAAAATGGACTAAGAGTGTAGATACAAGGAGGTGGTTTTAGTGTTATGGCTGATCAGTGCACACTAGCACCAACAGCACTCACATGACTACAGCTACCAACGGACTCTCTCTCTCTCCCTCTGTCTCTCTCACACACACACACAGACATTATTTGATCATTTGATCAAAACCCAATAAGTCTGTCGTTGCAGACTAAATGGACTCGTATCAGACGGAACATGTCGCGATAAAAAATAAAACGCTGAATTAAGGTGGCGTACACAGCGCGCACGCACTCACACTCACACACACGCGCATGCACGCACCCACACACATTTTTTCCCGAGCCACACAGGCTGACCAATAGGGAGCCGTTTCCCTGAAGAGGGGGCGGGGCCTGCGCCTTTAAAGGCGCCGCGTGCATGTGCTCGAGCAACAGCCTCGGAGATTTTTGTGAATGGAACGTGTGGACAAGCCCTGCCCAGCGGCCGAGTCGACCAATCGCAGGCGGGGAACGCGGCAGCTCCTCCGCGGAGTGGGCCAATGCGAGGCCACTTCAGGTCAAGAGCGTTGTGTAACCGTCTGTTCAAACGGCTTCACGTTTAAACGGAGCGTCACGTCGCGAAGGAGGAAAAACACACACACAGCTGAGCAGCTGATTCTGCAGTTTTTTCAGAATTTAACGACTATTGGAGAGGAACTGATGGCCGTTAGAGAGAAGCTGATGTCTGAGAGGAGTTTCTGGGAGAATTTGATGACCATCTGAGAGGAATTTATGAGTGGAACTGATTATAGTTTGAGAGAAATGAACAGTTTCGAAGGAAGTGATAACAGTTTGTGAGGATTCATGAGGAGAAACACACTCATTTAAACGAAAACCAAGTTGGAGAAGCTGAGGAAATTAGAAACAATGAGAGGTTTCAGCTGTAACCTCTTCAGTTGGTTAGGGAGAGTTAAAGCTTCTTCCCTGATAGGCCTTTTTTCACATTCATAGTTATCAGTACTGACAATAACAAATGTGACCTGGTCTAATTTAGCTATTATGTTGAAGGTAGTCCTGCTTTCACAGTCATCTTTTACAGTAATGTTTATTTAGCAGTAATGACAGTAACCAATCTCTGTTAATAGCTATTATGCTCAGGGTTGGGCAAAATATTTTGAACAAGTAGTGATGGCTGAATACTGAACACACTGTCCTAAATGTATCCAGTACACTCTTTAAAAAAGTAGGTTCTTTAGTAAAGATAATGGTTCTATATAGAACCATAGACACCCACAAAACCATTTGCATACTTAAATGCTTCTTTGCATGGTGAAATGGTTCTTCAGTGTGTTTGTTATGCTGTTTGTGATACTGTTGTGAATGCACAATGGTACATTAGTACGTTGTATATTAAATGGTATGAGGCCTGTGTAATTAACCTGATCAATGATACTGATTTGGTGTAGTTATTTTATGATGTTACTGCTGGCCTTATATACACCATTTATGCCTTTCCTGAGTGCTAGTACGAATGAGTCAACGGTAATTTGAATGTACACCATGCCACTCTTTACAATGGGGAGCTCTGATTCTCACATCATGATATCTGTCAGATCAAATTTTCTGTAGCATTAATTTAGGTCTATAATAGCCCAACACCACTAAGATCATAGCACACTGTTACTAAAACATTCTAATTTTAAACCATGCAAAATGTATCACAGTTAGAAAACACTGAAGTGGAAACATAGTTTATTATACACTACAGCAGACCATGTTGCCAACCTCACATCCGACTCATTTAAGTTTTAGCATGGCGCCCCCTACTGACAAACAATAAGACTACAATTGACTGTAATGTGCTACTGTTCAGAAGTTTGGAGTCTGTTCTATTAAGAATTTCTGTTATTCTTCATACAATAACAACTTATACAATGCTGATTGTCATCTTATAAGCTAGGCACCAAAAGATATTTTTTAGATGTTTTATTCAATATTTAAAAGATTTTGCGTTTCAACTGTAAATAATATACTGTAATTATCTGTTTTTTTAAGTTATGTACCTCAAGTTTTAATCACCACTTTTCAAATATGAGGCGTTCTAGATGTTACTTTATTAGGAATCCATTCTTGATGTTGTGCCATTGTGTCATTTTGAAATCATCTACAGCTCTGTTCACCATTCTGGACACATCTGACATTCCTTTTTTTTAAAAGGAACATTAAAAGGAATTTTTTAAAAAAACTTCCTAGCGTCCCACTATTTATTTGAAATTGCACAGGACTAGCACACCAAACTCATTTTTGTCATTTATCAACATCATTGCCCAATGATTAGTTTTTCTCCTCTC
This sequence comes from Colossoma macropomum, assembly GCF_904425465.1. Taxonomy (NCBI): domain Eukaryota; kingdom Metazoa; phylum Chordata; class Actinopteri; order Characiformes; family Serrasalmidae; genus Colossoma; species Colossoma macropomum. The sequence continues at coordinate 31,436,310 of NW_023494785.1, read as the reverse complement.
TGTTTCACACTGATATTGCTCAAATTTATTTGTGTATGAGTAAAGGTGGTATTTATGCTGGGGATCATGGAGTTTTGACATGTCCAGTTTTGATCTCGTCACTTTTTGAAAATTCAGTTAGCTCAGAGTGACCAACATCAGCTGTGGTGTACTAGCTGTGAAATTATTCATGTTAATGTGCAGAGTTATCTCATCACTAACTGCAGTTTCAGAGGATTTCAACAGCACAGTTTGTATAGTTGAATGAAGGTTGTGGTGAGTTGAAGGGGAATTCCACTGTTTTTTGTTAATTTTTTGCATAATTAAATGGTTGAGATGTAAAGAAAGTCATTCAGAGCGAATTAATGTGACATAGTCTGTTCTAGAGCAACTTACTTGCTTAGGATTGTTCACAACAGTGATAACAGGAACCAGACATCCGAAGTGTTTAATGCTTCACAGAAAGATACTACATGAAATGATTGTAAATACATCGTGTGACACCTGATGCATTGTTTAACAATGGTTATGAGATCAGATGGCGTCTTAAACCATATCTTTAAAATCAGCAAGGCAATTAAATCATCATCAACATCACATATAGAAACTAAGAAGGATGTGTAGTATAGTATTCATTGGTTTTGGATAGTAAATAAAATGGATATGCCATATTTGTGTTGTAGCGTGTCCACACATGATTCCAAAGCCGTGTCTAGCATATTTTCCACAAGGGGGCGCTTTTCTGAGTATTGTGGAAAAAGAACATATTGACACCAGCTGGATCCCACAAATGTATGTATGTCTGTAGTCACAAATTTCATCTACATGAAAAAATATACATATAAAATGTTTCAAATTGCATATTTAATGGTCTAAAAGTGTAAAGCTATAAAGTAAAAGCTTATGTTCAACTAGATCTAAACTGAACAGGATTCACTGTAAAACTGTAAATCTAAAAAGTTAAGAATATGCCTCTTTAAGGTCTGTCACAAGCTTCAAATGCTTCATATGGTCGTGTGTAAGTACAGCTGGCTATATTAATATTAAACTATGTGTGAGAAAGGGAAGTACATTGTCAGCGCTAACATTGAAAGTCCCATGCAGGTGCTTGCAGGACTGAACATGTGTGTGGTAGTCAGGTTACTTACTAAGTAAGGATTTACACAGTAAACACTGCTAATATAGCTGTGATAGTATATAAGCTCATGAAATGACAAATTTTTGAATTTATAACTCAATTTACGCACTGCCTTTACTCCAAAAGAGTAGAAAAATGTTAAAACACTTAATGTTGTTATTTACATACATAAATGGACTCCTTGAGTAACTTCATTCTTCCATGTGCTAGAGCTGCTACCACATATGAATATACCCCACTGTTTGCTTGAGGCTTCAATGCAGCTTAATGTGATAGCAATGCCATTTAAGATAGCTGTAGTGGTTAATTAGCTCCTAACCATATTTACTCTTTCATAGCTAGTTAGGTAACCTAAGTTAACATTTTATCGTTAGCTCATACCCAGTGTTGTAATCGAAAGCACCCAGGGGTGTGGTCAAGGGGAAGCATAAAGCATGGCCTACCTGTGTAATGCTTTACAGTGAAAATCTGCCAAACAAGTGAGTGAACGCTGGTCAGAACCTCAACACTAGTCTTGTTCATTTTGCTTAAAGAGGCAGCAAACATTGTACATTATTTTGTACATCAGGAAATCACAGTTAAAAGCACTTTAATACATTTCTATATCAATATTGTACAGTACTTTAATTTTATTAGACATTGTGCACCATGTGGATCACGTGACTGAAGATTTTAACCAATATCCATATCAATAACCAATATCATATAGTTCAGCAGTAAAAATGATACAATGAATGAAATTAACAATATTTTATTTATAGAACCTTATTAAAAATGACTTTCTGCTTTTTTCAGAGTAAAAACTGTTTTAAAATGTGGTTAGAACTGGTTAATTAACTCATTTTCACTGTGTCCCTTCAGCAGTGCTGCTCTGTGAGCATAGGCTGGATTCTCTCAGAGGTGAATCTAGTATTGAATGGAATATGTTTGTGCTAAAGCCAGGTCAACTTGGTATGCAGCCAAAGTTTTTTTACTTGTAACATTACCTTACACATCTCTGGCTAGCTGTATCATTAGACTCATAAGTAATCTGTAGCTAGGGAAGCTTAAATAATGAATGTCTATGACCTAAAATAACAACCTGAATTAAGAACTGGATGCGGTGTGAGCGGGTTGAGAAAGGTTTTGGCTATGTATTTGTAGAAATGGTTTGGGAGACTATTTACTTCCAATGTGCAAGCAACATTAGCCTCGTACCTCCTGTTCAAAACTAAAGAAGCGAAACTTTGACACAAAACATGTCTCAGCTGATCGGCTGCATTTGGGGTAAGTGGAAAATCATGTAAATTAGGTTTTTTTGCTATTCCTTTAATGTGCATGTGCGCACTAAATTTGTGAAGAATTAATTTGTGCATTGTTTTGGGAGAACAGAATTTGTCCTCTTATATAGACAAAACTGCAAATAACTTGAGATCTCAAGAAAACAAAAACAATTAACACATTATTACAGGGAAATATAGTAAATAAAATATGTGACTCTACGGCCTTCCATAGTATCCCCAGACAGGTAGTTGAGAACTAAATCAGGTTCTTGTTGCAGCTCTGAAATTCATGAAAATACAGCAATCAAATGCATTCAGATTCAGTTTCCTGCCTGCTTTTCAAGATGAGGGCAGATCCCCAACCTATGGCTACGATTCTTTTAGTCTATCAGTCTATCATTACAGCCCTATCAAAGTCTGATTGTCCTTCTTCAACTTTTTCATCTTCCTAAATCTTTTGGAGGTTTTGTGACCATTTTATTTGTCAAAATGGTGTGAAAGCAGTCATATTTAGGGCCTATACATTACTACAAATAAACACCTAGAGCTTAGATAAATAGCTTATATGTGTATGTGTACATACATATATAACATCAGAATGAATAGAAACTAGCATATTGTTGCATTTACTGCTGGATTAATCCTGGATTAATTATATCAGGATTAATCTGGATTAATCCTGATATAAAGGCCCTCCTGAAGGAGAAGAAGAGGGCTTTTAAATCAGGTGACAAGGAGGAGATGAGATCTGTGCAGAGGGAGCTGAGAAGGAAGATCCGGGAGGGGAAAGCCAGCTACAGGAGAAAGATGGAGGCCCAGCTGCAGCAGAATAATGTCAGTAGAGTCTGGAATAGCCTCAAAACTATTTCTGGACACAAGAAGCCCGACTCCCGGGCTGTGGGGGACCACAAGTGGGTGAATGAACTCAATCTATTCTTTAATAGGTTTGATCACTCACCTGCTCCCCCCACCACAGGCACATCACTGCTGAATTCTCCCTGTCTGGCACTACCAGCATTTGGCCCTCCCCCCTCTCCTGCACCCACCCCCCTTCATCTCAACACACAGCCACCATCAGACGGCTCTCCTGCTGACATACATCCCAGCACTGTTCTCCCTTACTCCAGCCTCACATTCACAACATCCCAGGTGAGAAGTGAGCTCAGGAGGATGAAGATCAGGAAGGCTGCAGGTCCAGATGCCATCAGCTCAAGGCTTCTCAAGACCTGTGCGAACGAGCTGTGTGACGTGGTCGGGTACATCTTTAACCTCAGCTTGAGGTTAGGGAAAGTCCCACAGCTGTGGAAAACATCCTGCGTGGTGCCAGTGCCAAAGACCCCACACCCCAAAGACCTCAACAGCTATAGGCCGGTGGCGCTGACATCTCACGTGATGAAGACCCTGGAGAGACTGCTTCTTGTCCACCTGCGCCCCCTGGTGAGCTCTTCAATGGACCCACTGCAGTTTGCCTACCAACCTGGCATTGGAGTGGAGGATGCCATCATCCACCTCCTACACAGCTCTCTCTCTCACCTGGAGAATGCTGGGAGCACTGTGAGAATCATGTTTTTTGATTTCTCCAGTGCTTTCAATACCATCAAACCCACACTGCTGAAGGACAAGCTGGAGTGCACGGGCCTGGACCATCACCTCACCACCTGGATCCTGGACTACCTCGCTAACCGACCGTAATATGTGAGGACCCAGGGCTGTCAGTCGGACACGGTGGTCTGCAGCACGGGGGCTCCACAGGGAACTGTCCTCGCTCCCTTTCTCTTCACCCTCTACACTGCGGACTTCAAGTACAGCTCTGCCAGTTGTCACCTGCAAAAGTTCTCTGACGACTCTGCTATCGTCGGCCTCTCGACCTTTGGCGTGCAGGGGGCACTTCTCAGGACCTTCTTCGACGCTGTGGTGGCATCAGCCATTTTTTATGGAGTGGTGTGCTGGGGCAGCAGCATCTCCATTGCTGACAGGAAGTGACTGAATAAGATCATCAGGAAGTCCAGCTCTGTCCTGGGATGTCCTCTTGACCCAGTGGAGGTGGTGGGGGACAGGAGAATGAGGACTAAGCTAACAAACATGCTGAAGAACCTGTCCCACCCCATGCACCTCTCTCTGACAGCACTGAGCAGCTCCTTCAGTGCCCGGCTGCGGCACCCGCGGTGCGTGAAGGAGAGATACTGCAGGTCCTTCCTCCCAGCCGCTGTCAGACTCTATAACAGTCACGGCACTCAGTAGACAGTAGTTTACAATTACTTTCCATGTGCAAGAACTCTCAACATCACTGCCATAGCACTTTACTGTGTGTAATATCTCAATCCACCATGCGTAGTATATTCACTGCGGATCATTGTCAACATGTTTACCACCATTATGTGTAATTATGTCAAGTGCAATATTTCTCCATTTATTTACTGTTTATTTATTTGCTATTTTATTCACTGTGGAATATTCACTACAATACATACATTTCTACATTTTTAAATTTAATTTAATACTTTGTATATTTTTCTTGTAATCTTTGTACATATACATATATATCTTTATACTTTTATTGTTTATTCTATTTTATATATTGTTTGTATATTTCCTGCTGCTCTGTCTTCTGTGCTGCTGTAACACCGCAAATTTCCCCATTGTGGGATTAATAAAGGATTATCTAATCTAATCTAAAGAAGCCCGAGTTTATGCACAAGTCATTATGCTTTATTAACAGGCCGTAGTTGGCCACAACCACAGCATACATAAACAGTTTTATCTAAAAATTCGCTCTGAGCCTCGCTAAGTCTTGCTTTTTAAGCCATCAGCAATAGACTGGTTCATTACTTCCTAAACTAACAGAACACAGCACCAGCTAGCCCTGCCTTCACAATAAAACTCCTTCTCAGAACAACCCAGCTAATAAATGCTAGAGAACTAATACTCTAACATTATGAACACAATACATTGTGGCTGTCCAAAAAAAACCCTCCAAAATGGAAACTTTACAGTACAAGATAAATATGGTTTTAACTCTTCACGTAAGATCATGTGAAGAAATTTTATTTCAAGTAATTTTGGAGCATTTATATGGGCATATTAATTATTCTTTACTCTAGTTTTTTACTTAATGTATATGACAGTTGTCATGTTCAAACAGTGTAGAAAAATAAAAATCAACAAAAATGGAGATTTTTTCTGACAGCATGAATACAATATATAAAATTAGAGTGAATACAAACAAATTAATAATCATAAATACAGTGAAACATGAGATGTTCTGTTTAAAAAGTTATTAATATGTTGGCTAGAAGAAGTTAGAAGAACAGTTAGAAGAACACAGGTTTCTGATTCTCACTGTACTTCAGTCACTGTATGGATGTGTTCAGTTCCATCAGCAGCACCTGGTTTACTTTAATGAAGGACTGATTAGCTGAAGCAGGTATTGGATGTTAATTGTAAATACTAAAATACATGACCGTGACATTGTGCTGAGGAGTCTGAAACATTGAAAGTCCTGTTACAAACACATACAGTACAATCACAGTGATTAAAGGACTGTCGATTATCCTTCTTAGTAACTTTTTCTCTCAGGCCGTTCCTCTTTCACAGAAGCTCGAACACATGGGGCTGACATAATCGCCAATTATTTTTGTGCCTGCAAAGTTCTCCCTCTTCTCTGACTGATTTCAAACAATGTCAAACTAAAAAGAATCTAAACTCAGTGCTTAATAAAACATGACACTGCTTGCTTGTACTTTTCTGTTGTTCCATCACTCAAAAACATATTTAGGCCCTGGACTTAATTGCATGTAAATTTTCCATCCAATTTCAGTATGGAATTCCTGCAAGATTTATTTTGTATCTGACTGAGTAAAGTTGAATTTAAGTTTTTATTTGAAATGTTTTCCTAATGTTTATGACCAAAAATCATTTTGAGTCTCTATCTCCCTCTCTCTCTCTCTCCCTTTCTCTCTCTCTCTCTCTCTCCATTCTTCTTCATTCTATTATCCCCTCAGTACCCCTTCAACCAAGCTTTCTCTGCCACACTCCCCCCTCCCTCACCCTGTTGTGTCATACACATTTTTCAGGGGCCAACACTGAGAGCTTTGCCTATTCTTTCCCTCCCAACTCCCTCCATTTCTCTCTCTCGCTCTCAGACAGCTTGCTCCTTTCGTCTGACCACCTGCCCCACGACGAGCATCTTCAGAATAATCCAGCCCCAAGCTCAAGGCGTCTCTTTCTTTGTCTTCATCTCCCACAACACTCCCAGTCCCAGTCAGAAAGTGTGTGTGTGTACGTCTATGTGTGTGTGGGAACTTGGATGAGAGAGCATGGACCCGGCTTGGCTGGCAGCGGCTGTTTTCCTCTTGCTCTGGCAGTGTGTGGAGAGCACAAGAGCCGGTAAGCGCGCGATTAGAACAATCAGCATTACAGTCAGAAAGTTGACTACTCAATGTAATAATGGCAAATCCAGCTTGTTTTGTAATATTACTGTGATGGATGTGGATTAGTGTTGTTACGATGATGGTAGTGATGCTGTTTTTTATGTTTATGTTATGTTTGTGTTCTATAGAACATTGTCGGGTTAATAATAAGTGCAATACCAATATAATAATAAAACTACTGGATTTAACTCTGGTAGAGCATTTCTTATCATCTGTGAAATGTTGAAATTGCTGACACCTTTTCCTTTTCTCTTTTTCCAGTCAAAGAATGGACATATGCAGGTAACAAAACCTCTTCACTAATCTTCACAGTCCATGCTGGGAGATCCACATCTCAGTAATTGCGCCATTACAGCTGTACCTCAGTTGCTTACATTTTACAGTTCACAAAGTGGTTGACTGGAACTTAATAAAAAACAAAAAATATAATTTACCCATAATGCATTAGTTTTGCAACATGTTGGGTCACATTTTGTGAACTGAAGAAAGAAACTTTAAATAGCAGTATTAATATATTGTATTGTTAAAAACATACATACTTATATATATATATATATATTTATATATATATATACATTTATATATATATATATATATAAATATTTGTATATACACACACACACATGTATGTATATATATTTACACACACAAACATACGTGTATAAATATGTGTGTGTGTGTGATAAATATATATATGTATACACTCTTAAAAAAGATTCTTTAATTAAAGAAAATATAGAACTATGAACACTCAAAGAACCCTTTGCATAATTACAGAGTTGTTTGCTTCATGAAATGGTTCTTCAGATTGATAGAGAATGTGTTGTAGATGGCTCTATAAAGAACCTTTTTGAAAATAGTTCTATACAGCACCAAAAAGGGTTCTGCTATTGTTACAAGCTTGACATCATAACAGCAGAAGAACCCTTTTTTGGTGCATATCTATATAGAACAATTTTCTTTACTAAAGAATGCTTGAAGAACCATGTTTTTTAAGTGTGTAGTCCTGAAAATGGTTTAAAACCTATTCTCTTGGCAGTAAGTGTGTTTTTGCCAGTCAAAACAATACACAACGTTAGAATAAATAAAACAAGCAAGTAAACATGAATACAGTAAAACATAAGGAGTAAAACAAGATTTTTTTATTTTTAACGAAGTTCTTAATTTGCTGGTTAGAAGGATTCAGCTAGAGGAACACAGGTTTGGTTCCTGATGTCTCAGTGCAGTCATTGCATAGATTTGTTAATGCCATCAGCAGCACCTGAGTTCATGTAATGAAGAGTTAAATAGCTAAAGCAGATTGTAACTGTAAATACTGGACCTCCTCAAGGAGGGTTTTGGAAATGGTTCAGATTGTTTATTTATTCATTTGTATTTATTGTAAAGTTGTATCCATTGTAATTTTCTCCAAACAATTCTTCACAGTACTATATATATATATATATATATATATATACATATATATATGAAAATCCCTACTTAAGTAAGAGTACTGCTACTGTAGTGATAATTTACATATAAGTTAAAATATTAACAGAAATGACTCAAATAAGAGTAAATAAGTTGTTTATTGGAAAAACTTCCTGAAGTATTGTGATATTATATTTTTGCTGTATCGCCCGCAATGAGAAAGCATTATGTAAATTTTTTTCAGAATGAATGGGTTTGTGGAACCGTTTTTAATAGTCAGCAATTCAGTCAAACTCAAATGCCTCACTGAGGGAAGTTTAGAACTCATTGGAGTCGTGGGTCGTCTTAGCAATGCATTGTGGGTCCTCTCAGACTGTGTTTGTGCAGTTCTGTGGGACGCAAGCAGCCATTTTTGCTGACATCAAAAGAATCCGCCCCGTCCCTCTCTGCCTCACCCCCTCACTCGCCCCTGTCCAGCAAGCCCTGTTAGTTCCATTTGATCAGTCTGCCAGCTTGGCACCAGAAAGGGAGAGATGGAAGAGAAAGAGAGAGAAAGAGAGCGGGAGAGAGAGGGAGAGAGAGATGGATTGAAATGTATGGCAGAAGCACGAAATGTTTAGCCAGAGTGGTTTGAAAAGAGTATGTTAAATTCAGCAAATAAACAGTCATTGTGCATTACAATGTGCAGTAGTGTGTTCTCAGTAAACGATGTGTTAACTTATTTTCACTTAGAGAACCAACAAAACATGTGATTTGACCAGGAGTGCCCAAACTTTCGCATATGACTGTACATCAGCACACACATGTTCTTTCCACGTTCTATGTGTATGGAGGGGTACATTTAGCTGGTGCTGTAGCATGTGATCAGGCTTACTCTAACCCTCTGTGTGGGTTAAACAGAGTACATGCCAGCAGATGAAGGCCTGACAGACCACCGCTATTCCTTCCTCTGTTTCTTTAGAATTAATATGGCTGTTTAGCTCTGTAACTACACTGCATTACAGATCAATCAAAACTTTGGTTAATGTCCATCCGCTCAACTATAACTGCATTTACTAGAACGTGAAAGGCAAAAAGTGATGATTGGATGTCATTCCTGGATGTAACATAACAATCAGCAGAAAGCACTCTCACCTGACTTTACTCTTTACCTTGTATCTACTTTGTATGTCCACTCACTGGCCACTTCATATGGTCCTACCTGCCTTTTAGGTCCACTGGTGTGCAATTACAGACTGACCACAGGAACACCGGTGATCAGATATTATTAGGGTGGTGTGTCATTCTCAGCAGTGACACTGACATGGCAGTGGTGTGGTAGTGTGTGCGGTGTTGGCAGTGTTACTGGAGTTTTTACACATCAGTGTCACTTCTAGGTTGAAAACAGAGTCCCCTATGGTCAAAAACTGATCATGGAGGAAAACTAGAGGATGGCTAACAAATGGTGCATGAACTGAATAGCTACTCCACAGAGGGCTGTGGCATCACTGGGGTTTGAACTCATCAATACCTGAAGAACAGGCAGTTAGACAGTTGTGCCAGCTGGGAGCTGTGAAATTTCAAAATATGAAAACATATCCAAATGTTTGATGATGCAATTTGTAAAACTATTTTTAATACTTTTATTTGTGGCTCCAGAGTGGAACAATTGTCTAACTACTCAGTCATCTGGAGATCATGAGTTCATATTCCAGTGATGCCACAGCCCTCTGCTGGAAGGAGTCTAAGGCCCAATCCCTTTTCTTCTTTTTACTCCTACCCCTTGTTTTGGAGTGTCACCCTAACCCCTTGGAACGGAGTTACAATGGGTAGTGGTTGAAATCTTGCCCTATGAAATGGGACAAACCTCAAATTAAAAAAAAAAAAAACAGCTTCATTAACAGGTTACTAGCGGTGCTCTGTAGGCGACCCGGCCCGACTTCAGTGATGGCAGAGAAGGGGAAAGTTCAGCAACCTCGCTGCTGGGCTTTAGTTACATTTAGGGCATCATATGCTTTAAAAGAGGGGGTACAAGACAATTATTTATTATCACCCACCTCTTTGTCACCCTCTTCTTTGGTGATACGAAGCTGAAGTCAGATATTCACCAGGTTCTTGTTCGAATTTTCCCATTCCACCTTAAATGGTGTAGCAGTTACATTCTAACGCTTCAGGCGTCAATACCGCTGGACTATTTAAGGTGGAACGGGAAAATTAGCTAGCTAGCTAGCAAGACATTAGCATACTTTAACGATTTTTTATGCTTGTTACGATGGAGACGACCATAATACATTGGAGCGCCATTAAAGTAAGATGATACAATGATTATCGTGATTTTTAACGAAGAAAATATTTACATTTGTGGGTTTCTTTGGTTGCTCGCGCAGCCATCTTGCCGGTTTTTCTTTCTTTTCTCATAATACTCTGTTTGGAGTGAGCCTCTGAAAAACCTCCGTTTGGAGGGCCATGTAGCCCTAACACTTCGACCTACCCCTACATCTCAACAAAAATTGGGACACCCTAACTCTAGACGTGAATGCGAAAAAACAGAGGGCTAAGGGCTAAGTGGTAGGGGCAAGGGGTGAAATGGGATTGGACCTAAGAAGAGGACACTCAGCCCTCACACTTCCCCCACTCCAAAGTATAAGGTACACTATGAAATGACTGGATGGCTTCCACTTTCGGTGTGAAGACAAATAGATTGGATTACTTTTGTCTGCAACGCAATTATTGGTCAGTTTCCTTCATATTTGTCTGCATTCTTTTCAGCAAACAAGTTTACATTCTAGTAGTTTTATTCAGTTGGATGTTCCGATGGTATGGCCTGGATATGGTCAGTCAGTGTGGAATGATCTGCAGAAACATTTGAAACTGGAGCAATTTATCTCTCAGATTTTAAGATAATTGTCAAAGATCTGTATCATTATGTTTGCTCTTGTTATTATTCATATGATTTATGGTGATTTTTAATTATTTTTGAATAAGTTAAGCTTATTTGTGGTGGTGCCCGTTGTAATTGTTTCTCTGCTGATTGTCTTCTTGGTTGTTGTGATTTGCCTGTTTGGCCAAGACTCACTTGCAAAAGAGATTTCTAATCTGAATGGCCCTTATTCATCAACATTGCGCAAAAAGAGTGCAGATTTGACCGCCTGACATACAAACTATTCTGCATCTGATTCATGAAACTTTTGTATGACAAGGAGACAAACAGAGATTTGAGCGCAAATGATGAATCAGGTTTAGTGTGTGAAATCAAGTGCCAGTACCTTATTTACATATCATTTACATAAAGCACGCTCTAATTCATGCAGATGTTTTGGTCGGAAGCCATTAAAATGTTAACATTCAGAGGCAATGGCTGTGCTTGTAGGTGGAGTTGGAGGTGGTAAAAGAATGACTGGAAAGAATAAAATGTGAAATAAAATGTCTTTTTAAGAGTAGAATGATCTGATTGTGTGATTATTTTTTAAAAATAGAATTAAATGCTGTTAAATCTTAGTTATATTGTATTATTATTGTTATTAAAGATGATATTGATAATACTGTTGGTTACCCAAATTAAGTTTTTTTTCAAGTTGTTCAACTGTTGTGCTCAAATTTACTCACTCCTGCCAGATGTGCGTTTGATTGTACTGATGCACCAAAGATGAAATTGATGAATCACAAAAACTATAGGGTGAAATCTATGTGCGCTCATTTTATAAGATTTGGCCATAAGCAGCTGACGAATAAGGGTCAATGTGACTACCATGTTTAAACAAAGATAAAATAAAATAAAATAAAAATAAAGGTAGGGAATTCTCATAAAGTGGATGGTAAATTTATACAACCATGCACACTAATTATGTCATGCTTAAACTAAATGATGATATCTAGGTCTGATTCACAGGCACTTCTTTTTGCACTGGGGCTATAAGACTAATGAAATGTAAGCAGCTCCTCCAGGTTGACATCATGCAAACTGCTTGCCTAAATTATCATACACTCCCCTCAAACTGTGAAGTTGTTAAGTCATCTCAAATAGAGTTTCTTACGTGGCTTCTGTCACTGTATGACAGACTGTTTTTTATAACAATAGACAAAAGAATGGGCAACATTCAGGCTACTTATTTTTGAAGTAATTTGGCAACATTGAGAAGTTATTTAAGTATAAATGATATACTCTGATCATCTATTTATTGTTTTTTTTTATCAAGTTATCTGCCTTGAGATGTGACTGAAATACAATGCATGAGGGATATTAATTGTATTGTAACTTCATAGTAGTTATTAAGGAATCATCTTCAGCTTTTTGGGCATATATAAAATTTCTTCAGTTTTTTACGACTTTCCATTAATTATTCTAATATGTATTTATATGAACCTCTGATGTTGCACAGAACAAGCATATTAAATATTGGTCACTGTTCAAATTAAAGCAGATTTGTGATATCGACTGGGTTAAGGCCTTTATACAAAAAGGTGAGATTTTTAGTCTAAACACGTCCACTGAAGCTCATGTTCAGTTGTGTGTTGTGTGCTTGCTTGAGTTTGCCTGTGCGTGCCTGTTTGCACGTGTGTGTCTGTGCGAGGTATAGGCTGTGTTTTCAGTGCATGAACGCTGGGCTTTGTGGTGCTTTGTCCTCTGCCCGTATTTGGGACAGCCTGCGAGAGGTGGACTGGCAGGGCTTAGGGATATGTGTCCCACCATCTCCATGGTGATCACCTTGGCAACGGCAGAGCTGTTTTACAAAGTTTTCTTTCCCTCCTTTTTGGTGTGAATGTGTTTGTGTGAGAGGGGTGATGTGTTGTGGGTTAATCCTCATGTACAAGGAACTAACTGAGCACCACACTGGAACACAAAAACACACACACACACACACACACACACACACACACACACACACACACACACAGGCCTGTCACAATTATTACATAAACGCAATTATTTGAGCTGTTTGTGATTATTTCAGCTGACTGCAATTATTTTCCACAGCTTTCACAATACTATGTTTGTGTTTCAATGAACAGACTGTGAACTGGGTGGGATTTTGTCCATTAGTTTAATGAATGTATACAAAATAAAGCATACAAAATTACTTACAAAAACAACAAAAGTTCTAAACTGGTGCTGCAACACCTTTAGGTGTTTGTTTATTTGCTCAAGCTGTTTCTGTCGCCAGTGACTAAAGTCCCAAATGGCACCCTAAGCACTGCGACCCTTTGGTGACACCAACAATATGCAGACCTATAGGGTAAGAGACCTTGAGGGTGCTTAGTTTAAATGTGTGCATTCGTTACAGGCTCATGCAATGTGCAGGCTCTGCATATTGGCGTATTGTTTTTGTTTAGTGAGCTAATTTGCTAATCCACAGCACCTTAGTTCAGATTACAAGTATAATGCAGCTTAATGAGGAGTTAAGTTAATTAACAAATATACTTTCATTTACATCTGAATGGCTTCCTCTCCGCTATGTTGGTCGGACAGCTGTAAACAAAACCCACCCACTCTGATTCGTCTTTGCCTGTATCTCAAGGAATTTTGGGTAAAAGGCTGCTGCTGAGTATACATCATTGACATTATATGCAAACTGGACCCAGTCATCCCACTGTTTTCTGTAGGAACAAGCTGAGGTCAGTCGTGTCACTTCCTGATCAGCTTCTCGTGCTTGTGGGTGGTGGGAATGTGTGAGATGGCACAGGCATTGAAATGTCACCAGTCTCCAGCGTGTGGTGCAAATAATCATATTGTTGGTAGGAGCTGCCCAGCAAAATAGGAACTTAAACCATCACAGCTATTTACACACGACATTACAACAAACAAACAGCCCCTTACTTAACATGTATTATATTACTGATCATTATAAAATATGAAAATCAAGAATACTACTAGTAATACGACTATTGCTACTACTACTAATAACTGTAAGTAATGTGAATAATAATAATAATAATAATCAATTTTTACTATTATTATTATTGCTATTATTATTAAGCAAACCTACTCTGTGCTTTATATTACTGAGGAGCTCTTACTTACATTACTGGGCAGTCTTTTGAATCACAGCTTTATCACATAATTTTCTATACTGTCATGGAAAAACATTAATTCTGAAGCTATAAAATGATCATCAGTCTTGTTGATCAAATGGCAGAAAGTCCAGTCTCTCTGGAAGAGGACAGGGCCACATGGGAATCTAAAATGGCTCAGATATGTCCTTATCTTTGGCTGAAAGACACTCTAAAATGAAAGGAAGTGAATGCACTTTAAATTGACGCCAACCATGATAAAAGCAAAAACATTAACTCATAATAAGAATCGCATATAATCTACTGTTTAATGTACGTTTCATTGATTTAGTTGAACACTGAAGTATTTGTTAAACTATATGTATTTATAGAACTACTACTCAGAAATCATAGTAATTATTATTATTACTACACATTATTAAAGGAACAATTATGGTTTCTGGTGACAGAAGAATTGCTAATAACCACTGATTAAGATGCGGTTATATGAATGTTTATGTTATGTAGAAAAAATATATATTTTTCCCTTGTTTGAGTTTAATATGTTAGGTAAAACATTGAAAATGTTATGTAGTTAAAATTTATGCTTGGGAAAAAAAATGGGACCATTTTCCCCTGCATTTTTTCAACCCTCCTTGCTTGGAGAATACCACATGGCTAGTGGTCCCCAAGTAATTAGTTTAAGATCTTATCATAACATGGTGCAAAACGTGCACACACATACACACACACACACACTCTTTACCCACAAACACACACATTCATACATGCACCCTCATAAATGATCTGCATTTCGTTCCCTACAGGAGTTGTGGGACAATCTGAATGGTCAGAGGTTTTTCCAGATTGTGGAGGTTCTGGTCAGTCACCCATAGATGTGGACACTTCCCGAACACAATACGACTCGTCTCTCACCCCAATAAAGCCACTGGGCTATGGCCAGTATGGCCGTGAACCCTTCACTCTCTCCAACAACGGTCACACAGGTAATCCTCTAGCTACGTCCCTCCCATTCACAGCACACACACATACATACTTAACCCTGACCAAACTCAGCCCTGACCAAATGACATGTTTAGTTTATTTTCTGATTGCAAATAAGTTAACACAAACTAAAGTATGCCATTTTCTTATTTATTTGCTGAATTTAACATATTGGGGAAAATTAAAACATAAAATGTGTCATAAGTATATTCTTTGTAGAGGACATGTTAACCTATTTTAACTTAGAAGAGACTTAGAAAGACTTTACATACAATGAAGCTTCCAAGCTTTAGTAATATACTGTGAAAAAACCCTACTGTACGTTTACTGTTAATATATTGTAAAAGTACAAAAAGTAAAATGAGTGACTTACAGTGCAGTTACAGTGCAGTTCCTGACTTACCAGGAAAATGTACAATAATAATCTGCAGAATGAAATAACAGTACAGGTCTGCGGTAGACATTGTGGTTCAGCTCCAGTAAATGTAAATTTGAAGTACTTTACAGACAACTCTGCTGCCAGTAAATGACTGTAAAGTATACAGTAAATTCAGTCATTGTATACATATAGCTGTGTAACTTCACATCTCATTATTGTATTATTTATAGCATGTTTGTGCAATTCTGTTCATGGTTTCGTATGTTAGACAAAACCATAAGGCATTTTAATAGTTTTTGTTTAATATTTCATTTTTTGGGGGGGACAGAAAGAAGTTAGCAGTTATTAATTGATAAAAAATATATACTGTCATCATCTATTTACAGTAATTCCATGAGACATTATATACCACTTTTCAAATAAGAGGCATTCTGGACATTAATTTTATCATCAATGTATTATAGAATCATCCATCGTCCTGTTCATCAATCTGGACAAATTTAAACATTTTCCTCATTACTGACGTTCAATCTGTTATCTGCTAATAAAAAGTACTATTTTTACAGCTGTTTTACAATGCTGGAAAACATGGCTATGACTAACATGAGTTTAATACTCATCCAGCTCTTCTCTCTCTCTCTCTCTCTCTCTCTCTCAGTGGAGATGCCATTGCCAAGTTGGATGGGCGTGACTGGGTTGCCATGGCAATTCAGTGCCGTTCAACTCCACCTACACTGGGGCAACGGAGTGGGCGTGGCTACAGGGAGCGAGCACACCATTGATGGAAGTAGTGCTTCTGCAGAGGTGTGTGCAGAGCAGTTTGATCCTATAAATTCTGGTTTCAGCTCTGATTCTGATACAGATGTCGATTTCATGCAATTATCTCAATTCCAAAAACCAAGATTTAGGGAGGATAATCCAGTAAAATAAAAAAGTACAACAAGAATTAGGTTTATAATATTCCGTCATGATGTATGTTGTGAATGATAAGGATTTTGACATATTAGCATCATGTGCTCCCACCTCAGTTCTTCATGAACACAAGACTTCACTAATTATGTGACCTATTTGACCTAGGCAAGGAAGTATAGAGAGCTAACGCTAGCTATATTAACTATCAAAGGCTAGCTACACAGTACATGATTCTCCTCTATAAACTTCCGGTGAGTGGTTTCAGTGCTGGCAATGCTGTTTGATTGTGAGCTACTTTGTTAAAAACTTCTTTAATTTTGTTCAAAGTAAAAATGCACCATAAACAATGGTGTCCAATCATCTGAGACCATTTTGTATTCCATTTTGCATTCTTTTTTAATGTAATTTTACTATATTCATTATATTATGAATATAACAATTTGAGTAAATTAAAAAAAAAATTACATAAATTTCAAAATTTCAGTATTTGGTACAGTATTTCCAGTATAGTTTTTGCTTTAATGACAGAATGCACTCGAGCTGACATGAACTCCACAAGTTTGTACAAAAGCCTGTTTTTGAACAGGACCTTCAATGGATGGGATAAGACTAAAAAAGTCTGACCTCTTTGTACAAAGTCCTTCACACAGTCATTGTCTAAAAATTTGCTTAAATTTGATTAGTGATCCAGAAATATTGCAGAATGTTGAATATTCCTTTTTCATTTGACTTTTAATTTGTTTTAAGTTTTAATTTGATAATTTTTTAAAGTATGCTATTTATTTCCAGGTTTAAATGGAAAGTCCCAGACGTTTTATATATACATTATATATATATATATATATATATATAATATATATATATATATATATATATATATCAGGGGTGGGAATCTCTAGGCACCTCACGATTCGATTACGATTCAGAGGGCTGCGATGCGATTATAAAACGATTATCGATACATCTTTCTTTTCTATATAGCATTTATATTTTCTCACTGTGTGAGTTCAAGTTACGAGTTCAAGTTTCAAGTTTATTTATCGCACAACATGTCAGGACATTTATGCATTGAAATGCTTGTGGTGAGGCTCAGCTAATCACTTTACAGAAAGTAAATAAGTAAAAATAAAAATACAAGAAGAACCAACTGAAATATATTAAATATACACAAAGTATACACAGAATATACACAGAATGTAGAGACAATATACATTTTAAAGTGACTAAGTAACTCAGTGTTGTTATTTAAAGTGACTTGGTATTTTTAAAGCAAAGTATTTGCAATGATCCATAATGAATTTACTTCCAATATCTTTTTTAATAAATCAAATGGAAGTGATGTGGCAAGTGAACTAGAAGGCTCTCATTCAGTGCTCTTGTTTGGAGCACGAGAAGCTGCTGCTACTCATCTGCAATAAAATGCGCAGTTACGGTGAAATAAGATCCAGTGGTGATGGATGTCCACGCAGCACATGTTACAGCTATTCTACCCGTTTTCTTCAGTGATTTTGTAATTTCGGCGGCGGGGTCGCTGTGTCAGTAAAATGTCTTTGAGACGGGACGTGTGCAGCATAGCGCGAAAGCCCCGTTTCGCAACGACTGAGAACCGGCGTGCAGACTGCAGGTCACATAGCAGCGATGCGTTATTCGCATTTATAAGCAGCGCAGTTGGTTTCCTGGTATGTTAAATCTGCAACGAGAGACTGTCAAACACTAAAAAGTGGTGAAGCTGAAGTCGCGTCTCTTTCGAATTCTCCCGTTCCACCTTAAATGGTGCCGCATTTACATTCGGCGCCTCAGTCAGAATTTAAGGTGGAACAGGAAAATTCGAACAAGAAGCTGGAGAATAAGAAGCGACTTCAGCCTCGTAAAACAGTCAAACGAGAGACATTTAACTGATCTACTTCTGAGGAAAGGTTTTCTGGTGGAGATGGGAAGAAGCGGCTATAGCTAAAGCTTAAAGCAGAGTGAAAGTCATCCAGTTGTGTTTTTGTTATGTGCCGCCACAGACTGTCCGGGCGGTGCACTTACCCACTTCCAAGTTCCGCCTTTTGCGTTCCATCAACATTACGTTGTCAATTAAATATTTAGAAAATCGATTTTTGACATTGGTGAATTGATTCAGAATCGTTCACGTCCGCATCGCGATGCATCTAAGAATCAATTTTTCCCGCACCCCTAATATATATATATGTATATGTTTATATGTGTTTGTGTGGGTAAATTTCCAGTCTTCGTGCTGATATATCAGTACAGTGTGTGCTGTTGAGTTTTCTCTGCTGTGTTGCTCCTCTCTTACATCAGATTTTCCCTCATTTTAACTCAAGCTGAAGCTATATTATCAAAGTGTCCCTCTGGAGAGTCTTGACTTTCCAGTAATCTGTTTCTGGTGTGAGTAAACAAACTCAGAGTTTTTGTTTTTGCTAAATTTGGGTTAATCAGCCCAAGAATTAGAATTACAGGAGTGGATTACTAATTAAGTGATTTTTGAAAAATATCCAAATTGGGGAATATTTCCCAAGGCAAAAAAAACAAAACTTGTTTTTGTCCCTGTTTCTCCATTACGTACACAGAGAATCACACAGTAATAACAGGCATTAGAGATGCACCAATCATTCTTTTTTATTGGCTGATTGCCAGGTACCCTACCAGGTATTATATTTGTGCTCCAGCTCCTGTTGGTTTTCCTGGATTATCCCTCTAGGGTTCCTCTGCCGGTTCGTTGCTGGTGCTGGACCGCACCTCCAACCCCACTCCCATATGTTTTGAGAGAGGGATGGTAGGATGAATGAACAGGTAATGGAGGAATAAATCACACTGCTTTAGCAGACTCCCTGGAGCTCAGAGTGCCTTGTTCAAGGACACAGTAGCAGAAGGTGTTAACCTCCTCAGTACAAGCCTATTGTTGAAGTGTGGCAGGGAAGTCTTTAGGGAAGTCAGCTGGAATAGATTTGGGATAAAACCTTAGATTACAACTGTTGGAACTGCTACACAGGAATGATTGGTAGGTCTGTGTCTGAGCTGTCTGTGTGTCCTGCGTTCTTCCTCATCTCTCTTTGAGAATTAAAACTTGCATCACCTTTTTTGTAATATTTTGAAGATCAATCACCTCAATGTTACACCTCTCCTGCCTCCTTCAGACTGTTCCATTTGGTTCTGCCCTTGCTCTGGTTTGGGTTGAGTACTGAGTCTTGTCCTGCCCCCAGTGCTACTGGATAGCCAATCAGCACCTGACGCAAAGCTCCACAGATTCACATGACACATAGCGATTTTGGAGGTGTATGTCATGGCCTCTATGAGCCTCTACAAGCTATACTTACCCATGAGCCCCTTCTCTGCATCTCAGAGAAGGGTTTATATGCATCTGCCTAGTAGGTTTAGTCAGCCTTTCACAGTAGTGATGCAACAAAATGATCATTCCTGGCCAAAACCAAAAATGAATGTAAGGACACCCTTGACTGAAAACCAAAAAAAGCTGACACTTTACGTAAAATGAATTTACAAAAATTATTACACTATTTCAGCTACAGAATGTGCCATGAAACATCCTTGACAACAGAAAAGGGTTGGTCATCCAAGGCAATGAATTCCATTAATTTTTAGTTTTTTAGTGATCTGTCCATCACTTTAAAAACCGTGACTACAGATAGTGTTGTCGTGCTAGCAGGGACTTTCTGTTTGTGTTGTTGTACCATATTCTGCATATCAAGCAGGCCTGGTTTTAAGTGTTATTAAGCGTATACTGGAGAAGTTCTTGTCTGTTGTATCTCTTCTTGCTACTTTACATGAGCAGAGATTATAAAACGTTTGTCTCATGTCCCTCATAGAAACTATGAAACACACATGGCCAACATTTTTACTGTTGATCCACTGCCACTCAAACTCTTTGAACAAAGAAAACAAATCAGCATTTTGATCCCTATTTCTCATTATCATTAAAATGATTAGATTTTGGCACTCCATTGTTGACCTATTTATTATTTGATTTTGTATTTTATGAGGAAATATCTGCCTTTTTTTCCTCTTTTGGCCAAAAACAAAAAATGTCTTTTTTTCACCATTTTTGGCTGAAATGTCAGTGTATCCATGTTAAATAGTGCAACTTGGCAAACAAAGGGCTTTTGTAGCTGTTTGTCTGCTAGTAAGCATAAGACATTTCTTAGCTAATCAACTGTAATAAATTCAGGGAACCTTACTCACCCAGCTGTGAACCAAAATGTTAGGCTTTTGGTTTATAAACGCATTGATGTTTATATGAGTTTTTGCATCTTAAGTGCCATCAGTAAATTTAAAATTTCACAGCAAGTCAAGCTGAAGATTGAAGCAAATTGTACAATATTAGCACATGGCTTTACTAGGTGAGTTTGCTTTTTAGGGGTTTTGGAGGGAAGAAAGGAGAAAGAGAGACAGGGGGTGGAAACTTCAGTTCCTCTCCATCTGGCCTTATTCAGACGAGCCAAAAGGAGGGAAAAAGAGACTGAGAGGAAAGCAAAAGATTGTGCTCCATCATAGACAACATTTAGACAGCTCTCTCTCGCTCAGTCTTTCTGGATGAGATATTCATGACTCAGGACTTATTTCTTTTGCCTCCCTCTGGCCATCCCACCGTCCTGGCCAGTTTTCTGCCAGTGCCCAGCATAAATGTAGCCAACTGGATTGTTATTCAGATTCGCTAAGCCTGGTTTACAAAAGATTTGACTGGCAAGAACAGTCTGTCTGTCTGTGTCCTCCAAACTTGCTCTTTCTCGCACATACACTTTTTGAATAAGTGTGACAGAAAGCCTGTGTTGATCAAGCATTTTTTGAATAATTAACTCTTTAAAAAAAATTTAAACCAACATTTTTTCATAAGTGTACAAGTGCATGAGTAAATGGCACTATATATTACTAAATTAGAACCATCAAGGTGTTCGTCTCAAATTTTTGACTTTTTCTTAATGATATTTCTCTCTCTCTCTCTCTCTCTCTCTCTCTCTTTCTCTCTCTCTCTCTCTCTCTCTCTCTCTCTCTCTCTCTCTCTCTCTCTCTTTCTTTCTCTCTCTCTCTAGCTCCATGTGGTCCACTATAATTCAGAACTGTATGCCAACATGTCCGAAGCTAAAACCCAGGCAAATGGACTGGCTGTGCTGGGAGTGCTCATAGAGGTGCCTATCACAGTTTTTCAGCTTCATTTTTTTCAGTTATTATTATTTGCCATTTGTAAGTATAGAAACACCTACTCTGGAATTTATTATGCGCTGGGCTTGACATTAAAAAGAATAAAACAAATAGAGGCCATAGAAAACACATAGCCTACATGGCCTACTGCACAATTGAGTCAATTCTAAAACAGCAACTTGATGTTATATTACACACAGCCCAACGAATCACACAACCAAATCCTGTCAATCAGTAAACTGCAAGTGCATTAACTTCTCATTAACTTGCAGCTGCATTCTTAAGGATACACACCACTTAAATAATTAAACGCTTGTACTATGACTTCATGTCAAAGCCTTTATAGACTAAAATTATTTCCCTGATTAGAGGGACAAACCAATCATTTGTTGCATGTCTGGTATCTGATATAATATAAATAGTATCACCTTGCTTTCACAAACATACATACTTAAGTTCTTAAACTTTACAACTAAAGTCAGAATAAATATGACCAGAATAGTACAAGTGACTTCCACCAGTTTTTCACCAGAATTTTTGGCTGAGACGTAAACAAAGTCATTCAGAGTGGATTGGTGTAAAATGGTTTATGGTAGGGAAACTTACCAACTTGGATTTCTTACAGTGGTGATAGGAAATGGGGGTTGTGATGTCTCCAACCAAATGTAGCCTTTTTATTTACTATCAAAATGACCAGTGAACCTACAAGAGTCTTCAAAGTTTGTATATGTAATGTTGATAACAGTAAAACAGTTGTGAATCTGAAAAAATCTGGTTTCTTTGGGAACTATTTTCCCTTACAACACTCTGCATGCACTTCTCTGCCATGAATAGATTTGAAAATTTGTGTTATGGCAAAACCAAATGGCAAAACTATCATAAAACACTGTCTTAGGTATTAGGAATCGTATTTGTAACTATTTCATTTAACAAGTCCCTGGGAGGTGGCCTTTAGAGGTATTAAACTGGTTCCTGTGTACCGCTGTGAACAATTCTGACTCATAAGGTTCTTTTCAACAGCTCATTTACTTTGTTTACATCTTAAAGAATGCAGAATGTTTGACAAATTGTTTCAATTCCCATTTAAAATGTGTTATGTGTATTTTATGACCTGTTATGATTTCCAGCATAATCCATGCACTTGCTTGAGTATGTTCTTGAGTCCATATTCGTTGGGTGCAGCTACATTCTTAAAATATTCAACAAATTTAATTACAACTTTCTTGACATTTTTGACCTTTATGGCATAGTTTAAAGTAGAATCAAGTCCATCTTAAATGCTTCTCTCTCTGCCAGGCAGGTGGTGAAACCAACCAGGCATATACTAACATCCTTAACTACTTGGGACGCATCAGGCATGCAGGTGAGTGTATACGCCAACCATTCACTTTATTAAAAACCTCTACACTGCAGCTCCACCTTATTGGTGTACAGTTTGAGACTGTAGCTCATTTGTTGATGCACAGTTTGTGTTATCCACCGTCTAGACCAATGGTCACCAACCTTCCACCTGGAGGGCTTCCTTCCTGCAGACTTTAGCTCTAACCCTAATTGATCCCACCTGATCCATCTAATCATCGCCTTCAATAGTCCTTGATTAGCTGAAAGGAGTGAGTTATGTCTGGGGTGAAGGTGAAACCTGCAGGAAAGTAGATTTCCAAGAGGAGGGCTGGTGGTCAATACTCAAGCCATTCATGACCTTTATTTAGCACCTTCGCCATGCTCAAAGTTGCTTTACAAACAGAACATGAGCTCACTGAACATGATGTACACAACAGCAAAAGACATGAGTATCAGACACATGTGTATGTATCAGTCTGTGTGTTTTTTTATGGATTCTACTTTAAAGTAATAGTGAAAACACAGTGTAATAGAGTAGTGTTTCCCAGTCATGCTACTAACCTCTGCACTGTGCATTTTAGAGGTTTTGTGCTTAAACAGCCCATGTTAATCCAATGATGGGCTTAGTTATGAGCTGATGGTTTAAATCAGGTATGTTTGTGCAGGAAAAACTAATGAGGTATTTGAGAACGAGAGAATTAGGATCCACTGCTGTAGATGTCAGTTAAGATTGAAAACCCCAGTGACCCAGTACTGCGTGTGTGGCTGTCCTTTCTGGGCAGGTCAGAAAGTGGCCATACCCGGCTTTGATGTGCAAACACTGCTGCCCAGAGACCTGAACCGCTATTTCCGCTACAATGGTTCGCTGACCACTCCTCCCTGCTACCAGAGTGTGCTGTGGACTGTCTTCGCTGAGAAAGTCAGAATTTCACACTCCCAGGTACAAAAACTAATTCTGCATCAGGACTTAATCATCCTTAGGCCACAGAAACATCAATACACTTATTCTTATTTGGAGCTCAGTATGCATTTCAGTTTTGTTCTTTTCTTCTTCATTTGTTTTCCTCCTCCTCCCCTTCACTCTCCTCTCTTCTATATTAATCTCCTTTTCTCTGTTTTCTTCCACTCTCTTCTACTCCTCTCTCCTCTTTTCCTCTGCTCTTGCTTTCTTCTTCTTTTGTCCTCTCCTCTAATTTCCTCTCTTCTCCTCTGCTCTCCTCTTCTTTTCTGTTTTCCTCCTCCCTCCTCTCTGCTCCCTTTTTTCTATATACCTTTGTTCTCCTTTCCTGTTTACCTCCTCTCTGCTCCTCCCCTCTACTTTTCCTCACTCTCATCTCTACTCTTTTCTTTTCTCTCCTATCTTCTGTTTTCCTCCTCTCTCCTGTACTCCTCTCCTTTCTACTCATGCTCTCATCTCTTCACCTCCTCTCCTTAATTCTCCTCTTTTCCTCTCTCCTCTGCTTTCCTTTCTCCTCCTCTCTTCCTCTACTTTTCTTTTGTCTTTTCTCCTCTGCTCTGCTCTCCTGTTCTCTTTCCCTCTCCTGATCTCCTTTCCTCTCTCCTCATCTTCTCTCCTCTCCTCTCCTCTCCTCCAGCTGTTGAAGTTGGAGACAGTGCTGTACTCCACTAAATCTGGGGAGTCACAGCCCACTTTGCTGCAGGATAATTATCGTGCCACCCAGCCGCTTAACCACCGGACCGTCCTGTCCTCCTTCATCCCTGGTGAGTGAGTAAGGGAGAGTGGGAAAGGGGGATGGGGGGGGAAGAGAGGGCCACGGCCGAGCTCTTTGTTTGTGTGACGGCTGATTAATTCAGATTCAAAATCTCCCCCTCTGAACAGGGAGCTTATTGTAGTCATGTGAGAGAGGGGCCGGGGGTCTGTGGGTTGAGAGGGACACAGAGAGGGGCAGTGTGGTAAACATGAGGGGTGAGAAAAACGAAAGCACCTAAGGAATGTCTGAGATTGCTTGAAGTGAAATACTGACACTGCAGCTGACACTCGAGGGCACTTACTGGCCCTTAGTTACTCTCCCTCTCACACACACACAAACACACACACACACACACACACACACACACACACACACACACAAACTCTTCAGCGTCAAACCATCCCAGCTCAAAACAAGTGTAACACACTAAAACACTTTAATCATTTGAAGTCTAGAGTTATTACTGGTATTTTGCTAACTAATTAAATGTAATAATATAATTGCATGATCAGTTACATAGTAAACTACATAATGAATTACATTTGCATTTAACTTTTTCCCACGGTCTTAGAATTTAAAAAATCAAAGAAATGGCAAAAATATAAAAGATGTTCAGATGTTTTTTATGTTGAAACCATAATAAAATATTTCCTTTTTCTACTTATGAATACAAATGTAATCTCTATTAAAAGTTTAGTATCTGCAATTTCAACGGAACATCTCCACTTGTTTAGGTGAGCTATTTGTGAGAAATAACTAATGTAATATCACAAGATGCAACCATACAAAAATCTGTCAGTTGCTTACTTCCTAAATTTCTTATAATTATAAAAATCCAAAGGGTTGGTTAGTTTCAGGCCCTAAACCTTTTGAGGTCAGTAACTGGGCCCAGTGAAAAAAGTCCTTATTGCACATTTTATGTGTAAATAACTTGGAGTGTTATTTGGCATAACCTCACCCACCATAACTTTTCACTGTTAGTTACTGAGTGTAGAAACTGAGAAGAGAACATGGGGCTGGCTTTGACTTTGAGAGGAGATCTCAAATAATGTTTGTGTTATAAAAGCATGATTCTAATATACGTCCTTTTTTCTGTCTAGTTTCAGTAAAAATCTACACAGATGGTAAGATCTTCATTATTTTTGATACCATCATTGTTGACTTTTCATGTTCGAAATGCTTTTATATTCATGAAATTGTGATGATGTGATCTCATGATGTGATCTCATGAGTTTATTAAATTTAATGATGTGATCTCATGAGTTTAAGTCCCATTAAAGTTCTTTAAATGAATTTGTTTCTCTCTCTCTCTCTCTCTCTCTCTCTCTCTCTATCTCTCAGGCGAAATCTCAGCCATTGTAATAGGCTCACTCTGTGGTTGCATTGGCCTGGCCACGATCACCTGGTTTGCTGTGAAAACGATTCGGTGAGAAACTCTGCCAAGCTCTTTGTTTTTTCTGTACAGGCTTGTTGACAGTGTTAAACGACAGGGGGATTTCAGCTCTCTTTCCCTACGTGCTCATTTCCACATGCGCAGTTGCTGATGACGTGCTGGAACTGACTAAGACTACAAAATCTTTACTGAAAGCCTATAGGATTTTCAGCTTTTCGGTATTATCCATTCTTACGCCACCTTATATCCCACTGAGGGGTCGAAACTATACAGCACACTGAGAGCTTTTAGTTTTTTAGTTTTCACAGATGCAGAAATTCTGTCATTCATTACCAAATTTCATTATATACACAGTCAGTCTCAGCATCAGTCAGCCAATAAGCATGCTAACTCCAAAATCTGGCCTGCTGATTAGCTGTCTACATTACATTCCATATGCATGTTATTAACATCAGTGCATCTTGATCAATCTGCAGTATACACACATTCAGTGCTCCACATTCATTTCTAGTTTATGCCATAAATAACCTGGGAAAATGTGGCCTGCACACAGCAAGAAAGATGAGACATTTAGCGAAAAAAGTGCTTTTTTCTAATTATGTTAAGTGCAGAAATATCTCTCAGACTGAGTAGACATTTCAGCCTCTTGCTTTCATCAGTGCTTATGAAGCAACTTTTTAGATCCATTTTAAAGACCAAAACCAATCGCCCACAGCTATGTATAGTCTGATATGAACTTCTTAAACTGACTATGCAACAATACTTGAAGATATGCTAGATTACAAGTGTCAGCAATGTATATAATAGACTATTACATCAAACAAATTGTTTAAACTTTTATAAAATTGTTATTTTTACAAAAAAAAACTATTAAGATTGAAATCCTTACATCACTGGGGGGCTAGAGACTTAAATTCATAGATGCAGAAGGCTTCCCTCAATCTCTTGCTCTGCTGTGTAGCAAACTCTCTCCACATTCAGGAAACGTAGGTCTGAAAGAGAATGTTCGGCTGACTCAAAACCACGTTTTGCCAACATCCAATAAAAGCAGGCAGATGATTATGCAAATAATGTGGATTTGCAATCTACAACTTGTCTTGAATCTTTTTTTTAACAAATGTGGTTTTGTAAAAGATTTACTTTTCACAACCTAATAGCAAGATGTGCAATTGTGACGAGGAAAATTGCCCTAAACTTTGGAGAGAGTCACCCACTTTTCGTTTATAATTTAAAATAAGGTATAGAGATAGAAAGATCTTTCAGGAATCTGTATCAAAGTCATATCATTGTTATTCATATTGATTCAGAAAATTATAAATGATAGCAGCAATATTATTAGAGTTGTTGCTTAGTGACTGTAATGTGGTGCTAACGCAGATTTATTTCCAGTTGTCATGGCCGTCACGGCAACCATTGTCACTTAAAGTCCCTAATATTTCATGACGTACACTCACTCAATACTGGCATGTCCTAAGGAAAACCTTCAACCTCATGCTTTCTATCTGGGAGGTTTTCCCTGGACTGTTGGTGCTTTTACAGTTTGGCACTTCCTGAATACGTCAGCCTGCAATATTCTATGAATATCTGTCTGCTTTCAAGTTAAAATTTCTTCCCTTTACAATCCCTAACATACCTGCAGCAATAAAAGCCTAATGTGATATTAAATACATAACAAAATGCACTGATTGTATCATTTTAAGCAGATCATGTGTTGAATCATGTTTGATTTTTCATTGATCATGTTCATCTGTGGCTGATTTGTCACTGGTCACCTGATTGTGTCTCCTGGTCACACGGCAGCTCTACGTCGAGCTGGGACGTCCTGCCCAGTGTCCGACCGCCTCCCCAGCCCAGGTCACATTTATTAATGAGCTACTGTATAACCTTTAATCTCTTTAACTTCTCCTCATCTCCTGCTCTGTCCAGCACTCTGCACTGAACCATCTTAGACTGAATTCTCACTTCAACCTTTCACTCTCGCTGCCTTTTCTGTAATGTTCAGTCTGGTCATCTGCATAGCAAAGAAAATGTTGTATTTAAAAAAAAAACGAATATAAATTGTATTTTTCAGACTAAATCACAATCACAACAGCTGTAATGTAGTAAATGGGTAATTATGCCCAACATAGCTAAAACACCACAAAAAATACTGATACTCCCTGACTATTTAACGAGGAACATCAACCACAGGGGTACACTTTGTAGGTTTAGTGTTACTATTTGGGAATTCAGTCTGCAAACCTAAAAGTGCACCTATATGGTAGGTGCACCTGATTAAGTGATCAGTGAGCATGAACATTTCAGGTAGAGTTTCTATTATTTTGTACACCCTCTGTAGCTGTTATACTTCTTAAATTGGCCTCAAAAACAAACAAACAAACAAACAAAAAACATGAAGCACTATAATGTGGCTATACTGATCATAGTGCAGATCATGCCAACAAAGCAGTGGTAAGAACAGTGGACCCTGCTTTAACACACCCAGCTTATTTCATTAGGGCGTAATG
This sequence comes from Colossoma macropomum, assembly GCF_904425465.1. Taxonomy (NCBI): domain Eukaryota; kingdom Metazoa; phylum Chordata; class Actinopteri; order Characiformes; family Serrasalmidae; genus Colossoma; species Colossoma macropomum. The sequence continues at coordinate 31,407,718 of NW_023494785.1, read as the reverse complement.
ATGAGTAGATGAGTTGTATCAGGTGTGGAACCCTGATTCAAAACCATCATAAACACATCTTTACAGCGTCCAATGTAAACCTATTAGACTTTTTCCCTGTAGCACACCTGTATGCTCCAACTAATTTAATGAATTTTCATTTTTATACTCTGTTAGTTTAGTCATAGTCTTCTTTTTTTCATCCATGGAGTATCCATCCATTCATTTCTAAAAAATATGAACCTTTTGTATGTACAAGGGCATCATGGATGGAAGTTGCAAATAGTCATCTGCCATTGAAGTCACAGTCAGAAATCACAAGACAACACTTACTAGTTTACTGTATAACCTTTACTACTTACTGCTAATTGTTTATTTACCAGCAGAGATAAAAGCACAGTAAATAGACTAACAGATATATTTTACATTTTAGTGAGCACGTTGCTTTGATAGGTTTCCTACCCCATCCGAAATGGCGTACTTCCATACTGAATAGTACAGTGGCAAACCACGACTGTTAGAGCTAGATGTTCAGTTCGGGCCATAAATGTCCTAAAAAAAACATCTCTACGAGAACACTAATTTTTGCTAGCGCCCATATGGAATTTTAATAGTATGTTAGTGCTAAGCTAAATGATAAGTATTAATTCACATTAACATTTTTTTGGTCATTCAAGATTAAACACAGATATTTAAAGCTTATAAAAGACATTCAATGTTTCATTTGAAGCTTCAAACAGACATTAACATATACTGTACCTTGCTTGTAACATTTCTACAGTAGCTTTTAGTAAAGAGCCCTGCAAAGTGTTACCGCCACTGTTTACCATTTCTAACAATTGACAAAAATGCACTGGTGAGGCCACCTCACAAAGTCAGTGATGCATCCAGTACATTCAAAATGCCTATAGTGATGTTTGATCACATCTTTTGGAAATCAAAACATGATTGGTTGATTTCACTTCTGGTTCCTAATTATTTTGGTAGGTAATCTAAAGTGTAAGGCCTCAGTCCAGCTCCTGAGGTCCTACCCAATGGGAAGGCTAGCCTAGATGTCACAGAGGAAAACCCCTGATTGGACAATTTTCTGCAGTGTTTCAAGAATTTAACCCTTTAGTTTTCAACTTAACAGTTAAATTACTACAGTTTCTTATAGTTTAAATACACCAATAATGATGATTATATTAAATAAAAATATACTTTTTAAAAATATACTTTTTTTAATATACTTATATTAAATGTGTTATTTTATTTCACAGAAATCATTGGTTCTTATCCGAAGGTCTAGAAGACCCTGAGGGTTCCCCACTGATATTGTACATAAGAGCAGTACACGAGAATATTAGTGTGTCTGAATATATATGGCAAGTCCAAACTGGCTTGCTTGAACGTTATGTTCTAAATTCAATCCATTGCATACTACTTGACCATTAAAGAAGTGTGTAGTATCCACACATCTTTCGCTGCACTGCATCTGCCAGTATGTGAGGGCTTGTCAGCTCCAGTCCAGGAACACAGTTTGACTTCTCTGTGTTATCGCATCTACAAAACCTGACAATTAGTTAACAGATTGGTAGAATCGTATTCGTTTGAGCAGGGAAATCACCAAACTTTGCTGGACACTGGCCTTTCACGACGAGAGTTAATGTACAATGATGTACAATGTCTTATTCCTATCATAAAAGTTTAAGGAGCCCACTCACCAAAATGATTTCTCATTTGAACATTGAGCACTAAAGATCAGTCTAGCAGCTGCTGTGATTTCTGACTAGGGGTTCAACACTGGCAGTCTAATTTAAGCCAATGTCTCCCTCTGCTGTTAGGCTGTTGTTTTATCACCTGATTTTGTTTGCATTTTTGTTGTTTGCTTCACTCTGCAGAACAAAGGATGTGGCAAAGGACCTTAAACAGGACATGGCCCTGAGGACCACCTCTGACCCTGAAAAAAAGGAGGAGGCCATACCTCCGCCTGAACCGTAAACATTCACTTCTGAATTTGATCTGTTTTTCCTGCCATCCTCCCTCTCTTTCAGCACTTCATTCTCACTCCTATTTTCTCCTCATTCCTTTTCAATCCCTCATCCTTTACAGGTTTGATGCACAGCTGACTGTGCATATCTCTCATGCAGCATTACATTGTTTTACATTTTGAGATTCACTTGTTTACATTGAGATGTCTGTATGAATTAGACAGAGGAATGTTCTGTGTTGCATATGAATGAACTGAACTGTATGTACATATAATATTTGTCTTGCAGCAATAAACAAATGGGATATCTGCTACTGTGTTGAAAATTGATTTTATTAAATGTGATTTTGTCATATGTGACGTGCCTACTTGGGGGAATCAACTTCTAATAAGGAGAAGTCGTGATCTCATTAAGACCTTTGTGAAAAGGCGTACCACAGACATTAACAGTACTTTGTGAAGAGCCCAAGTCAGACAGTGGCAAAATAGAGCTGCTGGCCCACACACTGTGTGAGGTATAATAAAACATTGAAACAAGCAATAAGGGGAAACGTCTCCTCCTCTGAAAACCTGCTTTAATGGACATTCCAGCCGAAATTAAAAATTTGACCATCACTACACTTGTTTGTAAGCATGCCTACTCAGCTCCCTCAGTGTTGTCACAGTAGTCTCTACAGTGAGATTTTCTGGTTTACAGACTAGGAAAACACCCTTCTGATAATGTATCATACACGTGGGAGGAACTACAAGCATTTTTGGGCAGACACCTGAGGAAAGGCTACTTGAAATATTTTTATCTTCCCAAGCTGGCAAATGCAGAAGACAGATAACGCTAGCTAATGGTACTGCTAAAAAAATAAAGTATCTATTTGTTTATTAGGCTCTACATCACTGGCTATGCTAGCTGTCAGGATTTCTTTATAATTTTTGTCAGGATTCCCAGTGGTTGTAGGCTATGACGTATTTGTACAGTGCATGCTGATGAATGAAATGAAACACAAATACAAAACTGATACAAAACTGGGAATTCTATCAAACTGATGCAGAATGATGAGGGAAGCAATGTTGCACAACAGTACTACATAACATGACAAATTACATGTTAAATACTAGTCCTAGGTTGGAATTCCCTTTAATCGTATATCTATGTACTTACATAGCTTGGGGCAAGCACAATATCTCAGGATTAACAGATTCATAGGGACAGGCATCAGAGCCAATTTGTAAAAAAGCAGGAAATGTCATTTGTGTGTGTGTGTGTGTGTGTGTGTGTGTGTGTTTGTATGTGTATCTAATATAAACACACACACACACACACACACTCATGGGGAGATGTGCAAAATGTAAATAAAAACAATGCAGTGATGTGCAAATCACCTTATATTTAATTAAAACAATGACAACATGTCAAATGTTGAAATTGAGAAAAGTCTTTCAGAAGTAAAGATGGGGAGAGGTTCATCATTCTGTAAAAGACTGCACAGACAAATTCAAGAATAACGAAAAATGTAAAATACATAAAATAGCAAAGAAATTGGTCATATAAAGTACATAATATCATTAAAAAGATTCAGAGAATATGGAGAAATTTCTGTATCTTTCTGTAGTAGAAATCACTACATGGGCTCAGGAACACTTCCTGAAAACACCATATGTGAAAACAGTTTGTTGCTGTATCCACAAAATGCAAGTTAAAACTCTACCCTGCAAAGAAGAAACCACATATAAACAGGATCAGGAAACGCTGCTGTCTTCTCTGGGCCCGAGCTCATTTAAGATGAACTGAGGAGAAGTGGAGCAGTGTCCTGTGGTCCAACAAATCAAAATTTGAAATTCCTTTTGGAAATTATGGATGACACATCCTCTGGGCTAAAGAGGAGAGGGACCATCCGGCTTGTTATCAGCTAACAGTTCAAAAGCCAGCATCCGTGATGGTATGGGGCTGCTTTAGTGCACATGGCATGGGTGACCTACACATCTGTGAAGGCACCATTAACGCTGACTAATATGTACAGGTTTTGGAGCAACATATGCTGCCACCCAGATGACGTCTTTTTCAGGGAAGGCCTTGCTTATTTCAGCAAGACAATGCCAAACCATATTCTGCACATATTACAACAACATGGCTCTGTATTAAAAGAGTCTGGGTGCTAAACTGCCCTGCTTGCAGTCCAGACCTGTCACCGTGAAAACATTTGGTACATTATGAAAATGAAAAATACGACAAAGGAGACCCTGAACTGTTGAGCAGCTGAAATCCTATATTAAACAAGAATGGGAAAACATTTCACTTTCAAAAGTGCATTGGTCTCTTCAGACCAATTCTTGTCTTCATCCAATTCAAAATGAGCATATACTTTTCAAGAAACAATAACATTTCAATAATAACATTTACAATAACATTTGACATCTAGTTAATTTTGCTTGAGTTCTCCTTCTAAACATTCTCAGGACAACTGCAAACATTACAGTGTCCTGTCGGTGTATTCTGCCCTTAAAAAGTCTTAGGTACTTTTATAATGATGAATGCGCACTTCCAGGCGCTGCTTTTTACCCCATCGAAAAAGTACAGACTTCAGCACCAACGTTATCATATAAACTGAATTATAAATTTTGTCAATTTTATTAATTATAAAACGCTTGCAATATATACACACCAGAGCGTAATATACAGGGTGATATTTAGTGGCTTTATATTTCTAATTTCACCCCTCCTCGTAGTGTGCTGTGTTGTGCTGCCGTCATATTTCTCGCCTTTATTCTGTGTCTCCGGTTGGTGGCGCTGCAGTTTTTTTCCCCCAGAAAATTCTCCGGCATCACAACATCCGGCGCGCCGGTTGCTGATGTGCCGCGCAGCAGCGGAGAGAAACGGGGCGAAATGAGTCGTTTAAATCAGTTAGAAAAAACCGTTTAACATTTAAACCAGTTCACTTTACATCTAAAATAGTTTAGCACTTAACTTTAAATTATCCGGCTTTAGTCCCGTCACCAAACCGCAGTCTTGCGTTCACGGTGTGAGGAGTTTCAGCTCTCAGTCTGAGGATCTCAGACATGTTTGAATTCATTGCAGTTTGTCTTCTGGCCTAAAACACTAAAATGGGTTTGTTTCTGTGAGGAGTCGCATTTCCTGTCTGGACTTCTCTCCGTAAACCTTCAGCTACAGAAAGTCCCCACAATGAACCGAAAGAAAGACAAAGGCTTCGAGAGTCCGCGACCTTACAAACTATAAGTATCAAAATAACCCGAGCCTGGAGTTGTTCTTTATTGTTCTCCAGTCAGCTTCTTCTTCGAATTTTCCGTTCCATCTTAAATGGTGCAGCAGACTCCGCCGCCAGAATGTAACCGCTGCTCTATTTAAGGTGGAACTGGAAAATTCGAACAAGGAGCTGGCTAAAATAACACTGTTTTCATATCTTATACATTTGAAAACCGTTAACCGTCGTGTGTTTAACTATGTCGTCTGTTCCCTAACACAACCCACCAGGTGGTCTGCATCAACAACATCAACTTTCAGAGGAAGTCCGTTATTGTAAGTGTTTTTCCTCATAATCACTGTTTCCCGTACGAGTGCCAACACTTCTACACTCACTGGGTACTGAATTTATAAGCAGCAGTTTGGAAACTGTAGCTCATCTGTTGTTGTGTCATCTTCTACCCTGTTTGTCATTAGTCAGTTGACCAGATGTTATTTAGGTGGTGGATCATTCTCAGCACAGCAGGTACACTGACGTGGTGTGTGATGTTGGTATAAGTGTACAGCAGTGTTGCTGGAGTTTTTACATATGGGAGTGTCACAGCTAGGTTGAGAGTGGACCGCCACCCATAATTGTCCAGCCAAGATAATCTCTGTGGTCAAAAACTGACCACTGATGAAGGTCTAGGGGTGTTTCCCAGCCCTGGTCCTGGAGGCACACTGCTCTGCACATTTTAGTGTTTTGCCTGCTTTAACACAGCTGATCCAACTAATCCGCTCATTAACAACCCCTTGCTGAGTTGCAGTAAAACAGGGAAAAATGTGCAGGGCACCGTGCCTTCAGGACCAGAGTTGGGAAACACTAGAGCAGTGGTCACCAACCCTGGTATTGGAGATCTACCATCCTGCAGAGTCTCATTCCGACCACAGTCTGTCACTCCTGCTCCAGATAATAAAGTTCTATAGAAGTCCATGATTGGCTGGATTAGGTGCATTAGTGTTAGGTAAGGGCTGCGTGGGTGGGTCACAGCATGTTCAGTTAGTCTCTGCAGAAAGTATATATACATATCGTCGCTGTCCAAAGAAAACAAGTAACTCCAAAATAGTAACTTTAAAAGAGAAGGCAAAAACCCTCTTATGTTAATGTAAAGAGATTTTATTCCAAGTGATTTTGGAGCATTTTTATTGGTCCATTCATCATAAAACATTTTAACACAATGTAAAGGATAGCGTTTGTGTTAAAATGATGCAGAAAAATAAAAATGGAGATACATGGTTTTCTTTGGATGGCGACGATGTATATATCTCTAGGAGGAGGGTTGGTGACCACTAGTGTAGAGGATGGTGTCGTCGTGTATCAACAGATGGACTACAGTCTCACTGTACACTACCATGAAGGTCTAATAAAGTGCATGGGTAGTGTAGACTGAATGTTTTAACAGTGCCTGGTAACTAAAATACTTTTCTTCAAAATAATGTTGTTACATATTTATGACAAAACTGTCACATTTTTAGGTGAGTATTGTTTCCCAGGCTGACTCTCAGTGTAATGTTTGTGTTGTGGTAATGGAAAGCACTGTCTTTAGTTAATACATGCTGTTATGTTTGTTTGGACCAGGGTTTTGTGGAGCTCACCATCTTTCCCACTGTGGTGAACCTTAACCGCATCAAACTCAACAGCAAGCAGTGCAGGATTTACAGAGTTCGAGTGAATGACTTGGAGGCACCTTTCATTTACAATGATCCCACACTGGAGGTCTGCCACCATGAGTCCAAGCAGTGAGTAATGAATCTACAAACTTCCATAGCCACATCTTACAGTTATTTGTTTATCATCTTGCACTTGCAGTCTTACATATTAGCTTTTGCAGCTACTCTAGCAGTGTGTTGGTCAGGAATGATTCTAGTCAATGTAATATTTGTAATATGACTAATGTTTATGTTCCTGCATTCAGGATCCAGTACATTCATTTCTCTTTGTACGTGTTTGTTGCAGGCGGAACCTGAACTATTTCTCCAGCGCCTATGCTGCAGCAGTCAGTGCTGTGGACCCGGACGCTGGAAATGGAGAGCTGTCCATTAAAGTCCCTTCAGAGCTCTGGAAGCAGGGGGATGGTAAGCCTGACATTGCCTTTGTATGACAGATTTTTCCATGGCAGTCACTGAGCAGTTTGGTTTGAAGTAAGTCCCCCAGGTGCACAATAGTGAGATATTGTCAGGAGGGATAGGACTCATGATGACTTCATGATCACATCCACATTCTCCAACTGCTGAAATTACACCTTTTTATTACTGTTAGCAAGTTCTGGGATTCCTGCATGCTTACTGTATAACCTGCTTGTGCAGAGATGAAAGTGCTGAAGGTGTATATTGAGTTTTCCCTGGACCAGCCGAAGGGAGGGCTCCATTTCGTCGTACCTGATGTGGAGGGCAGCATGGCAGAGAGAGGAGCTCACGTTTTCTCCTTTGGATACCAGAATTCCACCCGGTAAGCCCTGCATCAAGCAGGAGTATTCAGTTCCTGTCCTGGATGGTTGGTGTCCAGCACAGTTTGGAGATTTCCCTTCTCAGATACACCCAGTGAAACCTGGTAACTACCTGCTGGGTTGAGTCAGGTGTGTTTGAGAAGGAAAATCACCAAACTGTGGTGGGCTAAGCCCCTCCAGGACCAGACCTGGACACCTCTGGCATAATGCCATTGTGCCAAATACTATTACGTTAAACCTGCACAGGAGTCAGAAGTGAACAGAAGTGCCCGATGTGAACTTGTAATGCAAATGACAGGGATAACTGGGAGAAATGTTAGGGTGCCTGTGGGTAGGAATGTAGACATATTAGGGTGGGATCAAACTGAGGGTCAGATTTCTAAACCAATCCAATGCCTCTTGAAGGTGATGCTTTAGAAAGGGCGCAATAATGCACATGTTGTTTAACAAGCAACAAAACTAGCCCATACTTTATGTGTGTGTGGAGAACACATTGTTTGCAGCAAAAAATAAAAATTACCACTTGTGTATTGAAAAACAGGTCTGGCTGTAGCTTGTTTTGCTTGTGGTATTTTTTCAGTAGTTAAAGAACACTGACCAATTTGAAACTGTGTGCTTCATTACAGAGAGAACATATGTAGTCCTGTTTAATTTATTAAGTATGTGAAACATTGTATTCATAGTTTCTGATAGTATTTGAAATGTGGTACTGGGCTTTTATTCTGTTCCAACGTATTAAACTTCAGAAAAACAAAATATCGTGATGCATATTATATATCATAAAAAATTGTCATGCTTTGTGACATTCTATTTTAGCCATATCGCCCATTTTTATCTCCAGAAGTGTATTTGAATTACGAAATCAACATTTGGCTCTGCGAGACTGCACAGGAGTTAGACTTTTTTCCATGTGACCAGGTACATTTATAGGTGTCATAAGGGTTCACTGTTGAACCAAAAATGTAAGTTTGAACTAATTGTTTTTTGAAAAAACTATTGGGGATTTCCGAGGCTGAAGTCATATGTAGCGTATTTCTGTAGAAAACTTTATAGACAATAACATTTCCCAAAGCCCTCAACTTTTTGTGTATGTGTGATTTCCCAAGGTTCTGGTTCCCCTGTGTGGATTCATACTCTGAGCTGTGCACATGGAAGCTGGAGTTCACTGTGGATGCCTCCATGGTGGCAGTGTCTTGTGGAGACTTGGTCGAGACCATCTACACTCACGACATGCGCAAGAAGACCTACCACTACATGCTGGCCATCCCCACAGCTGCACCCAACATCTCTCTGGCTGTAGGACCCTTTGAGATCCTCGTGGACCCCTACATGCATGAGGTTTGGCATTTCTGTGTGTTTCTGGACATTACCTTACTTTATCAGGAGATACTAGAGAGGGAGTAACTGAGGAAAATAAAATTGGAAGCACATTTATACATTTTATTTTATATTAGCCACTAGGTGGCAATGTACAACATCCATGTTGCTATGGATCAGTGGTTCTCAGAGAGATCCTCAGGGTCTCCCAGATGGTCCACACTTTTGCTCCATCCCAGCTCACAACACAATGGGATAGAGCACGATTCAGAGGGCTGCGATGTGATTATAAAACGATTATCGATGTATCTTGATGCATCTTTCTTTTTTCCATGCAGGGTTTCTATTTGCTCACTGTGTGAGGACTTGGTAGTTTTAAAGCAAAGTATTTGTAATGATCCATAATGAATTTACTTCCAATATCTTTTATTAATAAATCAAATGGAAGTGATGTGGCAAGTGAACTGGAAGGCTCTCATTCACTGCTCTTGTTTGGAGCACGTGAGACGCAGGCTGCCAGTGGGGTCGGGGGGGTCGCTGTGTCAGTAAAATATCTTTGAGACAGGGTGCTGTATCTCAGCTCCAAAGTGTGCAACATAGCACAAAAGCCCTGATTCTCAATGACTGAGTATGGAGGCAAATCATTGGCAATGAAAGTTGCAATAGAGTTTGTAATTCGCTTCCAATTTGGGTGGAAGCTTTGACATCGCTTGCTCGATGGTCCTCTGGTTGGCAGCAAGTACAACCAGACGGAAAATGGGTGGAAACCTGTAATATGGTTTCTCATGTTTGTCGTTTCCAAAATATTTTAGTTTAGTGTGACACAACTTGCATATAGTGTGGCTCTTATCCAGGTCCTTTTTCCCCCTTCAGCTTCATTGAAGCCAAAGTGCTTCCATACGCTAACTCAGGGGTCGGCAACATATGCCTCTTTTACTGTCCTGATAAAAAAAAAAAAATCCTCATTTGCAGCAAAATAAAGCTGTACTGGTCGTCCTAACACTGTTTTAACAAAAATGTTCTTAAACGCGGCTGATTTACCGCCCTATAACCCTGAAGGTCGGCGTGCAGACTGCAAAGCCAGCTTCTCTTTCGAATTGTCCCGTTCCGCCTTAAATGGTGTCGCATTTACATTCTGGCGCCTCAGGCAGAATTTAAGGTGGAATGGGAAAATTCGAACAAGAAGCTGGAGAATGAGAAACTGATCTACTTTTGAAGAAAAGTTTTCTGGCGGAGATGGGAGGAAAGCGGCTATAGCTAAAGCTTAAAGCAGAGCAAAGTAAGTCTGCGTTTTTGTTTATATTTTTAGCCTAAACTAGGACATCAGCACATACTGAGACATACTGGACATTAAATGTTGTGGCTCCCAAGGTGGTTTGATATTTGTTGAAAGGACAAAATGGCTCTTCTTAACATTTGTGTTGCGACTCCTGACCTAACCTAGCTGTTAATGCAGAGGGTGCCGGTCGGATTTCTTGCACATCCAGTTGTGTTTTTGTTATGTGCCCTACAGAGTGTCCGGGCGCTGCACTTCCACACTTCCAAGTTCCGCCTTTTCCGTTCCGTCAACATTATGTTATAAATTAAATATTTAGAAAATCGATTTTTGACATTTGTGAATCGATTCAGAATCGTCCATGTCTGCATCGCGATGCGTCTAAAAATCGCTTCCCTAGCAAGTCAACTGAACAAATTGTCTGTTTATTTCCAAACATTTTCTTAATGTTGACATGTTACACACATAATGATTGTCTATGCTAGTATTTCTTCCTGCTCATTACAACCCACAACACCACATTGTTTTAAGTATTCCTTGATTTAGCACGCCTGATCCAGCTCATCAGCTGAGTGTGGACCTCTTCATGAGCTGGATCAGGTACGTTGGGGCAAGGAACAGTGAAAATGTGCAGGGCTGTGGGTCACCAGGAGCAGGATTAAGAAACTGGTCTATGCTAAAATGTAATATAGCATGTGTTGCTTAACTCCAGCTAATGTGTTTTTTCCTCAGGTGACCCATTTCTGCCTGCCCCAGCTGCTGCCCCTGCTGAAGCATTCCATGTCCTTCCTGCACGAGATCTTTGAGTTCTATGAGGAGATTCTCACATGCCGCTACCCCTACTCCTGCTTTAAGACTGTCTTTATTGATGAGGCCTATGTGCAGGTGTCCTCCTACGCGTCCATGAGTATCTTCAGGTGAGCTGGTTAAATTTTGCCTGCTCAGTTCATTAGGTGGTTGATGAATGGAGACATTCTTTTTTTTTTTCATTTTTGTAGCATTTTAGCAGTGTGTCAATATCATTTTACGTGTGTTTCGGCAACAGTGTTTGCAGTACTTATTAAAAAAAAATGGGTACATCTGGTTGAATTTTTTGTTTTTTAATTGTAATTGTAAAGGCAGACTTTTGATCCAAAGGCTTAGGCTTAAATTCTTGAAATGTTGTTTTTTTTTTAATTTAGAAAAGCAGGTGCTGCAATGTTGTATGCAGAATTACAGCTTTCCAGGACCTGATTGGATATGCAGTCATATGCAAAAGTTTGAGCACCTCAATCAAATTACATGGTTTGGTGTTTTTCTAAGTGCAAATAAGTTAACACATCCTCTACAGAATGTACACTTCTGCACATTTTAGTGCACAGTTACTATTTATTTACTGGATTTGACGTATTGTGGGGGGAAAAAGGGACATAAAATGTGGCTGGTGCAAAAGCTGTGGAACATTTAATGTTTAATTTTTTTCCAATATGGTGAGTCACACAATGTATGTTGAGGGGTTTGGAGACCTCTCTGGAGGAGCTGTGTAATTGCACACAGCGTGCGAAATAGCATTTTGTTTGTGCTTCAGTTCCCCTTCACTGAGCGGATGAATCTGATGATTGTGTGTGTGTTTTGAAAGAGTATTTAAAAAGAACTCAGTCAAAACCTGGTGAAGGACGTGTGATCTGATGATGTTAGTGAATGATTTACTTTTCTCTTCATCCGTATAATGTAGATTTTGCATGTGTGTGTGTGTGCGCGGTTCTTCTATTTCAGTACAAACCTGCTCCACAGCGGAATGATCATAGACCAGACCCCCTTGACGCGGCGGTGCCTGGCTCAGGCCTTGGCCCAGCAGTTCTTCGGCTGCTTCATCTCACGAATGTCTTGGTGAGTGCACTAACGGCAGTGCCCACACAATTGCACTTGTCTGTATTCTTTTGGAAAAATTGTTTATTTGTTTATTTGCTTACTTGGTCAGTGCCTGTGTTTTTGATTTTCGAGCTTAGCTCTGGCAGTTCTTGCCCCACTTGTCACGTTTTAAGGCCCAATTATAAACAACCATTTCACTGTCAGTCTTAACAGAGTGCTCTGTCTTTTTCCTCTCTCTTTTTTTCACTCTTAGCCTAATTTGCCCTCTTCCAAGGAAATGTGCAAGACTTGCTGGCGTTTTGTGTGGGTGTGGGTGTATGTGTGTCTTTGGGGGCTTTGACACCATTTTGGAATGAACCTTCAAGATGTTGAAATTTCATATGAGTTGTCCAAAGTTTTGATCTGTACGTACAATGTGCCCTCTTGTGTGTGCTAAGTGCGTAAAACCCAAATCAGATGTGGGGGCTTAAGTACTCCTTATTATTTCTTTATTTGGGCTTGTATGTGCCCAATTGGAAAACTGAATATGCTTTGATATCGAGAACAGTTGCCTGCATGTAGTTAATTGTGCGGTTTAATGTTGTTCAACCCTGTAATTGAAGACAGCCCGCCAAGAGATTCAGCTCTGGCTTCTGCACAGGAAGACAGGAGAAGTTTCATGTTCTCCCCTCTACATCGCACTGTGAACTTATTCTCACAGCGTTAATACACAATAAAATACCAAGAGACGTTTATTTTCTTTTCCAGAGTAGACAAGCTAAAACCTGGGCACTAGTAGCGTTCATTTTTATCCTGAGAGAACTGTTTATTTTTTTGTGCGAAAGAGTGCCGTTACTTTAGATCAGTGGTTCCTGAAGTTTTTACAGCCCCCTCAAACATCAAACCTCCCCCTCTCACTCCTCACACACGTGCATTTTGCTGTAATGCGAATGTAAGACATTTAACCTTGTAAAACTAATCACCCTCTGTATATCAAACATGTTTATAGTGTGATGAGGGCACGCCAAATGTGCTGAATGAGACTGAAGAAATAAATATATTAACAAAGCTTCTATTATTATGCTCTCGATGTAGCGAGAGCACATGGGTGAGACAGAGAAGTCAGCTTCCATCATTTGTAATCACAAAGACAGCAGCGCAGATAGTGGTCAATATGAGGGCACATATGCATGTATGAAATGGACTATGGCTCTTAAATTAATAGTGAATAACAAAATATTCACAAACCTGCCACAAATCACATACAGCACTGTAATATTATCCACTAAGCATTTAATGGCACTACAACACAAAGCAGCACTACAAATATGTAAACAAAATGCTGATCATTAATCACAGCAGGCATAAACTAATAACTCAATACAACCACTAACTGGGTCACATCTGAAGGTAAATGTAAGTTGAATGCACAGCTAACAAGGAGTATATGTGCCTAAATGACAGTTACTAGAAGATACCCAGCACACAAATAACTAACGAATCAGTTCTGCGATCATTAGTCCTGAACATGCAATGTGTAGAAGGAACCAGAGTGAAACGCTATTTCCCAATACAGCCTTTAATACAAATAATAATAAAAAGAAATGCCTAACTATTAGAGCATGGGGTTGTGGCTGTTATAAATATCCCAGTCACTCATCATTTATGCTACATGCCATGTATAAAAGTGAGCAGCCCTGTGCTGAAATCTGACACTGGCTTTTGATTGAATTCAGTATTCCTGTCAGGATCTCTGACAGGATCTCTTGCTGTGTAATTGCAAGGCTGGTTAATGAAAGGAAAAGAAATGAAAGGTAAATGAAGTGTGCATCTGTGACTTGTGACCATATGTATATGATCATGTGTAACAATAATTAAGTCTTGGCAATAACGTCAGGCAGTCTGCACCTAATTACTAGATTCGTTGCTGTTTCTTTGAACCTGACCAGTTTCATGTTTTCAGCAGAAACAGTATACTTTATACTCCTTATTTTATGCCATAAAAAGTGACTTTTTGTAAGCCCTTTATTAGATGAGTATTACAAATGAACATTCTGTACTTCCACAGAACATTTTGCTTGCTTTTGTTCATGCAGCATAACCACCAGTCTGAGAGGGTTCATGAATCTTTCCTCTGAAGATGACAGCAACATCTTTTCAAAAGTGCCTCTATTTTTCTGCTGTACAGAGCTGGAACAAACAAGAAGATGATTGTTTTGCTGTTTTGAATTTTATTACTAGACCATAAAGAAATGCCTGTGTGGCAAAAGAATATGTGAATCTTAAACCTGGCTGTCACTCAGTACAGGTACTGAAATATTGACTGTTGAGGAGTGTTAGTTGAGCCGGGATCATCAAATGATACTTGGTCTTTTAGCATTGTTTAGGATGTGCATCTCTAGGCTCATTTGTTACAGACAGGTTGAAGATGGCTTGTGCTCACACCAAACTGCTGTTTTGGCTTGCAGGTCTGATGAATGGGTCCTGAAGGGGATATCAGGCTACATATATGGCCTCTACCTGAAGAAGACTTTTGGAGTCAATGAGTATCGCCACTGGATCAAAGAGGTGGGGAGAGACGGAGTTGAATCTGTTCAACTGTTCAAAGAACAAAGAATTGGAACAAATCAGCATTTTTTTGCACTCATGGCAAATTTTTTTTGTTCAACTGTCCTTTAGGAACTGGACAAGATTGTGGACTATGAGCTAAAGACAGGAGGCGTCTTGCTGCACCCCACTTTCACAGGAGGAAAAGAGAAAGAGAAGTAATGCTTGCCAAACTTGCAAATTACAGTATTTACTTAGCAAAACTGAAGACACTTGCAATTTATGTTAAATAGAATTTTAGAATAAGTCTGACACAAAAGCCACTCAATGTTGGACTAAAGGAGAATATGTTCAGAGTGGTTTGATGTGAAATGATGCAATGTAGAGAAACTATGCAAATTTTTTTCACAATAATAGTGGTGGGGTCACACAGTTTTTATACAATACTGTGCAAAATTTTGAGACCACCCTTTGTTTATTTAATTTCCGGTTAAAACTGTCATAAAGTAAATAATTTATTTTTCAGCACCAGGAAAAATGTAGAAATTTAACAGAAAATTTAACAGAAAATGACAAATTACGAAAGCCTCCACAGTTAAATATAATATTTTTTTCAGTATTTATTGTGTCCACCCTGTTTTGAGCCAATATCATATAAACATAATAAAGCATGTTCTCTGACTTGTGAAAGTGGAAAAAAGTTTTCTTTGGGTTCTCTTTTGCTGTTACACTTTATTTAATGTACCTCTTTTTTATTATTTTTTTATTATTTTTTTTTAATACATTCTTGGCCAGTACCTTGTCAAAACTACAGTAAAGCCGTGTCTCAGGCATCAGGTAGTCTATTTGTAACCATTTCATGTAATAACTTTCTGTGAGGGAGATTTTAGGGGCATTAAATGCTTCATATGTCTGGTTCCACCACTTAATAAGTTTCTCTAGAATGAAGCATTTCACATCAAACCACTTCAAATTACTTTCTCTTAATGATTAACTTATGCAAGAATTTTAAATAATGGGCGAAATTCCCCTATAAAGTACAGAAATGCTGAGTTTTTAGACTTCTGCTGAACATTGACCAAAAAAAGTTCTGTGGATCATTCTGTTTATTTTATCCTCATAAACCACTGACAGCTCTTGAATTATTTGTCATAAATCAGATGCTGAAGTTGCTGAAATGGATGTTTTAGAGCTGTTTGTAAATTATGCAGACACTTATTCATTCCTACATGAACTGTCAGCGGTTTGGCTGATACCCCTTCATGCAAAAAGTGGGAAAGAAGAAATATTGTCGTCTTCTTTGTGTTTTTTCAGCCCAACTCCTCACTTGCATTTCTCCATCAAACACCCCCACACGCTGTCCTGGGAGTACTACAAAATGTTCCAGTGCAAGGCCCACCTGGTCATGAGACTGATTGAGAACCGGATCAGTATGGAGTTCATGCTGCAGGTAACTGAACCAGACACTCTCGGACATCTCCTCACTCTGCTGCACTTTAGGTTCTTTTAATGACTTGGTTTATACAAAGGAATATTCCAGCATTTTTTAGCCTAATCTCTATCTGCTATATCTATAATTGTATGGTCACTTATAATGGACAGTAAATTCCACACATGTTCTTGGGAAAAGAACAGAAAGCCTTTTTGTTTTAAAAAACACTTATAACAGAAATTGTAGAGTAGATGCCAAAATATAAATGTATATGCAAAATGTATGTTTTTGCTCAAATTCTTCCATCGAAACTATGTTTAAGTAGCTTCTACAGGGGCGAATTTGTGGTAATATGCTAGCAGCGTAGTGGTGGGGGTGGAGATCAAGGCTCTGATTGATCACTCAAGGATACCAGAAAATATTAAAGAATGCAAAAACGTTTTGGCATAACCCGTGTTCGAGAGGTGTAAAAACCTTATTAAGACATTCTCATATGTACGTCTCATCCTAAGACTTGTAATAGTCTAACGGTTAGTAGTAGTTAGAAGGTATTCATTGTAAAGCCTGTGACTTGAATTCTCAGGTGTTCAATAAGCTGCTGAGCCTGGCCAGCACAGCTTCGTCGCAGAAGTACCAGTCGCACATGTGGAGCCAGATGCTCTTGTCCACCTCTGGCTTCCTGAAGTCTATCTCCAACGTGTCGGGGAAGGACATCGGCCCCTTGATTAAGCAGTGGGTGTATCCTTCCCAATTTGTGGCTTTCTCTAACTACGTGAAGGGCTTTAGGGCAAATTAGTAGTTAGGTTGGCAAATGCTTAATTTGAAGAAATGCAGAAGCTCTTTTATAAATGGAGAAAAAAGATAAAACAAAAATGTGCATCATATCGTTTGGTCCAGTCTTTTCATCATATCAAAACAAACCTCATGTCTGAAGACTAGATGCTTTAGCTTTAGCGATTGTAGCTGTGGCCGAGAGCTACCTTCTTTTGATGCTTCTTAACAACACCCTCAGAGACCAGAGTGGGGTGGTGAAGTTCTTTGGTAGTTTTGCCTTCAACAGGAAAAGGAACGTGCTGGAACTGGAGATCCGCCAGGATTACACCTCCTCTGGCACACAAAAATACGTGGTAAGTCACAGTGTGTCTCTGTGGGTGGGTGGATGGGTGTGTTATTATGTAAGGTAAGTGTGTGGGAATTTGATTTAGTGAGAAGAGTATTTCATGTGTGTATGGATGCTCTTGGGTGGTCCTGAAACTCCAACTTTGACATTATGAGAAAGTTGTATGTAATGTGCGCGTGTTTGTGTGTTCTTATAAAGGGCCCCATTAAGGTGACTGTTCAGGAGCTGGACGGATCCTTCAACCACACTCTCCAGATTGAAGAGAACAGTCTGAAGCATGACATACCCTGCCACTCCAAAAGCAGGAGGTATATCATCTCAGAACGCAATGACTTCTGCTCTATTTAGTGTTATCAAAGATACAAAGATAGTTTCTATCAAAGATAGTATTTCTCCTAGGCCAGGTGGTAGATCATTCAAAGCTGTCAGTGTTGTTGCGTGTATATAGTGCCATCAAAACTTGCAGTTAGGGTAGTATCATCATGCATAATTATTTACGAAAAGTAAATACACTATACATGTGCGTACACCAATCTGCACCTTTATTTTCAAGAAGTGCAACTGTAAAAGATTAGGAGTTTATGTAGTCAGTTTATTTATATCCAAAGAATAATTTGACTGTATTTCTATTAAAACACGTAAGAACAGGATTAATGGTCAATTAAACCAGCACTAAATACCAAGTAGATCTGCTTTCGATTCTTAGGGCTTGAAGAATGCTACAGGAAGCTGATTGGTTATTTTTGCAAACATCCAAAAAGGGGGAGGGGCTTTTGCTAATTTCTTTTAGCAAATTAGAAACACCATTGCGGGTACAGCTTCGTGCTACCATAGCAAGAAACACTCTGCAGACATCTATACCAGTTCTCTCAGTTTACTCTCACGTTATTCATGTGCTGATAAGATGAAGTTCATACAATTATACGGTACAAACATTCAATCAATAAACTTAAACTTAATTAAAATAGTGTTTATTGTGGATCCTGCAGCAAGTAATGCTATTAACTTTATAGAAAATTACATCTATATTAGTATATCACCTCAGCTGTTAGCGTTAGCTGGTGCTAAACAGCCAAAGAAACACATAATTATTTTTTGAATACTTACATTTCCCTTGTCTGCAGTTTTGCCACAGACAGTTGGTATTGATTCCTCTTTTAGTAAAAGTTTCATTGCCAGTCCTGCATTGTACTGACCCAGGTTGGGAAAGCATTCAGAGACACAAGGCTGCAGTTGGCTTCCTATTTGTCAGCTGTCTGCGAAGCTAAAGTCAGCTTCACAGACACAAAGTGGTTAGCACACACAGGTTTTTTTTTGGCTGTAGCTGGGACCTTACCATCAAAAATAAACTTTATCTGCTCAGGTATAGCCAACAACAGAGCAGTTCCCGTGCTTAAGGTCTTAGCTTCTACGTAATGCTAGTGGTTTCGTTAGTGTAATCGGTTATGGTTTCAAATTAATCAACTAAATAAATTCTAAGTTACAGTTTGCGACTTCACCCTCAACAATAACAAAAACATCGTAAATTTTGTAGTCATTAGTTCTCCCTTCTGTTTCATTTAAAAAGAGCTGCAATTCTGCCATGAATGTTGATTCTAAACTTTTAATCATTGAGTAAGCTTTCATTGTATAAAAAGTAGTGGTGTCAAAGTTACCAAGTCAAATTAGTAATGCCAATAAATGGTGAGTTCATGTTTATTTTTTCTGACATTTGAAAAGTTGGATCAGGCCAAAAAAAGCCAGAAGTGGTGCATTTAAAAAAATACTGTCAAAAACATTATTTAAAATGTATTATTATTACTCTAATTACAAATAAGCAGGTATTATGCTGTTTTTGTAAGGAAAGGTCCAGTTGGTTAGTGTTTTAGAAGTATTGATGATATCCATGATATACTAAGAAAAGCTTATTGTGACCTGTTGTGATGTAGTTTATTATGGTATCGCTAAATATTGTCAAATTGCCAAGCCCTGCAATTAACTACACAATATAATGTGGAGTGCAAACTTGATACAGAATGAAAATTGAGTGTGAATATAATTCTTTACATAAGTATGTGTTTAAATCATGTAATTACCTTATTACATTTAAATTCTGTAACAAAAGATTTTATTATTTGACACCCAGGCAGCAAAATGTGTCTGTGCGTCCATGGTGCCTGTTTTGAATGTGCACTTTATTTATTTAGAAGGGTTAAGCACTCTTAAAATAGGATTAGGTGCTTTGTCACCTTGTCATCAATGTTCTCCACCTGAAAAGTGTTCCTCCCTTTTTCAGGAACAAGAAGAAAAAAATTCCCCTGATGAATGGTGAAGAAGTGGACATGGACTTGTCAGCCATGGAGTAAGACTTTCCATTTCTCTCCAGTCCTCATGCTTTTTTTTTTAGCTGCTTTTGAGCAAACCTGTTCCTAGTGCTGTTCCTTCACTCCTTTTCCTATGATAGTTTGCAGGAAGCTATTAAATTACAACCACATGTTGGCCTTATGTAAGTGTACTGTCTGCCTACATATAACAATGTTCTGTTTTCAAATAGTGAGAAAATGTTTTTGAGGACTGTAATGGTTTATCACTCAGCTGACAGTTCTGACAGAGTTGCAGGCCAGCTTATGAGGCAGTGGTGTTGTATCTCAGAGGTAAGAACAGGATAGGCTGGAGCAGGGCCAGCAAAAGCAGGACAGAGCTAGGCAGAACAGCAACCATCTTCAACAGCAAATGGTAAGAGAAAAGAATGAAGGTGTGCCATAGAATCAGAACTTAGTACAGACGTGGGTAGAAATTGGACATTAATGTTGATCTAAGAGCAGTTCTTAGTCTTTCTGTTACAATGTTGTTAAAGTTAGTGTTGTGAAACGCCTGTGAAGTATCGCGCATCAGCAGACGCAGACTGGAAGGGCGGGGGTAATCACGCTCTTTATTGGGCCCCTCATACAGATACTGACAATTGTTCACTCATGACCAACAGAAAGATTCAATTTTAAGTTAACGATGTACCTCACCAGTTACCTTCAACATGACAAAGACAGTGCTGATGTCTGTTTCTTCTTATTCATAATGCATCACATTCATGATGACTGTTTTCATACCAATCTTTCACAACCTACAACATAATGTATGAATTATTTAAAAATCTCGATGCTGCACTATGTAGTTTTGGGGATTTAGAGATCTCTCTGTTGGAAATGTGTAATGGTACGCAACAGAAGAACATTTTGTAATGTTGGTTGTGCTTCAGACCCCTTCCCCAAGTAGATGTGTCTGATTGCAATTACATTGAAAGAGTATTCATAGAGAACCCATTCAAAACTTGGTGAAGGGTGTGTCTTCCAATGTAAGTGATCTTTTATTGTAATCATATCTTCATCAGTCTAATGTTAATTTTGTATTTGAGACCTAAACATTGAACCGGATCTTCCTTTTGAACCTGTGTGTGTGACATTAATACATAAAGACGTATGACGCCTCTGACTTTTAATTTATTATTTTAGATTTTTCAAGGAGACACATCAGCACATACACACCATATGTTGCCTGTTTTTATTCAGATTCAGTAATGCTGCTTCTTTCAGTTTTAACAAAAAATCTTACGTAGTGCAGCTTTGTACACTCACTGAGCATTTAATTAGAAACACTATACTAAGACCGGCTAGGGCATCCCTTAGCTCTCAAAACAGCCTTAATTCTTGTGGAAACATTCCTTTGAGATTCTGGTCAAAGTTGACATGATTGCGTCATGCAATTCCTGCAGATTTTTCAGGTCCACTTTCATGCTAAGAATCTCCTGTTCTACCACATCCCAAAGGTGTTCTATTACATTCCACTGAAGGGCTTTGAGCTCATTGTCATGTTTATAAAACCAGTTTGAGATGACTTTTGCTTTCTGACCTGGTGCATCATCATGCTGGAAGTAGCGATATTATAAGATGTGTAAATTGTGGCCATGGAGGGATGCCCATGGTCAGCAACATTACTTAAATAGCCTGTGGCATTCAAGCGATGATTGACATTAATGAGCCCAGTGTGCCACGAAACAGATCCATAAGGCTACATTTTTCCAGTTTTCGACTGTCCAGTTTTGGTGAGGCTGTGCCCACTGCAGCCTCAGCTTTCTGTTCTACTTTTGTGGCCCATCCACCTCAAAGTTAGATGTGTTGTGCATTCTAAGATGCTTCACTGCTCACTACAATTGTATAGAGTGGTTATCTGAGTTATAGTCTGAGGATTCTTCATCTTCTAGATGATGAATGTTCGTATATCAGGTAAAGTCGCGCAGTGTTTAAAAAAAAAAGATGCGGCATGAACTTTGAGCTATAAAGCTCAAAGTTCATGCCGCATCTTTTTTTTTACGTTTACGTCACGTCTTCTTCTGTGAGTTTATTTGTCAGCTGCAAAGCAGAAATCTGATTACTGTCTGACTCATGTAGAGTTTCCCTATTATCTGATTACTCAAGTGTATGTAAACGTGTTGATCGAATTACTGACAAAATCTAATTTTCTGCAGTTATCGGATTATTGAGTGCATGTAAACACACTCACTGTAGCCTTTCTGTCAGCTCAAATCAGTCTGGAAATTCTCCATGACATTTTTTTCCACATTCTGATGGTTGATGTGAACATAACCTGAAGCTGCTGGCCTTTATCTGCAGAATTTTATGCCCTGCACTGCTGCCACATGATTGGCTGATTAGACAAGTGCATGAATGAGTAGGTGTACAGATGTTCCTATAAAGTGCTCAGTGAGTGTATGTATGAAGAGGCTAAAGCTACACTAATTCTTTTCTGCAGTGCAATGTAATGGCCATAGAGCGTAGAACATCAGCTATGTTCCAATGTAAATCTATTTACATTAGAATTAGGATTGCATAAAATGGACAAAATGTCCTATTCTGGTTATTTTGCAGCATGGTGTGATTGTGATAGACCTCACAATATGAAACATTAGCTCAGGGCTAGCGAAATTCAGCAAAATTCAGAGTCCAGCAAACTGTTGTATATTTCCTCCTCAAACACATCTACTAAACTGGCATGTGATTTAGGTGTGTTTGAACAGGAAAATCTCCAGACTATGCTGGGCTCTGGTCCTACAAAACTGGAATTTAATATCCCTGCGTGAGTGAACTCTTCATGTGACATGATTGAAGATTATTTTGTCCAAAATTAATGCATTTCTTGAATGACGTGAATGCCTTTGATTCATACAGACACCCACAGAAACTCATTTGAAATGTCTCTGAATGGTCAGGATGTTAGCAGGACAAATATTTTTGGACAGTTCTGGATGTGTTTGCACACTGCAGCCTTAAATCAGTTTGATCTTTATTTATTGGTTAAAATTATGTAGCTGGAATTGTATATGAACAGAAATCTTGATGTTTTAGTAATATGTCACTCTGTGCTAAACCTCTTCTTCTGTGTGGCCTGGCAGTGCGGACTCTCCTCTGCTTTGGATCCGAATTGATCCGGACATGTCCATCCTGCGGAAAGTAGAGTTTGAACAGGCTGACTTCATGTGGCAGTACCAGCTGCGCTATGAGCGGGATGTGGTGGCTCAGGAAGAGGCCATCTCAGCCCTTGAAAAATTCCCCACAGCCGCTTCTCGCCTGGCCCTCACTGACATCCTGGAGCAAGACCAGTGCTTCTACAAAGTGCGCATGCAGGCCTGCTTCTGCTTAGCCAAGGTAAAGGAAAAGCCTTTTTAACCTCACCTAACTTAACCTAACATCTGGAGTGAAGGGTGAAGTGGAGTTAAATGAAATTGATGGATGGTACAATGCTCAACCTCCTGATGTAACACAAATTGTTTTGTTACACTGTGTGTGCCTCATAATTTTACCATTATTCAGAACACAAAGGCAGTGTACGTATTGCTTAATGTACTTACTGAAGTAAGCGTCTGTTATGACTTACATGGATCATAGAAGGTTTTGACATCTCATGCCATGCTGTTTGCTAAGAATGGCAACCTTTAGAGATTCTATTCACAGCCTCCAAACTTCCCTGATACCCATATAGAACATTTCTAATGTTAAAATCATTTGTAACAACAGCGTAGTTTTTAGCCAGTTTTCAATATGACCGTAATGTCGTTTTCATTACGATCATATATTCCTTTAGTAATCATAGTGGTTCCTTTATAAAGAATTAGAAACTATTTCTGCTTTACGTAACAGTTAAACAGTTAAATAGTCTTTCTCACAATTAAATACACAAGGAAACAAAAGCAGTCAGAGAGACAGAGTGAGCGAACTAGAGGGAGATGTGAGATGAGCTGACAGAAGAAAAACTGTAGTGTCATCTGTAAGGCGAGATTGATGAGCAAATGTATCTTTTACGTAAGTCACACTTCACACATGGCAACTTACTGAACTCTGATCCTTTGAAAGATGATCTAATGAGGGACATAGCTGGGCATATGAACCTATCGTGGTTCCCGGAACTTTGTATCTCCAAAACTTTGCATCTCTAAAAACAGGATTTTTAGTTTTAAAGAAAAAAAACACTCTGAAGACGTTTTTGATGTAAGTTAATATAACAAGACTGTATTCTAATTCATTTGTTTCATTTCAATTGGTCTATTCTTTATGAAATTTTGTATTTTCAAATTTTGTCAAAAATAGAGATACAAAGTTTTTGTTCTGACAAGACTGACACAAACACTTAACATATATGGATCTACAGACAACAATAGACAAACATTTTATAAAAAAGAAGTATATTAATAAGAATAAAATGCATAGTAAGCACTTGACTCAACATGAATGGTCTTTGGTTTGTCTGATGGCCTCAGGCACAAATGACGTCTAGGGCAGCAATAACGTCAGCCCAGGAGCAACAACTCAAAGGCAGCAGTGGAGAATATGTGAAGGGTCTGCTGTTTATGTAATAAATCTAGTGACCTCAGTGGAATACAACTATTTTGAAGCAAATATGTATCAGGCTCTGTAGATGATTCTTATTTTTGGCACTTAGGGATTAAAATCAGCAAGTGAAGGAGAATAAAACAACACTTTCCATAAAAAGAGTGTTGTTCTATTCTCTTTCACTTGCTGTTTTTATAATATGCAAATGTTATAATATGTTGATTTTCATGGGCACTCAGGCTTCTATATACAGTATGAGAAGCATTGGAGACAACGCACACCCTTGTGGTCAACCTATAGACATATAAAAGAGATTTCACTTACAAGTGCTCATTGTGATCTTATGGTCAAAATGTCCATTAGCCAAACAATTAATTGGTAATCTTGTGATTCATCAGCTGGTGGGGTAAATGTTGAAGACGAAGAGGTTCAGGACAAGATTTGATTCAGGTCATGGATTTGTGAGTTGAAATGAAAGGTGTTTGTTGTAGATTGCCAACGCCATGATGAGCACCTGGACAGGGCCTCCTGCAATGAAGTCTCTCTTCACTCGCATGTTCTGCTGCAAAAGCTGCCCAAACATTGTCAAGACCAACAACTTCATCAACTTCCAGAGCTACTTCCTGCAGAAGGTACCACCACTTTAGCATCAGTGCTTATACATTCTTTGAAGCAGATGTACGTAAGATCTGAATTATTATCAGGCATTTTGTGATTGTATTTGGTGTTTTGGTAGACCATGCCGGTGGCCATGGCTTTGCTCAGGGATGTGCACAACCTCTGTCCCAAAGAGGTACTGAACTTCATTCTGGATCTCATCAAGTACAACGACAACAGGAAGAATAAGGTGAGAAGTAATTAAAACGCATCATAACTAACACTCAGTTTTTCTCTAGTTTCGTTGCTACTTTCTCTGTTAAATGTATTATTTGTTGGCTTGTTTGTTTTAAATTTTTACCATGAGAGATAATAAAGCTTTTTGAAAATTGATAAATTAGATTTACTCTGTCAGATGAGCAGGGCCAGAGTTGAGGATCAGTAGAGTGCTGTAAATGGTGAAAATGTTTTCCTCTGATCTTCTAGTTTTCAGACAACTACTACCGCGCAGAGCTGATTGATGCCCTGACCAACTCGCTGACCCCAGCCATCAGCATCAACAATGAGGTCCGCACAGTGGACAGCCTGAACCCAGACGTGCGCCTCATCCTGGAAGAGATCACCCGCTTCCTCAACATGGAGAAACTGCTGCCCAGCTACAGGAACACCATTACTGTCAGGTACAAAGATGGACGTGTGTGTGTGTGTGTGTGTGTATTCCCCTGCATTAATACTTAAATATACCGTAGTTTGTTGATGGGTTTTTTTTTTTCTTTGCCCATGAAATTTTCAGGGTCTCTTGGGATCCATCACTGAGAATGTTTGAGAAAGTGTGGTCTCGTGTAAAGCAAACAGTTTTCACCTAGTTCATCCAGCAGATGCACGGCTTAAACTAATGTTTAACAGCATGGTGTCTTCACTCACACAGATTATACATCACGTGTCAAATAGAGGCAAATCAACAGTAGCCTGGCCATAGTTGTCCTTGAGTGCCCAAAGAATTGTTGTTTGCTCTGCAAGGTCGAATTGCTTTTTGTATAAACACAAGTTGCCACAGTGCAAGCAGAGATTTTCACAGCATCTTGTGTTCTGTTAAAAATAACTACGGAAGCTAATGTTGTTTTTTTGGATGTTAGAAGTCGTAACAGAAAATGTCTAGCTGCATATGAACGTGCAGTATATGATAATAAAACTGCTGTGTACTCAATCCAAAGATCAAAGTTCTGCAATTTTGTGTTTGCTTATCTGAGTTCTGTCCAGCTCTTGCCCCGTAGTCATTCTGTCTTCCAGTAAGAAGCATGAAGGTTCATCCTACACAGCACGTGCACATTAGTTCGCTGTACACTTATGAAGTAATCAGAGAATATAATGTAATCTGTATGGTTTTTTTTTATAAAACTTTATTTATATAGCACTTTTAATTAGTTACAAAAATGTTTTATTAAGGTATATAACAGTGATAAAAGATAAAAACATTCTCTAAATAAACATGGTAGTATAATTACAAACCACAGTCGCAAATGAGCCACTGTATCTCTAGGCATACAGCAGCCTAAGCAAATGTTTTTAATCTGGATTTAAAAACACCTATCAAGCTTGCATTCCTAATATTTCAGGAAAGCTATTACAGAGTTTAGGAGCTACATAAGAAAATGATCTTCCACCAGCTGAGCTTTTAGTAATGCTAGGAGTTTTCAGTAAGGAAAGCTGCGTAGATGGGCTCTAACGATTTAACAGATCAATAAGATATACCACAGCTAGGCTGTTAAGTCTTGCTGTGTTGGCAGATTTTTTAACTTTGCGCAAAGCTTAAGCTAGAATCTCATACTAAATAATTGGACACTGGGGTGTGAGCTTGCATTTTAATCCATATTAGCTTATAGGTTTTGGATGTTAGAATGCCGTCAGTCATTTATTAATGTCTTGGGTCTAGAGAGAGTGTGTTTTATATGTGGAAAAGAGTCCTACATTTACCCACTGGGCACTTTATTGGTTACACTTACTTTTTTCTACACTCTTTGTCCATTTCATCAGTTAATGCATTCTTCACAGTTATTTGCTGAATTTAACATTAAAAAAACATATACACAAATATGGCCTGTGCAAAAGTTAAGGCATGTTTTATATATTATTTATAAGGTTTTTTTTTAATATAGAGATGTGTGCACTAACATTTTCAGAAATTTAAGTTTGTTTCCAGTAGATGTTGTGTTGACTTATTTTTACTTGGAAAATCAACAAAACCTGTAATTTGACCAGGGGTATTCAAACATTTGCAAACAAATGTAGGAGTTCTACAATTACAGATTACAGGCCATGTTTGTCTGTCAGGCCATGTCTTACTAATTTGTTAGCCCTCTTCTCATCCCATTCATCAATGGTCAGAACCCCCCCAGAGCAGGTATTATTTGGGTGGTGGATTATTCTCAGCACTGCAGTGATGCTGACATAGCAGTGGCATTTTAGTGTGTCCTGCACTGGTTCAAGCAGATGATAGATGTACCTTATAAAGTGGCCACTGAGTGTATGTGTTGCCAGTACAGTTTTTATGTATTACATATTCATCACATTGCTTTTGTGATCTTTGGGTTGCAGCTGTCTACGTGCTATCCGGATGCTGCAGAAGAATGGCCATATTCCTAGTGACCCCAGCCTGTTTAAGTCTTACGCAGAATATGGTCATTTCGTGGATGTGAGGATAGCCGCGCTGGAGGCTGTGGTGGACTATACCAGAGGTGCCTTTTTATGAACACTGTGCTAATTAAATAATTAAACATAGGTTTTGTTCATAATAGCACCATTTTTAAACCCAAGGCTGCCAAACAGCTCAATTATGAGATTGTATATTGATATATCTTAGCATTGTGTATGAGAGAGGCATTGGAACAGAGTTTTACCTTTTAACTTCACGTTAAAAACAACCTGAAGTTATTATTGCATTTAGAGCAGATCTGATACTTGCGTCACAAATGATAATTGTTTAAATATCTTATAAAATGTTCATGACTGCATTTATTGTTTAGTTGTTAACACAGCACGTCATTCATCAGCAGGAAGACATGACCACACACCACTCTCCTTTTCATCAGCTGTGCGGTAAATCCTTGAACAAGAGTTAGCTTTTGGGCAAATTTAAGGAACCATAAAGTTTTACGCAAGTCCTTATGACCCTGTTCACTTTATTGAGTCATTGACAAATTGCCAGTTAAATTTTATGTGGAAAATGGTACCGAAAAGCCAAACGTTTGTTATTTGGACATAGGTGGGCAAAGGTCCTACCGTTGAGGTTACTCACCTAAGGGCAGCTTTTAACGTTTGCAGCAGCCAAATAGTATCACATTTAGGCTAGTATAGATATTTAGATTTGTTTATCCTGGTTTTCTTCAGCTGAGTAGAGAGGTAGTTCAGCCTGGCTAAGCAGCTTAGGCCTGATGTACAGCTTGTTAATCAGAGTCTGCCAGGCGTAGCAGGGGGCTGGCGCTGACAGTAAGGACCTTGTGTACCTCTGAAGCCTAATGGCATGTGTGTGTTTGTGTGTGTGTGTGTTTTTATTCACTGTTTATTGACAGTTGACAGGAGCGCCGACGAATTTCAGTGGCTGCTGGACATGGTCCAGAATGACCCAGTACACTACGTCAGGTCAGCAATGTAACAGTTTCTCATTTTGTTGAATATAGCTAACGAGAGTTTATGCATGTTTTCCTTTGCGTAAGTCTTTATACATTAGTAATATGTTCTTTGAGTGATTCATAAAATAATGATTAGCATGAATACACTTGTATGCAAATGTTTGGGTGCCCCATGTCAAATTACACATCCTTTACAGAGAATGCACTTCTGCACATTTTAATGCACATATTACTGTTTGTATGCTGAATTGAACATATTGGAAGAAAATCAAAACATAAAATAGCCTCTTTAAAAGTTATGGCACATTTTATATTTCATTCTGTTTTTTTCCAATATGTTAAAACTCAGTTAATAAAAGAGAAATTGTGCACGAAGTTCCCTGTAGAGGATTTGGACTTTTTTCAATCAACAAAACATGAAATTTGACCAGAGGTGTTCAAACATTTGCATACAACTTTGGAGCTCACTGTGAATCCGGTGATACTGGTGGTTGCAGGGTTTTTCATTTTTACCTTTTTATTTTTCTTTCAAGTTTTTATTTTTTACATTTAATCATCTTATTTTTCTTTAAATTTCATTTTTCCCCACAGACATAAGATTCTTAGTATGCTGGCCAAGAATCCACCCTTTACCAAAGCAGCAGAGTCTTCCCTATGCAATGAAGCTCTAGTGGACCAGTTGTGGAAGCTGATGAATTCAGGTAGGTTCGCCATTCAGGCCACTGGAAAATGTAGTCCTAATCATGCTTTTGTAATCTGTAAATGGACTGAAGAGCTGTTCCTCTTTGCAGTGGCTGTGGTGATTTGGCAGGCACTGAGTAGGCTTTGTGTTTTCAGACTTTCGTTCATCAGAACCATAAGCTCTGCCATTTGTTGAAGCCTCCAGCCATTATCCTAGGAACATCTTGATTTCTGTTGCAAGCCCCAAAACAGTTTGCCTTTTGGAGATTTTCCAGCTTTTAGCTTTATGAGTAGTCTTACTTCCACACGCCACAAACCAGCCGAATTCTAACCTTTTCAGCTGTCCTTTAGTGTACATGTAAGTCTCTACCAGTAGGCCTCACCCTGGGACATGGAAAATCTCATAAAAAATGATCCTTAACTGTGATTTAATAGAAAACATGCAGTGCTTTATAACCTGCTTTCGATGACTGGCCGCACTTCTTACAAATTCAGGAGAGTCTGTTCTTTCACAGCCTCTGGCAGTGTTTTAAAGATTTCTGCCCTTATTGTAATAGGCTTTACCGTGTAAGAACTTGCTTTTACTTTGAGGTTTTGCATCCACTCTTGGAGCCAGCCTTCTGTGCCAGGACAAAGAAAATCTGCCACTTTTACATTTGCTTCAAAAGTGTAAAGGCATACAATAACTGCTGTTGTCAACTACAAACAACTTAATTCTTATAGCTTTTCCTGAAAGAAGGACTTGACAACTATGGCAGTGATATGACTTAACGGTTGAGTTAAATGGAAATCAGGACTAGCTATATACATGTGTATTTTTTCCTATATTTGTCTGCGTGTCTTCACATGTCCAGGCACATCTCATGACCGGCGCCTACGCTGTGATGCGGTGAACCTTTACCACACTCTGTTTGGACTGACCAGGCCCTCGTGCCTACCTCTTCCTGAGCTGGGCTTGGTGCTCAACCTGAAGGAGAAGAAGGCTGTCCTCAACCCCACCATCAAACCTGAACAGGGCTCTGGAGGCCCAGAGCTGCCCCCTGCTGTGGTGTTCACTAGCAGTGTAAGCTCACAAGATGAGACAGTAAATACGTCTTTCCTTTTTCACATTTCAAACAGGTTTTGTCAGGTTTGAAGCATGAAGCCCTGTTTTAGTATGAAGTATGTGAACGTGTGTTTCGCCTTTAGCAATATTCTCATGGCTATGAAATGTTATCATAATTGTCAAAGTTAAATCATTTTCCTATTTTGACCCTTCATACCATCCAGAAGTGCAATCCATGATTGTAGCCCTCTAGTTCAGATAGCTCAGAGCTCAAGGAAGACCTGTGCATAAATCAACAAGCAGCACACTAACAAAAGCAAACAGCAAAGTGGAAAGCTACAGTTCTCCATCGAGAGACTCCACCATAACAAGAATACACACACTGTATGAATGAGAACGAGATCGAGAGGTTACAGTCACATAAGAGTTGGAACAGAAGACTGTACATATGTTATATACGACATATACAGTTATGAATTGGAACATGCAGCCATTGTTGATCTTCTGTTTGTCGATGATGATGTTGATGAACTGTGTTTCATGTTCAGGTTGATGTGCACCATGCTTTCACATGATGACAATAATGTTACTGAATTACTAAAAGTAATAATTCTGGTGAAGCTTTTCTTTGTGTACTCCTATAGCTGTAACAAAATGCTATTTAAGTGTAAAAAAAATGTGATTAATTATTTTAATGATATGATATCTATACTTATTACTGAAACCCTGTGGTGATGTGATTTTTGTTTTTTAAACTATTGGGTTCTGATACTTTTTTTTAGGATGCTAACATTTAAATACCGAAATTTAAACAAACCTATAATTAGCTTTGTTAAGAGGTAGGTAATGTAAGATTTTCTTTAAGATTTTGACCTATAATATTACTGAAAACATGAGATATATTCCATTCTACAGTCACTAAGTAGTACTGTTATATACCCTACATGCTTGTGCACAGGATGTTAGTTAAGGGATCTGCAGTTGGTAATTACCTTCATTCAGAACATCCTGCAGTGTCATAATCAAACTCACTCCATATGGTCTGGAATCGCCCTTGAAATGTCTGAATACCCTGGGCAGGCTACTTTGCAGGGAACTACTAGAGCCATTGGAATGCACCTATGGAATTCCCTGATGGAATTAGAGTAATTGGAATATATCATGGAATGACTGAAACTGATTGGAATGTCCTTCTCTGATTGGTCATTTCCAGCTGGAGGAGGAGCATGTTGTCATGGAACCACCATTGGGTGGGATGGTTCTACCCCCACAAGGTCTGAAAAGGAAGGCAGAGACTCCTCTGGCTTCGCCCCCTGAACCTGGGCAGGTGTTGCAAGAGGAGCCTGTGGTCAAAGGAGGCATCAAGAGCAGAGTGAGTATCACTCCTGTTAAATTCTATGATCAAATGTGCTAGGTACAACTTAAACAGACAATACTGTGGCACTCATCTTTTGTCAAGCTGTTGTGTGCCTCTCTAAGACTTGAGTGTATCCCTGTTCGGACAACAAAACACGTTATGATGTTGGTATAGTGTATTGGGAATCCCAAGGCTATACCAATAAGAGTCCTTGGGCCAGATTCCTAACACTGCATCTGCATTTGTGTAATGTGATTAAACTGTCAAATGCATAAATGTGAATGTAAATCTTTTTTTATTTCTTTGCCCTGTACTTTAGAATGTTAATACTGAGACATTCTGAGATTCCCATAACCCACAAAGGAGCTAATCGCTACTGTTTATTTCATGTGATAATTTGTTTTCTTTCTCAGTTTCCAACTCAAGAGGAGGAAGATATTGATATGGACACAGTTCATGACAGTCAGGCCTTCATCTACCACCACCTCAGCATGCTGGACAGGCCTTCCACACCAGGCAAGTCAGAAATCGACAAATGCATTATTCTGTTTGTTGATGTGTAGAAGAGGTCTTACAGGAGTGAAATGACCATTCAAGACTACGTGTAGCCAGTCTTCCACTGCACTTTGTAACATAGTTGCTGGGGAAGAGTTATCCACAATTCAAAGCTTGAGTTATATTAATGTCCACCATTACCTAGTGTGCTCGTTTTGTAAAGATTTGCTTAGGCCATTGGGAATAACAGTGTAGTTAGAGCGTAATACACACATCAGTTATAATGATCCCACTAAAATGGGAAACTTAAGATTTGCCTTAGTTCAGATTATAGTAGATCATGCAAAAACACTGAAAAGATACTCAGCTTAGACTTGGTATTAAAAGGGAAATGGGCCAACGTACTGTTGACATTGTGGCCTATTTGTCTTATTATGCAAATAACTTAGGCCAAATTAAGCTACAATTTGGCCTTACAAACTCTTATTAAGGATGTTGAAAGATGTTCCTTTAGTGCATTACTATGCATTATATAGATGTCTAGCCAAAGTAAATAATATTAAAATATAATATTTATGTTGAAAAAATATCTTTTAGGAAGTTTCAAAGTGCAATGCTAATTCTTCTGCCACTCATCTCATCTGGTGACGCATTTAACCCCATGACCTTTTCCCTGTCCAACTCGTCTGTAGGTAGGGAACCTCCCACAATGGAGCAGACCATTATGTCCATGCCAGCCACTCCTATACCTTTGTTCAGTAAGGAAAGCACGTTGTCCTCCAAGCATGGTGGAGAGCACCACCATCACCATCATCACCACCACCACCATGAGCACAAGAAGAAGAAGAAGAAGCACAAGCATAAACATAAACATAAGCACAAGCACGACAGCAAAGACAAGGACAAAGAGAAGGAGCGCGACTCCCACACCTTCAGCAACAGCCCCGCCAGTGGCCGCTCCATGCGCTCTCCCTCTCTGTCTGACTGATCAGACCAAGATAGGACTTCATTTTGACACCATATTTTTTGTTCTGATTAGTAGTTTTACACCTTGGATCCAGTCTGCAGGATGAAGGCCGCTGGTAAACTGTAGTAATTAACATCAGTTTTCTTTTCAGTATGACCACCAATTGCACTTAGGTCAATAGGAGAAGCGCAGTGACGTTACTAGCCAGATCAGTTAATGACTGACCCTTTGATCCAGCGATTCCACCACTCACACAGCCTTCAGTTTCAGCCTGGACTTAAACTGTCCTTGTTACTAGTGTGAGAATAACCCTCAGTTTCTTCTCCGATGTCGTCACTGACCACCCACACTCTCCACGTGCTTATAACCACACACACCTCTCACCACAAGGACCACTTGAAGCCATCTTGACCGATAAATGACAGCATTCTGCTGAATACTTTTATGAGGGAATTTTTCACTGTGCTGGCTCTTCAGCTCTGTTCATGCATTAGTAGTGCTTCATTAGCTACTGGAAATTGTGGAGAGTAGATTGAAAACTGTGAACTTATATAAAGCATGAAAACTTCTTTTTTTGCTTAAGCAGCCCCCACTTTGAGTTCACACTAGGAGCAGTTTAAAATGGACGTTGTGAGCAGGCTTGTTCAGCGTATTTGACTGCTGTATTATGATTTTCAGAAGCCACATGTTACTTTTGCTCTGGTTCGTGCTGACACTCTCTCCAGCCGTGTTTTAATTTCTTTTTACTTATATAAGGGTTTTCCCATGCAATAATTTCACTGTAGTGATTTTTTAAAATCTTGCTGTTCAGTAGTGTTTTGTCATCTCTTTTATATCTGTGATGTTCAAAATAAAAGTATGTTGCAATACATATCTGAATAATAAAAAAATATCTTTACTATTAATGGACAGCTGAATCATTTGGTGCAGGGAGGGACAGTGTTTTTAACTTTATTTGTAGAGTGATTTATTCTCCCTTAACAACCACCATGTCACACACCTTCATGAGAAGGGAACTTGCAAATCTAAAATCATTTCCTTTTGCACATAGAATCAATCTGATGTTCAGGTAAGAAATTAAAAGATACATTCAGAGGCCTCAGCCTTATTGGTCTGACAGAAGTCACGACATTATATCCTTTTTGTTCATTGTTCTTGTCTATTAATGTTTTCTCACCCAGCATGCACTACACAAATACATCATACAACCATTAGTAACCCCCCCCCGCCACACACACTTTTATTTGGCTTCCTAGAAGTAACATTAGCTCTCTGGCTTCTTTTTGCAGTAGCCAGAAAAAAAACAGAAAAACATATCAAACAAAATGTTCCTCAAGTATCCGCCCCAAAGCGCTTGTAGTTTTTTAAATGTTCCTTCCAACTTCAAATTATGTCATCGGAGGGGCTTCTGGTTCTCACTCTAGAGGCCTGCGTAGGGGGCAAGTAGGTGTGTTTACAACAGCTGTAGCGATGGTTGCATTTTTCGTTTTGCTCAGTGTGTGCCTTTAAGATTGATGGTGACATTGAGGGCAGGCCTATTCTACAAATCAGGCAAAGTTTTGGGGGCATGTCACTGACCATCTGCTGCAAGTGGTCAGCTGTGCCGTGGAGTACTTAGCACAGCTATAACACAGGATTTATAAAGACAAATTTTGAAAGAAAAAATCACTAACGCTAACTTCACTTGTGTGTACCTATTTTATCAGTTTTGTGGCACGTTTTGTGTGAAAATGTCACTGTAAATCCAGACCTTTAGAAAGCTGATGATTATTGACAAAAACTAAATTACTCATTCATGAAAACTTTGAAAAAAGAAAAAAAAATCGTGGCAAATATATTGTGTGCCAGTTCTATGTTAAACATGCTTTTCCTTTTTTGTGCTGTTCATATATATATGTGCACTACCGTGTCATATTAATGAATTTAATAATAATGTGTACAGTGTACATCAAATCCTATGAGCTAGACACAAGAATATATTGTAAGATGTTTTATTAAATATTTCCAATGTTTTGAGAAGAAGCCAAGAAGTTGTTTTTCAGTTTTCTGAAAAAGTTTTAGAATCATCTACAGCCTTTGCTTGTAATTTTGGACACTTCTATGTACAGTTAATTCACTGAAAACCTTAAAACGTAGAGTAGGAGCGTCTTAACAGCCATTTTACACATATATCTGCAACATTTTTTTCTAAGAAAAAAGTGACTCCAAACTGTCTACATTTGTAGGATAAATATACGTATTTAAAACTTATTTGAGAACTATATGTATATATATGTATATGTAAATATATATATGTAAATATTTCAGTTTATTTTCCTACGTTTAATTCTTTGTCCCTGCAGGCTAGCCCCCTCCGTTCAGCATGCGCACGCGCCGCCTCCTCATTGGCCAGCTAAAGCTGCTGATCCGTGCTTGTGCTCGCGCTGTGGCAGTTTGTGCGCGCGGAGCAGCAGCAGCAGCAGCAGCACCGCTAAGGAGGAGGATGGAGCTGAAACCGGTACGGTAAGAGGAGACAGACTCAGCGTTTAATCAGGAAAACTAACTCTCAGAGCGCTGCTGTCACTTAATATGAGCTTTCACTACTCACTGTCGACTCGGGCTGCAGTTCTGTAAACTGTTAACGATTTATGGAGACACTTCAGAAGGTCAATGACTTTACATTTTTAATTAACGTCATACTTATTTCGTATTTTTTATGTAATGTGCCTTATAGAACATCAGACATTTGAATATAACACAACCTAATGTGACCGTGTAATATTACCAAAACTCCACATAATATAATGTAATACAACAGTAACTCTCTCTCTCTTTATCAGTTTATCTCTCTCTCTCTCTCTCTCTCTCTCTCTCTCTCTCTCTCTCTCTCTCTCTCTCTCTATATATATATATATATATATATATATATATATATATATATAAATAAAACCAATGATGTATTTATGAAATGAAATACTCTAGTTCTGAATAATGCTACTTTTCATTGCAGTCCTGTGTCAGTACAGAGATCTGTGGTCAAATACTAGAATGTAAATAATCAGGCTAGAATTAAGTATAAGGGTCATTGCTTTAAAACTGCAAAGTTTAATCCACTGACCTGTAAGTAAACGTGCACTGCCTTGTCCAAATGTCTGACACATGTCTGCTGTTCTGTAATTTGCTGTTTTATTTTACTTCTAAAATGTGTCTCCAGGTACTCTGTGCTATCTCTCTCCTCTGGGGGTCCAGTGTTTGTCTGGCCTACGTCCTCAGTCGGTCTGGAAAAACGGGGACGGCGGATGACTGTAGGCATCCTGTGATTTATTTCTTCTTTACTTATATTCACAGGAACCCAGTTATGACATTCAACCTGTAATGAATGTGAATTTTATGTTAAAGAAGCTGGGAATGAAAAGCTGTCTGCACAGGCTTTATGTTATTAGGCCTATAGCATGCAAAACAGCAATAATATGGACTTTAAATGTTCTTTCCACTGAGAAACTGTGTATTTTGGAAAGAAGCTCTATGTTGGGTCCATTTGTGTACCCAACAGCAAGTCTGCTGCTGTCTTTCTAAACATGTCAAGCTTGTGTTTCTGCAGACAAGTTTGTAGTTACACTTTAGTGGAGCTGGGGAGGGAAAAAAGCTAAGAGAACTTTAATGTATATTTCAGCCTTATATAAATTACTTTCAATTCCCAAAACTTGGTCTTCTTTCAAAATGGGTGCTTTCCTTTTTTTCTTCATTACAAGGCAGTTAGTGTAAAGAGATTTGCTGGTGATTTGCATCAGATGTGCGTGCCAGCTTCAGCCCTGGCGAGCGGGTAGCATTTGAAGAAACAACCGCTCACTGTTGCCCGTCCCCCACCTGACTGATCTGTTGATGGAAATCTGGGCAATATTTGCTTTGCTTTACCTTAAGTCAATATTAAGATGTGCAGAGGGAGCTTCGGTGCCTTTTGACCCAGATTCCTTGACCCCAGTTAAAAAAAGAAAGTACATGTGGTTGGTCAGTGAGGGAGGAAAGATTTAAAAGCTAAAGGTGTACCTGATCACGGTTTGTCTGAACGTCCCCAACATAACATCCTGTCAGACTCCCGCGGTGGATTGTTAACCAGTCATCCATGTCCCCCTAGTGGACTTGTTTCAAAAGGAAATATGCTCATTGACCACTAGAAACCTCTAACTTGTGGCTCCACCTTGCTGGTGAGCAAATTATAGACTGTAGCTCATCTGCTGTCATGCACAGTTTGTGTTAGCCACTCTTTAGTCCAGAGCTGCCCAAAATGAGCTGGCCGAAAGTTGCCTAACCTCCCGCTCCCTCAGCCAATAATAGAATATCTGTTGTTCTAGAATTTCTTCTTTTTCTGTTTTTTTTTTCTGTTCTTTTAGTAAAAAAAAAACACATCTATGATCCTTGACACTATACAGTTGTTATTGCAATACAGATATAACAACACATACAAGCCAACAGAGCATAAAATGGATAAGAGACCACCAGTGTGAACAGTTTCTTTTTAATGTGTTTCCTATGTGTTTGTATGTATATATATATTTTTTTTTTACTGGCAGTTCAATCTTTGTTTGGCCCAAAGCCCACCACAAACATTATGTTTTGGCCCAGCAAGACAAAATGTTTAGGCGTCACTTCTCTAGCCCCTTAGTCAGTGGTCAGTTTTTGACCACAGAGCCACTATTGACCAGACAGTATTCGGGTAGTGATCCACTCCCAGCTCAGCAGTGACACTGACGTGTGTAAAAACAATTGAGCTACAGTCTTTAATAGTACTTCAACTTAGTGGACCTATACGGTAGATGAAACTCACAAAGCAGCCAGTGAGTGAAAGTACAAGATATTTGTTTCTGTTAGAGTTGCTGGTCAGGGTAGTTTGACTTTGTCTTGTTTGACCTGTGTTTAACCTCCCCGCACTTTCTGCTTTTTATTCTGCCATAAAACATGAGGGAAGTGAATTTGTGGCTCTGATCAAGGTTGATGTTGCTTCAAACTTCCAGCAGATGTTAATGCAGATGTTACCCTTCTTTACCCCATCTCAGTCCAGTCAGACTCCCCGTATGACAGCACATCAGGATCCTGCAAACACAGGTGCTTTGAACTGCAGGAAGCCGAGGCCCCAAACTGCCGCTGTGACAACTTGTGCAAAACCTACAACAGCTGCTGTTCAGATTTTGACGAGCACTGTTTGAAGACAGGTAGGCCCACTCCCCGAACCCCCCCACCCCCACCTCTACAGACACTCCTCTCTGCATGTATGCTGACCTTGCAAATGTATGGTTTAGTTTGTGCACCTTTTCTATGTAAGGAAGGGTTGTGGCTAACAGAATGAGCTCTGAGAACATGATGGAGCCTTTCTCCATCTTAAAGGGCTGAACTTCTTCAGGTTCACATGAGGGCACTTTTTCCCCCAAAACAGCTCCTTGTTTGTGTTCGGGACTTTATCTTTTGCACTAGTCTAGTAGAGTTTTATTTACTCTGCTAATAAGCAGGACTTTATGCTGCGGCTGTCGCTGAGTAACTGTGAGTGTTGTGTCTCTGCTTCTGCTCTATCAGAGGGGGGCTTTGAGTGCAGTAAGGAGCGATGCGGGGAAACCCGAAATGACCAGCACGCCTGCCACTGCTCGGACGACTGCCTGGCCAAAGGAGATTGCTGCACAAACTACAGGACTCTGTGCAAAGGTTGGAAATTGTTTCCCAGAAGTGCTTTCATAAGAAGCCAAATTAGGTAGCGTCAGTAACCGAGTTATGGTGGTAACAACCCCCAGTGACAGTAAAACCTCATTTTTCTGCCAGTTATTTCATGCAACCGTAACAAGCCAAATTAAAGATGAAATAAAAGATGAAAACTACAAATTTTACTGAACTGTGCTTCAACTCATTGCTGTGTTTGGTCTTGAATCTGCTTCAGTGTTAGAAACCACCTCAAAATTACCAGAAAAAAAAGTGTTGCTATTAATATTACTGTCAGTATTAGTAATAATATCTCTGTAAGTGCGTCTGCTGATGCTTCTGGACACGGAGGTTTCTGGAAACATCAGTAGATGCTCCTAACTCTGAAGTGGATGTGGAACAAATGCAGTGATAGCATGCAAGTTGAAGCTTATTTTTTGTCAAATAAAAGGTAAAGCAAGGGAAAAACTGTTTGCTGTTTACCCTGGATATTTCCCAAATGATTACCTGAACAAGGGGATTCTGATAGTGGCACAGGCCTAAACCATGCTAATATATGAGGTTCTGACCTTCTCTGTAACTGACAGGATATGTAAGATGTCAAATAAATGAGAAACATGTTTAAATAAAGCTGCAAGAGCACAAGAGACATCATCTGTTTAGTCATTTAAAGACCTCACCCACCTTTTTTCTAGGTGATACTCCCTGGCTGCAAGAAGAGTGTGAGGAGATTAAGAGTCCTGAGTGTCCTGCTGGGTGAGTCTCACAGCAGTTTGGGTCACACTGTTTGTGGTCTTCTTGTATTTAGTAGTCTTTCTTTGTGTTATAAAAAATTGAGTTGTAATTTTTACACATTAAGCTCTGTTTTGAGGTTGTAAACAATGACTTTCTGTCCATCAGTAGGCTCAACAGCATAAATTCTGTTGATAACTGCTTGTGAATGGTGGACAGTACTAATCAGGGGCAGTTGCTTCAGCATCTGATTAGGTTGGAAATGCTGAAGTACTCTTTTAAGAGTCTTAACCTTAATTCACAAGCAGACCTAGAAAGTGCTAATCTGTTTATGGTGATTTTGGTCACACTCCTAGATCTGCACTCCTTCTCTGAGATGCTTCATGAACACCAGGCGTGGGTGGCAAACTTCACACCACTTCACTATTTAAATGCAGCCCTGAATACACACCATGTTTCCTGGTGCATAACACACTTCACACCACACTGGTCTAGTTTACATATCTGTAGGCTGCTAACGGCACAAACGCAGACTGAAAAGTGCATCTGTGTGACAGAACACCTGCAAATGAGGTCCTTTGGCCGTGTGCATTACAGGAAGTGTGAGGACTGATCATGTGTGTGACTTTTCAATTAGAGCCTTTTGAGACATTCTTGAAGTAGATTAGCATTTTATGACACTTTTGCAATACATCCCAGGTAACTGCTACAAAGGAAGGCAGATCTTTGAGATGATATTAAAGTCTATGCATTCATGCAGTATGTTTCAGAGTTTGAATTTTCTTTGGTTAGGTTTGTTCGTCCACCTCTCATCATGCTCTCTGTTGACGGCTTTCGAGCCTCCTACATGAAGAGGGGCAATACAGTGATCCCCAACATTGAGAAACTGAGTAAGACTGACTGTTTTTTGGTGACACATATCATATTAATAATATATGTTAAATGATACACCATATTGGAGCTTTTCCTTTTTACCACTGGCTCATTTTTTATCCTCTCTTTGTAGGAACATGTGGAACCCATACACCATACATGAGACCAGTCTACCCCACCAAAACCTACCCAAATTTATATACAATTGCAACGGTATGCATTACACCTACTTACAATGACTGTACTTTTGACTGCCATGGCTTTATGCGATTGTTGTTGTTCCCCAGTGCATCATATGCAGTTCTCCTTTGTTGTAGGGTCTTTATCCTGAGTCCCATGGCATTGTTGGTAACTCCATGCATGACCCTGTCTTTGATGCAACATTTAATCTTCGAGGGAAGGAGAAACTGAACCATCGTTGGTGGGGAGGACAACCTGTGAGTCCCAACTCTGTCTTGTCTTGTGGAGTTCAGTATAGATTATAGATACTTTTTCCATGTTAGCGAGTGCTAGAAATTGTGTCTAAATATCTGTTTCCAAAAAAGCTCCTGTACTCAGTTGCCTAATCTTGTCAGTGTCCTTCTTTAAGCCATCACCAAGACGCTTGTTTGAACGATTAGCATTAGACGTGCAGATGTTTTCCTCTTCTTTCTAAGCACTCAGCGTGCATCTATACCTCCAACTTCTCCAAAGAGAAGAGGCGAACAGCTCCTGGCACATCTGGCAAGCATTAGTTCAGCAGCTGGCGCCAATTCTCTGCTTTCACTGAGCTCTCGTCCTTTTTCGGCTGTCACCAGAAACACCAGAGTGAATTGTGAGGGCTCAAGAAGATGCTGCTATAAAGACATAACATATGGAATTTGTAAAGGTGATCGGATTTTGCAGTGTGCTGACAGTGATCACCCAACTCTGGCCCTTAATAGCTGGTCTAGGCTTTTGTAGAGTTCCCCCTCCACTTTCTGTAGTTTAAACAAAATGGGAAATGTTCTCTTTAGGATCAGTGATGGTAGTTTCTCTTAAAGTGACTTTTAAGGATTTTATTCATAGCATCTTAATGATAAAGGTCAGTTTGTCTTGAATATGACTTCTTTTTACATTCCTGAACAGCACCAAGCAACTTTCTTGCACCATTATAAGTCAGTGTTTCCTTTAACATTGTAATGAGACCAACCTGATCTCAAAACAAATTTAATTGGATTTCCTAATAAATATGTCTAAACATGCTGTAACTGCCAAGCAAGCAATTGGAGCTTCAAAAGGTGTTTCTTTATGTGACCATGGCCTCTTGTTCTCAGAGTTTTGTCTATGAATTTAAGCAACAACCCTCCTTCCTTCATTCAGGGTCACCACTTTATTGATGCACCTTTAAGAACAATATGTGCACTGCATGTTTATTTAAGTCCCTCTCTTTTTTCCCTCTAGATCTGGATAACTTCTGTGAAGCAGGGAGTGAAGGCAGGCACTTTCTTCTGGCCTATGTAAGTCTGCACTTTGTAACTTTATTCCCATTCTGGAAGTGGCAGAGTTGTATGTGACCACATGCAACACCAGTGTTTACGCTCTTCCCAGTCCCACTGCGAAACAAAAGGACAGTTTCTGGCATAATTATGCTGTACCTGCGCTGCGGTCAGTTTCAGGCAAAGCTGGAAATTATACACATGTTCTTGTTTTGCCGTGCTCCTGGGCAAGCCCCCAGCTCACTTGAAACATGTCTGCAACACAACAGCTTCCACATTCACACACAGAGACCTTTTAGACTAGAGTCTCATTTTTGCCCAGGCATAGACATGAACAGCTCAGAGTGTTTTTGTAGCAATTTGTGCAAAAAGGGGCTTATTTACACAAAGCAAAG
The DNA here is from genome assembly GCF_904425465.1 of Colossoma macropomum. Classification (NCBI taxonomy): domain Eukaryota; kingdom Metazoa; phylum Chordata; class Actinopteri; order Characiformes; family Serrasalmidae; genus Colossoma; species Colossoma macropomum. The sequence goes on along the minus strand of NW_023494785.1, from coordinate 31,365,820 downwards.
CCCTTGTGGATTCTAACTTTCACGTTCTTCAAACTGTGGAGCCAAAGCACTATTCCTATCCCACATCCTGTGTCCTAGAGTTTGGGAGGAAATTAATTTTGTGAATAGATTTGAATTTTATCTGACTTTAAGGGAGGATATAAGCCTTACAGAGGAATAAAAGATTTCCTGTGGAGATCTTCCATGCTTTTATATGCAAAAAACACCCAAATACACAAACACACTCACACACTACAAATGTGTGCCAGGTTCAGATGTAGTCTATAGCCATGCCTATATGGCTAACAGCTGTTTTGCCATAATGTGGAACATGTAGATTGTATGTAGAGTCTTGTCCTGGAGTGCAGCATAGTTAGGAATGAGAAAGTAAGAGAATTTGAAACTCTGCTTATCTTTCTTATGCTCCGGGGGGTGTTTCAGCTTTACAAAAATCTGAAAATTTTAATGTTGTATCTCATTGGATACTAAAGTCTTTTCTCCTTCAACAGGAATCACAGTTTCTGCTTTATGTTTAACTTGTATAGACTTCTAACTTATTAGCAATGCATCAATATGGAATTCTGGGCTGATGCTGATATCTGATATTTTTCAATTCGATATGACGATATGTAAACGTTTATAAAATGTGGAAAATTGAGACTAGATTGACCTGGATTAGCATTACAGAGAAGTGTAACACATATTTGTATAAGGTTATAAATGCAGTAAAATTAATAAAATACTCACATTTTGGCACAATAGCCCAGCATCACCTAAACATTGTGCTCATCTGATGTTGGACCAAAATATCAGTCAAATCTAAACAATTGTCCAATGCTGATATTTTTCTGAGCAGTTATCTGCCATTATCGATATGTTTCCAATATCATCAGGCATCCCTATGATTTATTTCTCCTGGCTATAGTTTTACTGCTTGATTTGCCCTTATGTGTAGTTTGTGTCCAATCTGTAATTTCATGGTTTGTCCTCATTGTGTGTTCGCAGAGTGATTCCGCTGGAGAGGAGAGTGTTGACCATGCTGCAGTGGCTTCACCTCCCCGATGCAGAGAGGTCAGTGCCCCCTCGATCTTGATATTTACTGTTTTGTGTTCTATAATGGCACCTGTAAACAAGTCTCTCTTTGGAAACATTCTGTTTAGAGCATGATTGCTTGTGACATTCTGGCTGCTAGCATTTGGAGACCAATGACAAGTGAATTTATCTCATCCCTGTTTATTTCTCTCTCTCTTAATAAAACAATAAATGTACACAAACGTATGTGCTTGTTTGTATGATTCCAAGAACCAAACATTGGTTCGGCCTGCAGTACAAGCTTACAGGTGTATTTTAACTTGTAATCTTTGTATATGAGGACATTTGCTTTGCTTCTGTTGACTGTACCTTTTTGTTTGGAGTGAAAGCTCAAAGGTGAATTGATTTGTGTTTACAGGCCGTATGTTTACGCCATGCACTCTGAGCAGACGGATACCTACGGCCACAAACTAGGACCCCAGAGCCTTGAGGTGGACTGACTTGCAAGAAAACACACATTTATGGTTAAGAAGTCTAGCAGACCATATTCCCCACATCTGCTGAAACCACATTAGCTAATATACACATACACGGATGTTACATGCTCCATATGTTCCCTTAAGAAAACAAGACTTTAGTACACATACACACATTCAGGCTCACTGTGGGCAGTCGGGAAGCTTGGCTTCCCACAATGGTCTGCAGGCTGGACTCAACCTGCCAACCTGACGTAGCTTAATTCTAGATCCAAAGAAAAGATGTAGCACATATGTTACATATTATTTAAGAAAGACCAAACACCAAAAGGAGCTCACAAAAAATAGTCACTTACATCATTTGTTTTCTATTACTTGGCTATCTTTTGCCTTAATAACAGCTTTGACCCTATCAGGTAAGAATGACACGAGTCTCTTGAGATAGTTCTTCTCATTTTTAGCCCATTCTTCCACAAATTTGGTGCAGCTTTCAGCCAGAGTTCAAGTGGCTATTTTTGCATTTCACCTGCTGCTCAAGATTGAGAACTTGAAATCTGGTAAATTTGTTAGTCAGACAAACTGTCCCAGTGTTCCATCATGTCTTTTGAACCGGTCACCTACAGTCACCCAACAGTTGTCACCCTGGAATGTGGGAATTAGCTTAGACCTGAAACACAAAGTTAGTGGAAGAATGGACTAAAATGGAAAGGAACAAAGGTAAAAAACTTAAAAAAATGGTATAATCCTTACCTGACGAGATTGGTGCTGTCAGCAATTGGGTGTTTAACCAAATATTAGAAGAAATGCTGCATGTGACTAATTTTTTGTCAGAGGAGCTTACATTTGAATGAATTTGCATTTCTAATTGGTAAAATGTCCTTCATTTCTACAGCTAAACAACCCTCTGAAGGAGATTGATAGGGTGATTGGCCAGCTGATGGATGGCTTGAAACAGATGAAACTCCATCGATGTGTTAATATCATCCTGGTTGGAGACCATGGTAATGCTGTTCACTCCTGATGTTTTACTAATATACGGCACTTACATCAGTCTACTCAAGTCATCAGGTGTAATCATTTGCAATTCCAATGACAGATTCAGTGTCATTTCATTACAAATAGATGAGACCCTTACTCATTTAAAAAAGTGAAACTGAGTGTAGTGTTATGTTAATGGTAAGTTTAGTGAGGTCAGGTTAGAATACATAGTTAAAGCTTTATTTAGCAATTGCTAACTGGGTGTATTCTCTTAGGGATTTAAGTCACTAAATTGGTTTCCAAAAATGCTGTGAACAAACCAACTAAAGTGTACTTTCCCTCAGGCATGGAGGAAGCTCACTGTGACCGTACAGAGTTTCTCAGCTCATACATGTCCAACGTTGATGACATCATACTGATCCCTGGCTCTCTTGGGAGAATTCGAGCTCGACATCCCAACAACTCTAAATGTGAGTAAACCATAAGCAGACAACTTGCCTGTCTCTAATTATTTTGTATAGCAAGTGTGAGACGGCACAAAACTGTGGAACTACTGTCGCTAGATAAGTAACCCTGAACAATCAACTTGGATTCATAAAGACTAACATTGTAGTGTATACTGTAGTTACCCTATATGTTATTTAAATGTTTTATAATGTTGTTGTACCATTTCATTATTGCATGTGTTTACAATGAACATGTTGAATCTTGTTTTGTTATATTTATTAAGTTTTTCATTCTTTGTCATTTGTAGTTGACGCAAAAGCAGTGGTAGCAAATCTTACAGTAAGTACATTTATATAACAATAAATTGTTACTCCATCAGTTTTTCTTACTTGATGACATGCAATACTGTGCCAAAGTCTTTTTTGCCTGTACAAGGTAACAAACCATTTTTTTTCTGTCTGCAGTTGTTTTTTCTGTCTGCAGTTGTTCATAAAAAGAACCGACAAGTAAAATGAACTAGAACGAACAGGGAGAGAACATTCTAGAGTCTTTGAGCAATAAAACACAAGTTATGGCAACCCAAAGCATGTTTTGTCCAGTCAGTGTGCTCAAGGCCTGGGCAGTTTATAAAAAAAAGCAATTATCGCGCAAAAAAAAAGATTAATGCAATCTGCTCTTGCTATTTTCTTTTTGGTTTATGTTTTATATGGTTTATATACAGTACATTTATATGTTTTTGGATATAAAACTCATATAGTTATATTTAATCTTATTAAATAAAATAATACTGAGTAACCCAACATCTTGCAAGCTATTTCAGCTTTGCTTTTAATGGAAGAGTTCATGAATGCGGAAACACACGCATTCATGAACTCTTTATGGTGTTGGTTCATGGCAACTTGTGTGGTATTAGCGTGCCCTGATGGAGAAGCTTAAGGCTTAAGGCTTAAGTGCTTTACCTCATTATAGAAGTTTTCATTATTCAGCTAAACACCAGGACACTTCAGCTTTAAGGAAAATACTGCAAATTATAAATCACATACTGAGAAATGTGCAACAGAGAAAGTAGGGACTTACCAAAGCCTAACAGCTTTTAAAGGCCCCATGATAACCCAGTGTTTTAATAGTAAAAGTAAATAAAACAGTATATGCACATATTATTTAATATAGTTTGTTACCTTTTTCTTATCCTGTTTTCTGGTCGTAGGCGGACATTAGAAGAACTTTTGCTACTTCTAAATGTGCTAGGGCTTGAACCTAGCTGCTTTAGGGTAATATCCAGTAACTTTAGCTTGGTTGCTTTACTGCAGCAAGTAACACTGAAGAAAGTTCTGAAGCATGTTGGTTTTCAAATGGTTTTCTTCTACTTAATCAGCAGAGGATAACAAGTTAGATTAGCGTTTTCTCAAATGACGTTTGTGCACCTGTTAACCATCAAAAACAATACTCTAAAAGTACCACAGACTTGAGCCTTTGTTAGGAATGTTACCTCTGCTGTAAGTTCTTAACCTCTTCTCCACAGTAACCTTAATAAGCCTTAAATGTTAATACTTGCCCACTGTGGAAAGCCATGCATTCAAGCTAAACTTAATGTAAAGTATCATAAGTAGAAGGTGAAGTGCTGTGGGGATGATTAAGCTAACATTATAGTGCATAACAGAGAGAACTAATAGGCAGCTTCTTAACAACACCCACACACCTCTTAAAGGAATGTGAACCCTAATTTCCCAACATTATTTTTTCAAGCTGTTACTGTTAATAGGGGTAAATTAGTCCTCTCCGATTCTCTGTCAGTTTCCCAACTTGCCAGTTATTGCCTTTTAAGCATTGTCATTGAGTTTGTTGTCAGTCATTGATGATATCCGATTACATCAGATATCTTTTATAGAAGAACAGTTTGGTTCTTGACCTCTTGGTGCACTCCTGACATTATCTGTTTTTGATAAATTCCATCAGCAGCACATCTGAAATAATTTAATGTATTATTTAATGTTTGATTAGCTAAACTAAATATTCAACAGTAATTGTAAATACTACAATTACGAGAGGAGAGGTTTGGAAATGGTTAAGCTACAATCACTCACACACATTAAATTTCAATGTATTGTGTATTTGTTCATTTGTATTTATTTTAATAATGTTTTTGAGCAAAAAATGCTTACTGACCAGATAAATAGCTTTACATGTTGTTTTTGTCGATTGCTTAAGACCTTTGCACAGTACCATATATGGAAAAGGATCATTTAAAATTAATGGATTCTTTACTTATTTATTTAAGCGTGGACCAGGTTGTCTAATTTTACTGTGTTGAACTCATCTTGCAGTGTAAAAAGCCTGACCAGCATTTTAAGCCCTACCTGAAACAGCACCTTCCCAAACGCCTCCACTACGCCAACAACCGCCGCATTGAGGAGATCCACCTTATGGTGGAAAGAAAATGGCATGTAGCAAGGTAAGTAATAGACTATCATGTTTTTAATGTCCTAGATATCCTAGTAATATGAATGTAATGGATAGGCATAGTACTGGAGTGCTAGTGCAAATGTATGTTAATGATTCAGAGCAGCAGTACTGATTTAGCACCACCAAACAATCATGGAAACACTACACAATGACATAAATGGGATCACAGGTCCATCTTTTTCGGAGGAATTAGTTCATATAGTTTGCTATCTCATGGAAAGTCATACAGGTTATATAGTTCATTATTTATCTTGATCGCACATATGACCCATAGCCTGGCTCTCCAGAGGTCCTACTACTTAATCAGCAGAGTATAACAAGTTAGATTAGCGTCTTCTCAAGTGACATTTGTGCACCTGTTAACCATCAAAACCAATGCTCTAAAAGCACTAGAGACTTGAACCTTTGTTAGGAGTGTTACCTCTGCTGTAAATTCTTAACCCTCTTCTCCACAATAACCTTAATAAGCCTTAAATGTTAATACTTGCCCACTGTGGAAAGCTATGATTCCTAAAGTAAACCCATGAGGTCATTCCCAGAGCTAATGATGACTTCTGAACACACTACATAAAGAAGATGTAGACGAAGAGAGAGAAGCAACTCCTTGTGGTGCTGTAGGGAAGCCCTCCTCTGTTTGCCTTGGCATGCAGCAGGGCTCAAATGAAAGAGTTCTTTTAGGCCTACCATTGGAGATACAGACACGTCTAAATGGTGGCACCAGAACTCTGAAGCAACTCCTTCTTTGTAGGGCAGTGTTTCACCAGGCCTGTACGTAGTAGCATGAAGCAGGCTTTTAAATCATCTTCTTGGATGGAATGAGGTGAAACAGAATGTTTGTGTATGCTGAGGTCTCCTGCTGTTGTGTGATTTACACTACATGCTTGCAGCACCTAGATGTGCTACAGGAATCACCGAGTTTAATCAGCAGTCTGGCATTTTCAGCTTGGCCCATTGCTGCTCAAATGTTGCTGATGTAAACATTCCTGTTGACATTTATCTAATCAGCTCAGGGGTCTAAGGGTCTGTTGACCTAAATCTACGCCTGCAGAGCTGAGTAACTAGTTTTTCCACCACTTGTATTATCAAAAAAGTTTTATAGTTATATTTTATAGTGAAAGCTTCAGTGACCCTGTTACCTCTGTCTGCCACAGGAAGTTTCCTGAGGGGAAGAAGCATCCAGGCAGATGCGGTTTCTCGGGTGACCACGGATATGATAATAAGATTACTAGCATGCAGGTATGCACACAAAGCCGCAGGTAATATTTGGAACAGCACTGTGGTGTGTTTCTTACTCACTTGGTTCTCTCTTGCAGACTGTTTTCCTTGGATACGGACCAATGTTTAAATTCAAGACAAAGATACCACCGTTTGAGAACATTGAGCTGTATAACGTCATGTGTGGTATGATTACTGTTTTCACTGTTTTGTGTTTTTTTTTTATTAAAATTTCAATTTTTTATCCTATTGTCAGTGTCAAGAATTGTAAATCAAAGCTAAAAGGGGCTAGTTATTTGCATTAGTATGCTGCATAAAAACTAAGGACTTTAGCATCAGTGAGGCAACACACTGCATTGATTTATATCAAAACTGTATTGCTCAAACTTCTTACATCATTCCTTCATAGACCTACTTGGCTTGAAGCCTGTTCCTAACAACGGAACCCATGGTAGTCTGAACCACATTTTGAAAAACCCTGTGCACAAACCTAGCATGCCTGAAGAAGTGTCCAAGCCAACCCCCTCTGGGCCCACCACAGCCATAACTGATGACCTGGGGTGCACTTGTGATGAAAAGGTCAGCAGCTTTGCACATTCATTTTGAGGGCCTCATGATGAGGTTCTCACTCATTTCTAAATTGGAAAGATCTGTCTGCATTTATTGTGGTTTAGGCACACCTGCACATTAAAATGTTCACTTTCCCAAAAGAAAAACTGAGTGACACTTTATTTTGAGTGGTCTTTTTTAGATTAAACAAACACTCAGCGGACTCTCAGTAACATGTCAAAAACATATATGTGTTAGGATTAGGTTTTGGGTTGAGGTTAAGGTTAGGGTTAGGATTAGGGCCAGGGTTAGGATTAGGTTTTGGGTTGAGGTGAAGGTTAGGTTTAGGATTAGGGCCAGGGTTAAGGTTAGGTTTTCGGTAAGGTCGGGTAAGGTTAGGTTTTGTGTAAAGGAAGTAACATATTAACAATATATCTACTTAATGTAAGTAATGTATCAACAGTACATCTGCAAGATATTTACTTCAATGTATTCAGAAGCTTCACTACTGCTACTTCACTGATATGCTATTGATGTGTTACTGACCATCTGTTAACAGTTTATTAATCACCTACAAAGGACTGCTCCAAATAAAGTGTTACCAAAAACTTTTACGTAGAGTAACTGACTTTGTAGGGTAACTGACTTTGTAGGGTTACTTTTTAGTCTTAAGAAGGTCAGTACCATAAAGACACCAAACACAAAGCCAAAACCTTGCTTTACCATTAATTCACTAATTTATAACCAGCTGCCGAAGATTAAGTAAGAAAAGTAACTGCAATGAACTGTAAGCACAGTAGACAAACAGACAAAAAGTTAACATTTACCTTATTGGTAGACTGTAATGACCAAGCAGAAGTTATAATGTTTGACTAACTAGCTAATTAAGTTATATGTTGGCTGCAGTGCATAAAAAAAACATCCTCTAACATCAGTGTCTACTTAAGATTAGCATCTTGCTACTGTTAGCGTCTCTGGCTTTAGCATTTCTTGTACAGCTAGCTTGCGTTAGCATTTCTTTTATAGCTAGCTTGCTAGCTAGAAATCTACCTACCAGTTTTATGTGTTAATAATTAATCATACCATTGGCTTTTGTCACCATTTAACACATTTGTAATAGTATTCTTGGTTGAATATTTGAGAAATACCTCTATTATCAAGAGAAATGTTGTGCCTTAAAATGCCATGTGAATAACTTCTGAAAAATTCCAGATCCACTATGTAAACTAGTGAATCTTTTTTTTTATCCTGCTTGGAAATACAACAGAACTATAATAGCCTTTTCCTGTGTCTAGACAAGGTTCTCTAAATCATATTGGGCCGGTTTACTGGACCTAGATTGAGTTGAATCCTAGATTCAAGTCTTTTCAGTGGTAAATCGCCATTGACATCGCTGTTTAATCCTAGACTAGGCCTAATCTGTGTCCAGGAAACCGACTCATGTCTTTGTGTTTAAAAACAAGAAACAAACTGGTAATACATTTTTTTGCTCCTACAAGTGCTTTTACTTTCCGCTGATGTGTAGATCTCTTGCTAGAGATTTTCACCTTTAATCTTTTGCAGTTGCGTTCAAAAAGTAGGGGGCAGAGGGCTTTGAAAGTGGCCCTGGTAAGAGGCTATAACCTGGAGTCACTCTGGCTCTGTCTCTTACAGAACAAAGTGGAGGAGCTCAATCAACGACTGAGACAAGTTATTAATGGTAATGACCCCCTCCACTCCACCCCACACTGAAATGGTTTAGTTTGTTAAATTAAAAACACACACGTTAATCCTACTCTTTCCAAATTAGCATAACTTGTATCTAGAAAAACACACACGTTTTTAGTATTACTTAATAATTTGTTTCATGTATCAAATCAGCATGAACACTGCATCAATAAAAATATCGCTTTCAGAACATTGCAGTTTTTCCACAATTTTTTTGTGTTTTCATTTCATAGACAGCAAGAATCTTCCTCATGGTCGGCCAGCAGTCATGTTCCGCACCAAGTATGGCATCCTTCACCACAGTGATTACATCAGCGGATACAGTGAAGCTCTCTCCATGCCTCTGTGGACCTCCTATACCGTCTCTAAACAGGTACTCAGCTGCCTCAGCAACAGCACTTTATGCACAGTTTAGAGTCTGTATGGATATTGGAAGTATACGTTGGGGTGAGATGGAGTTTGTTGTCTATCATGGTGTAGGGGAGACCTCAGATTTCAATTTTATTGTATTTTCTGATGGAATATTGTTACAGTCAGTTTCTGAAATCTTACTTTAAGCTTTGATGTCTGTCATTCATGTTACTGAAAGAGTTTTGCTGCATATGAATTTCTTTATACTAATTTATGTGGGTGGTGTATTTCAGGTGAATGTGACTCCTCTTCCCGAAGCATTGAGTAACTGCATGAGGCCTGATGTTAGAGTTCCTCCAGCCTACAGCCAGTCCTGCACCGGCTACCGAGCTGACAAACAGATCTCCTATGGTTTTCTCTACCCACCTCGTGAGTCACACCTTTCTGAGACCCAGATTTATCCTCTTAAATCTTAAGGGCCTGTATGTGAGTTCAGACTCTCATAACTACATAACTTGCATATTATTAGTTACCATATACATTATAGTAATTACTGTATAATAAATCTTAAAATGAATAATAGGATAATACATCAGCCTAGACCCAGGTTAACAATGACTTTTAATGGAACTGTCCAAGTAATTAAAACTAACACCAAAATCTGGTACTGTGCTATATTATACTGTACATTTCTGATATGTATAAATGGGCATTTCTAATAAATAATGCATCTGTCATTGCAATTATTCAGAATATTTGTAAACCAAGTCAGAATATTTGTAAACATACTTATTTTTATACTATACTATTTTATACTATACTATTTTATACCCCAGTACATAATGGATTAGGTTTAGGTTTTTAAATAAGAAGTATTAAACCCAGTGAAGGAAAATGAAATTAGTTTGGCGCCAACATAAAGGCAGTAACTGAAATTAGCATTATCCCTGTGGTGGTAGTCTTATACGCAAAAGGTACTTCTGAAGTGAGCGTGCCTTAATTAAACACTGCTATATTATGCGTGACATGTTTATGATTATATACCAAAAGTAAAAAAAGTTCATTAAATATTATTTAATCATGGCATTATCAGTGTGAGAAGAATTGCTTAAAAATAGAATTTAATGGCCAACTTGGACAAAGACAGCTTTTAATAGTATGCAAGTTTGCTAATATCCACAATAATGACATTTGTAGTGTCTAGTTTGTCAGACTGCAAATATTTGGAGATGACCTATCTGAGTATTTTCATATTTATTGATAAGATTACTGAAAGTGTTCTATTTTTCCAATAAATTGGTTTAAAATCTGGGAAAATCCTGTTGTACCAATGTTATCCACCTGGAAGTAAGTTGTTGTTGCACTTGCTAATGTAAGTCTATGCTGTACATGAGTGTTGTCATGCGTTCTGTTGTCTGTCATCAGACTTACTTCAAAAAAATGGAATTGCATCTAAATGTTTTGTTCATTGGTCTGTGTCTCATGATTAACAGAGTTAGCCTCCACTCAAGAAGCAAGATTCGATGCTGTGCTCATCACCAACACTGTGCCGATGTACCCAGCGTTCAAGCGTAAGAATTCCAGCCATCTTTTCACTGACCATGCAGTATCCAGCTGTTTTTATTCTCTTAAAAGTTTAATTGAGTGGTTCACGCAGTTATCCACAAAACTAAGCACTTAAATGCATGAAGAACAAGTCCATGACTTTAACCACACTCTCAGCACTTCAGCATGTGTATCCAATCATCAGTTAACAGTTCAAATCATGGTGGACTGACCAAATGCAGCCCCTTGGGGTCGCGCCCCATTACATTTAATTGTTCATTAGTGGAATGGATGGTGGTGACAGCTGGTATCAGAAAGAAGCCGTTGTAATTCAATTTTGTAATTAGCTCTTCATGTTATAAGTGAAACTGGAAGCAAATGCCTGAGATCTGCTTAGTCTCACTCTTACTCGCTTAGTAAGTGAAAAGCGCTGTCAGACAGAATTGATTTCACATTTTATTGACTGACGTCTGGGTTGAATTATCCCTGCGTAGCCTTCAGAAAGACTAGGTGGGCTGTGTTGTGTCTTTCAGGAAGTTATTTGTTGTGCTTAGACAAAATGACCACCATGAAAAAACCCAAGGGAAAAAAATCTTAAAGAAAGAGTAGTGTGTGTGTGTGTCTGTGTGTGTGTCTTTCGAAGCCGTGTGTGGCCTGTGGTATGAACTTGGGTTGAAAACAACCCACTGTGTGAGAGGTGCCTCTGTTTCAGATTAGCTGTTCACACACTCTGCATCCCCTCAGAGGAAATGAATCGGTGCACACACTGCTCACGTGGACGCTGATAGAAAAACACACACAAACAGAAACTCATTGGAGTTTATTTTTAATACAATATAGAAAGTTTTAATATGGTTTAATATAGTTTTAATTATGTTGCTCAAATGGATTCATCACACTATGTGCACACAGTACTGTGCAAAAGTCAGAGACCACCCTTTATTTATTGAATTTCCAGCCTAAACAGTGACAACAAGTACAGGTTATTCATTTTTCAGTTGGTGTTTCTGAGGAGATTAGATTTAAGATAATCCATGTGCATAAAGTTAGGAAAATAAGAAGTTCCCAAACTGGAGTTAAAAAAATGATAAAGAGATACAGAAAAAATGGGACTTCTAACAACTGTGCGAGACCTGGTAAACCACCAAAACTGTCACCATCTGATGAAGAGTAGGAAGAAATCAACGTCCACTCTTGTTTCAGATCTGAAAAATCCACAGCTGTTTCTGTCCATCCTTCACCTGTGAAACAACTAATCAACCCCAAACCCGAAAGAATGTGTAGCTGTCAAGATGACGTTACTGCGAAAATAACATGGAAGAAAATGTGCACTAGACCATTAAAACTGGACATCTGAGATGTGGAGTGTGGTTTTGTGGATTGACGGTTTTATGGTCTGAATTCAAAATTGGGATTACTTAGATCGTGAGAAGTAGAAAATGCACCAGACTTCTAAGACTGAACTTTGGAGGTGTCGAAATATTTTGAAAGTCTGAAAACAAGTCTTTTAAACAGTGGAAGCTGTTATAGCTGTTAAAAGGTGGATACAATAATATATTGAAAAAAATGGGTATTTTTGCTGATGCTGAAAAACAGCTTTGTACTTTGGCCATTTTGACTGGAAAAGAAACAAATTAAGGGTGGTCTTAGACTGTTGCATAGCACTGTATGCATATATATCCAGTCTTTCCCAATGTTTGGAGCAGTAGATGGGTGTAGAGGAAGCTTGGCAGATGGAGCAGAGTGCGAGGGCTGGTGTGTGAGCGTGGCAAGTCTGCTTTTGATTAGCTGGACTGGAAAAGGGAGCACTGAGATTCTCTTTGAAGAGCTGCCAACTTCAGAAGCTCAAGGCCTTTTCTCTCTCATTCTCTCTCTCTCTCTCTCGCTGTGTCCTCAGTACTCCCCCTCAAGTCTGTGTGTATCCCGCTTACCCCTACGCCATGCCATCTGACCTCTTCTCATGACATCTGGAATAATTAAATACCCAATTACACTCCCCATTTACCTCCCATACTGTTCAAACGGCCATTTCAGAAGTGAAAGAATAGTATGTTTGTGAAATATTGTGTGTTAATACTCTCACACTGTTTGCATCTTTGCCTCCATATCTGGGTGATTCCATGGTTGGGGTGCCATGTAGCTCTTGTCGCTCTTAAAAACTTTTTTTTTGAAGTTTTAACAGTTTTTAACATCGAATCTAAGACAACATCCATTTAGGCATTTAAAAAAGTGAGAGGAACAGGAACAATATCTCATTTTTACAGTTTCTGTGCTGACAGTTGCTTAAATAAGTAACAGAGAGACATTGTTCTTCCTCTAGTGATCGTCAGGAAATTCAGAAAATTCTGTTGAATTTATGGAATATTCATAAAAATGAAAAATGATATTTCAAGCATGTTAATGTTGAATGTATTCACACATTAATGCAAAAATAAACAGAATTTTACTTTGCATACATTTTTTAATTGTAATATCAGTGGAAACCAAATGGCACCCATCTAAACATCCATCCATCTCTGTGTGTTAGGTGTGTGGACTTACTTCCAGAAGACTCTGGTGAAGAAATACGCCAGTGAGAGAAATGGGCTCAATGTGGTCATCGGTCCCATCTTTGACTACGACTATGATGGCCTTCGAGACTCAGCAGAGAAGATGAAACAGTACGAGAAAAAAAAGAATGCAGTAACATTTTCATTTTTGCAAGCTTTCCTGTAACAAAAGCGTGGAATAAGTCTATTTGTAATATATATATATAATATATTTTTCTTTAGTAGATTCTGAAAGTATCTTTTCATGTGTGTGTGCAGGTATGTAAGTGGCTCCGTGCCAATCCCCACTCATTTCTTCATTGTGGCAACAAGCTGTCTGGACTACACACAGGCTGTGGATGCCTGTGATGGACCTCTCAGTGTCTTCTCCTTCATCCTGCCTCACAGAGCTGATAATGATGAGACTTGCAATGTAAGCTGGACTACTTGTTTTTTCTTCCTCTCCTCTCAAGTATCATGCTCTCTCTTTCTTTCAGATTTCTGCTGTTTTTTCTCATCCCTCTTTCTTTTCTTTGCTGCACTTTTGACTCATAATCCTGTCTGTTCTCATTACTGCTAATCTTGCATCAATTTGGCATCTGAGTTTTACAGAATATATCATTTATATGTCTAATAATTTCTGGTCTTTAATTTTTTCAATCAAATACAGCATTTTATTTTTTTTAAATCAAGGCCCCTGTCAATTTATGTTTTAGTTTCCACTTCACTTTAATAAGCTATGACAAAATACAAACTGCAGTAAATTAGGAATATTTGAAATATTTAATTTATATTTTAATTATAAATTAAATAGATATTGTGATTAAATTAACGGCATAATGTTATTATATATGTTCGTTAAATTGTATTATTGTGATCATTATTATTTTTGGGAGAAGGAGTAGCAGTAATGTGTATATAACATGTAATATATAATAGCAAAAACAATTTAAAGAAAGCTACTAGAAAATAATGCTAATGTTCTAAAGCCTGCATACAGCCCACAGTCAGCAACGTTGTGTCTAACTAAATAATATTTTGAGGCTGTATAGTAAAAGGGGAGCTTTACTCATTGCCTGGAAGATTTCTTGCTCCAAAGTTCCATTTTTTTTTTATTTCACTCAAAAAAAATGTCAATAAATTTGATCGACTGACCACAAAAAAATCAGTGAACTAGATGAAAGTCCAAAATTAATTAGACTATAGCCACTGAGTAATTATGGCTCCATCATTTGATCAGGAAAGAAACTAACTGGGGACATCTTACCCCTTATCCTACCCCCTAGTTAATGAGTGTTGTTATCTTATAGAGATTTTGGGCTTATTTATTTGAGTGGCCTGTGCTGCTCATGATGCAGTTATCTCAAAACTGAGGTCTTCAGTGTCTTTTTAAAGGATTATTTTCACCCATGGCTCAGTGTGAACATTTGACCTGTTTTTTGTTCCTCATCCAGAGTTCAGAGGACGAGTCAAAGTGGGTGGAGGAGCTGATGAAGATGCACACGGCACGTGTGCGGGATGTGGAGCTCCTGACAGGACTTGACTTCTTCCGCCGCACGAGCCAGAGTTACACCGACATCCTCTCTCTAAAGACGTATCTGCACACGTATGAGAGCGAGATCTGAACCACTGCTGTCCTTCTACTAGGCATCCTCGTCCCGTCAAAATCCCACCCCCTGCCCCTCTGCCGCCACCACTACTACCCCATACCCCTACCCCGTCCACTGCCCTGTCTTATGAGATGGTGTATATTTTTATACAAGCTGTCATATTTATTGTCTTTCATGTAATTTCCTTTTTTCTTCAGTGAATTACACACATGAATGGTCCTCTTTTTAATGAGTTTAAATGACAGTGTGAAGACGTTGCTTTTGCCATTTATTCAAGGTGTATGAGTGAGTGAGTGCTTTGGTGAGCGTGAACAAGGCTGAGAAATGTGAGCGTGAGTGAGAATTTCTGTACTGTATACTATAATGAAACTTGTAATATTGTCTTTCAACATGTACCACTTGAGTGATTCGACTTGTTTACTATGCTTTGAATGAATTTCATGACATTAAACACTTTTATACTTACCTATTATCCTGATCATTTTGGGAAAAACAGTGGCACCTGGTGGTCATTTGGCAGTTTAGCATGTCATGCAGTTCTATCCACAAGAGGGAGCTATATCTTCACAAATCGACACCAGCAGGCCTGGTGTTGAAGATTTTCTTAGTTTCTTTAGCACTTTTCCCATCTCCATTAATAAAAAAACCTTTTCAACTGGCCTAAAGAATGAATGAACCTTTTCAACTGGCCTAAAGCAGCAAAGAAGGTTTGCCATCAAACTAACATTTCCTGATTAGATTTGTGTCATGGTAACACAGTCATTCCCAAGATTTTGTTATTGTAACATCTGTGATCAGTTGCATATTTTGACCATAAAAAAATATAACCTAGAGTCAAAGAACGTGACATCATGATGACATTGCAATGATCTGTTGATGACGCATTCTGTCTGGCAATAACATTGGTCAGTATTTTTTTTGTATGCTGTTTTGTTATTGTAAAATATAACACTAAAGTGCATGGTGCTTACACAACACAGCTTATGTCTGTGGTTGTGTGTGTGAGATGCAGTTCTTGTAACAATAGAGAAGGATCAGTGTGGAAGTTCAGAGAGGCCATGAGGTAGTTACAGTTTTCTTGACTCTTGAGATCATGACTTAATTATCTCAAGATAACAAAAGTTATTTTCTTCACATTACCGATTTTTCTCGTGATCTCAAGATCAAGATTATCAAACTATCGTGAGAAAACATTTATTATCTTGAGATCACAACACAAATAAGTCATAATAACTCAAGATAACAGTCCAGAAAGTTAGAACTACCTCGTGACCTCTCTGGACTTTCCTAGAACAGAGAAATTATGAAAAAATATAGTTGGTTAGATTTGTTACTGTGGTTGTGTTTGAAGTTTTGACTTGACCCTGGAAGCTGTTAATCCTCACAGTTATTCGATTGTGAATGTTCTTAAATGGCATTAAAATTACAAGACATAGGAGTGATCCATATCAAATTATTACAATAGCATTTGACCCTTCTGCAGTGAGAATGTGCTTTCTTTCTTTTACATGCATACCAGAGCCTGTACTCAGTGAACCATTGCAGCTCAACCACTGAATAACATCTTTCTGCAAGCTCCCTACTAATCACTCCACCAGTAGAATGGAAATCGACTCAGATATTTTGAGGTAGTATCAACAGTCATGTAGCCTCATGTATGTATGAGAGTAATACATGAACACAGCCGACAGCTCTAAAGTGTTGACTTTCATTATTTTATCATATGTCTTTATCTTTTTTTCATGCAGTTATGCAGTAGCTCACTGCTACCACATGGTGGCCTAAATTCGTGTTCATGAGTTGTGTCTTTATTTCTTGCTGTGACTTTGTTTCCATTATCCAGTGATGATATTTATGGTAGGAAGTAGCATATTAGTAAGAGGAGGACGTGTCCACTGTGCCAAGTTTAAACTTTGACAAAAGGCGTTTTGCTGGGACTTTGTGTATTTTCATCAGTTTCATCAGTGATTATAAATCGGTTTAATGAAAAGGTCAATGAATATGTGAGCAAAACAACCAAAGTACGGAGCCCCTAAGGTAACATGGTGAATATTTTTTAATAAGATGAGGCCACAAATTAATATGTTAAGGCCACAAGTTATGAGAAACTTACTTAGTGGCCTCAATATAGTAATTTTTGGACTCAGTGAAGTAATTTGTAGCTACACCTTATTCAGGAATAATCACCATATCACCTTAGATGTTCTCTTCCAAAGAGAACTAACGAGAGGAAAAAGACAGCAATCCTATGTGTACTGTTGGTTAGGGTAGGTATTGGAGTAGATTATGTGTAGTGTTGGTTAGGGTAGGTATTAGAGTAGATTATGTGTAGTGTTGGTTAGGGTAGGTATTGGAGTAGATTATGTGTAGTGTTGGTTAGGGTAGGTATTGGAGTAGATTATGTGTAGTGTTGGTTAGGGTAGGTATTGGAGTAGATTATGTGTAGTGTTGGTTAGGGTAGGTATTGGAGTAGATTATGTGTAGTGTTGGATAGGGTAGGTATTGGAGTAGATTATGTGTAGTGTTGGTTAGGGTAGGTATTGGAGTAGATTATGTGTAGTGTTGGTTAGGGTAGGTATTGGAGTAGATTATGTGTAGTGTTGGTTAGGGTAGGTATTGGAGTAGATTATGTGTAGTGTTGGTTTGGATAGGTATTAGAGTAGATTATGTGTAGTGTTGGTTAGGGTAGGTATTGGAGTAGATTCCAGGATATTCCAGTATACCAAGTGAATGTATACATAGAGGCCTTTTCTTCAATAAAATACATTAATAAATACATTTAAAATGTATAGAAAAATACATGTTTATTATGAAATAACACATATTGAAAACAATACAAGTCATCATCAACGCTGGAGAAGCTGTGTGAAATTTCTATCAGATCATATGAACGTACACAAACATTGGACTACAGACATTTCTCATTCACACGGGTTAGCAAAGTAACACCACAAGTGAGTACAACATACACAAACTATTCAACAACTGTCTACAGACGTTTTGTGAACAAGGGATGGATTATCAAATGCATATTTAATTTAGTTCATTAGAAAGGCCTCTAACAGAAAATGACCCCCTTTTTACCACAGCGAAAAACAAATATGACCACAGGAGAATGTCACTTCGCTTTGTGAGCGACCTTTGACCTTAGACACACTGCACACTCTCTGTCATGAGGCCCTTTGCTTCACCTTTATTGAGGACAGGGCCTGGGAGGGGTCATCCTTATGCAAACCGTCCACTAGAGGAATTTATGGGACGTTGCTAGACGCAGTCTTTAGACCAGGAGTTGTTATGAGGACTTTCAACCCCTCAAAGAAGGATGCAGACATACGGTCATAAAAGTTTGAACACTCCCAGTCATTTTGTTGATTTTTATAAGTGAAAACAAGTCAACACATCCTTTACAGCAAACAAACTTAAACATGGCATTTTCTACAAAATGCACAAGTTCTACTTATTTACGGCCTTTGCCATATTGAAAAATTATAAAAACTTTTGCACAGGCCGCATTATATGCTAAATTTTTTCCAATATGTTAAATTCAGCAAACAAACAGTAACTGTACATTACAATGTGCAGAAGTGTGTTCTCTGTAGAGGATGTCTTTGTTTCAATTAACAAAATTTGACCAGGAGTAATTTGACCATATAACTGTAGGACCAGTTTTATCTTTGTTATTCTAATCTAATGATTATATGGATGGGGTGGAGGGGACCGGAAATAGATGACTACACAGAGATGCTTAGGATGTACAAAGTTGTGTAGTTTGCCCAAATTTACAAAGAGCTAAAACTGGGGCTTTCCTCCTTTTCTTTCTGATGGAATACTCATAACTCATTTCTGTTTGCTAGGGGCTTATAATTTCATCAGGTTAAGACCATAGATGAAAACTCAAAGTATTAAGAAATAATACAGTAAAAAAGCCCTCTGGACAATCAAAGGGAGTCAGTATATGGAAACCCTACGTGTGCAGCATAAGCCATCTTTACTGTTGTTGCACTCTGAAGAGTAAGTGCCTTCATCTAACCTGCACTTGTGCTCATCTAAGAAGCCCATTCTCAGAGCTAAAGACCGTAGTTGTTAATGTCAGTAGTAGGTTGCTGGACTGCGTTGTCTCGTGGGCAGTGGTGGTGGCAAACACAGGTGTTTATGAACATCACAGGCCTCTTGACCACTCTGTTGTTCAGGCACTGGAACTCCACCTGAGCTGTTTTGGTTTTATGTGGTGTGCAGCATTGGCCATCAGCGCACAGGCCGCAGAAGCGAGGCCGGAAGGCCTGGATGCTGGTGCAGTTCTTGAAGGTAAAGTGGACAGCTTTGGCACTCTTCTTGGTCTTAAGACACTTGCTCCCTTGCTGCAGTAAAACAGAATCATGCAGTTATTTTAAAGTTTAGATTGCCTTTGTCATTAGTCTTAATTAGATCCTTTGTAACACGGTATAACATCAACACATATTCAAACAGATTATAACAATATTTAACACTGGGATAAAATGACCTTCCTTATTTTCGGTGGCGGTTCTTGCAATCAAACTGTTGACAGCTCAACCTTAAGCTATATTCTTTTTGTCAGGGCACAAATATCTGAAATGGATGACCTGAAAGGCTTCTACATCTGTCATACTATGAGGGGAAACAAGTATTCAGACACTTTCATTTTTGATATCTAGTACACTTCCAGTCTACATATCCACTTCACACATTATCTTTTTACCTCATGAATTACTAATCTGAACAAACATATACTTATACTTAAACATATACTTATAAATTTGAACAAAAAAAGTATGTATTTATAGGTAAGAACTAAACTGATTTAAAAAAGTGTACAGGCACTATGCTAACAATCTATATTATGTAAAGATTACCCAAAAACAAATCCAGTTTCAGATTAATACTACAAAACATCATCATACAAATTGCTCTATGATTTAGAGGGAAATTTAATCTCAACCAAGAAACTGACGCTGGGTAGAAGACAGACATTTCAAGACATACAAAACTTCATGACCCAACAAGAGTCAAAATAACTCAAGACTGCTTTCTGAAAAGGGGAAGGTGCTTGCAATGGCCTAGCCCAATGAAAAATTATGGAAGGTCTGGAAATTGTCCATCATAGAGACCCTCGCAATCTTGGGGACCTGAAGATGGTTTGCCAAAAGAATGGGCTAAAATTTAACCACAATGCTGCAAAAAGCGAATTACTTCTTACCGTAGATCAACAACAGTGTTGAAACAAAATACTAATGCTACTCATTTGTAGCATTACTACTTAATCATTATTACTACTTAATTATTATTTGCTACTTAATTATTTGTTTGCCCATTGATTTTGTTTTTTAAACATATTACTATTTATGCTTACAAATACATACTTTTTATTTATATTGTAAAGCTCACCGCTATTAAGAGACACTTCTTTTGCACAAGTCCTGGTGCTTTATTTTCCAGCTGTTGTTGGCCACAGCCACGCCATACATAGGCAAAGCTTTCCTCCCTAATAACTCCTTCTCTACTTCCTCGCATCTCTCTCTCTCTCTCTCTATACATACCTAGTCTACAACAAAATGAACCCAGTGCAATAAATGCTAGAGAACACATAAAAAACACATGCCAAAACATTTCTTGAACACGCTACAATACTTATATGTCTACCTGCTTGGCTCTCTGCTCCTTCAGATCGTCACAGGGCCGGACCATGCATAGCCTGCTCTGTTTCACCATTTCACAGCGCTGGTTCTTATTGGTCACCCTAGTGGAAACACCCATGCCACATGTCTTTGAGCAGGCGCTCCACTCTGTGATCTGTTCGATACAGTTTATGCTGGGATCCCACTGGTCGAAACCCACCGTCTCCTCCTGCCTGTATGCTACAAGTCAGAACAACGCAGGAGATCAAACATGACAAACTCAAATATGAGAAAATTATAGTAAGGCAGTAATACTTCATACCAGATTTGTATTAGATATGCTCCTAGCACATGATGATTGGGTTACATAGAGCACAACGTGAACGTTAAAAGCCCAGAAACACACTGGTTATTGTTTAAAGTGATTTGCTTACTTGTCCTCATGCCTAGTTGTGTCTTACAATGTAACAAGGCGTGTGTAACGTAAAGAGAGCTACTCACCTGCCATGGCGAAGCCACCCAGGACAGTGGCCTCGGCCTGAGGCTCACACACCCACTTCTCGCAGCATTCTCCTGGGATTTGGACCTTCCGTGGATGAGGACAGTCAGGCCCTGGGAGCATCACTTCTAGGTTACAGCGTGGTACGCAGGCGATGTAGCCCTCCCTACACATGCACTGATAGCTGCAGCTCGGGAAGAAGGTCTCCCCATTGCGGTAGACAGCACCATCCAATATGCAGGAGTCTCCCTTATGAGCTGTTTGAATAGACAAAATGTGTGGGTTGTTACTATGTACAGTTGAGTAACAGTGTGGATTTTTGTAATGTATATTTCTAAGAAGTCATAATAAGGGTAACCTATACTGATGGAAAGAAGCTCAGTGTCAGCAAATTTAACTTAAATTGGTTTGCACTGAAAATAAAGGCAAGTGGTGAACAATAGGTATAGACCCATTTAGCATAGTCACAGAAACATCCGCTGATGATATTATCAGTATTTCGAGTAGGTTATGATTTGGCAGACATATTTTTGGGGGCGGGTGGGGGTGATTGCTGTCTTTGTGAGGTATTACCAGTCATAGGGCCTACGCCTGTGTGCAAATGCATTTTAAATGTATTTACTCAATAAAGTGCTTTTGCCTCGTCATTTAATGTGAGCTAATGTGGTCTAATCGGCGCCTCTGCTGCACATGCGCGCGCAATCTAACTCTCACTTAAAATTTAAAAAATTGACGGAAATCTGAACAGATCAGCGCGAGACACCACATCCAACGGTCGTTTGTCCCACTGGGCCTAAATATCTGAGGTGAAGAAAACATGTTTAATTCTTGTTGTTTATTCTGAAACATATTATCAGACCTATAAGTAATGATGACTGTGATAATCATCTTAAGCTCACATCAGTTTTTTGTGACTGAGCAACGTTAACGTATCCGGATTTTCACGCTAGCCAGGCGAGCTAGCTAGTTAACTAGCGTTAGCTAACTTATCTGAATACCGTTAGAATAGATACTTAATCAGGCAGGTTGACGCTGAAAGAAGAGATTGTACATTTTGGGTCTTTGAAGGAGTGTAAATAAGTGTAATAACGAGCAATTCAGATAGCTAATAGGAGTGGTAAATTAGTGTAATAACAGGCAACTTTCAGATAATATGGGGGATAAATTGTGCTGCGTTCTGCTGCTCTTTGGTAAGTTGTAGCTATATAGCTTATCAGGTGGTTAACTAGTAACGTTAGTTAGCTAGCTTAGCTAAATAAGACTTCCTTTCAGGTGATTCTTAATAAATACGCCCACGTCACATATCCTGAGAAAACATACCCTGCTTTTTTCTCTTTGCTGTGTTAAAAAGCACAAAAACGCATCCGATACATATGTTTCCACTTGATTCACTGTAAGTTTATCGTTGTGTAGAAAGGTTAGCTTAACAAAGGTCGTGTTATATGTCACATCTCGCAAAGTCGTGCATCATCTAGAATCCCGGGTTGGAAATAGGACTTTGTTGGTTATTCGATCGCAATATATAGGTGGGAAAATGGTATTTCCCAGTTTCTGACACCACCCGAACGCGGCATTAGCTTATTTTGTCTTAGCTCGGCAGGTTAACGTCTAGGTTAGCTAGTTAGCTAGTTAACGTTACGTTTGAGTGTTACCGTTAACGGTGTTTTAGGAGCAGGTTTGACTGAACCTGACCAGTGACCTGTGCACATTTATTGGTAACCCCTTATATAAAACTGTAGGCAGGATATTTTGATAGCCTAAATCACCTTAAAAGGTATTTACTTACACAGTTGAAGTAAAGCTGAATTGACCATAAAACACAATAAAATGTTGGAAAAAACAAATATCTATACTAGACCGTTGACATACGCATGCGCAGTAGGACCGCTAGATGGGTTGGACAAATGGTTAGCCCACCGGCACACACTGCTATTTATGCTATAGCTACATTTCTAATCTTCGTGCAATGTCATGTAGCCGTTGTTTTTGCTATACAGTATGAGTATACACTATGGGTTGTAACTTCAACCAAACTGACGATATCAGTAAAGTAACGTTGTCTTAGGAAACGAGACAAAGGCTAAAATATTTGACAGAAATACTGGACACCTCAGTTAACTCAGTTAATGTTTTTTTCTGAAAACCATTTAGACGCACGTAAAACTAGTGACACTTATTCTGTCTCTGAAGTGCAAATGTAGACATGTCATGCTTCCATTGCATTCTGCGTTATTTTATCTAAATACCGCTGTGCTAACGTTACATCAAACCCAGGATTGTCCATAAAGGGCCGGTGTGTCTTCAAACTGTCATTCCAAACAAGGTCAGTCTTAAACCACTGACCGGGTTTGATCCTGCTGTGTTGTAATGAACACCTGCAGGCACACCGGCCCTTTGCGGATAAAACTGGACACCTTAACCAGACTTTAGCACCACGAACCAAAAGCAGAAACTGGGCTGTTAGTTTTACTGGTGAAAGCTGCGGTTTATGATGCGTTTTTCTCGTGGGCAGCAACCCCAACGTAAAAAATCATCCGGGAGACATGGAGTCCCCACGAAGAGATAAATCCACGCACACTAACCTACACACACTCCGCTCTTGCGATCGCAGCGGAGACCCTGGTGGGTATCGCACGGCGCGCGCTGGGAGCAGGGCTCTCCGAGCTGTCTCGCGCACACGCTGCAGCATGCGCACTCGTCCAGGACAGGCTGCACGCCGGGGGCACACGCGGCCGGTTTCTCGGGGCAGCTGCAGACTGCGGGGCAGCGCGCCCGCGCCACGGAGCACAGCGCCACCTAGAGGGGATTAAGCGAACCAAACGCGTGAAATCACTTTTTACGGAAACGCTCACGAGTCAGCATCAGCGACTGTGCCTAATATTTACCTACTTGCGTGCAGATGAACAGAGCCGTGATCTTTCCAAACACGTTCTTCAGCATCTTCTTATTTCTCTCGTATTTGCCAGTCAGTTGTTGCAGGATCTTTGCTCTTGCGGTGCAGTCCAACGATACGGTTTGGCTGGAGGAATTTATATACTGGTGCACTGGTGCAAAAAGGGAAGGAGAAAGACTTTTTTCCCCACCCGTATTCTGACTGGCACCGCCTCCCGCGCTGGGTTTCTCTGGTACCCTGTGTCTTACAATTGGCGAGTGGTTTCTGGTCACCTGCGCTGAGACTTTAAAGGGGAACTCCTCTGATTTTTCAAAATTTCTGCATGTTGGTGATAGGAGACAGGCGTCCACCTCTAAAAGCTCCCTCATAAAGTTATTACAGTGGGCTAAATCAGTGGGCTAAAAAATGGTTTGTGAAACTGACTGGCGCCGCATCCCATGCTGGGATTCACTAGTGTCCCCGTGTGGCTGCAGGGTTTCATTTCATTCCTGCATTAGGTCAAGATTTGCTATGAAGGCCAGTGCTGTTGGACAAAATCTGTTTAATAAATCGGTAGGAGTGGTTGATGTAGGATCTTAATTAGATGCTTTATAGCAAAGGTCTTATAGTATAAAGCATTTAGCATTTTTGCTTTAGCATTTTTCACAGTATGAAGTGATTCTGTTGCTTAAAATCTCAACCTAAAAGTATTAACATATTTTTGGATCGAAAACTGTATTAACCATTGGATAATAAACAAAAACATCTTGTATGGTTTGGAGTAAAGCCACAATAGCAAATTGGAGTTTCAGCACACATTGTCAGGCCTTCTGGTCCCAGCAATGGAGTTGCTCACTGTACCACAATGCAGTTCATCAAAATGATGTCCATTGTACATTTATAGAAGTTAGGGGGCAGTAGGCCTAGGTGATATCTAAAAATAACTAGCAAGGTATTTTCTAGTTAAAAAATTGTGATTATTGATAACAAGAATAAAAGTGAATAAAACATTATACTATAAATAAATACTATTTATTATCTTTTTTCAGAGAACAGAGAACAATTGGCCATAGACAAGGATCAGAAGAACTTCAGAGTTAACTTAGCTGCTCTATGCTAACATCCAGTCATTTAAACTAAATTTTTTACTGCTGCAAATCTCTTTGAGGCAAGCTGAAGTTTCAAAGCATGTCAGCATTCATTTTTCAGTGCATAGCAGAGAGAAATAATATAGGTGGTTCCTTAAGAAATCTCTCTCTCTCTTTCTCTCTCTACATGTGCACAAGCCCGCAAACTTCTTAACACTCCAGTTTCCTAATGTGTTTTGCAAGCTGTTTAATGGTAAATTAGTTCTCAATAATTCTGCTTCAGTTCTTTCACCAAACTGGTGATTATCACCTCTTACACATTGCCATTGTGGTACGTGTTCATCATTGACGATATCCAAGTACACACCCTGTTGCCCAGGCCTAGTGGGCAAGAGAACAGACAGATTTTTTTCTTCAGGAGTATGCAGTTATAAGTTTTTTGATGAGATGGTACAGAGTTGAATGCCTGTGTAATGGTTACTCCAAGGAATCTAAAGCTGCACACACTCACCTGTTTAGAGGGCTGTTAACACTGCAGAACATGTTGTTCTTGGTGCACCACAATGCGAGTAGCTTCAGGCAGACATTCGTTATAGTGAGATCTGCTAGCGCAAACTCATTGAGATTCATTATTGGGTGATGCCATGTCCGCACAGGCAGTGTATTCTGTCATGCACGCTGTTTTGCTGGTACTTCCTTTGCCATTGCCTCAAGTTGTTTTTCTTTTTCCCTTGTTTATTGTGAAAATATTCACTAGACACAAATACAATTGTTTATTGGCTGATTGTAGATTTAGTGTAAATATAATCCATTATGAAACTATATGTTAGATACATTTAGATATTACTGTCATTAGCAAAATGACAGTATTAACTCTTAAGACAGTATTTATTCTATAACATAACTCTATAACCGTAAGTAACTCTAGAGATTAGTGAAATATGTTGGTATTTACAATTTAGGACTGCAGTGAATATTTACTGGTTTCACTGTACTCCGCTTTGCTACCTAGGTAGCATGCTCTCAGTTTTATGTATTTCCAAGAATAAATGTGAGCGTACTAGCTGACATTGATATCTGGAATAGAAGGAAACTTAGGTCTTTGCCACAAAGACATTTTATTATCAAGCAAAAATGCTTCCTTTGCTATTGATTTTAATGTGCTGATGAACAGTACACTCCAACACACTGCAGTGTGTGAAAATTAAAGTCCATTGTCTATTAGAAATGCCCAACAGTGTTAAACCTTTGAACATAATCTGACATAGTCAGCTAATAAGAGAATGTTGTGGCGAGTCTTATGTAAGTCAAAATGATGTTGAGTAGGAGACTTTTAGTTCAAAAGCATGATTAAAAAACAAAAATAAATATAATTTATACAGTGGCACAAAAAACATTAACAATAATAACAAATGCAGTTTCTTTCATTAAGTCATTGAAATGAAAAATTATATATCTTAACTGTATAGAATATTCTAATATTCAAGAAGGTATTTGATATGACAGTGTTAGTTGCAGCCTTATCACAAATATGTCACATGGTCACTTGAGATGCTTATAGGGTCACTCTCGTGCTGAATAGGTGTGGTATTCCTACCGGATAGGACCAAACAAGCTGCTCAGTTGTCAATATTCGTTTCTCTGTACATGTATTTAGAAGATAACAACCATAAAACATTTATGTAACTCCTTTCTAAACACAAATGGCATTTTGCTTATTTTTACTATTATGATTTGATGCGGAATGTTCTGTATGTTGGGAAAGACAAAGCTTTTCAGGGGGAACACGGTTACATGTGGTCTTGTGTTGTCTCTGTAGTGTTCCTGTCTTGCTTTCCACTATTGAACTCTTGTGGCAGTGTGGTACACCTGATGTGGATTATGTTGTTATGCTGTTATGAGAGTTTCTACATTCTTCCGATTTGACATATCTTCATTCCACCCATTCCGTGTTTAGTTTTTGGCAATTATTAATGAAACTTTGAGACTTCTAAAACATTAAATTGAGGTGTTTGTGTGTGTCCAGTCCTGGGTTCTGCTACTCCCAGAAGACCTGGATAGCGATGAGGCATGCTTTAGGGCCTTATAAATCATTTGTGTGTTGGTGGAGCACGCTGGCTGAGACATGATTCACAGCAAGTCAAATAGTTTCGTACTGGAAGCTGAGAAATTTGCAATGTTGCGTTTGTGTGTTAGCTGACCAAGTCTGGTGGACTATGCAACAGAGCAATACGTAGATGAGAGTGTTCATTCTTTCTTTGTTACAGTTCAAACGTGAGGGAACATTTTTATAAATGTTTCATGAAATGATAGAAAAAAAGGAATAGACCATCAAATAACTATAACAACAAGCTTCAAGGTAGTGATGGGTGATATGGCAATAATACAACAATACAATACTTTGAGAGATTATCATGATACACTGTATGTCACAATATTTATTTTTTCTGACACCTGGTAAGTTGGAATGGACAAAAAGGAATCAGTGGTGCCACACTTAAAAATAGTGTAAAAAACTATGAATACAATGATTTTTATTAAATGTTTTAAACACTGCACCAGGGATGGGTATTTTAACGATACCGATACTAATACCGATACTGCTTAACGATACCGATAGTTATCAGTAGTCTTATTGGTACTACTCTCCATAATTTGATGCAAAAAGACATAACACGAAAAGACGTGACAAGATAGGAAAATATTCTAAAATAAAAAGATCTCCCTACAGTTGAAAATATTAACACCCATAAACAATACAAAATTAGTTACCCCTGGTTGTTAGGCTCAGACTTCAAACTTGGGCTACCTAGCAATTAGTGATTTATGCTATGCTAGCTACTGAATTTTAATTCAGTATAGCTTCTTGTTGCAATTTTCCTATTTCACTTTAAATGGTGCTGGTGCCAGCATGTAACTGCTGCACCATTTAAGGTGGAGCGGGAGAATTTCAACAAGAAGCTGGCTGATAGGAAGGTGACTTCAGCCTCTTAGTTTTAATGCTTGTAGCATTTTGGATAGGTTGATATCAAAATATCCTACCTAGTGTTTTATGTAGGGAACTACCTGTAAACATACACTACAGTAGGGTATTTTGACAAGGTAGCACAATTCATCACAACACTGGGAGGCTGCGCTGAAGATGTAGGCAATCATGTAGCACTGCTTCACATTTATAGTATATTGTATTTATAAGTGTTTCTTGAGGTTGCTGGTGTTTTCCCTTTTACACGCAGCTACAGCTTTGCATTATTATTGCAACGCCATGGTGTAAGTATTTCCGTCGGAAAAGAAAGAAAATGTTTAAGATTGGCTGCCTTAGTTTCACCGAGACTTTTATGTTGAAGTGTCTGAATACGAGTGGGGGTACCTGGTTGTACATGCTGATTTGTAGAGTTGGAATAAAAAGCTTTAATTATGTACCAGACCCCTGACTCAACTGGGTTTCTTGGAGAGAACCCGCGTCAGAGTTCTTTAAGAACTGACAATATATAATAAAAAGCATGTTGTGACTTAATTTATCACAATAACAAAAAATATGGTTATAGTGTCCAGTCCTATTTCAGGGAGAAATGTTTCAAAAGTGAAGGCTGGCCATAGTTCTTGAGCTAGAAAAATGTCTTTCTTTCATATAGTGCTCTTTTGCACAAGTGGTTGGAGACAATAAGCCAAAAATATATTATATTGGGACAATAAGGTGAAATTGTTTTTTGAAATTATTTTTGTTGTATTCATAAAATGTTTATTCTAGATCAGGGGTTCTCAACCTTTTCCACCCCAAGCCCCACTTGTTTGTAACTGTAAAGCATAGGGGCCCACAAAAGAAAATAAAATCAACTTTTTTTAAATATTTTTTTTTCTTAATTGCTCACACTGAATACCTGGGAATTAGCGCCTGAAAGGATTAGATCGCTGATTTTACTTCAATCACAGAAATGAAAATTTGTAGTCATGTTAAAAAAAAACATATGTTTGCAGAGATGTCAAAAAAGAAAAAAAAGGGAGACATAGATGTGGACTGTGATTTGAAGCTGCAGTCCATCGCGTTTTCACTGCAAAAACTCTTGTGGCTCCCATAGGAGTAACTGTTTGGTCTGGAGATGTCTCTTTAGTTTTAAGGGTTTTAGCGCCTCATTTGAAATAAACCACACTCCACTTAGTGGGCTTTTGGATTAGCGTCATCACAATCAACAATAATAATAGTGATCCTTACATGATATCTGCTACCGAGACCCATGGGTTTTGCCGAACCGGTGTCTGATGCAAACCTGAAAAAGCGTGGAGTGTTCACACACGTCAAAACGGAGCGAACTAAAGAAAAACGTTAGGTTGCTGAAAAGGCTGATAGGTCGGCGAACAAGGTAGGAGAAACACCGTGAGGTACCGCTCCATCTCTGGCTGACTCTACACTGTGCGCCCACGGTTGCGTCGTCTCAAACTAATGACGTTTACTTAGCCTGCGACTGCAGTATTTTATTTTTACATCTTTACTGGTCCACTACGAACGACTGTCTCCCCCTGAGTACAGGCCCACAGACCACTAGAAGGAGCTTCACGGCCCACTGGTGGTCTGCGGCCCACAGGTTGAGAAACCCTGTTCTAGATCAAAAGATGAGCATGAGACTAAAGCACAGAATGTCAGCTTTTATATCATTGCAGTTTTCCATTTAACATAAACCGTACTATTTTCTCAGTCATTTGCTGTGTGAATCCTGTCAATTTCAGCTAAGCATGAAGGAAAACGAATGACAGGTGATTCTGATTGCTCACATGTCCTGTGTTCAATTAATTGTAAATACATAAAAGAGCCCTCTGATCAAATGAGCCAGAAGAGTTCTGGAGCAAAGTTTTATTGGCAGATATGGTAAAGATTTGTCTTCTATAAAGTAGTGGTGAGGGAAAAGTGAGGGCAAAGAGAGGGACTTCAAATGATCTAAAGCACACCGCTTCATCTGTTAAGCATGGTGGAGGCAGTATGCATGGCTACTTCTGGAACTGACTCACTGCTCATATTCATTATGTAACTTGTGTAACTGATGTAATATTTTGTTCCCATGTCTAAACCAGTGCCTCCAAACTCATTGGGTGGAAGTTCATAATGCAGGAATGACCTGAAGCATACTTTAAAATTAACCAAGGAGTTCATCAGACAGAAAGGGTGCGAATTAATAGAATGGTAATTCTCCTGATTTAAACCCAGTTGAGCACTGATTTGACCTGTTGAAAAAGAAACTGATTTTAGAACACCCCTAAAAAAGCACCAGCTGAAAAAGGCTGCCAAAGGCTTGGCATTCCACATGAAGTTATTAAGAGTCCGGTGATAACAGTGGGTCACAGACTTGAGGCAGTTATTACATGTAAAGGGTTTGGGACGAAATAAGAACTTTAAACAACTTAATGTCGCTTATTTACTCCCATATGTATGCAATACTTATGGTCAGTAGAAATTTGAGGAGTAAACCCCAAAAAAAATTTTTTCTTGTGTGGTTAATGTATGGAAAATATTGCCCAGAAATAAAAACTCACAGTCTGTGGTTTAGTCTCATACTCATCTTTTGATCTGAAAATTTTATTTTATATATATATCTAACAAAAAATAACACATTTGATCTCATTGTTCTAATATTTTTGTTTCTCACTGTATATCTTAAATGCTGAAAAAATATTTATGATATGTATCTCACCCAGTAAACACCTATGTGTTACTGTAAGATTTGAGCCAATCTTGAGATACACCGATCAGGCATAACATTATGATCACCTCCTTGTTTCTATGCTCATTGTCCATTTTGTCAGCTCCACTTACTATATAGGTGCACTTTGTAGTTCTACAGTTACAGACTGTAGTCGATCTGTTTCTCTGCATACTTTGTTAGCGCCCTTTTAGCCTGTTCTTCAGTGGTCAGGACCCCCATGGACCCTCACAGAGCAGGTACTATTTGGGTGGTGGATCATTCTCAGCACTGCAGTAACACTGATGTGGTGGTGTGTGTAAGTATGTGTTGCACTGGTCTGAGTGGATCAGACACAGCAGTGCTGCTGGAGTTTTTAAACACCTCAGTGTCGCTGCTGGACTGAGAATAGTCTACCAACCAAAAATATCCAGCCAGTGTTCTGTGACCACTGATGAAGGAATAGAGGATGACCAACACAAACTGTGCAGCAGCAGATGAGGTATCGTCTCTGACTTTACATCTACAAGGTGGACTGACAAGGCAGGAGTGTCTAATAGAGTGGACAGTGAGTGGACACAGTGTTTAAAAACTCCAGCAGCACAGAATTCCAACTGAATCCCACTACCACTGCCTTCCCATGAAATACTGGCATTACATATTTTGCCTTGAGCATATTTGCTGCTCCTTGTCAACCCACAACACCATGTTGTTAAGTATTGTCATCTAGCACGCAGGAACGTGTCAACTCAGCAGTGTGCGTGCATGTCAGAAATTGCTATTGGGATACCAGTATTGGTATCCCCATCGCCGATACCGATACTGCCTTTAAGTGCAAATGCAGTATGGGTATCAGTGCACCCTTAAAATATGATTAATAGACTAGTCTAATAGTCTAATAGTCTAAAGCTCTATTCGAGCTGGATTTGTTTTACCAGAGAGGTCCGGTAGTGTAATTTGTGCATGATTTGTCTGGCTGATTCATACAAGATGAAAGATCTGTGTAATTTCCCCAAATTACCGCAAATACCCCAGATCGAAACATCATCCCAAAGACGTCAGCATTATGTGTCAGGCACCACACTTCAGAGCAATAACAACAGGTTGTAATGCTAAATGGCATGTAGACTAGCATTAGGCTAGTAAAGTCAGTTCATTCAACATAGCAAATCCCACCCAGCAAGATAGAAAATGTATTGTCCTGCAAAAGGTACTTTTGAGACATTTCATTTCTCACACATCCTTTATCTTGTAATTCAGCTGTCACCAAAAATGTAGTGGATGTCAGTAGTCTAGAGGATTAAGGAACTGGGTCAAATCAAGCTCTCTTTTAACAGTTAGCCTTGTTTTCTGGTCGCAAAATAAAGAAACAAATGGAGGCACCGTTTTGTATTAGCAGGTTTTGTCATCACGTAACTGTAATGCTGCTTTGAACAGGACTACTATAGCCCTATTCAAACTGGATTAATTTTACCTGTGGACAAACTCTGAGCTCCCTCAGTAATAGTAGTCTTGTTCAATGGTTCTTGACTTTTACTTCCAGAATTTGCTGATATTTAGTAGAATACTTTCTTTAATCTACTCGTGCAATGTTTCCTGTTCCACAGCCTGCCACTCAGCCTCAAAGCATAATAGACCCACCCCCTTGCTTAACACTTGGCAAGATGTTTTTTTGTCTAATACTGCTCATTTTTTTCTGCAAACATACCTTTGGCAAATGTGGTCAAAATCTTTCAATTTTCCTTCATCAGTTTACAGCACTTGTTAACAAAATGCTTCTGGCTTCTGGTATATTTTTTTTTGTTTCTTTGCATACTACAGGTTGACTTTTGTGATGAGGTCACAGATGAGTTTTCATTTCAGATCAGAATGGTGCACCACAACCCTGTGTCAGCTAAACTTTCCTGCAGTTTTTCAGTGTCATAGGCTGTGCTTGTCCTTTCTTGTCAGCATACATGCAGATCTTTCTGAGAGTTTTCTCTTCTTTTACAGTTTCTCTCAGTCAGAATCAAGAAATTAATATATTCAGGAAATGTCATCATCTGATGACAATTCTTGACCTGCCTAGACAGTCTTAATGAGTCAGTTAAGGCCAACGAGTTGATAAAATTTTAAGACTTTTAAAGTAGGTGTCTAAACTTTTGCGTATGCCACAATTACAATTTTATATTTTTTAAGTGTGTCAGAAGTAAAGTAACTGTGCATTAACATTTGCAAAGAATTGTTATTTTATTAAATAGTTGCAGAGGATGTGTTTACTTCTTTTCACTAAAGAAATCAAAGAAATATGTAATTTGGCCAGCGGAGCTTTTGCATACAGCTGTATTAGTCAGTCTTAGACCAGTATTTTGTTGTTTAAGCTTCAGTTATTAAAACTAATCATTTTCTGGAGTAAAATACTGACATTGCATATTGGGATTACAAATGGGCTTAAAGGTCCCATGTAAGCCCAGTTCAAGCGTTTAATGTATGTTTTAATGTCTGTTATTTATTTTATTGTCTTTTAAATTAAATCAGATACATATTCCTTGATTATGTTACAAGAGGGATTACCATTTATTTATTTATGAGATATATCACTAAAAGTTGTTATTTAGATGTAGTTGGGCTTGTCAAAGTCTTTTCTGCCCCTACATGTTGTCTTTAAGGACTAGCTTTCGTGCCTTTTTTAAGTTTAACTATGGTCTTTTTATACTAATGGGAATGAATCTTGGTCATTTAAAATCACTTTAAGGGACTAAAATGTCATTGAAACATACAAATTCATTATTTTAAATTTTAGACAGAGAATAAAGAAATTTAAGCAGACAAACTGGTGAAATTAATGAGTGAAGCAAGACCCTAACATCTTGTTTTAGAGAAGGACATTTGCTCTAACATCTTTCCTTGATCTTTGCACCTCAAAACCATTTGGGAAGACAAACTGTATTTATGTTCCATTGTTGATTCTTGTAGAGCCACATTCTTTGGTTATAAATCTGACTTCCCCAGCCTTTCCAGTGAGACTGCTCTTTGTATATTGACACTGGATATGTTTATAAATCACTTTTGCCAGTTGTGGCTGTTTCAGCACTATCACAGTGGGAGGGCGAAGGCCACTCACACATTTTTCAACACAGTTGAAAGCCTGCTACTGCATCTGTTTGATATGGTGCCAAAGAAGAGTCTTACAGCAGTTTTAACTGCACACGCAGAGCTGTGCACTAGCTGCTCAGCTACTTGACTATACAGATGGTTTGCATCAGTTGGGATTGAAATCTAATTACTAATGAGAGTAATGTGCATTTTCATCGATCAGCTCTAATGTTAAAACCACCTCCTTGTTTCTCAACTCCGTTCCATCAGCTCCACTTACCATGTAGGTGCACTTTGTAGTTCTACAATTACAGAGTGTTGCCCATCTGTTTCTCTGTATACTTTGTTAGCGCCCCCTACCCTATTTTTGTAATGGTCAGAACCACTACAGGACCCCACATAGCAGGTATTATTTGGGTGGTGGATCATTCTCAGCACTGCAGTAACACTGATGTGGTGGTGGTGTGTTAGTGTGTGTTGTGCTGGTCTGAGTGGATCAGACACAGCAACGCTGCTGGAGTTTTTAAACACCTCAGTGTCGCTGCTGGACTGAGAATAGTCCACCAACCAAAAATATCCAGCCAGCAGCGTCCTGTGGGCAGCATCCTGTAACCACTGGTGAAAGACTAGAGGATGACCCTATACAAAGTGCAGCATTAGATCTGAGCTACTGTCTCTGACTTTACATCTACAAGGTGAACCAACAAGGTAGGTGCGTCTAATAGAGAGTGAGCGGACACAGTGTTTAAATACTCCAGTAAACTGCTGTGTCTGATCCATTCGTACCAGCACAACAAATAAACAAGGAGGGAGTTTTAATTTTATGGCTCATCAGTGTATGTACTGCGAGTGCACCATGGGAAAAGGTTTGGATTAAGAATGCAAATTTTGGCAAATTCTTTTGACCACTAATCAGCTATCATTAGTAAGTTTATAATCGTTAACTGGCATGCCTGAAATGAACCCTATAACACATCAAATTATCAAACAAATCACTATTTTATGTCAGCAAGGCTATGAGTAGGGTTGTGTATCTACCTCTTTAAAACAATACGTTTTTTTTAGATGAATTGTTTATGATATGACACAAATACGATACAGTTAAACTCAGAGCAGGCATTTTACATTTCTCATTGCTTGTGTAACAGAACCCCATATCTTTTTTTAAATGTGCCTCATTAAATGGGCTGTCAACTTAAATTGTTAATTTGCTCGCACTTTTGGCTGAAGGCTCCTGCATTAATGAACTACTGACTAACAAAAAATGAACAATTTTGGTTATTTCAATTGAAAGATGTTTGCCTATTTTTGTTTCTGCAGTTGGATATGAGTTGAACAATAGTGGAAGATGCCAATGTCATGTGATCGCTCAAAGCAATCAGACTTAGAGCAGATTGTTCATC
Organism: Colossoma macropomum; assembly: GCF_904425465.1. Taxonomy (NCBI): domain Eukaryota; kingdom Metazoa; phylum Chordata; class Actinopteri; order Characiformes; family Serrasalmidae; genus Colossoma; species Colossoma macropomum. The sequence continues at coordinate 31,330,698 of NW_023494785.1, read as the reverse complement.
AGTGGCCCCTTCCAACAGCAGACTATAAGTGAGTAAGCTTGCTGGCTAGCATTTTAACAACACTGCTTAAATATGGTAAATTTGACTGCAATACATGTGACTGCAGTGCACAGCTTTATGAAAATGAATGCTGTGACAGTGCTACTTTTCCTTGTGGGATTGTATTGTTGGGTTAGTGGCAAGCTAACAGTGCTTTTCCATGGAATTTTGAGGTTTATAATAGACATTATAGGGGTTCTCCACTGATTTTGCAGAATTACTTAATCATTCAATGATTTAGATGTAAACAAAATCATTCAGAGTGGTTTTGTGTGAAATGCACCTTTCTAGAGAAGTTTACTGAGTCATAATTGTTCACCATTGTAGTACTAGGAACCAGGCGTTGTTATGTATACACTACAAATATCATTTTATCTGCTATTCAAAATGACCAGTGAAATTTTTTTATGTCATGCTGATGAAAGTAAAATACAGCTAAATTCAAAAATAATACATTTGTTTAGGGTACTATTTTTTTCCTACAACAGCCTGCATGTACCTGTACCCTGATTGGTGTTCTTGCTTCACTCTTCTTTCGTTTTGACATGTTACGTTTTTATGCACACATAAGCCAAAAGGAATGACAGATTTCGCATAATGTAGTGGAGTAAAAAGTAAGATATTTGACTTTGAAATGTAGTGGAGTGAAAGTGAAAAGTCACCCAAAATGGAAATACTTCAGTGAAGTACAGATACATGAAAAAACTACTTAAGTACAGTAACGAATTACATTTACTTAGTTACTGTCCACCACTGATTCACCCTGGGTTATTCTGCTTCTTCAAGCCGCTGCAACTCATTTGTGTATTCTGGTTCAAATTGATTTGGCTCTGTGACATTTTGGAAACACACCTCCTTGAAGTCCTCCGCATACTCTGCCATCTTCCAAAATAGGTAAAGAAACTGTTAAAATAAACTGTAAACTAAAGCTGCTGCTGGTGTTAGCTGCGTTGAGCGGCTTTAGCTACAGGCTAGTAACAACAAAAGCATGTTAGGTTGCGCGTATCGATCTCAGTTGAGAATGCGGTTAAGAGAGGAAACATGGTAGTGATCCTGGATTAATAGTTTATACTAAAAATACATTTTATGACAAAACTTTATAACAAAATTATCACAAAACAACGTCTCGGGTATCAAGCAACGCATTCATAACCATTTCGTGTAATAATGGGATGTAGCTTTTAGAGCCATAAAATGCTTCAGACATCATGTTCCTAGTACTGCGATGGTTCTGCCTCAGTAAATTTCTCTAGAAAGGCGCATTTCCCACCAAAACACTCTGAACGATTTTGTTTACATCTAACCCAGTGAATGATAAAGTCATTTTCCCCTTTAATGTAAACATTCTGTAAATATTTAAAATTAAAAACATATCTCTAAATACAATTATTGGAGCCTCTTAGTTATCTGTTGAGCATTTTAGTCTGTTAGCTATCTTCAGTTACAGAGAACACAGAGTACAGACCAGTTGAAGAAAGCATGTTAATAGCAACCTGTTAACATGGCAAAAATGCATAAACATTGGTTGTTGTTTAGCTTGTAAATAGACATTTTGCATTATGTTGTTTTAAACATTACTGTTGGTTTACACATAATGTGTGCTGTATGTGCTAAATAAATAAATAAATAGTGTTGCGTGCATCTATTTTCACATCTTTTCTTTGCCGGTTTCCTTTTAAATATGAACTGGACACAGTGTGTAAAACAATGTTTCTGTTTGTTAGACTGTTTCAAACAGAACACTCATTATTAGTCCTAGTTAAAATGAACATAAATCCCATGAATCTTGTTGTTCAGGATGTACATTTAAACAAACATAAAAAAAAACAGTTTGGCTCAGTCTACCTCAGTCGCTCTTGGAAGCTGTTGCCACGCTTTCTATCACTTTGCACACCCATTATATGATTTTCTCAAACTGTTGTGCCTCACACTTCCTCCCTAATAACATGGGCAAAATAGTTTGTTCTTATTTCTTGGTTATTGATGGCGGATGTTTGCTCGTGACATAGCACATCACTGTAGTTGTGCTACTTGTGAACTATAATACCACATATATCGCATCATTTACATCTGACTATTTTGTCCTCATGTAAAAACTGGTCCCACACAGCAAACTTTTCTTCTACATGCTTGTCTCTGGAGCCAATTGCCTATTGGAACAAAAACTTCCTCAGCTTAAATAGCAAACCTATCAAATCAAATCATCAATTTTTTTATTTACAATTAAATTCATTTTTAAATTAATAGCGATCAAATTTTGATCTAATTGATTAATCATAAACATTCCTAGTTTTAAATTGTTTCTTCTTGGCTTTGCTTTTTTTGTTAGTTTGGATTCTGTCCTCTTTTTCTGTATGGTAACAGTTTGATGGAACAGCTTAGTAACAGTGCAAATCAACTGAAATGTTTGTGCAAAAGAGAAGGGAAAATGTGTTCAACCGAGCTTACAGAATTTAGCGTGATTGCATAGGAAGTCTACCTGCGCACATTTATGTAACCTGTGAAATTTTTCTAGAGTGGAATACATACATATCCGGAGAGAAAGGTTTGGCACAGGTAGAGGTGTCTGACTTGGATTCTATTCAGGCACATTGCCTGCCCCACTTTATCAAATCGCCAGGCTCTGTGGAATGTACCATTCAGACATTTGTTTACTATGACCTTTCGTACATTTGAGGATTCCTCTGACTGTTACATTAGTCTACAAAACTGCTCTGGGTACTTGCTTTTCATGGCATTTCACCTGAGCACATAACAACAGGGCAGTGATTAACTGGAGACAGAACCTTGTTTTAAATGCAAATCAGATATTTACTTCTAGTGAATCATTTGATTGTAGCGAGGCGACAAAGTGAGATTTAGTGTGGTGCTCACAATAGATAATACCTGGTTGTGATTTTCACAGTTAAATAAAGACGTGGGTTTTCTGAATTTACAACAGATGTTGTCACAGATTTACAGAACTAAATAAAAACTGAGAAGAACCAAGACTCAAGAGGAAAACCCATCCTCTTCTAGAGCATGAGAAAATATAGAATATATTTTATATAGAAACAATTTCAAACAACACATTCTCCATAAATCTGAAGAACCATTTTACCTCGGAAAGAACCATTTAAGCATAAAATGGTTCTATGTCTACGTGAGCAGGAAAAGAACAAGTATGGATGAAATTTAAAAAAGAAGTAAAGTCTGGCAGTATTTTCTCAAAATAAAGGATAAAGTAGTCACATACAATATATACAAGTCTGATTCAGCTTTCCATGGGAACACAACGTCACCTTCAACCACTGGAAATGAAAACATCCTGGCACCAATTCTTAAGCAGCAGAGCAGTCAGTAAACGGTAGCCTTCCTTCCATGCTGGTGATCTGACTAGTCAAACCACTCCCTGAGGGCATGCAGTTCGCACTGTTAGTGATTTGTCAGAATAGGGTACCATAACCCTTAGAGCCCTTACTAAAACTTATCATGTTACATTAATAATGCTAGTCACTGTAATATTCTAAGATAGATCAGATTCTCTTAATTAGATGCATTTAGCAACCTGCTTTACTAAAACTATTGAAGATTCAGCAACCTGTCCTGTCACAGCGTTACATACATTAGCTAGCCAACTATGCACAATTTATTTTGTAAACAGTTTTTAGGCTTGTTGTTTTTGCACACGTGTTTTGCGCAGAGCACTCCAGATGCATTGAATTGAAAAAGATTCAACTTGAAGCAGTCAGGTACCCTGCGCCATGAGTGTTTTTTCTGTGCTGTCCAATCACATTAACAGGAATGTGGGTATTCAGTGACAGGTGAAAGGGAGGGACTAGAGGCTACAAGTACTACTTACCCAGAACTGCACGATTTCAGGGATCAAACACAGTTTTTTTTTAGTTCTTTTGCTTGCAGTCCCATGCATGCTTACCAAAGTAGAATTTACATAGTTGGTGCTGAAGCGTCACACAGCTTCAGATTGCTGTCATAATTGTAAAAGCAATCCCTTTTCAAATAACCTGGATAATTTGAAGGATTTTAATAGATTTACTTTTCTGAAGTCTTGGAATAACTGGAATAGCCTTGGCTGACCCTTGTGACATGCATATTGGTTTCTAGTATGTTTCTTGTCAGTCTAAAAATGTTGCTTACTTTCAAACAGAAGTGAACTGGATTCGTCTTAGTAGTTTAGCAAGCAAGTCAATGTAAGTGCAAGTGTTATAATTGTGTTTAAATGCTATTTTTTAAATTGTGGCAGTGGTGCGTGATTTTTCAGTATCACGGTATCAATGGCATTGTTTCAGAAATCAAATGCAACCAGTCACATTCAAATGATTTGGGATAAACTCGTATAGTGAAAGTGAAGTGTTGATTGCACCGCATAACAGGACAAGAAGATTATCCCTGGCTTAATCTTCAACATACATTTTCCATACAAACTACCAAAACCAACCGTTAGACCATTGTTTGAGTTAGGGGTGCCAGGAAGAGCTTACCTCCCCTCAAAGAGACTTGAGCTTCCTTGAAAACAATAATGTAAAGTAAAAGGGGTCATAGATACTAACACCTAACCATTATCTTATTTCAAACAATATATTTCTGCTTTGGCTCTTGCTTGTTGCTTGTTGAACATAAAATGAAGGCCTGTGCAATTTTAAGTAATATTTCATTGGCAGGGAAACATTAGCTCTTCTCACAGTGGTGTTCTACAATTACAATTGCGCTGGTCTGAGTGGATCAGACACAGCAGTGCTGCTGGAGTTTTTAAGCACTGTGTCCACTCACTGCCCACTCTAATAGACACTCCTGCCTTGTCAGTCCACCTTGTAGATGTAAAGTCAGAGACGATAGCTCATCTGCTGCTGCACAGTTTGTGTTGGTCATCCTCTATTCCTTCATCAGTGGTCACAGGACACTGCCCACAGGATGCTGTTGTCTGTGAGGGCCAATGGAGGTCCTGAACACTGAAGAACAGGGTAAAAGAGGGCTAACAAAGTATGCAGAGAAACAGATGGACTACAGTCTGTAATTGTAGAACTACAAAGTGCACCTATAAAGTAAGTGGAGCTGACAAAATGGACAATGAGCGTAGAAACAAGGAGGTGCACAGTTCTGTTAGTCATCCTCTAGTCCTTCATCAGTGGTCACAGGACGCTGTTGGCTGGATATTTTTGGTTGGTGGACTATTCTCAGTCCAACAGTGACATTGAGGTGTTTAAAACTCCAGCATCACTGCTGTGTCTGATCCACTCAGACCAGTGCAACACACACTTACACACCACCATAATGTTATGCTTGATCGGTGTATCTTGTTTGTTATTGCACAACAGTGAGTCTTACTAAGTTTTGGTTGCTGCCTTTGAAATTAATTTCGGAACTATTGCGTGTTTGCAAACTTTGCATACAGGTGTTTGTCCTGTGAAGTAACTCACTTCTTGATTTCACCAGATACTTTCATAGTCTTACTCAAGTAAATGTTTAGATTTACTTTTACTTTCATTCTATTTGAGCATTTATTCTTTTAAATTAACAATACTTGTAGTTGAGCACAATTTTTGTCAACTGTACGCACCTCTTAGTACTGACACCCACAGACTCTTACTCAGCGCAATCCCGTCATCTGTTCTTAAATTCAATTACAGAAGTCTTGTCTGCAAGTCTTGTCTGAGTTCTAAATGTAGTCAGGCATCTCCATCTGGCTTGCTAAAAATAGTCCTGTGTTTCTTTATTTTTCAATTGCCATAATGTGTTGAAGGGACTCAGCATGGGACAGACATTTATGGAATCTGAGATGTGCTCTTGGGTGCTCTATTTGCTTTAACTTCCCATGGTGTGTAGCGCTCCCTGCATGGCTTGTCTGACATTTATATGAAAACAAAACCGGCAAAATTTATGAGCAGAATTTATATTTATTTGTGGTCCCATTTCCTTGACTTTAAAAATAATAGAAGACCTTAGGGGGAGACTGGCATGTTTATCATTTTTCAAGACAAACATGTTTTTTGGCTTGAGGAGTTGGGAATATTATACTGTTGTACATAATAAGCCTAAACATAATTTTTCTGAAGTATGGAAAATCTGTTGCTAAATTCTATCGTTATGGTTATGGTCCTTAAATGGGACACTACTATTAGTTAAATAATAACGACTAAAATAATAATTAAAATGTGTGTTATGCAGCCCCTCTTGTCAATAATGCAGAGGCAGTGTGATATGCAAACATCTTTTTGTGCATTTAGAGCTGCTCTTCTGGCTTATGGGTGAAGTTGCTAACCTATTAAGGTTTCCTAATGAAGTCTTGGAACAGACTTGGAGTTTAGAAAAGCAATGCAGAAATATTTGGATAAATTGCAGCCATGTTGCTATTGCTGGTCTTGCATATCCTATTATGTTAGAGGCCTGGTTCCTAGCAGCACCCTCTTTCTCTCTTTGCTCTGCACTTGGGCTAGTGTCCTGCCTGCAGAGTGTTTGCTCTTGTGGAACAACAGACAACTCTGTTTCCTAGGTTCACATTCTTCCTTTTACATGCTGGCATGGCTGCCCCTCAAGACTAAAGAGCAGTGCTCTGGAATTTGCTCCACATTCATTTCCAACCAGGCTCCTCTGTACCCTGTTACCTTAGATAAGTGGGATTCAGATCAGACTGTGCGTTGTTTGCATCACAAAGGTGTGACTCACATTCCAACATTTTTGTTCAGGAGGTGCCCTACTTTATTTCTGTTTGAACAGCTCTCTGTTGTACTGTTTTTCTGAAAAGAAGGCTTTTGTATCCTCAGAGCTCTGTCCAGCCCCCCTCCTTCACCTCTCATTGATGACAGATATTGATTATATTTGATAACACATTAGCAGACATACATTTTCCCTGTACTGTTTTAAATCTAGTTCAATATTTAACACCTGTATGTCATGAGCATGAGCTGTTTTGGAGGGCCCATGCAAGAGTTTCTGATGTTCTCTGAGGAATACAATGGTTCTTTTATTGGTGTCTATAATACAACAGGAATATTTAATGTGTGCTATTGATGTCAGTATTGGTTTACACTTTTGTTCAACAGAGTGCAGATTATAGAGGAAAAGCTTAGATGTTCTTAGTGAAACAAAATGAAAGATTAATCTTTCTTTGTGATCAAGCAAGTTTTGATGATTTATGTATTTTTTTAAATAATGAAATAAAAAGAAGATGAAAAGTAAGGACTGGGCTTAAATAGTTTCTGATTTGCAGATTCATTGTTTTGTTTCAGAAAAATGATTAATTTTATGCACTTTATGCCTATAACTCGGGACTAACTCTAGCATTTTTAGTCTGCTAAGCCTCTGTAAACCTACTCATTGCATTTATTTTGTTGTGTGTGTATTCACTTAAATATTCTTACAAAGCAATGGATAGTTTTGTAAATGGAAGGTTGGATCATGTAGCTATTGAGTCTCCTCTGAGTTTACGCATCATTTACTTTACTGAATGTGTTGTTCATGTGCATCAGTCGAGCCATGAAAAATGCTACATAACATTACAATAAACAAAATGAAACATAAAAAGAAGAATTTCTTGTTTCTTGATGTACTCCAGCCAGTGCATGAATTTGTTAAATTCCATCACGAGCACACCTGATTTAATTGAATGAAGTAGGTATTGTATAGTAACTATAAATACAGGACTAAATGCAATGGAGCGGCCACTTCATTAAGTACCTCCTTGTTTCTATGCTCATTGTCCATGTTATTAGCTCCACTTACTGTATAGGTGCACTTTGTAGTTCTACAATTACAGACTGTAGCCCATCTGTTTCTCTGCATACTTTGTCAGCCTCCTTTCACCCTGTTTTTCAATGGTCAGGACCCCCATGGACCACCACAGAACAGATATTATTTGGGTGGTGGATCATTCTCAGCACTGCCATGACACTGATGTGGTGGTGGTGTGTTAGTGTGTGTTGTGCTGGTCTGAGTGGATCAGACACAGCAGTGCTGCTGGAGTTTTTGAACACCTCAGTGTCGCTGCTGGACTGAGAATAGTCCACCAACCAAAAATCCAGCCAGCAGTGTCCTGTGATCACTGATGAAGAGCTAGAGGATGACCAATACAAACTGTGTAATTAACTTAGGTGTCAGTTTAATTGCTTCATTGGTGTAAGAGAGCCTTCAGCATCTGGTCTTGATTATTTTAATCACCTCTGGAGTCTGTTTTTTGCTGTTTGTCAACATTAGGACCATAATTTTGCCAATGAAAGTCAAGGAAGCCATTGTAAGGCTGAGAAACAAGAATAAAACAGTATCAGACAATTGCCAGTGCTTAGGCATACCAAAATCAACTGTTTAGAAACATTCTTAAGAAGAACGTGAGAACTGGTGAGCTTAATAACCATAAGCTCTCAGGAGGCAACTGTGGATTTGTCGGTGACTACTGTCTGCAGAAGACTTCATGAGCAGAAATGCAGAGGCTGCACAAGATGCACACCACTATTTAGCCATAAAAAAGATGGCCAGGTTACAGTTTGCTAAAAAAGTACTTAAAACAGCCTACAGAGTTCTGTGAAGTAGGTCTAGTGGACAGATGAGACCAAGATTAACTTAGATCAGAGCGATGGCAGGAGCGAAATATGGAAGCAAAAAGGAACTGTCCAAGTTCCAAAGCATACCACCTTATCTGTAAACCGTGGTGGTGGGGGTATTATGGCCTCAGCCTATATGGCTATAGCTTCCTTTATGATATAGTTGCTGATGGCAGTAGGAAAAAGAAATTCTGAAGTGTATAGAATCATCTTATCAGTTTAAGGAAAATGCCTCCAAACTGGACGGCACTTCATCCTACAGCAAGACGGACATACTGCCAGGACAACAAAATTACACTGGTTGCAGTACAAGCCTGTCAGAACATCACTAGAGAAGACCCTCAACATCTGGTGTCTGTCTTCAAGCAATCATAGCATGCGAAGGATATGCAATAAAGTATTTAACATGACTAATTTACTGTAAGTACCACAGCTATGTCCCAAACATTATGGTGCCTTGAGATGGGTTGAGGGCTATGTATAAAAAGTGCTATAATTTCTACATGACAAAACTAAACTTTTTTAAAACCTTGGTATGTGCAGTTTCATCCCATGTGAATTGTTTGAGAACAAATGTAAAACTGTGATGTACAGAAGCAAATGAAAAAAAAATGCCTTCCCAAACATTATGGAGGGCACTGTAGCCTTAATATTTCTTGTATGTGTAAAGCCCACTCCCAACCATGTATATAAAAAAGAAATTTCTTGAAAGTGGTCTCTAATGCATTTTGGAACAAAACTCTTCATATTATTTATGTCCTTTGGTCTTGGAGATTAGGCCTTCTCTCCAGTGCAGTAAACCTGCAATGAGCAACTTAGTGTAGTGACACTCATTGTCCATCGCTTATTTTAAAGGCATTTCCATTTCAAGGCACCATAATGTTTGGGCCATAAAGGCATAGTGAGGGCATAGTGATGATGATGAGAGCAGAAAGTTGGAAAACTGGTCCTAAATATGCCATACCATTCAGGAGAGTTTTGTGAATGTACATCCTGGATCTTTGGACGTAGCTGGACTGTAATGAGCAATAACACCAGTACATAGAATGTTGCACCTGAACGATGGGAATGGTCACAGTTGTTAAAGTCATTTTCTTCCACATGAATAAAACTGGAATGTGTCTTTCTCCAAGGAGAGGCTCAAAAACGTTTCTACGCACAGTGGAAGTGTGGTTTGGAGGGTCACAATTTATAGTGCTCTCTTTTTTACTGTTTACTCAGTTTACTGGCGTGGTGAAAAAAGGGAGAGGTGGCCCTTAGATTTATTGGTGCTATTCTGAGAATGTTCTGGTGCCGCATTGTACATAAATCAACCCAGCCCAGAAAAGCCTCTGATGTTCTTGGCCATTCCGCCTGATTTGCAAAGACACACAAAATGGTGGCCCGTCTTTGTTTTGGTGGAGGCTCCCTGCTGAAATGGAGAGCTCCAGGCCAAAATCAATGAATGATTTGATGGATTTGTATAAAGGAAATGTAACCACAGCACGAAACGATAATTATGTCGCTTGTAGCTGTACTGATGTTACTTGGCAGTGATGGGTCCCATTTGCATTTTCTGATTTTCATATTTGGAGAGCTGGGGAAAGCAGTCAGTTCTGTGTCCTGGGTGGAATATTTGAGGCACCGGAGCCACACAATCTGCCAGATGAGATGGTCAGCAGAACCTTTAACTGCATAATTCTTAGTTTGTTGTTACATGAATATGTAATTTTGGATATAAAAATGTGCATTTAAAAGATTTTAACAACATTGCTGAAGTGCATCAACTGTTACAGTTAACGGTATAAAGCTAGGCAAATGTTTTAAACCCTCAGATGAATAAATATCTGTTCGGTTTGATTAATGAAGGCCTTTTGTCCCTTATCAAAGTTTACCCTCTACTGGTAAGCCTTCGCACCTGTATTACATGGAAAGGGCTGCTTAATTCAGAGATAAGCAGTGCTCAACTTAAGGATGAAATAATAACGTCTTCAACAAAGGTTTGCAATTTCTGAGCTTTTTAAACAGTGTTACCTTGGTAAAATCCAAATGCAGTCTATTACACAGAGCCACTTTCGCTGAGCGGCTTAATTTAAAACCAGTTTGGACACATCAATCAGAGGGTTTTTTTTTCTTGTTGTTAGAAGAACAATAAAGATATCAAAATTATGAAAAAATGCATATGGAATTCTACACGGACCAAAAAAGTGTTAAACAAATCAAACTTGTCTTTCATTTCACATTTTCCAAAGTAGGATTTGCCTTGTTGCAGCTTTACACACTCTTAGCAGTCTCTCAAGCAGCTTCTTGAGGAGCCACCTATGGTGATTTTCCAACAGTCTTGAAAAAGCTGAGCCATTGTTGGCTAAACAAATTGCAAGCACTTAAGTGTAAGACTTTAGATCAAAAGTAGAGCAGTCTGTGTGGCGGTGTTCCCAAACTAAACTGGTAACTCAGAAATAAGAAATGATTTATCACTATACCACTGCCACAAATTGTTATATGGATTTCTATGCACATAAATATTGTTGTCATCATTGCTGCATAGGCATGGAAACCACCCACGTTGGCCTAAAGTATTGGAATGTCACAAACTTGCCCTAGCTTTCAAGTAAAAGGTGTTTTATAGCTTTATTTTTTGTCATTATTTGAAGATTGAAGGAAAACCAAAACAATATTGGCAGGTTGATGAAAAATGTCTGTTTATTCAGGTCATACAAAATGAGTCATTCAATGACAGATTATAGCATGTAAGTGGAAAAAATACTTAAATGTAGTGTCATGATTTAAAGAGGGGAAATACACGTTCTAAATATACTAGACAGACCAAAAGATTTACTCTCTCTCTATGGTGCAAGAGAAATACAATAACATATAATACTAGTATGCCCATCTGATGAGTTGCAAATATTCTTTAAAACAAAACATAATGCTGTGGAAAAAAAAAATGTTTGCTGTCGTAACAAAATGTCTTCAAAATATTTGAATATTTGAATTATTTGAATATTTAAATATTAGAGTTCAAATAAGGTATTATTGACAAAGGAAAGACAACATTGAACATCTAACTTTATAAAGTCAAATGCAGTACAAGATTACCTGTTTGTGTAAGTTGAAACTCATTTTAAGGATATACAGACATGTCTTTATCTCAGATAACCAAATACTAATAACACTAAAAAAATAATAAGGGCTGTTTTGGGTCCTGATCATAAAAACAATGACAGGATAGGAAATGGTGTAAACGTCATCAAGCCTTTGTGTTGCCCGTGACAGTACTGCTGATGCTTGAAGTGATGGTGGAAATTATTGCTCTGCTTCTCTCTTCCTATCTCTATACATCATTTTCTCCACCTTTTGAAACCCATGAACATGCTGCAGCCGTAGCAAACAGTTACTATAAATGCAAATATCTGTGAAGAAAAACACACCACACAGTTACTTAGGCCAAGTCATCGCATAGTTAGAGACTCATATCACAGTCTACAGTATTTAGACTATATACTCACTGACATTCCATCAATCTGAATGACTGTTTTACCATGCAAAGAACCATTTAAGCATGAAATGGTTCTATATAGAACTCATGGTTCAATATCCGTTAGCCATACTCTAGTTTTTCTCTAATCAGTTTCTTTCCACAAAAATACAATTGAATGGACACTTTTGGTTGGTGGATGACACTCAGCAGTGACACTGATGTGTTGAGAATGATCCCCCCTCAAATAATATCCGATGGGCAGAAACTGACCAGTAATGCGTGGGCTAGAGGGTGGCTGACCCTTTCATCAGTATGACTACAGATGAGCTGCAGTCTGTACTTGTACACTTAATGTAGGTGGACCTCATAAAGCAGTCCGGTGGAAGTACAAAAAGGTTTTTCTAGTAATGTGGATGGTGAGTGTATTCCATGACTCATTTTTCAAAAGGAACTACAGTCTGAATGCTGGTTCATACTAGCCAGCCCAGTTTTTTGGAAGCCAATATGTTTACATAATAAATATAACACACTGCAGTGTTAGTTCCATATAACAAACATGGATGAGTCATAACTTTGGTGTCCTAAGCTACAGATACAAAGTAAAGAAAGGCGCTAGGTATTTCACCTTGAATCCAGCCTTGGTGGCTATCAATAGTTTTACTGTTTTTAATTTTCATTTGTCATTAGTGGCAGACAAATGTATAGTCAGACATCACATTTTGACCCTAACTACTAGCACAATATATAGTTCAAGAGTTCTGTATAGCAATAGTAATAATGTTAATGCAATGAAATCTCATTTTTTAAAGTCAGTTTTAAAACAGATTTTAATTTGAGATGCTCAGGTTTCTGCTGCTCACTGCTTTAGGCAATGGTTAACGCAGACACCCCCCAATTAACAGTAAATTGGTCATTTGTGAGCCACTTGGAAACTCAATGATTACTTAAGAAAGGCTAAAACAGCAGAATGCTGTTCCTAGGAAACTACTACAACCCTTCAGAATCAACCTAAGTGTAGGCCAAGGTCAGACAATATCATATTGTTTTACAGTTAGGTATTGTTCCAAACAGGGCATAGCATGTATGGATGCATACACCTCTCCTCTTGGCATTGTTGTAAAATGTATAGGCACATACAAAATTTGCTCCTGCACAAACTCAAAGTAGTGATCTTCAAAAAAACTGGTTCTTCACTTAGCGAGTCACTTACTGAAACTCAGGGTGTGGATGTTTAGCCATACACAAAGGAGCAACTATTATTGTATTATTACACAGGATATTAAAATGATAAAATGTGTGACTAGTCCTAGCACACTATGAAATTTATATGGAAATGAAACCTAAATGAAAACATCACAGTCAAATCTTTGTCATTTTGGCCTGGCAGTCTTCCATGCTGACATAATGCACTAAACAGTTTCTCTTGTTTATGTAAGGCAGGATGACTTTTCTTCATCATGATGGCCTACGTCTTCCACATGCACACAGTGAAAGTATTTTTTGTAGGATAATCTGATACTGGCACAGGGTAGACAGCTTTGGTGTCTTAGTCAAGATCATCTGCCGGGTTGCGTTGTGCAGGAGACATGTGAGTTCTCTTATAAAGACAATTATGAGCTGTTAAACATAAGAGTGAAACCTAGTTGCTCTGACTGGATGTATTATAATTGCTAACAGGTGCATAAAATCAAGAACGCTGTCACGCAAGCACCATACACAAACATTGGCAGTAGAATCAGTAATACTGAAGATCTCAGTAACTTTCAACATCTCACTGTCACAGGATGCAACTTTTCCAACAAGTCAGCTTGTCAAATTTCTGCCCTGCTAGATCTGGCCTGGCCAACCATGTCTGCTGTTAGTATAAAGTGGAAATGAGACACCACAGCTCAGCCAGAAAGCAGTAGGCCACACAAGCTCACAGAACAGGACCGCCCAGTGCTTAAGCGCATAGTGCATAAAAATCTTCCATCCTTGGTTGCAATATTCTAAACAATGCGTTGTCCAGAGGTTTGCCCACTACCCAATGCCTGCAAGCATACCACCTCAGTCTCAAGCTAAAATGTTCATGCTTATTGCTTGATACTATTCGGTGGTTCCTGTCTTATTACTATAAAACTGTTACTGTATGCTTATAGAAACAGTTATAAAGATATTTCTTAAACAGTTTAGAGATGAAAGATTAGAGAGAACAAAAAGATTAAAAGAACAAAATAGATGTCAACTTACCGTCGCTACCACATTAATACTGTATTGTCGAAAATCCAGGAATGTAATGATATTTGTACTTGGCCTGGATATGCAAGTTGTGTTTCCCACTTGTCCTGCATATGCAGATGTAGTGGCAGCCTCAAGTACAAATGCAGCGAAATAGAAGAGCAATGCAATGAAGTGATACATCATATCCTGAAATAAACACAACACACATTTGTTCAGAGTTACAGCAAAAGCATAAAAATACAGAAATTTGGAAGTAGGCAGTGTATGTGGTGTAAGAAACCATGTGTTTTGTTGTTAATTGTAGGACTTTATTTATTTAATGTTGTCAAACAGAACATAATTGCATGTCCTCAAGGCTACTTTGCCTCTCAAGTAATTAATCATTAAGGAATATGGACATAAGATGGACATGGCACTAATACGCGTGGAACTGTTAAGCCATGCACATTAATCATGCTCATAAAGCAGACATTACTCAGCAGCAGGGCTGGGACCAGGGCCAGAAATGAGGACAGGCACGCCTTTTGGACACTGCCACTGTAGTTTCACTGTGTACAGAGCTCTATGTCAGGTTTAAGGAACTCAGCCAACAGTACGCTGGTTGAATAGGATCCCGAGAGCCAGTCTTCACTCAGTGTTGAATCTGTTCCAAGTAACTGTGCCACTGCCTTCATGAGCATTCATCACAATGTTATTGGACTGGTATTTTCCTTGAAACTCCATTTAGAAGTTCCCTTCTGAGGCCTATAGAACTCCACGTTCCCATTAAGGGAATTATTGCCAGTGTGCAACCTTAGCAATGGGAGATGGACACTCATGTAAAAGGAAGTTCAAAATACTCACCATGAAATTCCAGTCAGTGTTGATTTTATCCGCAAAGCCCAGCAGAAACAGGGCGAGGTATGTGGAGGAGCAGACAAACATGGTTACAGACACAAACATCACCCAGCCCTGCAGCAACGGCACGGGCACGTTAGATGATGCCACTAGGATCCATACTAACCCCCCGAAAACCTAACGGGACAGAACAGAAGAAGCACAAAATGGCCTATTAGTATTCTGATCGGCCGCCCATTCATCAAGAAAGAATGCTGTGAATTTTGAGATGTTTAGACGTCTTCTGCCTGAAAATGACCCTAGTAAAATGCTGAACACAAAAACGTTCAGTATGGTGGTATTTTTATACCTGGGCTTATTTGGAATTTAGAATAGATGCAACTGAAAGATGATTGCTTTTTCTTGCGTTTCCTCCTCACACCAAGCAACATTTACATGTTAGAAAGAAAACTTTTCCAGCACTTTTATTCTTTTCAGGCAATATCCAATGTTTAGTAAGACATCATACATTATATATTAACCTGCAAGCATGAGGGAATGTTAATACGCACTTACAATTTCCAGGGAAATCAGAGCACCCGAGTATGTTCTTAGAATGTCCAGCCCAAGTGGTAAGGATATAGTCGGCGCTGGGATAGAGGTAGCGTCTGGATTTGTTGCTTCTGCCATCTCTTTGCGGTTCAGTAGCTTAACAAAGAACAAAAGTGTAGGAGAAGTCCCTGGGATTCATGTGTCGCGAACCGGTCTGACAGGTGTGCGGCCACTCCCATTCAGAGTCAAACACTGTAGAGGACAAACCGCCATCTCAGAGCAGCGATCTGCGGTGTGTCTTTGTTGCTTTCTTTCTTAGACTTGCACTTTTTGCTCACTAAAAGTCTGATTTCTCTGTGTTCTTTTGTTTCTTTTATTTTTTTCCTTTTGTTTTTTAACCAGCAGCCTAGCTCTGTCGCCACAAGTTAATAATTAACTAAGAAGTCTCTGGCCAACTGGTCCTGAGTAAATATTAGATTAAGGCATTCCAAGGAGATAAAGAATGGATTGAAGTTATATTGAAGTCCCTGTTGGTGATGAAGGTTGTTTCTTTAAGCTCTGCTTAGCCTACTAGGCCTAGTGTATGCAGAGGTTTTGAATTGTAATGTTTAATATGTAATGGTTAACTGAGGGATCTACACTACACTAGTAAATCTGTAGTCTAAGTGAGTCGGTGAATTATACACTAATGATTCTCTCAGTTTAAGGGATTTTGAGGAACTATGGGCATTGATAGCTATAGGAGGTGATAGCATGTAGAACATAGGTGAGAACACTGAGGTTAAGAAAATTTGGATATTTGCCAGTGGCAGTGTAGGGTCATTAATGATTGCCTAGATGTGGGGTTTAACTTACCCATGTGTCAGTGACCCTTTGCACAACACACATACACACACACACACACACACACACACACACAGACAGGTGTGTGTGTGTGTGTGTGTGTGGATACATACATACATACATATATACATATATATATATATATATATATATATATATATATATATATAAATATACAGATATATATATACATGCTGCAACATTGTTGGCAGAAATACACTTTGTTCATTTGATATGAAGTCCTTGAGGAAGAACTTTATCAGCCCTGATCTTATCAAGACAGACATTTAGACTCTGACGAATGAATGAATATAAATGAGGGAACAAATAAGTGAACTAGTAAATGAATTAAAACAGTAAGTCATTTACCTGTCCACTTTGATCCAGCTCTAATATAACCTCATCAAAGATGTTGTGTTTATAACAAAAATGTCTCTCAGATCCCTGAAAAAAATAAAACCGTAGTGCAAAAGCAGTAGGACCATTAACATTTGGCCCAACTAAGATATTTTAGATAGATCTATAGAGTACAGATAAACCAAATGACTGAATGAATGTGTTGTGAAAGCTATTATTCAATATTTTCTCCGTTGTAAAGAGAGAACCACATGGCCAAGAGGACAGCCAATTCTAAAATGGCCTTCCATTTTCCAAGAAGGTAAACACCGTAAGAAACTGCAGTCTTTTACTATTCTGTCATCAAAATTATTCAGAAAGGAGCTATGACCACCATATGACCACCCAAGAGTAAGAGAGACATTTTTTGACTTTATACTTCAAATGTAAATCACGGCCATTCATGTTGGTCATTTTATTTTTGTTTAGATCAATAAAAAGAGAAACGTATGTGTATATGTACATGATCTTTTAAATTTTCACTTTTGTGGGCATCTATCACTCAGCAGCACAGCTCATGGCATCTTCACAGGTGGATAAAGTAAAATTTCTTTGTACATATATCGGCATAGAAACTGAAACACAAAAACAAATTGAGAACTGCATGTGAAAAGTCTGTGAGCGAAAAAATACTACTTAAAATACTTAAAAGTATACGTACATAGACCTTGGTACATGGAACCCATCTCTGGGAATGACAATTTTTAATTAAATTTAGAAATGCAGATATGGCACAAACTTCTCAATAAGGTTTGCAGTAATATTACGTTCATATAAACTCAGAAGTAAATCTGTAGCAATTCTGCTGTATCACCTTGGTAGCGATTCCACTGTAAAAGCAAGAGCTTGAAAGCGTATACAACATCCAGCTTGCAAGTATATACATCTCCAAACCTTTTTTGTAGGTACCTTCTTATTTTTTTGAAAACTCGCATATGAAATACTTGGCGATATCACACTCCACTTGACTCCAAGCCCCATTGGATCCCATCTGCACACAGCTGTTGCTGCTGAACTCTGATGGCACCTCCAGACCCCACACTGAGGAGTTTCTTAGGGGGCTGCCATCAGCATATGCATATCCTCCACCAGCCTCTGCTGGCTGCAGGCCGATGAACACATGAGTTAGGCCGGCCTCGCTGACATAGCTGGTCAGCAGTGTGTTGGTGTCCATGCTTTTGGGCATAGCCAATGTCCCACCTCGCAGCTTGCAGTTCATGAGAGCGTCACGGTACTTCCGTGCCTCCTTCACTAGCAGATATAACTTCTCTTCTGTCTCCTTAATGCCCAGAATGACTGCATGAAAATAATAATGAATTGCTTAAGAAATCGTTGTACGTGAATTGCTTAAGAAGTCATTGTATCAGCCTTTGAGAAAGTAAGGCTTGTTATGTGAAAACACCAGCAGTGTTTCTCTGCCATGTTGGTGTCACTTCTGTGTTGAGAATGATCCACTGTTCAAGTAATATGTGGTCAGCAGTGGCGTTTTGGTCAGAAACAAACTGGCTAGTGATGAATGAGGTGGCTGACAAATTGTACATGAAAACAAGCTAAATTTATATAAAGGACCTATAATGTATGTTGACCCTAAATGGTCAATGAGTGCTTGGTGGGTGTTTACAAGTACAAAGTAGGTGTTTCTAATAAAGTAGAGGGTGAATATATGAGGAAACCAAACTGCATTTGAGGACAGGAAGTTCATTATTATTCTGAGTTGTGTTTTGCATTGCTTACTACCATTTACACAGCAAGAATGTCATCAAAGGAGGCAAAATCCTGCCCTGCTTTGGTATTAATGCAGAATCATCAGTGGAGCCTTACCATTTTTCACAAACTTGACAGCATTTTTCAGTCTGCTAATGTTGATGTCCATCTGTCCAACGACCTTCCTGTACCTCCCGCAGTCGCAGGTAGTCCCTGTTTCGGTCAAAGCATAAGGAATAACGCTTCATTGAAACTAAAACAGAAACATCTGTAACTGCACTTTGTCGTACGTCAAGGATGAAGTATAACTTTATGATAAGTGAGGATGTTGTTGTTGTAATATTAGTATATAACTAGCAGTCATCAGTGACTCCGGCCTCATGAGTGAATACAGCTGAGGAAGAAATTACCAAGAAAGGTTGCTGATAGCATGTAAGAAAGTACAAGGAAACACATTCAAATCTGTTTTTGTATGATTATTTTTTAAATGATGCCATCTAAAAGCTAAAGAAGAAAGCTGGAAGGAACAAAAATCCTAAGGAATACAGATTTGTGATTTGTGAATGCATTTAAATACTGATTAATGTCGGGTGTAATTTACAGACAAAAATGAAGCATTATTTGAGGATACAGACAGACAGTAGTAATAGTTACATAGTGTGTGAAAAAGAGTGATCATCAGAAAGATGTAGCATTCCGAATGATTTACCTGCTTTGCCCTTTAGGCCTGAAGGTCCATCAATTCCTCGTGCTCCTTTTTCCCCTGTAAATTTAGCATTTTTGCTCATTATTCACTGGATTGCCTGACTTTCTCAGCAATAATAAAAATGTTCAGCTGAAGAGTCATTGCATGGGAGAGTGCATGAATTAATAGAACACCTGTTGCTGATTGTTCATAGTTTACTGGTTTTGTTTGAATGGCTTGTCATAATGAGAAATGCCCACAAGATGGCAGCATTGTATATGGGTATTTCTGGGCAAGTCTGATTTCACCAACAGAGCAGAGGTTGGATCAGACATGAGGTAAAGCGATTTGATTCGATTGTTTATCTATGAAAGGACCTCTGGTTGGATGAAACATATGCTCAGCACATTTTAAAAAACTTCTCTGTCCAAGGCTAATTAGGTCGCTCTGATGAGGATGAAACAAAGCCTTTTCATTAAGGCCCACTTAGGCCTAACTTTTTCTTCCAGCCAGAAAGCCAACATGCCTTACTCAGCACCCCAAGTAATCAGTCATCAACTAAGGCTTTATTTCACAAAAATCAGGTATGTTATGCCTTGCCTGGAAGGAAAGCTTAGACCCATAGCCTTTTCCAGATAAGATTGCCCACTGATGTAACGGAAGAGGATAATCTTGGCTCAAAAGAGATAACTCAGGGAAAGTAAATGTCTTTGATCGGAATTTTTATAACAAACATCAAGAATTGGTAATTTTGCTCTGGAAGGAGCATCTTAAACTAAATGAGGGATGCATAAACAATACGCCCAAGGCTGGAGCAGTATTCCACATTAGGACAGCCTCAGATTGCGGTTTATTTACCTCTCTCTCCTGCAGGGCCCATCTTTCCCATCCGGCCAGGCTCCCCCTTCTCTCCATTTTCTCCTGGCAGGCCTGCAAAATGAGAAAACAGGGTTATCAGGAACCTGACCCCTGTCCAAGCCACAGAAAAATATCTCACAACGGTCCCAATGTACACGGGAGCACGCTGTCAAAGCACAATAATTCAAGACATTTTTAATTTTTTTTATTGCTGTATTTTGTGTGTAGCTGCATAATTTTGTGTCAGTAGTCTGGAGCATAAATCTGACTCAATAGTATTTTCCAAATCGTAAAGGGGTTTGGGTTTTTCGCTTTTAAAACAGTTCAAAAGGCTCTCAGACCAAATTTCCTAAGCAGATATCCAGCTGGAAGTCTGTAATGAGCATTTCAGTGCTTTGTCTAAAGAATGACAGGACTCAATCTTAATCTTGGTATCCCTTGTCCAATGTTGATTTTGTGATTTATTCACATTGAGTAAATAGTGTGATGATTCACATTTATTTGTTAAGTACCTCCATGTGAACCTTTCCAAAATAAAGCAACCCCTGATTCACTTTTATTTGTTATGCTCCTCCATGTGCACTCTTCCAAAATAAAGGGTCCCCTGATGCTGTCTAGTAGCTCCAGTCATTCAGATATTTCAATTACTAGGCAAACTTCAGTGGGAAAACCTCAGACACCAGCTGAACATTTAGAGAGGTATTTGACTTCAAACACCCCACTGAAAAAGCTTTTAGCACTTCTCTCTTTTTTGTTTATTTCTTATTTCATTTCCTGCTTTAACTGTGTGGCAAGGGAAAGAACACTCATATTTGGGGCTGGATAAACATTTCCTGAGCTCGTTTAAGGCTGATTAATGTGAGTTCTCCCATGGGTTAACCACCTTAAACCCAAACTGCTCTCCTTGCTTCTTTCCAGATAAACCGTCAGTTGCGGTTCCAGGTTTTCAATGGTTATTACAAATAACCGCTACCATTACAAATGCTAAGGAATCACGTTCATTTATATTTTTGTTCTCTTGTCTGTTTGAATCTATGATGTATTGCACAAATGAGCCAGCATAGTTTATTTTATATGGTTTATTTCAAGTTGAAATATAGAACTCTCCATTCCATATTGGTTCTGCCAAACTCTTTAAATGTTTGCTGATTCATAAATGAAATTTACTGTAAAGAAATGACTGTTGTTTTCTGCATGTGCATGTTTAGGTACGTCACTAGAAATAACTTTAAAATTGAACGCAGGCATGCCGAACCTTAATTCTCTGTGGTTGTAAGTGAAAAACCAGGCGACTGTTCCTCTATTTCGTCTTCGGGCCCTTCCCGGCATTTAGTTTCCCCCCCCCTACACGTTTTCTCTGACGATATATGGGTGTGTTCAGGAGAGAGGGGGGAGTCTTTCGTTTGCCTGCTGCTTTAGACTGCAGTCGCAGAGCAGCCAACACTTTCACCCCTGAGGGCATGGCGACACCACGGCCCCTTGGCCGCAATTAACACGTCTGTCTGCCTCTGACGTGACTTCGCTCTTTGGAAGAAGTGGGTTTGGCACACTGTGACCTGACATCCACCTCACTGTGATGCCCAAGCTGTGGGCAAAGGCACATCAAATGACTGACTCTAGGTCAGGCCCAGGCTCTACACAGCAGTGCTGTTTCCTCAGATGACAAGCACAGAGGAGGCTAGTGTATATAGCTTCTTTTTTTTCCTCTTTCAACAGACCTCAGTCAGTACATTCAAGAGAAACATTTGAGAGAGGCCGTGAGCATTTTAGCACTGTCGCGAAGCATTTTTCATTTTTTTGTGGTGTTATGTAATAATTATTTTGGACAAATAAATGTTGTTAAAGAAAATTATATATCTCACACAATTAATGAAAATGATATGGTACAATTTCAAATAATAATGCTCAATTACTGGAATTAAGCCTGAGCTTGGGCTCTACATGACATTTATGTAAAATTAAGGTTTTTATTTTGAATGTTGTACCTACTGTTATTCCAAGTCCATGGCCACTTCTAATCCAGTGTAAATATATTAGATGCATTAGGCTAGTCTGCGAGACTTTCAAATCAAAAGATTTTTTCATTTTGCTGCATACTTTGGGCAGCTTGTAGACAGAGCTGGCTTGAACCAGCTTCCCTTTAATCTCTCAATGATTTACTTGGTTTAATAACCAAACCAACAAAGTAACAGGGACCTCTGTGTCCAGGGGGCCCGGTTTTCCCCAGTCTTCCCACGTCGCCTTCATCTCCCACTTCACCTTGGTCGCCTGTCAGGAAAAGAGGTGGAAAGTCTGCAACTGGAGCCACAAGCTTATAAAGCAGATATAAACAGATAAAGCTGTTTAATATAGACAGTTATTCTATTTGTAGAATGCTGTGTTCATAGGCATTAGCAAATGCATGAGCAAAGGGGAAAGCCATTTCAGTTGATCCCTTCTATCAGTTTGGTTATTACCTTTGTGTTCCCACAAGAAGCCTGAACACAAGCTCTGCTACCATGCAGCTAAAGAAAAAGTAAAGGCCCCAAAACTGGCATGGGTGGTGACGTTTCCAAGTAATGGAATAATAGCCTCACCGCATAAACCTTGAGTTAGTGTTTCAAACGATTGCTTTTGCTGAGACTGCTAAGCTATAAATGACAGAATGGCACTCTAACACAGGCAGACTATTGAGATGTGCCAGCAGGGTAGCTGTTATACGAGCAGCTACAGTAGCACTAAGAAGCGAGATTCTATCTACCGTGTACACAGCAGACCGAGAGTGGAGTAACGGAGCAGGCCACAAGTTATCAACCCCCTTAAATTCAACACCAACTCTTTTAATAAAGAAAGCCTAAACAGCCTTACAACAATGGCTGTGGTATTTTATGCTGTAGATAAAATGTCCCAGCTTGGCAACTAGCTTCACAGCATTTTTAAGTAATTTTAATGACTTTTTAGGGGCATTGTCATCATTAACCATAAGTGCTTTGCTACATGTAATGGCCCTTATTTAAAGGTCCATTGCCCATTGGTAGTCCTAGCTACTAGCTGTTTTACAGGCTTTAAGTACTCCTTGGTATCTCAGAATGAGTACTCAAATATTCGTTCAGTAATATTTCTTAGAATTAATCTTATGTATATATGCATGTTCTTTTATATAGTTTGCATTGCAATCAAAATATTCCAGTTTTTGACATATCTATACATCCCTTTTTACAATAGATGTACTAAAGATGCTGAGATACAGATGTGTGCTCTAACTCAAACTGGCCAAAATAATTCTGTAAGAAATCATGTCATACCCATGTAAAGTTACCTAAAGACTAAACATCCCCCACATGCTTTTGCAACCACTCCTTTTTCTTTGAGCAACTGAAGCAAGATTTATGAAATTTATGTTCGCCTGTCGAAGTTATTTTACTTGGGACGGAATCTGAACATGGAACGCTTAAGTTAGCAGTAGAATATGAACTTGGCTATCTATTTAATAAACCAACTAAACTGACTACGGAAACATCATAACAAACGACTACTTGAGTGTGCCAGCCCCAATATTTTAGGTAGTTAAACAGGCACGAGTAGAATGTGCTTTCAGTCATGTTCTCGTCACAACAACGTTGTTTATTCCAGATTTCCAGACTGTTTTTATACCATAAAAGTAACTTTTTTCATCATAAGCGCTTTTTGATCACTGAGTTGTGTGTGTAAGTCACAGAATTCAGACCTATTTTACTATAATCACTCTTGATGGCAACAAAATGCTTGTTTAACAATGTTAAGTCCCTTCAGTGAAAAACATATTAACCATTTCTTCTAAACTTTTTCGATTTATCAGTTATTTTGTTTTCTGTTTGATCTTGTACAACTTTTTACATTAACACTTACATTTACATTTAATGATCTCTTTATTTTGAACAGATGACAGTTTATTTTAAAAACAGTGCCATACTATGCTTACTGCTTACATGATATGCAAAATATATATATACAAAAAATATCACATATACAGTTTTTCGTGGGCAAGGTATCACATTACAGTTGCTAGGCTATGAAGGACCAGTTGGGTGCAGTAATTTGCTACAGCACCACCCAGAGGCAGACCAGTGCTGCATCTCTAGTTAGTTAAGAAGACCAAAGACAGAAGCTCAATGATTGCAACTCTTGATGGCTGTAGCATAACACTATTTTAAAGTAAATAACATACAGTGAGATCTACCCAGGCTCAATCACAGTGTCCTGACATTACGGTTTGTTTTCATGCAGTGATACAAGTAATCACCTCAAATAAGAAAGTGGAAGTCCATACCCCTCTATGTAAATTCCTAACAGTCAATTTTTCTGCACAGTTTCATCAAAAATGTACCATAGATGTATGTTCCTATTTTATTGTGCTGATATTAGCTATTTTCACAAATCATATGTATTTTGAAAAAATAATATTATGTATTTAGATTGAAAAGATCTGGTTCAAGAAGCACATTTAATTTTGCCCATTGAATTAATTGTGTTTTGCATTATTTTACTAGACACTTTAGTGACTGTTAAAACCCACGCCTTGGTCTGTTGCAGTTAAACCCGCCTATGGGACAAAGCATAACATTAACACTCACTCGGCTTTTAACTGAATAATTAATAAACACTAGGTGCTGGAAACACAGTTTGTGTTTTCATTTCTTGCAGAGATGTGTGCTGTCTCTTGTGTGCCACCAAAGGTTTTTAGCGATACCATAGAGGAACCATTTTAGTTCTCTAAAAATCATGTTTCTAAATGATATGTGTGAGTGTGAAGAAACAATTAAAGGTATAAAAAACTTTCATAAACTGTAAAGATTCTTCACTAGTTTTAGGGTTCTACCTGGAACTTTTACAATATATTTGTTTTACATTAAGGTTCTTCACACCCAAACTTCTTGAAAATCCCTTGAAAGGTTCTGTGGGGAACCAAAAAGGGTTCTTTAGTGGCTTTACGAGTGTAGGTTGTATTGATAATATAAATGTCCCATAAATAATTTTAACATTGTTTGGCAAAAAACAAAATACACTGTGCCCCTCCCCCCTTGTAGTTGTCTCAAACTAATGTGAAAATTGCGTACGAGACTCTTTCAAGACAACTTACATAGTTTTTTGTTTGTTTTAAACTATTTCAGTTTAAAACTAGGGTCAGTTCAATTAGTGCCAAACAGGTTACCCACTGGGTTTTTTTAGAAGAGCTTAGTTTGCTTAGTTTGACACCAAAATGTGCTACTGTTTGCCTCACCTTTTCATTTGGAACTTTTTTCTTACAGAGACACAATCTGCATGAAGTATTACACCAGATGTTTCAAACTTCAAATCTTCCTAACACATCTTCATAATCTTCATAAGACAGTGTTTGCGGTCTCTAGCATACTTCTGAGACAGATCTCAAAACTTACGTATTTCCTTTAACTATAAAACTTAATAAAAAAAACATAAAACAACAAATGAATACCTTTTGATCCAGGTAGGATAGTGTTGGAACAGACCTCTATGGCAAAAACTGATGATATGTTGTAGAGAGCCAGAAGCAGTAGTATACTTTTCCTGAAATTTCTTCCACCCATGTCTTTAATTGAAGACTGCAACACTGTGGTCAAGTGGACAGAGTGAAACCTCTTCTCTGCATGTGTTTACCAAACCTTATCACATCCCTATCCAGCTGTCAAACAACACTGTCCAGAACCCACACATTCCATTTACTCTTTATAAGCAGAATTATTTTTTGGGAGAAGATGAGTTGTATCCATCCATATGACTTTACACTGATTAGAACAATTCTGTACAACAAATAACATCAAAAGAAATTAGCCACAGCCATTGCTGAATAAATTAGCAAGTTGTGCACTGTATTGAACATGTTCTCTTTTAAGTAGGAAGCTTGTAGACATTTTTAATTTTTTGTTGAAAGTTTACACGGCTATATTGTCACTGACAAGTTTGCAATTTGGGTACAAATCCACAGCTGGAGAATTTCAGTAAAGGTCATCACAAACCATTGATGCATATTTTCTCCAGTTTTTTGCCTATTATGCAAACCACAGTGACCAGCTTTGCGTGCAGTATACCATCAGTACACAATGACACTTGTGTACTGCATTGATCATTCTCAGAAGGCACAAAAAAGCATTGTAACGTAAAGGGGGCTGCCAGTTTGATTCCACATATTAAAAATATCTCGATCATACCAAGGATACGTGAGTAGACCAACACATCATGCACATCACAAATTCAAGCAGCATTATAATTTGTTGGCTAAATTACTAGAGCAAGAACTTCACTAGCAAGTTATTTTTCTTGCTCACTCCATCTGGCAGTATATCTGACATTCATTGTCAGTAGAAGAAGGGGAAATCAAATAAAATAAAGGAACTGCTCTATCAAAGAAACTTGATAAAACCAAAGCGCAGTTTTACTGAAATTTTAGAGCTCACCTTTCATGAGTGGGCACTGTAGGACTCCCTGCAATGTGGATTTTAAATGTTTAATTTCTCTTGGGTGGCTTATTATGATAAAATGGGTAGATATTTGTGTGAAATATTGTAACATATTATAAAGTTCACATTCTTCAGTGGACAACACAGAATTTTACGGTACTTTAGCAAAAGCGGTGATTTGTGGGGCAATGCATAGCCACTTGGTTTTGTACTTGTGTACAAGTGGAAGCTAGTGTGAGCTTAGCAAGACGACTAAAATAGCTTTACACACCACCAGAGACGATCAACTCTTTGAAGCTCCACTGACACAAGTTTAAAGAATAAAGGCTCAAATCTGAGCAGGTAAGCCTACACTTTTGTGCGTAGTGTTGTTATCTAAGCTGCTGTTCATTATACTCCATTATTATTACAGCACCAGAGTCTAATGTCATCTTAGCTGAAACAGCTTCACACACCATCAGCAATTCTGGTTCACTCAAGCAGCTGTGGGTCAAGTTTATAGCATAAAGACTCAAAACTGAGCAGGTGAAGTCAATCGACTGGGTGGTTTTGGAGAGAATGTCTAGTTCAGTGAATGGTTAATGTTAGCTGCTTAACTATTTTGTTTTTTTGTAGATGTGTTGACTGAGGAGCAGTTTCTCTGTTTAGTTTTTTTCAGAAAGAGGATGCCACAGCTCTCCCTCTTTTTTCTGTTGACTGACGCTTCCGAGATTTGCCAATTCATGGGGGTTCACCTCGGCGCGAAGTGAAATGTAACGCTAAAAGCTACAAATAAATGCTGCTGGGAGCAAATTCGTTTCCACCTCTTTGTTTCTACACTCATTGTCCATTTTATCAGTTCTGCTTTATATAGGTGTAAGGTGTGAAATACAGGGGGTACTGGGGAGTCCAGGACCCCATAACTAGAGACCCCCTGAATGTCTCAAAATCAAAATTCGAGATTTGAATGAGCCAAAAACAAGGCAGCCAGTAAGAACAGAGCATAAAGTATATATTTGTTTTAAAGGCACAGTAAAAAAAACAGCCTGATTAATTTTAAAGGGTGAAGAGAGGTTGGAAAATTATCATGTAAAAATGAAATGAAAATGACTGTTTGTGGTGCATGAACCCAAACAAACATCATAACTGGACCTTAGGGGGAAAAATACAAGAAAATTGTACAACCCCATTTCCAAAAACATTGGGATGCTGTGCAAAATGTAAATAAAAACAAAATGCAATGATGTGCAAATCATTTAAACCCTATATTTCATTGAAATTAGTACAAAGACAACAAATCAAATATTGAAACTGAATTTTTTTTTGTTTTTTGTAAAATATATGCCCATTTTGAATTTGATGCCAACGACGCGTTCCAAAAAAGTTGAGACGGGGGTATGTTTACCACTGTGTTTCATCACCTCTTCTTTTAACAACACTCTGTAAGCGTTTGGGAAATGAGGAGACCAACTGCTGTAATTTTGAAAGTGATATGTTTTCCCATTCTTGTTTGATGTAGGATTTCAGCTGCTCAACAGTTCAGGATCTCTTTTGTTGTATTTTTCATTTCATAATGCGCAAAATGTTTTCAGTGATAGGTCTGGGCTGCAGGCAGGCCAGTTTACACCCAGACTCTTTTAATACAGAGCAATGCTGTTGTAATACATGCAGAATGTGGTTTTACATTGTCTTGCTGAAATAATCAAGGCCTTTTCTGAAAAAGACGTCATCTGAATGGCAAAACCTGTATATATCGTTCAGCATTAATGGAGCCTCCACAGATGTGCACGTCAACCATGCCATGCGCATTAATGCCCCCCCATACCATCATGAATACTGGCTTTTGAACTGTGCACTGATTGCAAGCTAAGTGGTCTTTAGCCTGGAGGACACAGTGTCCATGATTTCCAAAAAGAATTTCAAATGTTGATTCGTTGGACCACAGGATGCTTTTCCACTTCCGCTCGGTCCATTTTAAATGTGCTTCGGCCCAGAGAAGGTGACAGCATTCATGGATCCTGTTTATATGTGATTTGTACTTTGCGTTTTAGAGTTTGAACTTGCACTTGTGGATGCAGCGATGAACTGTGTTCACAGACAGTGGTTTTATGAAGTGTTTCTGAGCCCATGCAGTGATTTCCTCTACAGAATCATGTCTGTTTTTTAATGCAGTGCCATCTAAGGGCCCAAAGATCACGGCCAGCAAATACTGTTTTTTGGCCTCGTCCCTTGCATACAGAGATGTCTCCAGATTCTCTGAATCTTCTCATGATATTATGTACTGTGGACAATGAAATCTCCAAGTTCTTTGCTATTTTACGTTGAGAAACGTTATTCTTGACCATCATCTCTTAAAAACAAATCAGAATTTCATGGTATCACACATCCTTCTGACCCTGCTCTCACTAAGGATCCCAGAATCCTTTGGGGATCATGTGACTGGCACACCTCACTCCTCCAAGGACTCAGTCTCCCAGGACTACCTGGGAAATCACCTGACAGTCTCACCACCAGTGCCAAGCAATCAACGTTCTTCCGCGCCCGAGTATTGATGTGTAGCACCTGTGTCTGATTATTGTTACCTGTGTAGTTAGTATATAAGCCTGGGCTTTTAGCTTAGTTCTTCGCATCTTTCAAGATAGCTACTGAGTGTTATTTCTTGTTTTGTTCTATCTGTGTACCGTACATGTTTTCAGTATTTTTAAACTCTGTCTTTTTGTCTTTGCCCTTTTGGATTATTTCGGATATTGCTTGGATTATCTCTGTTTATGTTTTTTTCTGGTTTTGACCTTGGCCTGTTTTTCGACTGTGCCTTTCTTGGACCCCAGTGAAGTCTTTTTTAACCGCATGTGTCTGATCGGTCGGGTTGCGTTAGTTATGTTGAGTTATTTTAAGAGTTAGTGTTTTTTTCAGTTCAGAAATGGACTTCGAAATAAGAAGAACACAAATGTTTAGATCAATGAATAAGCTCCCCACACATTTTTTAATATTTGGTTAATAGTTGCCTTAATAACAGCATCAATTCTCTGTGGTAAGGACCACCAATCTCTTGAGGTCTCTTACACCGGTCTCTTTCTGTCCATTTTAAGCCATTTTTCCCACAGGCTTTGCGCTTAATGTCCCAGCAGACCATAACATTCCCACATTTAATGATGATAACTGTTGGATGTCTGTACATGACTGGTTCAAGAAACGTCATGAAATGTCAAGAAACTGCTATAATTTTTACCTGACAGGATTGATGCTGTTATTAATGCAAGGGGTCATGTGACCAAATATTAGAAAATAAAAGATGCATGCAAACTAAATTTTTCTGATGAGCTTTTTATTGAACTGTTGAATTTGTTCTGGTAAAAAGTTATATATAATTGCATAGTTGAATAAGAAGAGTTTGGTACATGGAACTGACATACTGTGAGAGTACACTGCTGTCTCCTCCTTCAAATGCATATCCTCATTTGCAAAAGAGGCTGGTAAAATAGACTTGTTTCAAAATCCTAAACTGTTACATAATAATATTGATTCATTAATATTTAAGCCCCCAAAATTTAGATACGCCAGCCTACGTTCTAGCCCAGCAGGTATTGTGAATAATGAAACAGTGACAGTGGAGCAACAGCAATGAAAATGGCAGACTATGTGCAGAAATGTACTGTTCCAGACAGTGAAGGGGATGTCAGCGTTTTTCATACCCTTCCTAAAGAACCGAACTGTCAACGGTTATGGCTGCTGTTCATTTTTAAACAAGGTTGAAGTTTGTATCCTAATTGCCAGCTTCTTAAACGAATGTTCAATTTCACCTTAGGTGCTACAGCTTGTACAGGTGCCAGAATGTAACTCCAGAACCATTTAAGGTGGAACAGAAAATTTGTTAAATAAGCTGGCAAATAGAACGCCAACTTCAGCTCCCACATCTTTAGCAGGATCTCAGACAACTTTAATTCAAAGTTGTTGGTTTGCTCTGCACATTCCACTCTGGAAGGTTTCTCGAACCTTGGACAATATTAAGTTTCAACTTTGTGTCACAATCCCAACCGCAACCTGTGAGTACCTAGCCAAGCTGTGTGATTTCATCCAGTTTTTGACAGTTGAAAGCAGATCATCTTAAATTGAAAGTTTCATAGTGAGCTAACAACTTTATTTTGTGTTGTCAAGATCGAAAAAAAGTAGCAAGTGTAGGTAACGTTAGCTACTAGCAAGCTCCAAGTAACCACATTGTTAACTAAATAGTATAACAACCTATTTAGACAGAAATTCATTTTATTTTCTTGCCTGTGTCTAGATCAACATGTTGCTTCTGTGTGAGCCATTGTGGTACCTCACTGTAAACCAGTAAATCTGAGCAGAGCTCAACAAATTATTCATGCACCCACCAAAAAAGGGAAAACAGCTTGTTTCAATCTAGAGCCAAATCAAAGGGTTGTAAATGGGCATGTAAAACTGCATCTGGACATTTTTTATCACATACCTTCTATGTAGACATCAAAGAACAATTTAAGGTACTGAATAAATGCATTCTGTGGCACCTTTAATATTCTCCCTCTTGTCCCTGAATATTTATCGTAATGTCCATGCAGTTCATCTTGTCTTTTGATAGTATATTCCTTACAGTCTCTTGACTCATTGGCTTTCCATCTCTCTTGAAACTGGTTCTGGTTCTGTCAGTTTTGTGCTTTTTTGGCTGTGGTCAATTGGTTTAATTGTGGTTTTCAATTAAATGCAGGTTAAACAATTTACTAATCACTGGTATCTGTTTTTAATAGCATTTCACATACTGTCTCAGCTTTTTTGGAAATGGGTTTGTAGTTGAATTATCCATTAATACTAAAGATCCTACTTATTGTCGCTGTCCAAAAATCCACAATGCCAACTTTATGGAAGAAGGAAAAACATTCTGTAACTTAATGTGTGTTAATCTAAAAAGATCTTATTCCAAGGAAATTTGGAGCATTTCTGTTGGTCCATTCATCATGGCATTTTCACACAACGCCAAGAGCAGTCCCTGTGCTCAAAAGATGGAGTAAAATGAAAATATTTGATACTTGGTTTCTTTTGGACAGCGACGATATGCATATTTTGTGTCTGATTTTGCATAACCTGCTATTCAGTCCATTGCTCTTCTTGCGGCCTGTTATAATGAATCACAAGTGGAATTGCTAGCTGTGCTTTGTGTGAAACTGACCCTTGTGGTTTGCTGTCTTGGCCCCAATCGACAGTCTCTAGTGACCCTTTGGAAAACCTCTTATGTAATTACGTCCGTTTCACTTCATGTGATGAAAAATTCAAAAGTTAAAGTTGTTTTTGAGAGTCATTGTTAGAAAAATCCTCTGCTGTGCATGGTTTGGCCTAGCACAGTTTCTTCATAAATTGTATCTTACTGTTCAATCCTTTCACTGCTCATCGATGGAAAATGTGGTTAGGTCTCGGCAACTGATCTCGGGATCACCCTACATAAACACTCTATAAAGGCTCTTGTTGTTTAGTAGGCCATCGTTATTGTCGTCTCATTGTCATTCTCGTTTTGTTGTCAAGCAGGCCATTGACATTCCAACCATCCCCTGGTTCCCTGGAGTTTCATTCTGACAGACTTAGTGAGTGGCACCCTTCGGGCTTGTGGCTGGCCCTGCATACAGTATGAGTCTGACTCTGTGCAGAACTATTATTGTTGGGACTAATTGTTTACATGTGGTTTAATGGTCGTCCTTTCATTTCACTGGTGAGCTCCAGTGTGATTCACACCGCAAGAGCGAAGACATTTATAGGCCTGGAAGTAATGTCATGCCACAAATTGCTTGCAGGACACGGAGCGGCTTTACGATGCATCTGAAAACGTCTGAGAATGGTGTGTGAGAGAGAACCCCTTGAAGGTGGCCTGCAGGGCTAATCAGGGCTGTGCTCCCCTTACTTTATGATTTCACTGTCTGTGAAATGTTCTCATGTTGCCCTCTCACACTGTGTTTATTGTGACTGTGGAGGTCATTGAGACGAGACAGTTTGATTGTTATTGTGGGAAAGTACAAGCCATAAGAGTAATTTTTGTCTATTTTTGTTCTTTTGCTCTACGAGAATACTGTATCACATAGTAAACAAACACCCTCCCCATATATTTGTTTATGCTGCAGTGCAAAAAAGCCATAGGGCATTTTGAAGTAAAGTCACATCCAGAATTTCAGATTGCCTCCAGTCATTCTCTTTTCACTTTGCATACAGTAATTCCCAAATTACCTCTTATCAGTTACATTATCAGTTCCTCAATAAAAAAAAAAAAATAAAAAAAGTCATGGCACAATTTCTCAGCACTTGATTCTTGCCTTAGTAACCAGCTGTTTGGTTCATTACTTGGTAAAACTGGTGTAGTTTTGCTTTCACACGTTAAACATTATACACATATAAACATTATATTCAGCAAAAAGGTACTAAACTGTCACTGGGGCAGTATCCCTCTTGTCACTGGTGTGGTATCCTCAAGAGTATGTTCTCAGTACTTTTAATTAGGATATATAATTGTACCATAATCCTTTGCAGTTATTTTTTTAAGCTGTACTCCTCGCACCCTCTCCTGTCTGCAGACTTTTTATTTTATAGTTTTGGTTTAAAGTAGTAGATTATGAAAAAGTATGAATATGTATCTTTCTCCTGGGAACAAATTATTTAAGGTAAACAGGACCTTAGAACCACTCTTGTAGATTTTAGACAGCAGGGATTCATTTATTTATTTATTTATTATTCAGTTCTGTTCAGAGGAAGATGGGTCTCTTTTTGAGTCCTGTTCCTTCTTCATGCTATCTGAGAACAGTTTCCACCACCTCTGTTGTCCTTATTACTTATTAAGTGTCTTGTCCTGGATCTGAAGCAGCTCTTCTTTTATCTTTTGCAAAAAGAGATAAAAATATGATTTTTTAAGAACTGCAAAATTGCATTGGAGGATGTTTTGCAAAAGAACATAGAATCACTGCAGTATAAGCCTGATCGTATTACTTTTTGTTTGTGACTTGCCTGGACTGAAAAGCTAATTTGTTAAGGCTTAAAGTTTCCTTTTCCAATTCCTTTAATGTAGTTCTATCCGTTTAGTCCCCTCTGGTAATGGGCAATGACTTGGCGTGATGTGCCATCGCACGTGGCTCGACAGCATCACTGAAGTATGCTGGATTAGTGCAAGTGCTATCTATCATCTCCGCATTCCAGTGTTTGCGCATCTGTCTTGAGTCAGCAGACGGGGAACAGGGTGGAGACCCTGTTACTGCACAGAGGAGTGAGAGCTGTTCTCCTAAAGTTTAATTCCCACATTTCAAACAGGCCCTAATAGTCTGACTCTCAGCAGTACAGCAGTATGATAAACACGGCAGTTCATATTAAAATGCAAAAATATCTCATAAGTCAGATTTAACGTATATCAGATATTACAAAATTGTGGTCATATACTGCAAATCTGATTAACTATGCTGTTGTAGGCAAATGTTTAGCAGCCTATGTGGCCTCTAACCAGGCATCAGCTTTAGGAAAAGTACTACGATGTAAACGTAGCCTCTGCATGATACACATCTTAATTAATTCTGCAAATGGTAATGCACAGTTAGCATTTATTTGCATTTTTTGAGATGTTCAGCCACACATATAACAAAACATGGAATGTGATGTGTAAGTTCAAGCACCCTGTCAGTAATGCAGAAATCACAGCTTACTGCAGCATGCACAAAAACAATGTTGAGTTTAAATTTGAATCACGCAGACAGTGGATAAACATACAGTTCTACTGAGCAGTGCCTAAAAACCATTGTGTCTGGTAGGACAAATAAAGAAACATTACCGCATGGTCTTACATGAAATTCTTTAAACCCTTCACTGAGACTGAGACTTTTTATACCACCTTTTCATCACAGTTTAAAGGATAACGTGACAGAGTATAGGAGAATTTTGAATATAATTATGCATTTAGTCAAGGATTAGAACCTGTACCTGTGTGCTCAGTGATGTCTTCTGACCCCTGAACCTCATGCCAAAGCTTTCTGAATTTGGCACAGATACATTGGCAAGAGCTTTCAGCCTGTAAAGAAATGTCACTAAATCTTAGTTGCAGTTTGTCATCGACCACTTGGTTTATTGACAGATCGCCATAGATGTGTTAAGAGATGTTAATTTGGCTCATCACCTGGTGATATTTTAAAGCTGTTAGTAAATTATGTGTTGGGAAACATGCTTGAATGAAGGCTAAAGCCTTTTTCAACATGCCGTCACTCCGTCTCCTGCGAAGCTGCCTTAATCCGGACAGACTATCGATATAATGTTAAATGACATCACTTAAACATTAGACATTTCAGCAGTCTCACAGTCGTTAAACAGTGGTTTTTAGGAGGCTCTGGAATGGACTACAGAGACTTAGGTTTTGGGATAGAATGCCATTATGCAGGCTGATCCCTGCGATTTTCTTCACCGTTGTTGAAACATGGGATTTGCAGACATAAGTCAATGTGAGTCAGAGGATTTTAAACTTTACACACATCTTTAAAGTTGCGTTTAGAGTTTTGGTGGAGTCCACCTCTTGATTGGTGTTCCACCCAACTTTTTGATTGTTCAACAGATTAAATTTCAAGATAATTCAAAGATTTCTGGGGTATTTGTGAACTCCTCCACAGGTCTTACTTGAAGTCACTAATTACTATGACACTGCCCCACTGAGTCTTATAGTCACTTCATACAGGCGTTTACTGTCAGAGAACTTGTAAAAAAAGCAAAAAAATCTTATTATATTTTAATTTTTTTTTAGAGTTCAGTCATTGTGGCCAAATGAATTAAAAGAAAATTCCCCACCTACTACAGTGCATTGTGAAACTCCAGTTCCCGCTTGCTTTGCTTCTTTGGCAGTGCAAAGCTGTTTATGGGCTGTACCCATGGATCAACTTTGCTACATTCCATCTTACATGGCAGCTCATCAATGTCCATGGCCTGAACTGGAGGGGAGCTTTAGTGGGGAAACTATAAACAAAAAAACAAATAAAACCACATGTACAAGTCAAGATCCTCTGAATATCTGAGAAGAAAAACAGTATGATGATTTGCTTACAGTTTGTGCTCAGTGTCAGCTGTTTAATATCCACTCTTTCCTTGGATTTATGAATCATGAATTCTAATCTTATAATTACATGCACAATTGAATATTTTTTGACATTTATTTTGTTGCATTGAGTATTCTTGGTTCTGCCTCTTGAGGCTAGAGAGTTTGCTTTCACTTGTTTTCAAGATACTGGACCTGAGAAGCAGTATAAATCTTGGGTAAAACTTAATTTGTGGTATTTGATTTATGAATCAACTAAAGACATTTGGAGCTGCTTTGACGGACTCTGGCCGAACTTGGAGCGAGTCGTGTTGATTTAGGCAGGTTGGGCCAGCATAAGTGAGAAGTAAACTGTGTGAAACCATACCTTGATGTGTGGTTTCAGGGTCTCTTTGAAATATGGGACTAGCCTGTGACTTAGAAAGGCTCAGAACTGACCTGGGTTCCTTTAAGCATCGCAGGATTTCATTGCACATGTTTTTCTTTATTTAACTGGGTAGGGAATCTTAAAGTAATGAAATAAATCCACCCACACCAGTCCATATGGCTACAAAACATGCTGAATGAGGGCAGTACCACATGCATAAATGACAGAGTGCATGGAGCATTACAATAAATGATTAGTTGTGTGCTGTCTTAGTCTGTAGTACTATATGTTATACACATTTGTATGATCAGAGGCATGCAATCTTGCTGTCAGCTATAAATCTTTTCTTTGTTGTACATTTGTCTGAGGGTGGAGCTGTGATTCAAATCACCACTTGTAGAGTTCATAGCAAAACACAAGGCAAAATTTCATTCAGACAGTTATTAGCTTAGAGGTCTTTCATGGATCTTGTTTCATAATTCTTAAACTGAGACATACATGGTGTCACTTTCTATTACTCTATATGGGTGTTCTGTGTGTCTGTAGCATTATAGATTAAATATTACAGTTTCAATAGCCATTACTTTGTTTCTGGCTAAAAATCAGCATCATCTCTTCTGTTTGGCCAACTGCTTTTAATTATTACTTTGGCAATGCTGTGTAACAATAATGCTTTACCCTAAACCTTTAACACAGTAAAATTGTTCAAAACGTATTGTAAATGTATTGTAACAGTCACACAGCTGAACACAGTGGACACTGATTCCGCTGGCACCAGTATCCTGTGTTTGTTGTGGAAACTCAGAGAATTAATCCCTGTAGCATTAATGCTTGTATATGTAGGATTTTAGTGAACAAATAGGGGAGAAACTTTAATTGGGTCTAATTAACACATCAAATGAAAGGAAAATCCTAGGCTTGAAATGTGGCCAAGATTCAGTCTTATCCATATTGCACTATTTAGAGTAAGAAGAAAACAAAGCCTGTACACAGTTTGTTACAGTTTTAATAGATATATTTCAATAGAATTTATTACATCTCGATAGTCTGACTTTGTACAAACCCTTGTACATATTTTTTAGATTTGTATGAACAAATAGAGACTAAGGCCAAGTCTGCTCACTCTTCTTTAAAGGCCTTAAATCTCTAAACAGTGTTCCTTTAATGCCTGCCAGTGAAGGATTCATTATGTCACTTGGTTTGATTGCCAAATGGCTGTGTGTTTTTAAAAGGTTTCATTGCACAACAAAACGGCTACATTCATTGTTGGCTTGTTTAGATTCAGGTTTGGGGTTATAAAGACCCTAGCCATGGATGTGACACAGCCTTTTCTGAAGCATTCATGCATGGACATGAGCTTAGGCCCAGACTCAAAACCAGAGAAAAGGCTATAGTCATCAGCTTTTGTCAAATAGGTAAAGGTAAATAAGGACATATTAGTTTTGTCCCCGTCTCGCTTGTGAGATGAAAAGAACAGACGTGGGTCTGGCTCCGTGCTGCTGTCTCTTGGAAAACAGTGGTTGCCATGCAGACTACTGCCTTGCTCCTTACTGATTTCCTGTGTCCGTACCAGGAAAAGACCTCCCTTTTCCACTGAAACTGTGCCTCACTTCCAGATGCACTGGCTTTCCCCTGGGTTTTAAACTGTCCCTCCAAAACAGAGTAAGAAAAGTTTGCCCAGTATTCAAAATAACAGCATTCTTTATGAGGCCTGTGATATTTTCATGCCATATTTGTCATATTCCTTTTGAGATTATGATTCTGGCCCTTAAAACATGTTTTGGAGGGCTTGGTTGAGCTGACTCACATTTGTGGCGACGTGATATATAGCTCAAAAATGTCCCGTGTATGAAGAAACAATATGGCCCATGATCAGAAATAGCAAGTGGTAGTGGAGTGGGAGTCACCAAACAGAACATTTGCTTGTATTTGTGTCCTATTTGGTTGCTGATACATATCAACTGTCAGAGCTTCAGTAGATTTGTACAGGGCACTTTTGTGCCATGTTTATCCCATGCTGAATGTTCTCAAACCACAAAGTTGCCATACGCTCAGTGAAATTAATAGTAATACAAGAGATAATAGGCGCTTGTTTAAGAGGGTATATATGCAGACCAGGAGTGTTACTTGTATGATAACATCGGAGTGAGAGGGTTTTGCATTGTAGAGATAAAAGGTGGGCTAACGTTAATACTAACATTAGGTTGCAGTGCACAAAGAATCTATTCATGCAGTGTAGCAGAGGTGTGGAAAATCCCAGGTCATAGCCAGCTCTGCAGTTTGGCCTTGAATGTCAAAACAGTCTTGACTGTTGTATGTGCTTGGACATCTCTTGCTCTCTCTCTTTCTCTCTTGTGTAACAAAATATGCGCAATCTTGTGTCATTTATTTATTATTTGAAAGTATTTATTAAATAGTACATTATTTAAAGGATAACAAATATATTAATGTTATAATGAACCTGAATTTGATTAGACTTTGAATATCTGATATTCCTTTCAGTCAGTTTTCTTAAGTGCAATGTTAATTAGGTTTGAGAGCAAGTAGAATAATTCCACATGACTAGCACAGGTGGATGGAGTGATTTATAGACTGTGACAGCTTCAGAACTGAACCAGGTCCTAATTATCTGCCTGAGGGGAAACTGATGTAGTTGGTACAGTTGGTTTTTGTGTTTTGCAGAACGTTCTGGTAAATCTACTAAAGGGCAAGCCATAACAGCCAGATTCAATTAGTAGATTTGATCCAACAGATTTGATGCTGAGAGCTGTTCAGATGGAGTATCTGCCATCTTTTCTGTTTGCACCCTACATCACCTTCACTCTGGGGGTGCCTAGAAAAGCACAAGGTAAAGGCAGTGACTCATTCTTCTGTTTATCTTGCTTTCACTTAAACAGTTTGTAGAAAGCTCATGGTGTAAATGAACAGAGGACCAAGACCTTGATCTTTACACATATGTTTGGCAATGAAGCTGACTGGAAAATCTCAGTGCAGTTAATAAGCTTATGATGTCTATCTGTAGGTTTGGCAACAACAAACTGCATCCAACCAGCCTAAGTGGGACTGGGTGTGAGAATTAACTCGGGCATACTAATAATTTTTAAGCCTTTCTGTCAGCTGGATAATTCAGTGCCAATTGATTAGTCGAAATGGAGTCAGACTGTGTCTCTATGGGAGCTGTGTTGTGACTGGAGGAGAGTCAGTTTAACATTGCCTGATTACAGTTTGCTCCAGCCATTAATAATCCAACACGGGAGCCTTATGTTCATCATCACTCATTGCCATATATTTATGAGATCATTCCACATCAGTGACCACATGCTATGCAGCCCTCATTTAGAAGGCAACCAAGGTTTCCACACCTTTACCTTAGCTATTTATTTTTACTGTGTGGTGTCACATTCCCTTCAATTTCCCATAAATGCTGCTGTCCAAGACATCCCCCATTACAAACCAGTAGTATGATTTCACACACACTTCAGACGTTTAATTTGGCGACCGCTTTGTGAAACTGCAGAAAAAAGGAAATTGGAACAATGTGTAGCCACAGAACGACCATGGATTCAGCTGTAGTAGATGGACCCATTGGAAAAACAAAGGCTCGGCACTACTTGAAGCATCTCTTTCGCAATGGCCCATCTGTGAAGCTGCAGGCTGATGCAGGGTGTGGCTGTGGCCACTTTGACATGAGGCTTTTCTGGAAAGCCCATTCTTAATTTAGAGGGAATCCTCTGTTGTCCTGCGCTCTTTTTACAGCAAGCATAGAGGTTCAATTCTCAGGCAGTGGGGCCTAATCTGACCAGCTGCACACCACTCACCTGAGGTTTGCAAGGATAAGATCTTGACATTTGAGAAATGGGTCATCAGGACAGAAAGAGGGTGTACTAACTTTACCAAGTCTAAAGAAAGCTCTGAATCTTAAGTGCTCTCTCCACAGAAATATTAGTGATTAAAAGAACTGTGAAGAACTGTAGTATGACCTGATCCTTGAAGGCCTGTTTTTTCACTAACGATATTTAAAGTCTATATTAATCAGAAATCTCAACACATTTTACTTTCATGCTTTGCCATTTGTCCAAGTGAAACACAGTATTAGGAAGTGTCTCTGGGCTAGCTCAGCATTTCAGTTGATGAGGGGGTTGGTGGAACGGGAAGGAGACCCTTACAAAAAAGAGTATGCTTAAAGTTCATTTCATTAAGTAGACTTAAGTAACATTCCAGCATATTTCTGAAGTATACTTTATATAGTAAGTATGCTATTATGAGTGTACTAGTAATATACATGTAAGTGTACTATTTCAATAGTTCTTAGGACTAAATTGGCCCATTTTGTAGTTTACAAAAATTTACTTTTAAGTATACACTTTTAGTTGTAAGAGTAGTAAACTTTGAGTACACAACTAGTTTGCATCTAAATTTTATTTTGTACTGCAAATGTACTGTGAACTAGGGGTTACACAAGTTGACAGTTATGTGATGAAAGGCGAGTCGAGGTAGACTAATCGCTAATGATGTCATTAGTAAAACCACAGGAGAAGAGAATGCTTTGGAACAAGACTTAAAAATCCGACTTTAAAATTCTGTAATGAAGCCAGCCTCCACAGGTTAGTAGGGCATGACGTGTCCTTTCCACAATAAATAACACAATAAACACATACACATAACTTAAACTAACATGCACAGTCTCGGCAAGAACAAACTCTAAGTTGCACTCCCTCAGCAGCGCATACCCCCAGTCCTCACCCTGGGCCACGCCCCCACCGCCACAGCACCTCTGGTGTATTGAAGAACTCCCCACAGCACGCAGTTGCACGGTTCTGCCTGTAGTCCATGCCACGCTTGACCCACCACCCACGGTCGCCGCTGTACCTCCTCGGCCTGCATCTGTCTACCCTTCAGCACAGGCTCATGGCTCAGCCCAGGACATTGTCTTCTCTACTGCAGCGCTGACTCACCAATAGCTCTGCTTCTAGCTGCGGCACTCCTGTGCTGAAGTCTTCAGTGGTTTCACTGTCGCTTTCACTATCTCACATCTGACACCAGTGTGGTGTCAGCATAGAAGAAGAAGACACAGGGGTAGTCGTGCTTCAGCCTTTGCGTGTGACCATCTGCATTGCCACACCTCCAGAGTCTCACATGTCAGCACCAGCTGGTAGCAGAACGCTACAGTGCAATTGCAAGTACAGGCCACAACTATACACAACTATTTGCATAAGTATATGTATATATAAAGTATGTGTATAAGTAGAAGTATAGGCCAGATATCCTTGAAATTTTCTGCATACTTGTCAGTATAAGCCAAGATTTTTTTTTATTTTTAATTTTTGATGGAAGATAATGAGAAAAGAATTCAGTAATTTAGAGCGTATTATTTAACTTTAAATGCAATATTAAGCCACAAGTTAAAGATTTCTTGATGTTTTACCTTTATTTAGCAGCTGGACATGGTGGTATATCAACACGTGTTTACATCTTGACAGTATTTTTGATACAAGTTCTTTTAGTTGAAAAACTATTATAAACTAAACTATTATAAAATGTTAAGGCTAGGGACAGATTAAGAAATTGCAGATTTCTTACAACTTCATTTGATTTCATCAATAAAATCAGCATCACCTTTCTTTAAATTCTTTGATCAGTTTGGTAGATGAGCTCTTTAATTTCACTATGACAAGGACCTATAATTGAGAGAGCTGGCGTTGCTGTGCCTCGTGGACTACAATTTTGCGTTGATGGGAAGTGACCACGGCATAGGGGAATTCACTCTAACCCCAGGGAGCCTTTGAAACAAACTAGATTTGGAGAAGTTTTTGAGTTTCATTTATGCCCTGGTTAGTCACCACTAACCACACATTGTGCTCTGAAGTTGCCATCAAGGACCAGATGTTATGCCCAGTTTTTGAAGTATATCAGGTCTTAGAGGCTGAGGCAAAGTAATAACCAAAGGATGCAATTAATGTATGACCTCAAGAAAATGGAATCTGTTTAGATCTATTTGTGATGTCTTTTTACACAATACAATTTGATTCAACCTAGAATTTCACATTCAAAATGCCCAATATCAATTTAAGGTTCACAATGTGATAGTCACGTCGTGACTCACTTGTTACCTGCACTCATGGGCCAGCCTAGCGCACCCAAAGGCATGACTCAATAATAGGTGTGCCTCACGGAACCACAGAATTTCTTCTCAATCTACAGCACAAGCTACCCTGTGGCATGTGTGAATTTAAGGCCTGCTGTGGTTTTGGCACTCGTTCTTACTAGTCCACATTCAAACACACAGTGGTGGCGGTGTCACTAGGTTTCCTTTAGCAGGGCAGGCTTAAAATTATGACTTACCAATCCTGCTTCACTGCACTGGGGAAGGCTCTGCAAATGATGTTGACCTCTTGCCTTTTGGTTTCCCACAGCAGGTTGAAGCATCCTAAGCTGACCAGTGTTCCACTGAGTCTGATGAGGGTGGATTTTCCTTTGCAAATTGCTTTTAAGTAAAAATAACAAGTTTTACTGTTGATCTATGGAGCCACAGGCACAGATAGTGTTGAAGGGGGCAATTCACTGACTTTTCAAAATGTCTGTATAATTAAATTGTTAACATATCAACAAAGTCATTCTGAGCAATTTGATGTGAAATGCTTTGTTCTAGAGAAACTTACCAAGTCAGAATTGTTCATAGTGGCAATGATGGGAACCAGATGTCTGAAGAATTAAATACCTCTAAAAGCTACCTTGCAGGAAGTTATTACATGTAATGATTACGAATGCTGCCTAATGTGTCAGATGTTGTTTTGTACGATAGAAGGATTTGGCCTAAAATGTGTTTTTTTAAATCCATTCATGGTGAACATACATACAGGGTGTTGTAGGGCAAAAAACACATGCTGTTTTGGATAATCAGTAAAATAATTCTAATAATTTATAATAATTTGTACTGTAGACATGGAGACCCCTGTTTTCTACCACCACCATTGTAAAGAAAAGAGCCAGTACTGTAGCATGTAGCTTTACTTAGAACTTGGCATGGCAAACAGAATACAAGAGGGAAATATGGTGCTCTGCCTTAAGTTAGTTCACGGCTGCTTCCTGCTAGCTGCTAAGCCTACACTGTTTACTGTTAGGCTCCCTGAAGCTTGCTACAGAAGCCCATAGAGCCTAGCCTGCCATTTAAGTTAAGAGTCTATGCAAAAAACTGAGCATAAGGGGTTTCTAATGAACTTAATACGCTAAACTCAGCAATCATGACTTGCTAGAACAGGACATAATAAATCCTTCAAACTGAACAGAACACAGGGCCGCAATCCTCGCAGCGCAGATTTAGGACCCTGATTCTGTCCTCTGACTGAAACTTCCTACCCCTCAGGTGGACCCAGACACTGGTGACTGACCTGAGCTGGATGTTGGTCGCCTTCAAGGCATGTGCCTCTTTCAGTGTGTAGGAGCACACCTGGTCACAGCAGGGATATTGATGAGCCTGTGTTGTTGAGCCAGTGAGTTGTTTGTCAGTCATGCTGCACTCTATCCAGAGTTCGTGGTAGGGAGCCAACTGTCTACTGTGTTGTCCCCTCTCCCTGCAGTGCCAGCACACCAGTTACTCAGCCACCACTTGCTTGGGGGCCCTGTAGCATGTTATCTCATCCTCGCGCTCACTGTCACTGCAGTCTGCTCCCACCAGGCCCAGCTTCTTCAGGCAGATGCATTGGAGTTGTACGGGTGGCTTCGACTACCGTGTTCACAGAGTCACGTCAGGGCCCTATCTGGCGCTCCACCAGAAATGCGCAACGTGGCTCGGACTGACCTCTTATCACCAGTTTTTGGCCACTTACTGACACCACTGTAGTACGTGTGGCTTCTCCAAAAAGCTCAGGGACACATATGACCACAAAAAAGCTGTATATTTAATCTTTTCCTCTCTTGTTTTTTTAAAGTTGCTTTAGTAATCCATGCAATCTAAACTGCTGTAACAGCCCTTACATTTATTTATTTTTTTTGTCTAACAATAAACACAGCGAGAGACTGATAAAGTAGATGTGCATGGTACTCTTCTTCCAGTCATGAAATTTTATCTGATTCTGTTAATAGTGTTCTGAAATTGGGGTTCATGGTCCTTTAAGAAGCATGTGGGCACATGCTCCAATAGTCAGGTTTTTTTTTGCTATTTTGAAGACAGAGGGTTTGTTAGCTTGCCTGTTGGTTCTCTCTGCTACTCACTGTAATGCTAGCTTTACTTAC
Source organism: Colossoma macropomum (assembly GCF_904425465.1). Lineage (NCBI taxonomy): Eukaryota > Metazoa > Chordata > Actinopteri > Characiformes > Serrasalmidae > Colossoma > Colossoma macropomum. The sequence continues at coordinate 31,286,527 of NW_023494785.1, read as the reverse complement.
TCCACGGCCCTTTCCCTTCTTATACTTATTTTTTTATACAGAAAATAAATGACAATGTGCTGTGGAACTTCCGTTTGCTTCAGTGTGTCTCGCTGTGTGTCTCGCCAGTAAAACCACCAGACACTGGGGGGCTTGTCGTCCAGGATCAGTCCGGCTTCAACCGATGAGTTACATGCAGCTTGTCGAATGAAGCTACAAGAAGTTGGCGCTCTTAAAACAAATCAGCAGTACAAAGATGAATGTATGATGAATCAGTGAAAGAAAATTCACACAAAATTGTGGCTCCATTGGGGCAAAGTACTATCACTAAAATGGAATATTTGAGCTGCAAACACATCCAGGCTGTGACAATGCCATGCACCCCAGGAATTAACCTTTTTACTCCCGCACTGCACAAATGTAAATACTGAAAGCATGTGCATAGTTGCATTAGGTCTCCAGTTTTGCCTTACACTGAGTCGTTAGGTATTAAAAACCATTATGCAATCACCTGTCACCTGACAACCCAGTTGTCCACAATACCATGCTCATCCACCTCAAGCCTGTAATACTGTACAGCAGGCATATGAAGCTGGGGACCTTCTGGGCCAAAATGCTACAGTGATTAGTCTTTACCCTTATCTAACACTCTGAATACAGTTCATGAAGTCCTTGCTAATTAGCTGATGAGCTGAATCAGGTATGTTTAATGAGGCAGTGTGCTGAAGTGTTTTGGCCCACGAGGATTGGAACATGACATGCTGTACAGGTTGGTGTAAATGTAGTTCCCATAGTCATGCTTGGCCCACCTCATATAACAAACCACTCAGTTATGTACATGGTTATAGTTCTCCTGATAGCAGTGGTGATGAGCACAACAGTCAATGAGAAAGGTCCCTATTATTATGCCCAAGGCAGATTGAGTACTCTTCTTCATTCTGTACTTTGTAAGCTGTGCAAGAGCTAACCACTGGACAGACAATACAATTGCTGTTCACATCAAGTTTTGTCTGGTAGGGGCTGCTGGAATGATTAATTCACAAAAATCCAAGGTCCACACAATGGGGCTACAGATGGATAATCCAGGAAGTGGAGGCTGCTCATGGGCCAGCATCAGAGCATGCAGCTGCAGTGTCTATTGAACTGATTACATGCACTTAGACCTGACATTTGTGAGAAAGTGTCCATCGTATGCAGAACCACATTGGAATCAGGATGTGAATACATTGTGCCGGGAAACGCTCACTTCTGAGGGCCTGAGAAGGGGGAGAGGTGGTTTTAAGCCCTATCAAGGGGTTCAGTGAGAACCGGGTGCTAGTGGCAAGAGTCGTTGTGAGAACTGCAGTCAATTAACCATATCCCCATTAGAATGTACAACCCTGGAACTACAGCAAAGAAGCTGTTGCAGTAAAGAAGGGTGCAGTGACAGGGGTTCTCCAGACTGCAGAGATAGTACAAACCCACTCTACTGTAACCACTAAGCCCCAACTCACTGTTTTTTTCCATGTCTGCTATTCCAGACCACCTACAGAGTTTATATGCTGAAAATGCTTCCATGTTGAGTGCAGAGGAAAGAACCAGACTAGCCCAGCTCTTTAACGCCTATGGAGTCGTCTTTTCAATGGGACCTGATGACCTGGGCTACCCCCTAGATGGAATCGGGATCGTTCTATGGCAAAGGAAGAACAATGAAGAAATGAAGAATGTGTCCTGGTCCAGGGGAGCCATAGGCTGTCCCAAGAAGAGCAAATTATGGCACCTAAAGGCATAATCCATTAGCTGTTGTAGAATTTATTTCCCATTTCTGCCAGTACCTTCTGGGTAGTACCATCACTATATGAACAGACCACAGTAGTCTGTGCTGGCTCATGCATATGAAGGAACCCAAGAGGCAGTTGGCTAGATGGTTAGAGAAACCTGGCAAGTATAACTTCCAAGGCACCCAACACTGTAATGCTAATGTGCTCTCCAGCAACCCTGTCGAAAATCCTGTCTCTGCATGGTACCAGATCCATCCTTGGGCAATGATTGCTCCCATAGCCACGCAGTGCAGTGTTACTTAAGTTACAATGTAGAGGGAGATTCAAAAGCTTCTACAGCTGACGGAGGGAAGAGTGAACAGCAGATATGGAGGACAGACTGTTAATATGGTGGAATGAATTTGCCTCACTGGAACAGGTGAAATAACCCTATTCCAAGGTTGGACTGCAGAACAGCTGTGTGAGGCACAGAAAGCCAACCTGGACATTAACATCATGCCAATGTGAAGGTGACTGGAGGAAGGGAAGGAACATCCTATCTGGAAAGAAGTATCATCCTGCACTCCAGCCACTAGAGCATACTGGAGCCAGTGGAACAGGTTATACTTTGAAGAAGACATTCTGTTCAAATGCTTCTACAGCACAGAAAATACCATATTCTATCCACAAATTTTGCTGCCACCTGCCCACAACACTGATGTGATGAGCCAGATAGATGATAGGGCCATTTTGGGATAGATAGAACTCTGACCTGTCTGCAGACTCAATACTACTGGTATCAGAGGAAGTAGGATGTCACTCTTTGGGTCCAAACTTACACTAAGCATGCAGCTGAGGCCTGATCCTCAATGACACTTCAAACACCAGTGGGTACCATCCATGTTGGATCACCCATGGACAGAATTTCCATTGAATTAATGGGCACAATTGAATGAGATTGAGAGGTATAATCACTACATCTTGGTTGTACAAGCTTATTTTACAAAATAGGTTACGGCCTATCCCCTGCCAGATGAGCAAGCTGTGATGGTGGCACACATACTTGCTGAGTGGGTATGCTGCTAAGGGGCTCCTCATACCTTGCACAATGATCAGGGCTCTAGTTTTGAGTCTGAAGTATTTCAGAAAATGTGTGATTTGTTGGGAATTGAAAAGATGCACACCATGCCCTTCAGACCTCAGCCTGACGGGCAAGTTGAATGCTACTACAGCTGAACACTAACTTTGGGACTGGGATGTCTCTGTATGCGGTAATGGCTTACCGAGCAACAAAACACAGCTCTGCTGATTTCACATCTTACATGATGCTCTTTGAATGGGAAATAACTGAGCCCATCAATCTCATAGCAGGCTTGCCAACAGGCTAAGGACCAAAACTCAGTATTGTCACAAATGCCAAAACTCAGTATGTCACACACCTCCATCACTGGAGCTAGCTCAACAAATTGCCTGGAAAGTGCTTGGGTGTCTCTTCTTCAGGTCATGTCTTAGACTTCTGTTAACTCTTACGCTACAGCATCAAACATGCCTAAACCTCCTCCTGGCAGTGCTGGAATTCTTGATAGTGGAGTAGCGCAATGCAACTAGAGTCAAGGTGGACTGCCATTAAATACCCTGCAATCTACACGCCCATAGGGTGAACCAGAAGGAGCAGAAAGGTTCCAGATAAGTGTGGCAAATGGGTGATTTTACTAACTGGACCTTGGACTTATCAAAAATCATTAAGATCTGTTGCTAAATTTTTTATGTGTTATCCAATTGATATCATTTGTTAAAGAAGAGAGAGAAAAAAGAAATTCCTAAAGAACACTATGGCATTGCTAAGCTTTTATGTCCCTTTGTACTTTGTCATTGGTAAAAGATGGTCCTTCTGTGAAATGCAGTTGGTTAGAGTAATTTTTGCTCTGTGGAGAGCAAATACATAAGAGAAGGAAATTTGTTGAATGTTAGGAGTTAGCCCTTCAAGTGAAGCTGGGGTTCTTTGGTGTAATAAACCGCCATAGCTACCTAACATTACACTGGCTCCCCCCAAGAAAGGAAAATGCTTTTTCAGAAAATAAGGAAAACAAGACTAGAGTATTCCCAGGAGACTAAAGAAACTAAAGAAAGTGAACTCTAAGTGCTTCTGTTTGGGGAAAAAAAGAGAAAAAAACAAGCAACTCTGTGTTGAATTGTATATGTGCTGGATTGGTGTTTCGTGTTATACACTATCCAGAGTAGGGGTTGTGTTGGGAAGTTAGTTTCTTTAAGAAATGTGTGGGCATGCACCCCAGTAGTCAGTTTTATGTTGTTTTTTTTTTGCTGTTTTAGAGAGAGAGAGTTTATTAAGAGCCTGCATGTTGGTTCTCTCTGCGCTTACTATAATGCTAGCTTTACTTACTCCACAACTCTTCCCCCTTATACCTATTTTGCTTTACTTACTCCACACCTCTCCCCCTCTTATACTTATTTTGCTTTGCGTTATGTTTGGTTTGAGTGCATGAAACCGAAAATAAATGTCAGCATACTTTTGGAACTTCAGTTTGCTTCAGTGTGACTCACTGCAGTAAAACAACCAGGGTAAAGTGAGTATTACCCTAGAGCAGCTAGCTAGCAGAGGTGGGGACAAGTCACTAAGTTGCAAGTAACAAGTAATTCTCTTCACACTCAAGTCCCCTTCAGCTAATTTAAGGCCATAACACAATGGTAACTGTACTATAGCCTTTTAACAGCATGTTAGCAGTGTATGGCTGTACATTATTTTTTTTATTATTACTTTTTTACCCTTGCAACGAAAATACAAAATCCATAGTACACAGATAACCATGACAGGCATGCTGGTATACACAAAGAATAATGTACTACACATGATATACAAATGGATATATATATACAGCATTTTGGAATGAAACTCTTTAATTGTAGCCAGAAACAGTTTGTTTGAACTTAAACCAAGTATCATTTCACTCGTTTCATGAACTTTTTTATGAATTTTACCTACCCAAAGAACTATATACAGTCCTAAAATTATGAGCATGTGCTGCTCATGCATGTCACTACATAGCAATGTTTAAATGCAGAAACCTTTTAGTTCTATAATTTACTCTAATGTTTCTATATGACTTGCAATATTATTTGAGCATTCTGACATTCTGGTAACATAGGCCTAATTTTTACCTTGCATTTTCTAATGAATGTTTCAAGGTCATAGTCATGTTATCTGACCTGAATCGTGAACAGAGTAAGTCTAATAATACCAGAACACACTAAAGTGATATCAAGAGCTAACTGGTTCTTAAGATGATGCCACAAATGCACTGCTACAGGCAAACATGAGTGATCGTGAGTGTATTAAGAAAGTCATTGTGCATATGTTCCTTGTAGCATCTTCAAAATGCTTCAAATTCAGTCACTGTGTACAACTTGAGGAGTGTACAATGCCTGTTTGGAACACCTGTCATATTATCTGTGGTCTGTAATTTAGTTCAAACTTCAATTTCAGCTCAGACTTAAGGGTAAGGAAAAGCCTTCTCGTGATATATTTCCATGAACTTTTTATTGTTTCCATGTGACCTGACTTGAAGAAGAGGTCATTCATACTCCACCATGCCAAGCCTGGAGTGGAGATGCCCAGGTTCTCCCCTAAACGTCATCATCACTGGAGCCCTTTTCAAATGGCTTCAGAGCACTTGCTTTGCCCAAAGCCCTTCATGTGGTCAACTCTGACTTCCAAGAAAGATGAACTGGCCCATAATGTGGCCACAGAGTGACCGTCAGTGTACCACGACTGTGGTTACAGGGAGATCTCACTGAAAGCTGCCCGAGATGGAGAAGTTTAAGGAAATGCTTTTGACAACCCCTTAAACAAATATGGCATGGCAAAAGAAAAAACCCAAGACCCAAGGAGCACATTGATTGATATTTGTTTTTTTTCCCCTTTCGAAACTGGATCCCGTTTTCTTTTTTTGAATGAGAGGCTTATTTCCATTCTGCACCTATCAATTTCTACGGGAGGATTAAACAGTTTCCTCTGTTCTCCTTCCAGTTACAAAACCTCGGCTGACAAATATAGATTTCAACGCCCTTTTACTGGCAATGAATTCATTTTATTTAGTTCTCCTTGTTTGGCATTTTAGGTCAGTCAAAGCAGCTGTCTGTCTAACTTTCAGCCTGATGAAATCTGTGCTCTGTGTAAGTTATGGCTCATCACTAAAATTAGCATCTGCTGATGACTCATCCATCAGAAAACATCTCTAAATTGCTACAAGGAAATCCGACTCGAATCATCATATTTTTTTCTAATGTAAGCCAAAGATGGTAAATTAAATTTTCGGCTTGGAAATGTTTCATGAGCTAAAGTCTGATCCCTAGAGCACATTATTTTTCTTCCAAAGAAACTGAAAAAAAAAGCTTTTTTCAGTCATGTCAGGTTTGCAGTTGTAGTTGTAATATTACGTTGTAGTTGTCTCTTCTTTTTTTCATTTTTGCAGTTGCTGAGTGACATTCAGCTGTGCTGGTGTAATTTAGCATGTTTTTTTTTTTTGTTCCACCACAAACTATTATTTGTGTGTATTATGAAATTTATTATTAGGTATTTAAAAATAAATTTCAGATTCAACAGGTTCAGTGGATGAGTTGAGGACATTTTGGAAGAAAAAAGCATAGTACTAGGAAAGATGAAATGCATGCTATAAACATATGAATAATATACTGCTGATGGCTGGACAAAAATTCCGTTTGCCTGATATTAAGACTGCAGTCATGGTACAGACATACCTAAAGGGAACAGTTTTCCCTTTTTAGCTTTTCCTGGCATATGAAAGTTCAGGCTAATGATGTACGTAATACTTAATGCACAGTTCTGATACAGGTCAGGCGGAGCCTTATTTGGACTCAAAATGCAGGAATTTCTAAAATAAGAGAATCCATGAACGACCTCTGAGTGCGTTTGAAAGAAGTTTGCTGATTTTTCACTGTGCCAAAAGCTGTTTGTCAATTTTTGAGGTAACGCAGAGAGCAGCTGGAGATTTACTATATGGAAAATGCTTACAAAGATAGTGTCGGAAAAGAAAACAAAGCAGGAAAAGTCTGTGAGGGCCATGTGGAAACTTCATCAGTCTTGATTTAGCAGTCTGCTTCTCTTTCTCGGGTGTTACCGTCTGCAGGAAAAGTGGGCCTGTGCTCTCCTGGAAGTCTGATTATTACGACAGCATTTCATTTCTTGTAGGAACACCCAAAACTGCTTAACAATTACTTCAGGGCAGTCCTTTTTATGGGTCAAAAATGTATTGGGTAAGAGGTTAGAATACTCTTACAGACTTCTCACAGTTGGCGCAGGCTCTTAGCCACATACACACAGACACACACTTGAATTACCAAGAAAGCGTACTCTTCATGGAGTAATTTTGCTCTGGAGGAGTCGTTTCCTGAAGCAGAGGGCAACGTCACATTGCGTACAGGACGACTGTGGCTAAGCAGAGGGAACTGCCTGACCACACTCTCGTTTTGGACGGCAAACACCATGCACAAAACATACATTCACTAAGATGCCCATGAAAGGAATAAAACAAACAGAAAACAAGCAGTTGCCTACACTTGTTTACTTTCCTTAACCATAAGTTTTTGCTCCTGGCGACAAACTCTTAAACACATAAAATGGGAGCCGTGATTTAACTTGGAGTTTGTTTGAAATGCATATTGGTGATTTCCCGGCAAGAATCGTCTGGGAGCCATTTTGTATTCAGTCTAGATGCCATAGATTGTAAACGCTCCCGTTACAGCTTAAATGACCAAAGTGGTTATAGAAGACATTGTTGGAGGCCACTGAAAACCAGTCTCTCTAATGAACTGTGAAATTCACGGTTTTGCGTTCCCATTGCATTTTAATGGAAAATCATCTCATGACGGTATAATATTACATTTCTACCCAACATTAAATGATCAAGTATATAAACATGACCATTTGTCTCAAGGAAGCTTCAAATAAGAACATGCGTTTGTAAATACATCATTTTTGTGCCCCTTTTTTAAGTTACTGTTGTGTGGAGTACCTCAAATTATAGGTCCTTAGTTATAAGAGGGAAGGGGATCTAAATCCTTTACAGTGAGCATGTTGAAGGGTTCTGTGTTTTATCCATACAATATGTCATTTGACATGCTGTTTTTACTGGCTGAGGTTGAGAAGTTGGTCAGGAGGCCCGGAAGCCTTTTGTGCGCAGCAACGTTCTTTCTATTGATTTATCTCAGTGATATTCGTAACATTCTGTTTTTGTGAATAAATAAAGTATTGTCCAGTTGATTTATGTTCACAAAAGCCAAAAAATGAAAGAGATAAAAAACATGGCCAAATGAGACATCTGGGGTAAGACCGCACGTCTCTGGGGAGAACTTGAGAAGGTCACATACCTCATCGTAGATCTCCTATGGCCTGGCCAACAGAGGTCTGGTCACCCGCAGTATCTAGTGGAACCTTTGTTCTCCTATCAAGCCATCGCTTTGGCCAGCCTCATCTCTGCCATACAAAAGACAGTCGAATCACTCTAGTGGAGCCTGCCATTTAAACTTTATCTATATTGTGCAAACCTCCAAAATTTAGCAGGACTTTTAATATGTTGGCTTAGATTACCTTTGTCAAATTAAAGTACAATCATGTCTCATCAGTCCATTCTCACCTTAGATTGAATACTGTTTGGTATAGATGTCCTTTCTGTGCCCAATTCAGCCAATACAATCATGTAGGTATGTTTTATAATGAAATATACTGTGCTCTTTGGGTGAAGATTTGAGGGAGAAGAAAAACTAAATAACGGATGTGTTATTATACATCCATGAAAGGGTAATATGACCATTGGATTAATGTTATTATCCTTACAGTTTGGACTTCATCCCAGGAATCCTGGTCTTGGCCTCTCCCAAACACAACGGCATGCTGTTGCCAGCCAGCTTTCAGTTAAAGTTCCTGTTCTTTTCATTTGCGAGATCTGTTATGGAAATTGATTGTGTTTTGTGGACCGAGTCTGTTATCACAGTGTTCACACAATAGATGGGGGCAGGGAGTACAGTAGTACCAATCTACAACCCATGCAAATGTCTCAGCTTTATGGTCTTACAACTGCCCTGTATAGCCTTAATCCTCTTGCTCCAAATGTGTTTGAACATGGGAATGCCTTGCTAAATCAATCCATGATTATAATGAAGGCTTTGACAAGAGCTTTGCATGTGAGTAATGGTAGACATACATACTGTTATTGGGCTTATATAAAAACATACTCTATGTTAGTATAAAAAATGATTTAAGGAATTTGTGTTGTCTTCAAGTAGGTGCTTAGATTGAATTAATTAACGCAAGTATGCAACTGAAGTCCTGTTTAAACTGGATTAGTTTTATTTAATCCAGTATGCAATGTTTGTAATTTTCACAGTTCTGGAGCTAATTATTTCCCATAATTGCCAAACCTGGTGCTCTCTCTTTAATAGTAGTCAAATCGACCTGACGATAATGTAATATTAAAACCCGGTAATAGACAACAACACCTTTTTTTGGTGAACAGGAGACAAGGATAACTTCTAAAATGAAGGTAAATTAAATATCTTGAAGTACTTGTAATTTTTGTCTTGTTGGGTGGCATTTGTTAAATTGAATGAGTCTACTTTGCTAGCTTAATGCTGTTTCATCTGACATTAACTGAAATTATTATTGTTTTGTTTGCTTGTTTGTTTGGGCGTATTTAATTTCAATCTTAATGAGGTTTCGATCCTATGGAGGGTATCTAGGGTAATTTATGGAAATTACACAGATACTTTATCCTGTATGAATATGCCACTCAAATCCCTTACAGTCACAAATAACATAAAGACACCTCCGAGCAAACCCAGCAACCAAAACAACTTGGATTTTGCTTTTATAGATGAAGGGAGATGTTTAACAGAGACTAAAAATCTTGGGAATTATGTTTGAAATATGCATGTTTTTTTAATATACTGGTGCACTTCTAGAATTTACAGTTTTACCATACTTAATTCATTTGAATAAGCTTGTTGTCAGGTGATGTAGCATGCCAAGAAATTAACATAGCCTGAAAATAGTGTAATGAAGCATACATGAAGTTTTTCACTACACAACTACACAGTGAGGTTTATAGAGAGTGACAGACGTGTTGACGGTGTGTTTATTCTGTCCCCTGGGCTTATGGCCTACTCCTGGATAAACAGTAGGCATGTGGAAAGAGAGCATCCTTCAGCAGCACCAAAGCATTGCCTTTTGTGATGAATGTGTGGGCACAGTCTTTGAATTGGTCAGCGAAGTAGCCACATGGCAACATCGATGGTTGACCTCTTAACACCCACATCTTGTCTGCGCACACACTGGTGTCAGCAGAACTGGAGAAATCTGCTAGGCTTTACCACAGGTCGCCAAGCCACACGTCACTGGTGGCATTGAGGTCCACGTTTGCCTAAACTTGCTTTAGCGTCACAGTATTGTCTTCCAACATGGTTCGTGGAGATGTGGCCTTTGTTTCCCCCACTGTCTAAGCAGTGGAGTGTCCAGTACGTCACCTAATAGCACAGAAAAACTGTGGAGACGTCTCTCAGAAACGTGTGCGTTAGTCAGAGTCTGGCGTATATGATGTGGAGCAAAGCTGGCATGTAGGCCATTGTGAAAGACATTCCTGAGAGGCCAGATTAGAGAGACACTAGAGAGCAGAGGCTGTGTTAGCTTTGGCTTGGTTGGCAATTATGTTGTGGCAGGTCGTAAGTTCAAATCCCACTTGGTTTGGATTCTTGTTAAATGTATTCAGTAACATGTACTTCTCTGTGTAAACAACGCATTCAAGATTAAAATGACAATTTAGACAACAGTAACATTTTTTTCAGAACTTTAGCTGAATACCACTGGTATAATAAGTTCTTCCTTCAACGTTTTAAGATTTGAAGGCATAAGCACTGTGTCAATCAGAAGAAGGCGTGACCTGCTGGGAACGAGGAGAGGCCTTGAAGACGTCATGGCTGTACTATCTTTGGGCAGGGACACTCGGGGACCACACCAACATCACAGACATACTTTGTGGCTGTGTCGTTAAGTCGGGACCATTGAAGTATTTTAGTTGCAGCTGGAGTCCCTGTAGTCCCCTGTGACCTGACGTACATTGCCCGGCAGCTCTCTGCTAGTCCTGGTGTCCTCTAACCACACACTCGCTTTGCAGTTAGATCACTAGAGCACTTAGAGAAAAGAGCCCTAGAAATAGTAACAGATGCAAGAAAGAAAAATGGAATTGGTGTACCAGCTGTCAAAATAAGCTTACAAAAAACAACAATAATAATGATCATTATAATACATTTGTCATAAAACAGGCCTTAAAATATGCTGTCAACATCTTATAGTATGTTAAAGACCATTTTGGTCTGGCTGTCTAAATCCAAAATGCTACTGGATGTCATTTTCAGTTTTAAAGCTACTCCCCATTTGGAAAAGAGTCCTATACCCTAGCTTAGAATAAAAACACAAAAGAAGACAAAAAATGACTTTTTCAATAAAATAAAAAACACTAAACTGCCAGTGTATTCAATGTATTTAATAACATACTTTCTTCACCCACCATGTATGTACACTCAATGACATTTTATCAGACCCACCTAACATATAGGAATATAGCACTTTTGTGTGTTTACAGTTACTGACTAGCTCCACTGCTGCTTTGAACAATTTCCCAGCCACGCTGTAACCCATTCATCAGTAGGAAGGGACCACCATAAGGCCCCTTCTAATCGTGGGTAGTGGTCCATTCTCAGCACAGTAGTTAGAAATAGTGGTGTTGCTGGAGATTTTACATATTTTACACTTACTGCCACCCCTACTTTGTAGCTTTTTGGTTCTGTATAGTACCAGAAATTGTCTTTTATGACATATAATGATAGTGAAACCCTTTTTGGTGCTACATAGAACCATAGTTTAAGAACCATACAATTTCTTTCAGCATTGGAGGAACCATTTAACCACGCAAAGAACCATTAATGCATTCAGATTCTTTGAGTGTGCACAGGTCTATGTATAACCCTATACATAAGGAACCCTTGAAGACCCCCTGTTTTTTAAATGATACTCTCTTAACAAGCTGTTTTTGTTTGCTGATTATTTTGTACCCAGGTGTTTAAAAACGCCAGCGTCTGAGACATTAATACCAGAGCGACACCCACCTTGGTGTAACTGCTGTGCTGAGAATGGTCCTTCTCCCAAATAGTGGTCAGTGGTGGTCCCTTTCAGTTGATAAACAGGGAGAGATGGTGGCTAACAAATTGTGAATAGCAACAGATGGATGAAGTCATTATTTGTATACCTACATTGCCGAAGATCACTTGAACAATTAGGATTAAAACTTGATGCTTTCTAATAGGAACTGGCTTAATTTAGATGAGAGACCACTACTTTCCTGTAGGACACATTTAGATCTCAATAGGAAACCATCAAATGCATCTGGAATCAGTCCCAGGACACCTGTTAAACAATCAGAATCCTTTACATTGCCTATCAACCCTTCATGAAAACCGAAGTACCATTACGGACTATTGGACACCGCCAGAAACCAACAGAAACTCTTAATGGTTGGTATGAGTTTTCAGCAGGGCAAGGTAGATCTGGTAAAATGGCCAGTGTAGAGACAAAGTAGGTGAACCTAACAAACTGGCGGCTCCGTGGGGACCTTTGTGGGAATGATGTCCAGCGGCATTTTGCTTCGTAACAGCAAAGTCTGTACACGCGCTTTTCCCGATCTAAAAAAATCTCTGTACAACAGTTACAGTCACTGTGCGTGTTTTTCAGAGAAGCGTGAAGCTTTTTTCCTCCAAACGTACTCCGAACTTAGTCCCGCCTTCCTTCGCAAGGATTGGCTAGTATTTCATACACACAAACAAGCTCGCATATACAGCCAATCCTAGTGCAGGAAGGCGGAGTCTGTCGGAATACGGGTAGGAAAAAAAATAAAAATAAATGACATAAAGTGGGTGGGCGCAGCTCCCTTATCCTTTACTATAAAAGTAATGGAGCGAGTGGTTCACACTTATCCGAGGAGATATGCCGCTGCGGACAGCGATGAAAGTACACATGGTAAGAAAATCAAGAAACTTTAACTCTCTTTGAGGGTCGAGCAGATTCTTTAACGTTAGCCTCCCTGTCTGTCTCTCGCACTGAGCCAGCGTTATTTTATTTATTTATTTTTTCATATTTGAGTGTGCCGGCACGTGAAGGCCGTTGCGAAGTGGCAGTTAAATCTAACGGGTTTCTAACGGTTTAACTCAGCTGTGTAACTGCAGTGAAATCTGTACGGGTTTAAATGCTTTACTCCGCGAGGAGCTGTTCACTGCTTATGCAGGTTAAACACCGAGACAAAGCTGTTTAAGAAACCATCATTTTCCTCTTATAGCGAGAATGTTTTGTTGAACGTCTGAGACAAGAGTGCTAACAGCGTGTCAGTGGTGCTTAGTAAGAATGAGCTTCACTGCTCTGTGAGGTGGAAAAAGACTCATTGTAAATTAGCTGAGCAAGCTAAGTTAGTTCTCTATCCACCTGTGACTTATAAGCTTTTCCCAACGAGCTTTTACGGTTTTTTATTACATTTTTTTTCCACAGTTAAACAGTTAGAAGGCTAAACTAGACGAACATGTGTTATGTCATATCGTCCTCTAAGTTAGCTGAAAAAATATACTGCACTGCTCTCCTCTGCTGTCATATTATACTTCTCCAACGTGTTTACTCCAGTAGTAGGCAAATTTTAGACAAAAAATGTATTTATGCCCTGTGGGTTAATATTTTTTTGTGTGTTATTGTACATAATACCATCTAATGACCCTAAATCTATTAATAATAACGTTTCATCTTTATTCTGGTCCGTTTTTAGGATTAAAAATGATCTCTCATGCACATTTTGTAGCTGACTGTTAATATTATAGTTGAAGTTAAATCAGTCTGTTGTCTGTGATCTACTGATTTAGTCTATGGAGTGATTTAGCACTCACAGATTAAACCTAGTCCTAACCTAAGATGGACTTTTGATGGGAATTCTGCACTGCCTGCGCAGTTTCAATACAAGAATAGAAAAGACTGCACTGGGTTGGAAACCCCCTCTTGGGGATAACATGGAGTGGCATGATGAAACATTGATCATTTTTATGATATGGATTGATAATATGGAGCAGTTATGACAACACTTTCAGTGGTTTCGGTGTACACACATAGTGATTGCTTTCGTGACTGTGGCACTTATTTCATGTGTTTTGCATGTTGGCCGTACATGGTCCTGCAGTGTGATTTGCATGTATCCTTGTTTCGATGTGTATCAGATAACAGAAATAATCCAGGTCCACTAGGACCTGTGAACATGGCCTCTCCATATGGGGCCTTTATGTGGAACTTTTAGTCTGCTTTAGGCCATGTGAGTCCCTGTGGAGAGACCATGAGGATTTGGAGATGTGTTGGGGTGGAATGTGACAGCAGAAGTGTTAGCTAGTTGTGATAAGGAGCAGGTGAAAAATAAACTCTCTCTCTGTCTTACTACATTTACCTGTTTATCTCTTTCTGTTCATCCTACCTTTAACTGTCTCTCTCTCTGTCAGTCAGTCCCTCTCTATCTGTCTCTCTCTGTCTCCCTACCTTTATCTGTCTCTCTCTCTCTCTGTCTCCCTACCTTTACCTCTCTACCTCTCTCTCTCTCTGCCTTTATCTGTCTATCTCTCTCTGCCTGCCTGCCTGTATCTGGATTTATTTTTCTGTCTGTCTGTCTGTCTGTCTGTCTGACTGTCTCTCTCCCTCTCTCTCTCTCTACCTTCACCTGTTTATCTCTCTGTCTGTCTGTCTCTCTACTTTGACCTATTTCTCTGTCTGTCAGTCTCTCGCTCTCTCTGTCTTCCTACCTTTATCTGTCTATCTCTCTCTGTCTGTTTACCCTTACTTATTTCTTCCTGTCAATTTGTCTCTTGTCTCTATTTCTGTCTCCCTCTCCCTATATCTACCTGTCTCTCTGTCTCTGTCTGTCAGCTGTCAGTCTCTCTCTCTCTCTCTCTCTCTCTCTCTCTCTCTCTCTCACTGTCTCTCTCTCCCTGTCTTTATCTATATCTCACTGTCTGTCACTCTGTCTCTCCTTTACCTGTCATTGTATGGATTTCAGTCTCTCTCTCTGTCAATCTCTCTCTCTCTCTCTCTCTCTCTCTCTCTCTCTCTCTCTCTCTCTCTCTTGCTCTCTGTCTCTCTTTTTTTGTGTCTCCTTATCTCTTTCTGTTTTCTCTTACTGTTTCCCTCATTCTATGTGGTCTGTGTTTGTCTTTCTCTCTCTCTCTCTCTCTCTCTCTCTCTCTCTCTCTCTCTCTCTCTCTCTCTCTCTCTCTCAACCCCCTACCCCACCCTCCACAACACTGTTATACCTATCTGTCTTGACAAAGAATAAAAGGTAGCCCCACTAAATTAACATCTTTTTTTTAATACAGTGATTAGGGTGACATTAAACAAGATATGAGCCTACAACGTTTATTCAAATAGGAACAAATAATCATGAAAGGAAGTACAGAGCAAGAAGTTCCTCTTTTGGATCAGAACTGGTAGTATGGTCTCTGAAGGTCATTGTTGTCTTTTTGAAGTGCCACTTGTATGATAGCCTGCCAGATGACAAACGGCTGAGAGTTGCTAACGTTCTTGTTTTTAAGTTATGCAGACAAAATATCAGATTGTCTACAAAGACCACAGATAAAGATAAGAGCAAACAGTATGTGTAATAATAAAAATATTACACCCACTCCCCTGTTTACTGCTTTAAGCCATTACCAGAGCTGAACTGTTAACAATTTATGAGTCAAAGTTTACAGCTTTATAAGTAGGTGGATATGCAGTGCAGAGTAAAAATGAAGACAGTGTAGAAATTTAAAACAGTAACGTGACAAATAACTTATGTATAACATTTTGAATTACTGTATTTTTTCTTTTTCTTCTTCATATTTCAGATTTCTTAAATGTCACATGGATATAATCAACAAGTGGAAGTTTTTTGCGAGGGTTTGTTTAAGGGCTAGTGTTGATGTCCTCAGAATTATTCTTGAAAGATTAATGTTTGGTCATAGGTTCAAAACTAAAATACAGTGTGCCCACGGTACAGTGTACAGTGTGCCTTGGAGAAACTCTTTAATCAGGAAATCAGTCTAGATAATTGGACTGATTGATTGTGCCTGTAACTTGTTTGTTTCCATTTTCATGTTGTGGTGTCTCCTCTTACTTAGAATGGATCAAACATGGCAGCTGATGTCATGGTAGGGTTGTTGATAGCTTGTTAACTTGTGTAATCCTGCCTCTGGTTCTGTGGCTTGTGTATATGAAAGTGAGCATTTTTTAATCTTCTCTCATCTGTGTGTCGTGTGTGAGGTTGATGACTTTGTGATGGGCATGTTGGGGAGCCACATGCTCGTTTGATGCCAGGCCTCCCAAGCAGTAAGCGAAGCTTCTGCAGGGGCCAAAATGAGGGAGCTTTGCTGCCAGAGTTCGGCGCTGATGTAGGTCTGCATGAGGTCATTCAAAGGACCTTGTGAATGCTTTGCGTCCTATTATACCACCTGAGGAGTATCTTACACTATTGTTCTTTCCAGTTCAACAGGGCCTTACTCAGAGGAAAAGGCTGTGACAGCTTTCCAGTGCTGTAGGATTTTTTGGAAGAGGAATGACAGTCTGCAAACTCCAAATTATTAGATTCTATAAGGCAAGAGAAGGGAGATATGCCGTACTGGTTCTCAGGGTCAATGGTCTGGGTCATCGCCTTGCATTACTTTTGGCTCATGCAGCATGAGATCTGAACCTCCTCTCTGAACATGACTCTGTTTCACGGTTCCCCAGTTGCAGTCTTAAAACTGAGGAGCTTTGCTGTGGAACAGCGTGCTGAGTCTGGCTGAGTTAAAAGCTACATACCTTGAAATCAGATGTTTGAATCTGAAGTTGGCTATAGGCCATAAGACTCATCTTTTGTGAGGTTCCTTCAGATCATTCAAATGGTGTAATTATAGTCGTCAGAAGTCCTATACTAGCGTGTAATTTTGGTTTACAATTCTGTACCCTACGTCGTCAAATGGCAGCCTTCATCACAGCAGCGAAAGGCTAAAAGTTCATTGGCTTTTCCACTGTTTGATTGCCATACGTGTGGCATTCCCCCATGCTAAAAAATGAGCTTGAGGACTTAATGATTTCCTCGCTGAGCCCCACCACCTGCTGTGGAGAACACAATGTTTGGTCTGGAGACACCGCAGAGCGAGGTTTATGGCTAGCTCGCCTGCTCTCCCCTTCTTGTGGGTCTTGCTCATTTGAACTGAAGCCAAGCGCAGTCGCACTACGGCCATAGCAGGATCTGCCGCATATTGTTGTTCATGGCAGATGGGTGACGGGGAAGTCCGCAGTGTAAAATTGCTCAGTGATGATGCTGCGCTCAGGACATCTGGACCACATACGGTCTTAATCGTTTGTCTTCTGGTTCTCTGGCAATATCGGATAATAGCCTGCCCCAACATGCACAACCCCAACACACACACACACACACACACACACACGCACACACACATAAATCCAAATGTATCTTGTTGATTCTGAACATGATACAACATACAGAACGTGCATACAAACCTCTTATTTCCATTGTCTTCTCCCTTTCTGTAGCTTTTCGTCATGTCCTTCATGTCCTTTGCCTGGGCCTACCATGAGACGCCCAAGTACTTGCATCGTGATCCCATCACCTCTGAGATGCTGCTGTGTGACCAGTGCCCACCGGGCACAGCTGTGGAGCACCACTGCACTTCCAGCAAGCCCACCATCTGCTCCCCCTGCCCTGAGAGGCGCTTCGCAGAGCAGTGGCACTGGGGAGACAGCTGCCAGCACTGTACTTCAGTCTGCAAGGAGAGACAGCTTGTCCGGAGGGAGTGCAACAGTACACACGATCGTATTTGTGAATGCATAGCTGGCTACCACCTGGTGGTGGAATTCTGCGTCCCACACACTGCCTGTCCGCCAGGCTCAGGTGTCTCCGTGCTGGGTAAGAACTTTTTTTGACAGCGATCCCGTATTATTCTTTGCTATAAAATATTCTAAAAGAAACATGTCCGTCTCCTGGCCAAGTCCAGCTCTTTCAGTGCTTTCTCATAGTTCATGTTCAAAAGCTTTACCTGCTGGTCTTGCGCAGTGTAAGAGTGCTTCTCTGCTTCCCAAAATCAGTTCACTTCGTCTCATTTCCCGCTCCATTCTAGAAACAGCCTGGAGGCCTAGACCTCAAAACAGCCTTCACAGTCAGTCATCTTGTGAGCAGAGCCTGAGGTTGGATATACTCTCGCCTTGCTGACTCCCATTTTCCACCTTTAATAACCTGTGTCAGCATTAAGAAAACGAAGGGGGGAGTGTATCTTCTGTAACAATCTGCAAATGTCTCTCCTTTGTTTTGCCTGGCAGGCGGTGAGTCGCTTGGCGGTGCATTTGTGTTTGCTTGGGCCAATGTTAATCAGAGTATTTGTTGTTTCAACGGATGCAGTTGCGATAGAAGGACAGCAGGTAAAAGTAAGCCCATGCTCCCCTGGCAACAGCTTCACCTCTGAGTGACATGTCTGTTCATTAGATAGAGCAGCATGGGCCACTGTTAACGTATTGGCTTCCCCACGTACATCCATGACTTCCTTTTAAATCTTTGTACACTGTTGGAGATTCTACTAATCAGGGTCTTCCTTATCTTTCTGTCTTTGTGCTTCAAATCTCTAGTTTAAGGAGTCTGCACCCTAGGGAACAGATTTCTCTGGCCAAACAAACACTCTGTCTGTCTGAAGAAGAATGATTTATTGCAAAAAGGAGTGATGTGAGCTAGGATTATCATGCATAATTGGAAGTGGAACAGTTTCCTTAGACTTGGACAATATATGGTTTGCACATCACAGACAGTGTTGTCTCTTTTTTGCTTATTGTCAGAACTTGGTTTTACACTGGAGTTTGTTGTGGCAAAGAAATTTTGTTCCATAAGATGGCGACAGAGATCTTTTGAATGCAGAACTGTTCAGCAAATAAGGAACGGTTTCTAATTTCTGTGCGTGTCTTTGCTTTGACTTACTACACACCTTGTAAAGCACAAGCACTTAAATAGATTTCATTCACGTTTATCATACAGTGACACTGTATATTAAGGGGTCATCATTATCAGATATAGAGCTGGTCAGTGTGATTCAGAGTTTTGTTTTACTTTTTTGGTAATTTACCAGGAGCCCTAACACCTTCAAAGGGACCCTGACACATTCAGCTAGGAACTCAGGACCTGTTACATATATCCTGTATTATTATATCCTATATTAAATGGCCAGGGCCTACTGACAGGCCCAAAGTTTTATTGCACACTTCTATAACCGAAGAATAGCTTGGCCAGTTTGCATTGAAGTCCCTGTAGTTAGTGAGTGATAAGCCTTAGTATGTAGTAAGCCTGCGATTTTAAGTGGTTAACATCTATTTTGAGCTTCTGTTAAAATCTGTATCCTCTACTTATTCACATTTTCACGTAAGCATGAGAAGAGCTAAAGGTATTCCAAAGTGGTAAAAATGAAGAAATAAATAATGAATTAATGTAGTATTTATATTATAGCTGCTTCGCTGCCTTTTAAAAGAAAGTTGTTTCTTTCTGTGTTGCACCTCAGACCTTTTTTGCATTAGCAGAGACAGGTGTTAAACACCCACTGTTTCTTTCCCAGAAACATTTTAACATATGTGAGTCATGGTGAGGAGTCTGACTAAACATGGGAGATGCCCGTTTCGTCTTTTATTTAGTTAAAAAGAGGAACTTGTGTGCTGTGTCCACCTGCTGCTCCTGAACGGTTGAGATAACTCACGCTGCAGATATTTGCATTTTAGACCCCAGATTGTCAGTAATGGACTAGAAGTTTCCCTAGCAGATCGATTTAGCCTTTGATGTTTTGGATTAAAAGCAATAACCATATACATTGTCTCTTAAACAAAGCCCTTATAAAAAATAAAACAGTGCAGCTAAATGCTTAGGCATTCTTTTATGCTTTTTTATGCATGTGTTTATTTTGTAGGCACGCCTGACAGTGACACTGTGTGTGAGAAGTGTCCCCAGGGCTTTTTCTCCAGTGTGGACTCAGCCACAGAGCCCTGCCAGCCTCACCGGGGGTGCTCCCAGCTGGGCCTGAAGACCCTAAGGCAGGGTACAGCCACCCAGGATGCGATATGCGAGAGTGAGCACACTTTCGACTGCTCCCGTCAGCTTGCAGAGTGCAACAATGGTGAGCACAGCCATGGCCTTGACATATACTTATACTGTTTGAATAGGGGCTGTCATTTGTTAGTGGTTAAGGTGTAAGTGCAGGGTCCTAATTGAAAGCATAATGTTAACACAGTGCTTAGTATTATGTTAACATAATGTCGGCTGACCACATGGAGCAGACTTACATTCTCTTTGACACTTATTGCTGCCTGACAGATATATGACTTCAGATTAGGTGCGTTCTTTCATTTCTCGGAGGCCAATTTATAAAGTCGGGTGCCCGGATATACAAGCCGGGTGGCCTCACTTTCCTAGACTAGACAAAGAGTCTCTCTCATCTTAACATCACTGTGGATTTGTTTATCTTCAGAAAATGTATATCAGGCAAACTGATACACTAGTAGCCTAATTTCATAAATCATTATTCCTTTCAGATGTTTCTTTTGTGTTCTTTAGACATGTCATGCTTCCTTTACAAAACTGCCCACTGTCATTTAGTTTCAGACCAATTCTCCATCCCAGTTAATTGACCATTTGGTCAATTTGATAACACATTAGCATACATTTTGCATTTAACACATCAATAGCTAATCATGTGGCTACAAATCATGCGAATTCAAAATCTGTGGCAGCTGAGGAGTAAAATGTTATGTCTTTTTTAAAAAAAATTGTTCTAATGTTCTAATACAATTTGTGAGAAATGTTCTGTTTCTTTTTTTAGATATATGTATTTATTCAAAAATGTACTTTATACATGAATTTACTTAAAAGTATATATATTGACTATACAAGACTGTCAGTTAATGATGACAAGTATTCAAGTTTATTTAGCACTTGCATTTGGGTTTTGCTGGTGCCATGAGGAATCGATTATAGAGTGATGTCATATCCTTGACAATTTAAGAAGGAAGCTGAGTCAGAGGACAGGATCGTTTCAAGGATATTCTTCATCCTGGGAGGATGTCAAAGTTTATCTTTCCATTTTATGCTCAGCTCCTTCTCGGCTATTCAGTCTGAGATTCTTTACTTTACAGTTATGCAGTCTTAGCTTTTTCCAGATTATATGCTGAGATTTGCAAATTGGGTATTTTCATTTTAACAGTTTATGAAACCACACTGTCCAAAAGAAATTTGATTTTGCATGGAATGTCTTCCCTGGAAGTACACAGTCAAATTTGCTGTGTTATCACTATGCCTCAAATTACTACTTATAGTTACTACTAGTGTCACAATAATAATTTCTTGGTTTGTGTTGACTTACAAAAACAAAAATAGATTGCATATTTTAACTTAAAATGAAGAACTTGGAAAACTGACAGGAGGGGCTGGTTTTCAAGACCAGCTTCATATTCTCAGAATCCCAGTCCAAATGCCCAACACCACCCCTCCCAGTTTAGTTTTTGCTGATTCTCACTGTGCTAAGTGACAGGGCACAGGGAGGGCCATCCTACCCACTCAGAGAGAGTACAGTGCTCTGAAAAAGTATTTGCCCCTCACCTTATTTTTTCTATTTTTGCAAATTTGTCACATTTAAATGTTTCAGATCATCTGACTAATTTTAATATGAGATAAAGACAACAATAAACAAAAATGCAGCTTTTAAGTAATCATTACATTTATTGAAGATAAAGATTTATCCAAAACCTGTATCACTCATGTGAAAAAGTAATCGCTCCCTAAAGCTAGTAACTGGTTGCACCCCCCTCGCGTTTGCGCTAATTTGCGATGAGTCTTTAACATCACTGTGGAGGAATTTTGGCCCACTCTTCTTTACAGAATTGTGTTAATTTGGCTATGTTGGAGGGTTTTCAAGCATGAACTGTTCATTTAAGGTCTTTCCACAGCATCTCAATGGCATTTAAGTCAGGACTTCAACTCAGCTACTCCAAAACCTTCCTTTTCAGAGGCCATTCAGAGGTAGACTTGATTGTGTGCTTGAGATCATTGTCCTGCTGCATAACCCAACCGTGCTTGAGCTTTAGGTTACAAAGTGACAGACAGACACTCTCCTTCAGGATTTTCTGAAAGAGAGCAGAGTTTATGGTTCCATCAGTTATGACTCATTGCCCAGGTCCTGCAGAAGCAAAGCAGCCCCAGATCATCACACTACCACCACCATGTTTGGTTGTTGGTTTGTTGTTCTTATGGTGGAATGCGGTGTTAGCTTTACGCTAGATATAGTATGTCTCATGTCTTCCAAAACGTTCCACCTTTGACTCATCAGTCCACAAAATATTATCCCAAAAGTCTTGGGGGTTATCTAGATGTGTTTTGGCAATTGTGAGATGAGCCTGTGTCCTGTTTGGTCAGCAGTGGTTTGCACCTTGCAACTCTCCCATGGATGCCATTTTTGTCCAGTGTCTTTCTTATTGGGGAATCTTGTATGTTAGCCTTAACTGAGGCAAGTGAGGCCTGCAGTTATTTAGATGTTCTTTTGAGTTCTTTAGTGACTTCTGTGAGTCGTGGATGCACTCTTGGTGAAATTTTGGTAGGCCGGCCACTCCTGGAAAAGTTCAACACTGTTCCCAGTTTTCTCTATATGTGGATAATGGCTCTCACTGTGGTTCGCTGGAGTCCCAGAGCCTTAGCAATGGCTTTGTAAACCTTTCCAGACTGGTACACTTGAGTGACTTTGTTTTGCATCTGTCTTTAAATCACTTTAGAACATGGCATCATGCTACTTTTTGAGACCTTCTAGCCTGCTTCACATGGCCAGACACATTCTATTTAAGTGGTGTTTAGATTCAACAGGTCTGTCAGTAGTCATGCCTGGGTATCCCACATTTTGAAATCTTATGATGTCATGCCAGCAAATGTTCTGCCAAGCTAGTCACATCATACTTTTGACTTTTGAGTATAGCTGGTAATGGAATTCTTAGGTTCATGTTTCACTTGTCTGTTGTGTGCTCTTGAACCTCCGCCCCCCTCTTTTTCCTGTCCTTTCAATCTCTCTCCATTTCGTAATCCTACACTCCTTCTTGATTCTTTCTGTCCCTCCACCCAGACATCACCCTGTGTGAGGAGGTCATATTCCAGTTCATGTCGTCTCCACCACTAGCTTCTGTACCAGTAGAGCGCTTGCTGGAGAGCCTGCCCGGACGTAAGGTGGAATGGAAGAGTGTGGAACGGCTGAAGAAGAACTGCAGCCCCCACCAGCAGGCCTTGCATCTGCTGCGTCTATGGCGGGAGAAGAATAAAGACCAAGACAAACTGTACAGCATCATCCAAGGTTAGAGGATCTGGCTGCCAGGGACTTCTCCCAGGCCTTTGTGCCTAATCTAGTAAAGCATGTTGCATACGTGAGAATGTATTTTTCTGACAGGGACATAGACTGGGCATTGGTCGACTCAGGTTCTTATCATCGTCCAATCATTGCAGTGACTTAAACTGCATATGTGCGTGTTTTGAAATAGACTTCATATTAAAACAAGACAACAAAATATTGATGAAAAAAGAAGTAATCGTTATTTGAGACATATCCTAGTGAGCGGATAACTCCGTCACACTGCTCGTGAATGTCAGACAGTGTGAATTCTGAAAAATGCCGGTTATTTTCCTAAGTAATTAGGGGTTACTTGCTTTTTTGTAACTTAGGATGACAAATTTGCATTTCCTTTTCCTTGCCTTAAATTTGGTGTAGCAGCTCATTTGCATACTTGTGAAAGTGCTCTAGGACAGCTTATGCTTCACAGAACAGTGCACATGGACAGTTTTTGGCCAGCTGAAGTTTCCGCTGTGACTCACTTCTGATAACCTCACGATAGACCTCAGATAGCCCCGAGATATTCTCAGTTAAAACAGATTCATTCAGATGTTCCATTAGGGCCTTTTCCCCAGAGGAAAACGTCATTAATCAAATGTTGCTCTTTGATGGCTCAGTATACTTGATTGTGACTCTTCTAAAATTCTTTAGGAGATATAGTCGGAGAAAGAGGCATGACATACAGGAGAGGTAAAGGTGAGATGAGAGTTTAGTTTGCCAGTTCATAGTATTCCAAAGCAGTCACACAATTGCGCTGCCACCATTTTGATAGGCAGCTTGTTCACTAGGGAGTGCGGTGGCAGTCTGTTATGAGATAACAAAGCCATAGCTGATCCAGTAAAGGTTTTGGAACATTCAGTTTTTAAAGCAAATTAACTGAAATATTTGAGTGTTCTATATTAAGTGATATTTGATTTGTTGCTGTAGCGATAGCAAATGAAAGTTAAAATCTAAACAGCTGAGATTTCATGCCGTGTTATTATTTTCGTGCCCCAAACCACATACTAGCGCCCTAAACAGTATGCAAAAAAATAGCACATATACAGTTAAAAGAAAAAGCGCATATACTGTTCAAAGTGCACTCATTAGTGTAGTAGGTAAAGTATAGAAGTGTGTGGTTTGGGACGCGCCAGCCTGTGAGATGCATTCCATAGTCCAGCAGCTCCAGTGGTTATTAAAGCTCTGCTCTCATGTAAAGTTAGCTTCTTATTCACCAGATCTTATTTGAATCATCTATCCCACCTTAAATGGTGCAGCAGTTACATTGAGGTGCCTTAAACAAAGAACGAATTTCAAACAAGAAGCTGGCAAATAAGAAGCCAACATCAGCTTACATCAATAAATGCATTAATTTACCTCAATAAATGTATCTTTAATCAGGAAATACCTTAAACATTAATTTGGAAATGTTTCATTAGCAGCTAACGAGCACCACAGCAGAGCTATAATAGCCACTGCAACTCCTTGACTGTTGAACGTGTCTCACTGGCTGTTCTAATGCCGCATCCCAAACCACACACTTCTGTACTTTACCTACTACTCTATTGAGTGCACCGTATATGTGCTATTTTTTCTAAGTGTGTGTATATATAAAGAAGAATGTTAGGATCTCGGCAAATCTGAGCACAATGTGTCACTTGCTGAGATCTCCACTGAAACTAATGAGGAGAAACATGCAAGATTACTGGGTCTTTTGTTTAGAGCAAACGTCTGAGAAGCAGAAGACTTCAGCAAAAGTCTCCTTTTTCTTTCCATC
This sequence comes from Colossoma macropomum, assembly GCF_904425465.1. Taxonomy (NCBI): domain Eukaryota; kingdom Metazoa; phylum Chordata; class Actinopteri; order Characiformes; family Serrasalmidae; genus Colossoma; species Colossoma macropomum. The sequence continues at coordinate 31,261,528 of NW_023494785.1, read as the reverse complement.
TGATCTCATTAAAGTCTAGGACGAACTACAGAGATTTATTTTTGATTTTTTTCCTCTGGGACGTCTTCAGAATCATTCAGGGTAATGCTGTTTTATTTCAGCTTAACAAAGTTGATTGAATTTTAGAAATTTTAAACGATGGGGTATTGCATGCAAACTGTCTTTTATACATGGTTTTGGATAGCATTATATAGGCTGTGTGTGTACTGATTTAAAATAAACAGCCATAAAACCTGAGGGTCATATTTAATTTCAGTCTTGAAGCATTAGTGAAAACAGCTAAACTAAAAAGATGTTTGAATTGAGGCATGATATATACAAGAAATAAATAAGAATAGTTTGAGTGGGAAAGAAACCTCAGAACCCAGAGCCAGTTTAAAAAGTCATTAAAGGTAGTCATGAAGGATGTACAAACATCCTCCCACGAAAGATTTTGTAACAGTCTGGAATCCCAAGAAAGGCTTTTTTTGGAAAGGGGATGTGGCAGAGAGACATTTATGCAACATAAAAAAAGCATTTTATGAAAAGGTCAAGTTAAGTTTGCCAAATGCTGTTTAAGCATTTATGGTTCATTAAGTACTGAAGCTACACTCAATCTAAGTACATCAATTAAAAGATGGGTGAAGTTGGAAAGCTTGTTCACGTGCTCATTTTTACTACAGTTTATGATTTATAAATAACATATTTTTAAAACGTACATTCATTTTATAAATCTTTTGCATGCAAATGCTAAGAACTATTCTTAAGAGTGCATTTCTCATGAAATTCAGGTATGTTTTATAAATAAGGCAAAAAGATGGTCGCCGCTTTAAAAGTTACAGGCTTTACATCAATGTTTACAAGAAGATGGCTGTTATGTCATGGCGAGACAGCAAAGCACTGTTCTGTCTTCGGTGCGTTTACACCTGTGTTTTTTGGGGATAATCTCTATGCAGATATAATCCTGATGCTCAAGGCGCATTAAACAACCAGGTGTAAAGGGGGTCTTAGTAAGCTGAACGTCAAATTCAGGTCCACTGTAGCCGCATATAGTCGCATCAAGGCACATTTTGCACTGTACCTGCACTCGTATGTACATCTGGACCTATATCTGCTATAATAATAGAGTTTACTAGTGGGCTGCAGGTTTTCTCTTGGCTTAACTGAATGAGGGTCACTTCTGTCCGTAGCTCACCCCTCTGCTATATTCTGCTCCAGGTGTGAGCCACTGTGAAAGGAAGGTGTCTCGCTGCACTAGCCTGAAGAACGTGACACTGGGAGACCTGCTGGAGCTCATGGACAGCCTCCCTGGAGAGAAGGTGAGCGAGGAGGCTGTGCAGGCATTGGCTCTCTCTTGCCCTTCACACCGCTACATTGTGCAGCTGCTTCACCTGTGGAAGAGCCAGAATGGTGGTCAGGACCTGGTCAAGGCTCTGTCCCACAGCCTGCGCAAGCTGCGCCCACGTGGAGCCCCACGGCCCCTGCTGCGGTCTCTGAAACGGATCATCCGTGTCATCAGCACCTCGTCCGTGCACCGCGTGTATGAAAAAATGATTGTCAACATGCTCCAGGACAGTTCATGCTTCAAATCCAAACCCTACAATGACTAATATCCTGGAAGCGTAGGAAGGACGGCTGAGGTGAAGAATTATTTAATTGCAGAAAGAGGTGTATATAATTTCACTTTTGGATAAAAAGTGGGACAGAAGGGGTGAGTGGGGTTCCGTTTTGGTGTTTTCAGTAGAGGCAATAAGGGACAAAAATATTTTTGTGGCCTGCTTTTCTCATCTCTTGTTGGACTGCTTTTACTAAAGCTCTAAACAAAAGAATGTCGGATATGAATGTACAGTACAATGGAGTGCAATTGTGTTTTATTTAAGTAATGGTGTGTTTAAGGTTTATGTTTATCCAAATTTGCTCTAAACATTTTTCTATTTATCAATTTGTCAGAAAACTGGAATCTGAAGCTACATTTCATATTTGAAAGCAAATTTTATTTGTTTATTTTATTTTATTTTTGTGGCTTTTTTACATTAACAGTTTTATTTTATATGAATAGTTTACTTCATAATAAGGTGGCAGTGACAAGCAACATGTTGAACTAGATGTGCACTGTAAACATGTGGCTAAATATAAAGATCGTATTAGTGCCATACGTATGTCAAGATACACAAGGTAAATATTTCCACAGCCTAACTTAAATATACAGTTCTGTGTCAAAGCTGTCTTCATGTTTTTTATATTGCATGTTGGGCTGCATATTACATACTATTTTCTTTATTCATAATGGGATTAAATTTCCTCTGATGCTATTTTTGCTCACAGTTAAGTTGGGAATTTGCTCGTATTTCAGAGAACTGGGGAACTCCCTGACACTCCTCTTTGCAGCCTTTGTCCTGCGTTTCTTTCTTCGCTGTATGTTTTGAGTGTACTTTTGAAATCCCTTTGTGTAAATATTTAACTATATATTTTTTGCATTGAAAATTTTGTATGAATCAATTCTCTGTGTGCACACCTTTCCTGTCTCAAAGGTACATCATTTTGAATGTCACATGGTGCTAGCCACTGGAAGAAGGAACTTCTTTCTACTTTCGCTTACGTGCTGTTCAAACCAGCATGTCCTAATATGACTGAAAGTGGCTCCATGTGACTGTTTGAAAAGGGAACATCCTTCTCACCCGGTCATATGCTAGTAGATGTAGCTCTTTGCTATCCATCTGAAACCAGGCTTCCTCGCATCATGACCAAGAGTGATATTTAGAAAGAGGAAGCTGGTTTGGGAATTGGGACCGATGGGTTACTTCCACTGGAAGAGCCAGGATTAGTGACTGGCTGACTCATGCTTCGGCTTGTAAAGCAGAAGTGTGAGTGCGCTGACTCACCACCTGTGTAAAAGACTAGTTTCTGTTTTAAGGCGGTTCAAGCAGAGGCTGGGATTCAAAGTGAGTAATTCATGGAATGATTTGTTGTTTTAAATCACAAAAAGCCCACAAGGGTCAGCTGGGAGACAGACTCTGTAGGAGATCCCCCACGCTGGGTTGACGCAGCACAGACGACCGTTTGCTGTCGGAACAGGGAGGTTTGAAGTTTTTTTGAAGCTCAAAGCTGGTTGTGACTAGAAATTTTTCTAGTAGTTAAACTACACAATGTGAGGTGGTTATCTGAGCTGTGGGTTTTCTTCCATGAGAAAGCTCAAACCTACTGTGCCAGTTTTCTTGAATCCTAACATTTAGATGCCCTGACCGCACTTTTCCACACCTTGAAAGCCACGAAAATGTGTCCAGCTCACTCTCTGATTCCCTTTTCCCAGGACCAGCGCAGAGTTTACTGAATGTCTCCTCCCTGTGTGCTCTTTTTAAGTAACCGTAAACAGGAACGTATTGTCTAGCAGAATTTTCCCACTATAATTTTAGTCATTAGGTGAGTCTCACGTGCTGGACATAATGACAGGTCTTTGCGTTCACGCGTGCTCTCTCTGTGCACCTTAGGTAAATATTGCTTCAGCCCTGGTTCTACTTGTTGGCTTCCGCACAGCCTCCATGCCTGGATTTTTGTTTGCTGTTGCTGAAACCAGCATGAGTGGACCTGGCCGTAGATCAGAGAGCTACGCCTCCGTCGGCGCTCTAAGAAAAGGACTTCTCCAAACTCGGAAATCTCAGCAGCATAGAAAGCACTGGCGGGACTGTGCCGTCGGTGCTCACGTTGCAGCAGCCTTGCTATTTCTCCTGTAATGGTATACAGTTAGGACTTGGTTTTGGGGAACTTGGTGTTAGTCATTGTGAAAGGAAAAGTGTAACAGAAGCTGAGAAGCTGAAACATGATTGTAGTCATACAGTTGTTTTACAGTAGTCATGCCTGAAGTGACCTTTTGGAGCTGGTTTTCCTTTTGAAGCTGGTTTTCCATTATGTGATCTTGATAGTGCAGTACACTGACTCTAAGGAAGTCCCTTGCTGTCCCTATCATTACAGAAATCTTTTTGTTCCACCCCTATCATTAGGAAGTGAAGTTGACCTTTAAATTTGCCTGTCTGTGTAGACGCAGGTGTGTGCATGTACACGTTTGTATATGGTCAGCTGAATTATGAGTAATGGTCTAAATATCTGTGAGCTACGCGCTGAAAACTAAAAATGTCCTGAGAAAAAGACTGAGCCACAACCACAAGTTTCTGGTAATAGTTCCTAATTCAGCAGAAGTCAGAGATCACTATTCATTTATTTAATTTCCAGTCAAAACATCCATTAAGTACAAGTTCATTTTTCAGCAAAAGGAAAAACAGAAAACATATTTAACAGAAAATTACAAAGAAATCTCAACAACTATATTTCCTTTTTCCAGTATTTAGTGTCCACTTTTTAGTTTTATTATAGCTTCTGGACTTTTTCTATTTTCTTTTCACAGTAACAGCTTCTTGACAGCCACTCATCCTTTCAGACTCATAGGGTGGAGTTGTCTTCTCGCAGAGGAAGGATTGACAGAAACACCTGCGGGGTTTTTTTTCAGATCTGAAGCAAGTGTGGAACGTCATCTATCTCTCATATCTCAGAGATGAACGCTTTAAGTACTGTTTATCTGATGTTGACAGTAGTGTTGCTCTGGTGCAGATTCTGGCACTTAAATACAGTACTGGTATTGACAATAGAGAATACCCATGCCATGAAGCAGTTTCTGATGACACCAGTCAATGGACCATAACTGAAACAGTCATACTGGTGATGTGGGATTATTTCACATTTGAGACAAGTCGGGTTGTTTATAGAAAAGTTTAAAACAGAAAAAGAGAGGAAAAAAACAGAGACAGAGGACCTATACATGTATTCTAAGTTGTTACATGTAATTCTGGTAATGATAAAAGAACAGTATCAGGTTTTCTGGACTTCTCATCATTAATGTTTTTTTTAATGTTTTAGGCCAGAACCTCATCTCAAAACCAATGTAAAACAACAGCATATTCATAACCATTTTGTGTAATAGCTTTCTGTGGTTTTAGAACTTTTAAGGCCAATAAGCTCATCAGACGTGTGAACAGTTCTGACTCTGTAAATTTCTCTAGAACAGCATTTTACACCAAACCTCTCTGAATGACTGTTTACATCTTAACTATTTAATTATGCAGCTATTTGGAGAAATCAGTGGAATTCCCCTTTAATAAAGAGCAGTGGCTTTCGTATCATTACATTTTGGTGTGTTTGTTCTCATGTGGACAGGTGAGTGTTTGGTGCTTATTTTATATTTAGCACTGGAATCAGTAAAGTTATTGATGAAGACGAGTTCAAAGACTCAAACACACAATGTTTTTCTTTCTTTTGTTCTTCCATCCCTTAATTCTAAGACTCTAGGTCACATATCTTCTGTATTCCCTTGTCTCTTTATCTGTACTTTGTTCTTCATCTTAACCAAAGGTGCTAGAAATGTTGGACGTCACCCCAAAAATACTGGCTTTACAGGTTTTGCAATGAGAATTTTTGTTCTTTTGGCACATCAGAAATTACTTCATGGTATCAGTGTTCTCTATTGCCCACACTGACACTGCATTTAAGTGGGCTGAACATGAATCTTTTACATTAGGTCACTTTTCCACAGTGACCGTTTGTTGGGAAAATAAATATCGGAATATTTCAGCATAGATCAGCATAGATTATTAGACACAGAATACTAACATATTTTGCATAGATTGGAAATTTAGACAGATTATTAGTAGATTAGTCCAGATTATGAATGATACACACTTATTAATTTATGGTTCTTCAAAGGGTTTTTTAGTGAAGAAAATGTTCATCACCACTTTCTTGACTAAAGAACCCCTCAAGAATCTTTTTAAGTGTGTATGTCATTAGAGGTCATTAAACATAGGTGTTGACAAAGACAGTACATGTCGATTATAGATATAGATTGTATGTTATTAACCATCTGAATTATTCGTAGAATATTGTATGTATATGTTTAATATTTCACAAGGAGATAAAGCTTGTTCTTTTGTTACAAGCTTGACATCCTAATGATAAAAGAACCCTTTTTGCTACTATTCAGAACCATACACAACTGTCTCCATCAATCATGCGAAGAACAGTTTAAACATCTAAATGGTTCTTTGAGTGTTCGTGATTCTATATGGAACTACTGCCTTTACTAAAGAACCCTTGAAGAAGCATCTTTTTTAAGATTGCAGATTAATACGTACTAATTATTGATTAATTTATTAGCAGATGAATAAATGGGACGTAATTATTAAATGTTGTTCTCAGAAAGTGTTTTATCAGTGATGCACTGCTACAAATAGCCTCAGAGCACATAAAGCATCCACAAAAGTTAAAAAAGTGAAGTATTAATGACGCACCCTCCACCCACGCGTTCACTGCACGCACCCACACATACACACACGCAGCCACACACCTACAGCGCGCAGTGAGCTCAGCGGCACTGATCGCCACGCTCTGAGAGCAGCAGAGAGCAGCATGGTAAGCAGGCAGGGCCGCTCTAGTCTAACCTCTCTCTCTCGCTCTCCCTCTCTCTCTCGCTCTCCCTCTCTCTCTCAAAGCGCCTCTTTAATGTGTAATGTAAAAGAGTTTGAGCGCGCGTGTTTTGTTTCTGCAGATGCTGGTGGTCGTGATGCTGGTGGTGCTGCCCACCTCCGCTGCTGAAACCCCGGACCCTCCACCCACGTTCAGCTACGAGGACTTCGGGCACCCGCTCAGGTGCACGCTCTGCCCTCCGGGCACGCACATGAGAGCGCCGTGCACGCGCAGCAGGCCCACAGAGTGCCTCCCGTGTCCGAGTGGCCAATACACTCAGTACTGGAACTACCTGCACCGCTGCCTGCCCTGCCGCGCGCCCTGCGACCACAACCAGCGCGAGCGGCACGAGTGCACGCCCACCACAGACCGAGAGTGCGAGTGCGTGCCCGGCTACCACTGGCGCGCGGATCGGTGCGCGAGGCACACGCGCTGCAGCCCGGGGTTTGGCGCCATACGGACCGGTAAAATACATTTAGACTAATGATAACAGCAACAACAACGATAATAACAATAACCATAATAATAATAACATCACCTAAGATACATTTAATAATCTAATGATGAACCTGTGTCTACACACTATGGGGGAGAACGGGGTTGGTTGGCACAGTGTTAATTTCTAGGTCAGCAGGGGGCGCTCTCACAAAAATGTAAGATAAAATGACTGGCCTACTGACCAACATTCACCACTTTTGTCAAAAGCTCTGAACGTTACAATCTGTTAAGGTGGGAAATAACGTTTTTTCATTAAAGCCAAAATGAATAAAACAAACACAGAACAAACGAAACAAGTCTTCCTGAGCAATACATAGTAATATATAGAGTAATTATATAAATGTTTTGAAAACATATTCATTTTAGTTAGTAAAAATGGCATCCAGCTATATTTTAGAGAGTGAAAACTGTGCCAACCATCCCCACTGTCCCCTACCCTAACAGTCTGATTATATTATCAGCTTTTAATAATCTCTTAATAATAATTTGTCAGTTATTGAACGCAGACATAAAATATTCCACTAGTAATTTAGATGCTTATGTATATGATGATATACACCACCCACTTCATTAAGTACCTCCTGGTATCTGCACTCATTGTCCATTTTATCAGCTCTACTTATCATATAAGTGCACTTTGTAGTTCTGCAATCACAGACTGTAGTCCATCTTTTGCTCTGCATACTTTGTTAGCCCCCTTTTACCCTGTTCTTTTGGTTGGTGGACTATTCTCAGTCCAGCAGTGACATTGAGGTGTTTAAAAACTCCAGCAGCACTGCTGTGTCTGATCCACTCAGACCAGCGCAACACGCACTAACACACCACGTCAGCGTCACTGCAGTTCTGAGAATGATCCACCACCCAAATAGTACCTGCTCTGTGCTGGTCCTGACCTTTGAAGAACAGGGTAACAGGGGGTTAACATAGTATGCAGAGAAACAGACAGACTGTAATTGTAGAACTACAAAGTGCTCCTATATAGTATATCCTGTACTGTATTGTATAGTGGAGCTGAAAAAATGAATAATACGTGTAGAAACAAGGAGGTGGCTTTAGCTGGGAAAAGGTGACCTGTCATAAAATATTTACATTCAGCACATGCAGCAACATCTAAACAATGTTTATTCATATTAAGGACATATGCAGCAACATCATATCTCTTGTTCAGTAATGCTCAGAGCTACAAAGTTTAGGTATTCCACTTTACCTGATGTCTCACTTAACTTGAACCCTAAGTGTGTTAGTTGTTAGTCATTGTTGTGATTTTGTCCCCCCCTGCAGGCACCACACACACAGACACAGAGTGTGAAAGATGCCCGCAAGGGACGTTCTCTGAGGGGAACTCAGAGTATGCCAAGTGCAAGCCGCACACGGGCTGCAGTGGCTCACTGTTCAAGGTCTTTCGGGGCACCAGCTGGCACGATGATGTGTGTGTGTCCTGCAGTCAGCTCAGAGACGGAGGTAGGCTGAGTCATGCAACCCCCTCATCATCAGTGATGTTTCATTACATGCTGTCACGTGACAAACCCAGGGGTGTGTGTGAGGTCTCGTGTGTTTTGTCACTTTGGAAACCTCTGAGCAATTTTCTTTTAGAGCAAGGCTGTTCAAAGTGTGGCCCATGGGCCAAAGTTGCCCTGTGAGGACGTGTGATTTGGCCTGTTAGAACTTTACCCTAACAATTGAAAACCAAAACTGAATGCCAGACTGTTCTTCACTGGATATGCACACTGTAAAGAAAATATGGTATTTTAACTTAAAAAATTAGTTACAGCCCCTGACTGCCTTACAATTTTGAGGTAATCGAGCTTTAAATGATGAGTTAACAGAGTGTAAAACATAGATTCTTGCACTGTTGACATACTATTAGAAGTTCAATTCACTCAAGTTTGATCGTAAACCCCAAATTCTTTCACAGTGTAGTCCACATTGTTTCAAGCCTTTTGTAGTGCTCAACGTAGGAGCTTGTTTGAGATTGACTAAAGTGCTGGAGATACAACTGGGCAACAGCAACTAGGGTTGCTGTTTCACAGTATTAGGAGCTGATATAAAAGGACTCCTTTTGGAATAGCAGCAGTGTTCCTGTCTGAACAGGGGATCAAACCTTCATTCATCCATGTTCTGGATGATTTATAGCATTGAGGATAACACCATCTGTCAGTCATACTAGCAATGTAAACTGCTTTAATATCCAACCTTCCTTTGAGCCTAAAACTGTGATGTCAACCCTTGAAGATGTAATGATGTAATTCAAGATTCCATCTCGACGGCTCTGATTTTGGGTTTATTTTCCTCTATTTAATCATTAATGCTGCTCTCGTTAATTGCTGAGGCATAACCACTGTGTTAGAAGAGGAAAAGCACTGATCTCTGCAGTCCTGTGTCCCTTTAGAGGTTTAACACCCCTGCTTTAACCTGCTTGTTATTAGGTTGTGCTATGTGTCAGAACTTTCATCACCTCTTTCTGCTTTTATCTAGGAGGCATAGCTTTACTCCAAGGCATTTTGCCCACGTTCTTCACTCAAAAGCTGAGAAATGGCAAACTGAAAAGGTTTGTCCGTTTGCTTGAAACGCAGAAGAGGCAGTGGAGGTCTGGCTCCAGCAAACAAGATCTGCTGTATCGCTTGAATGAATGGACTCAAAGAGCTCAGGACCATCAGCTTTGGAAGCTACCAGAGATGCTGGAAAATTTGCAGCTCCACAACATCGCAAAGAAACTGAGGAAGATGTTAAAAGATTTTCAGGATCCCTCATATTGTACTGACAAAGATGTAGAAAAGTCAGGTTAGTCACTGTGTTAGTGAATTACTTACTATAAATGGTGTATAATTTTTTTATGAACATATAAAGGTCATTACATTTCATTCATGCATACAGGTAATAAAGCACTGGAGGCATTTCTACTGTAACAATAAACAAGTGCATAAAAAAGTTTTTTTTTCATGTATTACGTTTTGCCTACTGCTGATCTCTGGGTTGCTGTGTATTCATTACTGTTTTGAAGAGATCTTGGGTTTGGGAAAGGCACAACAGAAATAAAAATCTGTAGTCATCTTCTTCTTCTTCATGTTCATGTTCATCTTCATCTTCTTCTTCTTTTTATTATTTTTATTACGCAAGTTCAAATGTTCAACCTCTGTCGTTCAAAAAGCACACAATAGGTAGATTTTCTAAATTTTGGGTGGATAAGGAGGCTGTGTAAAGGTCTGTGTGAAGAAGCCTTGATAAAGCCTTTAGCACTTTCCTCAGCATGTGATTACCAGGGGTGGCACTAGACAACGGTGGGCAGCCACCTAGGGCCCCCATGATCCAAGAGCCCCATAGAAATGCAAATTATGTAAAGTTTTTGAGTTGATATTAAATAACCTATTCTGAAATATATATACATTTTGCACACACACACACACACACATACACAGACACACACATATATATATATAGGGGATATATATATATAGGTTGGGGAAAATAGAGGTTGAAAAATAGTCATGTAAAAATGAATTATGACTGTTTTTGTTATAAAATACAATAAGTGTTATAAGTGGACGTCATAAAAAATTTAGTGCCCTTTACATAACATTCTTGCAATAGTATAAAAAGGAGAAATATTAGGTGTATAGGCTATTTCAATATAAGATGATTTCACTTGTCAACATATCATTTTTGCATGGTTGCAGCACTCGGGAGCCCGGAACTACTTTAAGTGTAGAGAATCCAGGGAACCTTATTCCTGTCTTTTGCCTAGAGCCCCAGAATCACTAAATTCCCCCCTGGTGATTCTCAGCTCAACACTTCGACTGCACTGATGTTATGTATTATGTTTTTGAGTGTGAGTGGTCATTTCTACAGATGCACTGCATGTAAAGACACATAAAGCCAGACAGAAAGGTATACAAATAAAAATAGGTATAAGGTATAAAATAAATATAAATATAAAATAAATATTTTATATAAATTTTATATATAAATATAAAATATTTCCTTTTTCTAAATTGGATACCATTTTGTAATTAAGCTGACAATTACTGTGAGCTGTAAGTTAAAGGTGAATTTCGGCAAATTTTCAAACTTTCTGCATAATTGTTAAGTAAGAACATTAAATGGCTGAGTTGTAAATAAAGTGTTTTTGATATGAAGTGGTCCATGTAGAGAAAGTGACTGTATCCAAAACCAACAGTGAACCTACATGTGTCTTCTGAGTTTTAATATGTAGTGTTAATGATGGTAAAAGTTGGTAAATCTAAAAAAAAATGTTTGTTTAGTGACTATTTTGCCTCGCAACACCTTGCATGTACCTCTCTGTCATTAATAGGTTACAAAAAAATGGTTTAGGCCGAAAACCTTTTCAAAGCTATGATAAAACAATGTCTCAGGGATCACAACATACTTACAACTGTTTCATGTATTAACTTTCTATGAGAGGTATTAAATGTATCAAATGCTTCAGATTCACAATTCTGAACGATTCTGTTTGCATCTTAACCATGGAATTAGAAGAAATGGTTGAATTCCCCTGTAAGTGGATACAAAGGTGCAATAAAAATGACAGTACTGCTTTGAGGTTCCCTCTTAAAAATATTCCTGTCTAATGTCCTTAGTTTTATGGTGATCACATTAGCTTTAGAACAGCAGCAACTATGTTATTATTATTAAAATAATAATAATAATAATAATAATAATAATAATGATGTTAGTAATAATAGGACTGCTGTATCTGATCCACTCGTGCCAGCGCAGCATGCTAACATGCCACCACCATATCAGTATCACTGCAGTGCTGAGAATGATCCACCACCCAAATCATACCAGCTCTGTGGTGGTCCTGTGGGGGTCCTAACAAGTGAAGAACAGGGTAAAAGGGGGCTAACAAAGTATGCAGAGAAACAGATGGACTACAGTCTGTAACTGTAGAACTGCAACGTGCACCGGTATGATGAGTGAAGCTGATAAAATGGACAGACAGTGTAGAAACAAGGAGGTTGTTTTCATGGTTTGTTATGGCTGACTGGTGGGTATCTAGTAGTAGTTTAGATAAATAGGCTACAATCAAAGGTCAATTTTAATGAGTTTCAGGAAACACAGCTCCCCCAAAAAGTTGTATCTCCCTTGTTGAATTTGCATTGCTATCGATAAGAGTACGAGGCAGAGTGTTGCTCTCATTGTTAGCACCTTTTTTGGAGTAAAATAGCTAAAAGCGTCACTGTCTGGTGATTTACATTGCAAATGTTTTTGCGTGTGGAGCTTGTGACGGGGGACTTTGCAGCGCTGTCTGAAGCAGTGGCTAAATATGGCATCATTCATGGTGTTGGGTTTTTCCAAGAAACACTCGGGTGAGGAAACAGCAGCTGAACACACTGAATTTACAGTTGTGTATCAGTCATCAGGCTGCTACTGACAAACACAAATTTCCACAGAAATCATTTTACACAGCTAGCTGATGATCGGGTATCCAGCAGGGGAAATATATGGAATTGGTTGACTGTGACTCAGTAGGTGGTCTGAGTTAGACTTGTGGCACAACTGTAGCATTGCAACAGCAGCACAGAGTGTAATAATTCCAGTCCAGATTCCTTTGGGTTTCTCAGTAACGGATGCAATGGAGACAAAACGAGTCACTTTATGCACTTTATTTTCAGCGAACCACATACATACAGAGGGGAGAGAGAAGAAAGAGCAAGAGATTTGGAGGGTACAGCCTTTGTAAATATCTGTGGTTAATAATGAAGGCTAAAATGGTCTTGGTTATGTGTCATGAGCTGATGATATCCACAGGCTGAAGGTTCAGTAAAGGCTCATTGTGAGCCACTTCCCATGCCACTCATCTGAGGCCCTGCCAAGCAAGTGCAGAAGTCATTACAGAGAGGCCAAGCAGCACTCCAACCACAAACGAAGGCGAAAGCACATCGGGTATTTTAACGGGAAATTATATATACAGCTAAAGGGGAATTACATGGACGTGGTTGCGTTGTCATTTCAAGATGCCTTTTGGGATTATTTCAGTTTAAACCTACTTTCTCTCTCTCCATTATTCAGCACTCAGCTCACGCTCCTAAAGCCACTAACGCCATTGTTAGTTTAAATGAGGGGAAGTCCGTGTTCCCAGCAAACTTTTTTTTATTGCCCATTGGAATAAGAAAGTCTTTTCTGCAGAAGCCTTCTCTGAGGCCTGAGGCCTCTTCTCAAAAGAAGAGTGGAGGAACAAGTGAAAGTCTTATTTTTCGTGGGAGGAATTTCCCCAGGAAGTTGAACTCGCTGGCTCTGGCTGGATGGGGTCAGCGGGCTTCAGGCCAGAGGCAGCCGTGCCAAGCTGCTTTCCAAAATAGCCACTGATGTTTTCATCACTCACCCCTCACCGGCCTGCACCAGACAGCTGAAAGACACTGCTGGCTGCTCCACACAATATGATTCACCCAGCGCTCCGGGGACATTTATTTTCTTTTCTTCCTAATGCCTGGAAAGTTACGGGAGCATGTCCCCCCAGAACCTCCACAAACACCGACGTGTCTGCTAAATGTTTGCACAAGTGCAGGTAAGTGTCTTCTGCCTGCCTTACGGGTCCCTGATGATGCAGGCTGATATGCTATCTGTCTGCAGACATGTTGCCCCGAGCGAGCGGGGAAGTCCAACAGTACTCCCTGTGTTCTCAGAGCTTCGCATGACAAACAAAGCATTCGAACCCAGGAGAACCAGCGAAAACTGATACTGTCCCACATACAGGCTACACAGTGATGGGAAAGAGAGAAAAAACAGAGAGTGAGAGCTGTGATTAATTAAAAGCCTGGGCCTGTCTTCACAAAGCTTCTCAGAGTAGGATTGCAGATCTGTGATCTCTATATGATTCCTCTCTTATACACACTGTAATGTAACATTACTGACTACTAGTTGCATTACTTTACAGCAAATTAACAATAAATCACAGTAAAATAACTTCATACTGTGACTCCACATTCACCTGGAGCACAAGAGTACAGTGATGCAGCTGTATTTTCATGTAAACTTACAGTAATAAGCTGTAATTAAAATACAGCGTTCTCCTGTATTTTTACAGAACTGTAAAAGTAATGCTACCCAGTAGCCAATAGTTTACGATGAATTTACATATGACTCATATATAAATATGTTCATTTAAAAAAACAATATGAATGATCATATTTACTGCATTTTGCATTGTATAGACACAGAGCATCTCAAATATGTATTTTTAAAATGCAAATACACATTTAGCAGACATTTTAATTTTGCTTATAATTTGCCCAAACATGACCAAAAACTTCTGTCTGGCTGGAGGGGAACCCTCAGGGGCTTCACAGACAGCCTAATGATTTCTTGGAACTAAAAATCCATGTCTGTAATTTTTAGTTCCTTAATAGAATCATTCTCGTATTTAAACTGTGCGTTAGTTTCTAATGCACATTAGTATTACAGTACTGCTTTTGTTTCACTGTTAAGTTTTGGATGGAAACAAAGGGTTAAATATTTGAAATGCAGTGGAAATGAGCGGAAAGTTGGTCAATTAGGAACTGCTTTTCAGATATAGCTAAGTGAGCGTTCCTATTGGTTAGGACTTCAAGAGCTGAAGAGAAGGCCTAATGTGTTAGATTAACACTCAGCATATTTACCAATTTAGTGAGAAAAAAATGTCACTCTGGTCCTTCTGGAAGTCATCACTGACTGTGAATACGATAAGCCAGTAATTCTCTAACTGGCAGTCTCATCAATGGGTTGTTAGAAATGGGAAACAGCAGCAGCTCTGTAATAGGCCTCTCTACTGAAAGAGTCACTGTGGAACTGCTACAAGGTAAAATATATGGTAATACGTCTGTCACAAGTTTCAAATAAAACATGGAAGGTTTTTTAGAAGCTTTAATAATCTGTGTTTAATCTAGAAGGACCAAAATATGTTCAAGTAAATCTCTTTTAGCTTAGCACTATCTACTAGAATCACATCAGCATGTTAGCAGAAGTTAGCATTATTGGAGAGGTGGGTTTTTTAATTATTTCAGGCCAAGCCCTAATAGCCATAGTTCACAACTGTATTTGGCAGTACCTATAAACATTAACATTTTGTCAACAAATCATTGTTCCAGCATTTAAACAATTCAAAAGAAATTTTATGTAAAACTTTAAAAGTCTTTTGAAACATCCAAACCAGAATTGTCGGAACAAAAATACATAAAATATTCGTATGTTTTTAACTGATCTGGTGCTGATCTAAGTATTCTGGGTATTGTTCTCCTGCAGTTATTCTCTGGGTTTATTCTGATAAAGACTTTTAATGTGAAGGCGGGACAAGTTCGCCTTCAGGGGGGATGTGTGTCAGAGGAGACAGGGACTGGGTCAGTCGATGCTGAGTGCTGATAGGCCTCTTTTCCACTGTCGGGCCGAATGGTTCTTAGGGTCCTATGGTTCTTACTGTGCCATTCCTCACTAGTGTGGAACGGTTACAGTTTTTTTTTCCATCTGCTGGGCCACTAAATCAGAGTCAGGAAATACTAAAGAAAACTACACTAAGTAGTGGCTAACAGGCTAATAGCTACACACACACACCACCCACCACATTCCCTCTGTCACTCCAAAACCAGTCTCTCGTCGTGTTCTTAGATTCATCTTCTAAATGGGTGTTATTTGAGCATCAGTTACTGAAACTGAGCCTGTGCTGTGGTGGGTATCACCTGTAGCCGGCTGACTAAACTAGCATTAGCGTTGCCCAGCAGGGTCCAGCTCAAAGCACCACAGAACAATGTATATTTTTATATTTCTGTTACTTCAATGACAGTCATTTGAATTTGCACTCTCAGGTCTGAGTCTTAATCCTCTAAATTGGTATTTTTAAGCATCAATTTAGTGGAACCAAGTCTGTACTGCTGTGGGAGACACACTCGTGTTAGCTTAGCCTAGCAGGCTACAGCTTAAAACACTACAAAAAAGATTTGATTTTGGTTTTCAACACCAATCAGTCGACCTTGCTCTCACTGTTTTAAGTGTTTTGTCATCTATACTTCTGATAGCAGATCATCAGTTAGTCAAATCGAATCTGTACTTGGGTGTTTGGATCTCATTAGCTGAGCTAAGTTAGCTAGGACAGGGGTTCTCAAGCTTTTTCATCCCAAGGCCCACCTGTTTATAAACACAAAGCATAGTGGCCTGAAAAAGATCAGATCATCCTTCTCGGCTGAATCACAGAAACCAAAATTTGCAGCAATGTTAAAAAACATAGCGTTAAACATATTTGCAGAGATATTTAAAAAAGGGGAAAAAGTAAAAAGAATAGAAATGCATGAGGTGGATGTGGACTGTGATCAGTGTGGCACTACATCGCGTTCACTGAAAATACTCCACAGTCTTTGGTCTGGAGATGTCTCTGTAGTTGTGAGGGTTTTTGTGATTCTTTTGAAACAGCCAAACCGCACTCCACTCACCGGGCTTTTGGATTAGCGTCGTCACAATCAACAATAACAAACCTTACTTGATACATGCTTTTTTAGGATTGGTTTATCAATTTGAGTTTAACCACTCAGGATGCTGACGCTCAGCCAAAACTGTTAGCCAGCTCTTTGTGTACGGCGTAGCTGTGGCCAACTATAGCTCTTTCATGAAGCACAACGACTTGTGCATAAGTTGTGTCTTCTTTCATAGCGGTAAACGCTACACTATTTTTTTGTTAAAACACAAAAATTTTACTTGCAGAAAATATGCTTTTTGATAGTGACTAATCATAATTTTTAAGGTTACACACTGATTTTAAGACTTTGGGACACACTTCAAAACTATGGGGTCTAAATGCTCACCATGTGGTCATGAGGGACAGGGATGCAGTCTCACTTCCTGCTCTAAAATACAGGGGTGTGGCTTCAATAAGTCTCTGCCTATAGATTAAACTCATCCAAAGCCACTTGCTACCATAATATATAGCATGTCAAAATAGTTTGTCATCATTAGAGGTCCAATCATTAGAATAGTATGCAGTACAGTAGCAGTATAGTAGTGTCTGGCTTTGGATGCAGCTTTTGGGTTTCTGTAGTGACATGAATGAATAGAGTTTTGTTTATTTAAAAAAATTCAACTCACAGTGACAGTCTTCCAACTTCACTTTAAAAGAAGTCAAAAAGATCTTTAAAAACAGCATTAAAAAATACAAAAAAATGAAAGAAGTTGAAATTTAGGGATCAGAGTTTGGGACAGACACCTCCCAATGGAAAGTAAATGATGATGATAAATGATGATTTTGTATATACTTAGCTTATTACTATCTTTATTAATGCCTTGGGTTTAAATAGATCATAACATAATAATCCTTGTAAAGACCTAAGCTTTGAGTTCTTCTTTGTTTTTTAAATAGTTTTTACTGTGAGGCAGTTTGAACTAAATTCGTAGAATGGTCCATATATCTTTCAGTCTTTCCAGCTGTATCTGGAGCGTGACATTACCCAGCAGAAAGTGTTCTTGATTGTCTCATTTTCCACAGGGCTGAGTCCAGTGCAATCATATGACATCATCGAAGTGTGACAATAGTGACCTACCAGTAGAGGGATTTTATGTATTGTCATGTATTTTTATGATAAACAAAACCTTTTTATATGCTTTCTGTGTCATATTTTAGTAGTATTGTACCTCTATTGGACAAGTTTTAAGTCAGGGTTCAGTTTGATAATTTTATAGGTTAATTTTATAGGTTTTATTTACATACAGTGATAACTTTCAGACCTACAGAGTAGACTTTATAATACATTGGGTTGTTGTCAAGAATTGTTATCAGCACTCTTGAAATACAAAGCATTTTATATTTGAATTTTATTAGAACTTCATTCTTGATGTTATACAGCTTATTCAGTCATTTTACAGTTATTTACAGCTCCGTTCAAAAGTTTGGAATCAATCTTTGCAACGATATAAAACCAATTTGATTGTATATAAATGTATAAAATGATTCTAATATATTAGTCCTGTATTTTTTTCAGATAATTAGTAGGACATTACAAGATAAAAGATTCTAAAATAACTGAGACCACAACTGGGAATTACATCATAATAAAATTAATCTCCAGAGCTGATCATACTTTAAACGTAGAAATCAAATAAAAAGGCAGATGAATTGACACAAAATAAATCTAAATAGATAATTACAGAATATTTTTGATAATTTTATTCACTTTTGTTCACAAAACTCCTGAAATAATTTCTAATATTTAAATTTGCATTGTGAAAGTCATCATTGTATATAAAATCAAATAAACATGTCACATGTCAAGTGAATGCAACCTTTTTAGTGCATTGTGTACAGCTATGTTCAGGATTTTGGCCAAAAAAAAAAATTTCTTTTTTCCTGCTAGTTATTTCAAACCGAGGAAGTTGCTCAGGACCAGCATATTAGAATTATTTTTAAATTAGCAGTAGTGTATTTCAAGTTAGTTTTGGATCGTGTGTTTAATACTGGCGCATGAACTTCATTCTTTCTCATCTTTCTTCCCACATTGCATTAAGTGTCCAATTTCAGCAAATTTAAAATTCCCCTCTTGCTTTCTCACTGGGCATTCAGACATGTGGATGATAATCAGAAAGTTATTGTTTTGTTGTCCATGGAAGCCAAAGTGACCCCGGTGTCTGAGCCACTGGAAAGAACATCAGCAACTATTCAGATTCTCTACCACAAGGTTGATGTGTGTGCCGCGCTTATAAACTCGGTTTGTACTCTTTGTCTGAGATATGTGACAATTAGGTTGTTTTGTCCAATTTTTCCAACTTTTGTCAACTTTTGCCACTAATCGTGTGAGGAAATGTCTGGAAACACTGTTGAAAAGTCGTGGTTTTTCAGAAGCACAGTAAAATCCCCCAGACAGGAAGATGGCACTAAGACTGTGCACATCTATACAAACATCAGCTATGGCAGATTCATCATCCACCCACTTTAAAGAGGAGCCATTTTTCTAGATGGTCCAGTTCTTTTGAGGTGGAACTCTAGACTCAGACATCGAGGCTTGCCATGCGCGCTGGCCTTGGTCCTACCAACACACCTAATGGACAGTCAGTGTTCCTGTGCTTTATTTTCTCAGTTTATAAGAAGAAGTGACATGTTCAAGGACAAACTTATGGATGGTTTTGGCCCAACACTCTTGGCTACTCCACTGAACTAATGTGAATGCTTGCTTTGTGAGTGCAAATGATATAAAATTTTACAGTGCAGACATCACTTATGATTATACTCCGAGGTTAGGTTTTATATGCAGACTTCTTAGGCCCAGTTGCAGTTCACAACAATGGGTACCTTTCGCCAGCGGATCTGGAAGTTATATCTTTGTGATCATGATATGGGGCTGCTTCTCTGCAAACGGTCCTGGGTTAGAACTTGTCGTAAAAAAAAACATGAACGGAGAGATGCACTGGGAGATATTTGAGGAACATTTCATCTCATTGGCCAAGAAACTGAATCTTGGGAGAAGATGGACGTTTCATCCAGAGAACAAACTCAAACAAGTAGCCAAAATAACTCAAGACTGCTTTCTAAAACAGTGAAAGAGCTCCTAGCCAGTCTCCTGAACTGAATCCTACGGAAAATATATGGAGGTTTTTGAATTGTCCATCAGAGGGATGGCTTGACGATGGTTTGCCAAGAGGAATGTGCCAGAATTTAACTACATCTCAACAAAATCTTTTCAAAGCAGTTATTGTCAAAATCTTTGGTGTCTGAATACATTTTCCTTATCAAATGTTTTTAGGCAAATGCTTATGAATACATACATTTTTTTCATATTTATAAGTATACAAAGTCAAGAGACATTATGTGTGTAAATTTGAAGTGAATATATGCATTAGAAGTACATTAAATAAATCCACATAATGTCTGAACTGTAGTTTCCCCTCACTGTAAACCTGCACTATATGTCCAAAAAGTTTGTAGACACCTGCTCATCTAGTTCTTACAAAGTCAAGGGTGATGGCTTCTAATCTTCTGGAAAGGCTATACATTGCTGTTAGGATTGCAATTAGCCACAAAACCATCAGTGAGGTCAGTTCTGGACCACATACTTCAACTCATCCCAAAGGTATTGGATGAAGCTCCATCACTCCAGAGAACACAGTTGCACCGCTCCACAGCCCAATGCTGGGGGGCGTTACACCCCTTTAACTGATGATTGGCATTGGACTTAATGACCTTAGGACTGCAATGCTTTTCTATGGAGCTATGTGTGCACATCTGTTTCAGCAGTTGGTGCACCATTAAGTAGTTGAATTGACAAATTAAAATTGAATTGAATAGTCATCAACGTTCTGTCCAACATTGCTTGTCCAACCTTATAACAGTTGTTAGGACAGGACATTTCTGTGGGTGGGCGTGGATAGTAGGGCATTCGTATCTCAGATGCTAGGTCAAAGTCTGAAGGTTCTGGAGGCAATTTACTCCGTAGAGAGTTTATAAGTGATGTGCAAAACCAAACAAAACAAAACACTGAACTCGCACAACGCTCGGATTTCTGGACTAAACAGACCATCAATTCATTGAGTCTGAAGCTCTAGTCTTTCATAATCTTCTGAAAGACTAACCCTGTACATTATAAATACAGGGTAGCCCTTCTCCAGCCCTATGACAATGTGCAACCAGTTCAGAGACTGCTACTGTACCGGGTATGACCAGTGCATGCAATGCCTGTGGTATGTACATCCTAAGATCAGTTATCTAAGACTCATAACAGCAGAATGCAATACCAAACTTAGTCCATCTCACTGTCCTCACGCCACAGTGTTCTGAAGGCATCATCATAAAGAGTATCATTCAAATCTGGAGCTATTAGCAGCAATTAACACCCATATTAGCCAAATGTGGAATTTGACTGTGGAGTCAAAAGAGTGTAGATATGGTAACAATAGTACCAGACAGTCAGCAAACTGAAGATGGTATAAGCATTTGCATTATCAGTCAAAACAGTGCCGTAGTGTCTGGACATGCATGGTAGCCTATGCCCATACAAAACTGTGAAATGCCTCTGCTTTGTATATTATCAATGTAATAATCGCCTCTGCTTCTGATTTCAAGGCCTGCCTCTGTCAAACTTCAATTCTTTATCAGCATGCCAGCATTTCCTGCAGATGTGTTTTGAGCTTGAAACTCCAGAAATGGTGATGTGCTCTGGGGTAAACCCAATAGGTTAAGAGAGAGGAGAATGTTTTTTCTACCCACTTTCTGGGGCAAAAACAAATAAATAAGAATGTCAGCTTTGGATTCGCCTGCGTGGTTAAAAAAAGGTGAGTCATTTAATTTAGTTTAGGCTATTGTGTTTCACTTTGCCACTGTTGTGGTTATAGTGACAGCCTGTGCCATTTAGTTTTGCAGCAACATTTTAGGTATAACAATGGGATGAATAAGAATTGGATGGGCTGCCCCCAAACTCACTCTGACCAAATCTCATTGCATGGAAGAGATGATAAAGTTGACTTGGGGGTGGAGGGTGGGGTTCAATAATGCAATATTCATAGGTTAAGTAGACCACCATGATGGCTGGTGTAACAGAAGAAGAAAGGGACCTCATTTAAGCACTCCACAATACTGCTAGCACATTGCTAACTACTAGCCACAATTTAAAAAGCTTCAATGCTAAAAGTAAATCACTAACTAGCAGCAAACAGAAATACTTAAATGCTGACATGAAACAGCTAACTAGCGGAAATTAGAAATATTTCAATGCTGACAATAAATTACTAATTAGCAGCATGTTAAAAATCCAGCACAGCTATTAGTAAATTGCTAACTAGCAGTAATTTTAAAATGCTGCTAGTAAGTTAAACATCCAAGGCCCTATAGCCGACAAATGTTATCCATGATGAACAAAGGCTACTAGAATCATTAGGATTAAAACCTGATTGGACACCATCAGGAAACAATAGAACCTTTAAAACGTTTCTATTTTTTTAGCAGGGATGGCTCGCAATCAACGCTGGATTTAAATAAAGTGGTACATAACTTCAAACAAGATGCCATTATTAATATGTGAGTAAATAAACTGTGATAACAATAGGAGTTTATAAAGTTAATACAGTGTTCTTTTTCTGTATAACTCAGTGGGATTCAGACAGATGAGTTTGCAGGGACTCCTGAACACCTGCATGCTGCTCTACATGGGACACCTTCTGGAGCTGTTTCCTGAGTGCAGAATATAAAATGATGAAGTGTTTAAACAATATCATCACTAGATTCAGACAAAGATATAGTATGATTCTCATTTCATCACAGTCGTATCGGGTTTTCCACAGGTTGCAGTGCAAATCAGACAGATTTCTGAACACAGTGAACTCAGACTTCATATGGAATAATGGACATTTAAAAGATGCTCTTGCCATCCATTCCCTGAGAAGGTCAATTAACCATGAAGTGCTAGGGAAAGTGCTCACCCTGAAAATGAGTCTGTTCTGCCCTCTAGTGTCTTTAAAGGCAGCAAACATGGACCTCCCTGAATTATAGTGATAGGGTAAAACAGAGCAAAACTCTCATCGTTAGGATGACATACATTTAATATAACAGACGAATAAAATGCAAATATAGATGAATGAGTAAATTCTTAAATGAGTTGGCATCAGAATTGGCCCACATATAATTTTCACTCATCTCATCAGCTCTTCAAATTTATTTGTGTGTAAGAAGTGATGTATCTATATCTATACTGGTAAAGCATATGAGCACACATTTATGACATAATGCCTATTAAATAGCAATGTCCCTGTTGCCCAGTGTTCTGTTTTTGTTCTTTAATTCTGCTTTGTGCACTTCACTTATGCTTTCCAGGCTCCGACAGCTGACATTTAAATGTGTGTCATTTACTGAATCCTTCAGAATGTTTTGAAAGAACAATTTAAAATCCATTAAAACTAAACAAATAGTAAGTTTCCTTTTCTTAAATGTGGTTTGTGTCTGGGTAATGTTTCCAACACTGTGTCAGGCTTCCTTTGATGTCATTTTAACAGAACAGCCAATAAAAACAAACTGTCTGGTTCGTAAGACATTCTTTTAGTGAAGAGCACCAGCACTCAGGAAACATTTTCTTCAGTGATGATAATATTTAATGGCAACTTAATTATGATATACTCACGAAGTGTCATGGCATTGAATTTTATTCCCATTTATGTAAACCTTAGACATATACACCAATCAGGCATAACATAATGACCACCTCCTTGTTTCTACACTCATTGTCCATTTTATCAGCTCCACTTACTATATAGGTGCACTTTGTAGTTCTACAATTACAGATTGTAGTCCATCTGTTTCTCTGCATACTTTGTTAGCCCCCTTTTACCCTGTTCTTCAGTGGTCAGGACCCCTATAGACCCTCACAGAGCAGCTACTATTTGGGTGGTGGATCATTCTCAGCACTGCAGTAACACCGCCGTGGTGGTGGTGTGTTAGTGTGTGTTGCGCTGGTCTGAGTGGATCAGACACAGCAGTGCTTCTGGAGTTTTTCACTGCTGGACTGAGAATAGTCCACCAACCAAAAATATCCAGCCAATTGCGTCCTGTGGGCAGCGTCCTGTGACCACTGATGAAGGGCTAGAGGATAACCAACACAAACTGCTAACGTTGTGGGAAAACTAAAATAATTCTCCTTTGCAGTAAAATAAAGCTCTGCTGATCGTTCAAACACAGTTTTAACAATAAGAGGTCTTAAACACTGGACTTGTATAATGTATAACTGATAACGTTAATTGACCCGCGTGTGGACTTCTGGTCACTATAGCAACGCAGACAGTCTCTCCTAGCTAGTACATAACAAAACAGTCTCTCCTAGCTAGTACATAACAAAAAGACAAAGAGAAAGATTTAAGATGAACATTGATAATTTGGAGATGAATGGACATGTATAATCACTCTGGTTTCCTAAAACATTTAATCTGCAACGAGAAACTGTCAAACACTAAAAAAGTCGCAAAGCTGAAGTCAGATTTTTGATCGCCGGCTTCTTGTTTGAATTTTCCCGTTCCACCTTAAATGGTGCAGCAGTTATACTCTGGCGCCTCAGGCACCATTTAAGGTGAAATGGGAAAATTTGAACAAGAACCTGCCAAATGAAAGGCGACTTCAGCCTCGTAAAACATCAAACGTTGAGAGATGTTATACAAGAAACTGTTCCACTTTTGTGGAAAAGTTTCCTGCTGGGGACGCAAAAAAAGCAGCTATAGCTGAGCTAAAGCTTAAAGCAGAGCAAAATAAGTCTGCATTTTGATTTATATTATATTTTTTAGCCTGTACTAGCACATCAGCACATACCGAAACATATTTACAGCCAAGATGGTAAAACAGACATAAAATGTTGTGGCTCTCAATGTGGTTTAATTTTTCTTGAAAGGGCAAAATGGCTCTTCTTAACATTTGGGTTGCCGACCCCTGGACTAGGCCTGTTGCACTCTTGAATTACATTGGTTTTATGCGAGATGATTCACAGCCAACCTGCTTGACTGCATGTCCTATAATGCATCTCAAATGTAGAGAAAAACCATGTCTCCCACTTTATGCACTGTAAATTAATCCATACAGTCGTATATATTCAATTCAGTATGGTCATCCTATTACTAACTACTCTAACACTGGTATGTGCTAATTTACCATTAGTAGACTGTAAACTTAAATTAGTTGACTTTGAAAAATCATGCAAACTTATTGCCTCAAAAAAGTAAAGTTACTAAACAGGTTCAAGCTTAATAACTATGCTTGAGTTTTGTTTGAGTTATAGTGGCTTTCTAATTTTCAGTGATCCACACTTCTGCAGCAAATAAGGTTAACAGCCCAGTAATTATAAATAGGTTCCACTGAGCTGGCAGTGATCTACTTTTTCAAGTTCTGCCTTCCAATCAAATACTCACCCCTGTGTAACATATGAGCATCAATTAAAACAACTCCATTACATTACATGGACTGTTTTCCTGAACAGTAAAGAATAAATGGCCTAGATAAGACAAGAATCACCCATTTCTGATGACTCTAATAGCTTAATGCAAGGGTTCTCAACCATTTGTGGCCCAAGGCCCATCTGTTTATAACTATAAAGCATAGCGGCTCACAGACAAACTAAAATCAACTTATTTTAAATAGTTTTCTTTTTTTCTTAATTGCTTTCACTGAAAACCTCTGAATTAGGGCCTGAAAAAGCTTAGAGCATCCATTTCACTTCAGTCACAGAAGCCAAATTTTGCAGATTGGATTGGTGTCACCACAATCAACAACAATGATTAACCTTACTTCATATCTGCTTCTTCGTCATTAGTTTATCAATTTGAGTTAAACTACTCAGATTACTGATGCTCAGCCAAACAGAGCTTCGCTGCTGTTTTACGGCTCGCGGACCACTAGAGGGTGCTTTACGGCCCACTGGTTGAGAAACCCTGGCTTAATGTATATTTGCCGGTCTGTTAGCATCCATAGCTCCACGCTGAACTGATAAACCTGAACATAAAACATCATGACAGATCAAAGTGAACTTTTTGTGTTTGAAGATGAAGACATGATTATTTTATATGTGTATAACTGCTCAAAGCTGTGTTTGCTAGTCATTTATTACAGTCCCGACTGTAATATTTTCATACTTATAATATATAAGTTTCGGTAGTGCTGTGATTGTTTTGGTAGTGACAAAATGGAATATTCGAGAATTTATTTAAATAAAATAAACATAATTAAAGCCACTTAAAGCAAAATGATTTTAGCTTAAGGCAGACATGTCAAACTGAGGACCTTCTGGGCCAAAGCGCTGTGGAGATTAGTGTTTACCCTCATCTAACGCTCTGAATTCAGTTCATGAAGTCCTTGCTAATGAGCTGATGAGCTGAATCAGGTATGTTTAATGAGACAGCGTGCAGAAGTCTGCAGTGTTTTGGCCCGTTAGGACTGGATCCTGACACATGTGGCCTAAGGTCTGAATGAGAGTCAGTTCAGTATAATGGTCCTAGTATAACGGACCTGACTGGACGGCTGGTTGACTCGGCGTGGCTGCAGTTCTCTTTTCCTCCAGCAGATGTCGCCGCTGCGCCTCTCCTGCCGCTCTCACCGTCCTCCGTGATTGGGGGCGAGGCGGGGCCAGCCGCTCGCTCGGTGTAGTAAAGAAAATAGCAGCTCGTTCTCCGCGAGGCGTCGTACGCGAAGCCTCTCCGGTTAAACCGGGATCTCACCGAGAAGATCGTACCATCGCGGGCGAGGACGGCTCGGAGGCGCGCGATGTCCCGGATCTACGGCTGCACCTGGTCTCGAGCTCGCCTGTTCCGTTTGTCCGGACTCTTCATCGCTCACGAATAGCGTCCAACATCAAGAGGAGGAAAACAAAACAAAAGCAGGATCGGCAAAATGAGCGAGGAGGCGTCTCACGTGCCCAAAGAAGTGCTGGGTAAGGGCTGCACGCGCTCTTAGCAGCAAGCGAGCAAACCGGTTCTCTCTGTAATCAGTGTGATCAGTGCGGTCAGTGTGGTCAGTGTGGATTATACCAGCCTGGTCAAGTGCACGATTGTTTTTAACATTAGTTCGATTAGAGCTGTGAAAATGAACGCACTGATTATCTTCTGTGCAGCTTAGCGGTGATCGTGAGCTGTGTGGCCGATGCTGTGCAGGCTGAGGGGGGTTCATTGTGGTGTGCAGTGCTGATCTGCTGATCTGGATGGCGGTGTGTTGGTAGTAGGGTGGATGGTGAGTCGCTGAAGGGCTGGACAGGGAGGGAAGGGTGGGTTCTGCCCACGGCGTGTAGTGTGTGTGTGATGTGGTTGAATGTGGGTCCTGTGTCGTTATCGAGGAGTGAGGAGTTGAGGAGTTATTACAGTCCTTACATCACCGCTGTAAAGCACAGCTGAGCCAGTCAGATCTGAACAGGTTCATCATCTCGTAGTTTGTCTGGTTTGGGACTGAAGTGCAGGGGATCTGCGGAAAATGCTGAGATCTGAAGGCTTCTTCTGATATTTCCTCTTCTCATCTTCCTTCTTCTCCTTATCACCCTCTCATCATCAGTCGTCTCTTTGTCTTTCTTCTTTAAATCACCTTCTCGTCTGAATCCTTCTCCTTTATCTTCTCGCCCACTTATGTTCAGCACTGCTGCTTGCTTCTTCTTTATCTTGTCCTCTGCTACCTTCTGATTTTTCTCGTCCTCTGCGTTCTTCTTCTTTTTTATCATCTTTCTTATCATCATCATCATCATCTTCTTCTTCTTCTTCTTCTTCTTCTTCTTCTTCTTCTTCTTCTTCTTCTTCTTCTTCTTCTTCCTCTTTATCTTCTCGTCCTCTGCCTTCTCCTCCTTCTTATATTTTTATTCAATTGACCATCCTGTCTTGTTCTTCTTCTCACCCCTTCTTCAACTTTTTTCTCATTTGCTTGATCTTATTCTTCTCCTTCTTCCTCTTCTCCTTCATTGTCTTGTTCTCCATTTTTGTCTTGTCATCTCCTCCTTGCGATCATCATCTTTAATAGCAGTGTTTAGTTTTCCTCTTCTCTGCTGTAGGTGCTGCATATTTGAGTCAAACTGTGACTCTGTAGATTCTGAAGCTGGAGGTGATGATTACAGGTGTCTCTGAACAAACCGTGTGGACAGGTTTCCTCTTTACAGACTGAAAGTGTGATTCCAGTGTAACACGTCTGTTGAGAGCAGTTAAGAAAATCCTCATCTTAGCTGCACACAGTCATTAGTGACTGTGATTAGTCATAGTGAGAACTGATGAGGGTCGTTCAGAAGTGCGACCTAAACTCACAGCAATACAGTAACACAGAGGAACAACTCAAGCTTTGAACATTTTCATGACTGTGTGATCTCTACTAAAACGCTTTAGTAAGAGACTTCAGTGTCCTCTTTCAGTGTTATGACTCTCAGTGTCTGTCCATCCGTCCATCCATCCATCCATTCATTCAGAACCTCAAGGTAGTGAACTCCAGTCAGCCGGTCTAAAACCTAGTCTAGCAGTAAATAATGTTAAAGGGGAATCCCACCAATTTTTCTGCATAATTCAATTGCAGAGATGTAAACATTACTCAGAGTGGTCTGATGTGAAATGGTTCGTTAGAAAGAAACTTACTGACTCAGATTTCTTTACAGCGATGATAACAACCAGACATCGCAGTGTTTAGAATGGAAATATAGCCCGTTTTATTTACTATTTCAAACAATCCTGTCTGCTGAGCTTTAATATGTAATGTTGATAATGTTAAAATAAGGGTAAATATAATAAAAAATAAGTCTTTCTGGGGGAATATTTTACCTTATTATACCTGCCGTCAGTGGATTTTAAGAAATAAATTTTAGTCCAAAACCAAACATTTATTTTAAAACTAATGTAAAACAATGTCTCAGGCAGCGTATCTGTAACCAGTTCCTGTAATGACTTTTTGTGGTGTAGCTTTTAGAGATATTTAACACTTCAGATGTCTGGTTCCTATCACCACCACTGTGAAAAATTCTGATTCAGTATATTTCTGTAGCATTAAGTATTTCAGATCAAACTACTCTGAATGTACTTTTTACATCTTAACTGTTGAATAATGTGGACATTTTGTGGAATTCCCTTTTACCTGTTAAACCCAGTAATGTATTATCTGGACAGAATGAAAAACCTGGAGCGAATGGTGAATGAATGGTGTTATTGGAGAACCCTTCCAAAACAGAGAAGCTGCAGAAAAGACGTAACTAATAGAAATTCTACCAAGTTAAAGGTCCTGCATTTCTCTTGTTGCGAGGCGTACAGAGTGCATATTCATGTGTCTTGTTTGTGCATTGCTTCAATCGATCACTTGCAGGAAGGCATACAGATTGAGAGGAGAGGCACTCAGCATACAGAGCACAGCTCAATCCAATCATCCAACCTCCCGTCCATCCATCCATCCATCCAGTCCTATCTTGTAATGCCGTTCCTGCCGACTGTTGTTGTTGTTGCAGTGTGTCAGATAAGACACAGTGGGAAAGAGCAAGACAAATGCACAGAGAATGACTGTCGAAAGAGGATCTCTTTGGCAGTGTGTGAAACAATGGGTAATTAGTCCTCGGCTTAACGAGGAAGAGAAAGCAGCTGCATTGTTTGACTGGCCGAACACAAGCGGCCGACAGCGCCAAGAGGAGAGAGGAGCATTGTTCTCCCTCAGTACAGAGGATGTGGCGGGAGCTGTCACCTGGTGTGTTTGTGTGAGAGAGCTTTTTGGGATGCGAACCTCCAAGTTCAGCCCAATTTCTAATAGTAGAGATGGCACAGTTCTATAAAAACGGTTAAAACTGTTTAAATGGGCTAATTTTAAATGAAGCACTTCACTTAAGTGTTTTCATTGACACTTTATAACCCTACAAGAAGAAGTACCTAGCCAACAACAGGCTTTTTTTAAAATTATAATTCAGTTAAATTCTTAAAAAAAAACAAAACAGAAACATTACTTAGAGTGCAGATGTGTACAAAAAGATTTAAAATCAGGAATATACCTGTACAGGAATTTTAAGCCCATTCTGATATTCTGTATTCTGTATCTGTATTCTGTATTGTATTAAGGGTGTGTGTGTGTACTCGAGGACTTAGTTAGCCATTCATGGTGCCAGTATTTGAATGCTGAAATACTGTTCAGTGTTTCTTACACTCCACATAAAAACAGTAAAAATATACAGGCCTTTCAGTGAAAATCTGAATTTGTGAAAAAATGTGAAAATTTTGCTTGTTTTTGCAAGTAAGTACGTTATGCTGTACTTTGCTACTTTGAAATTCAAGTACCTTAATGTAATGTTGCCAAGGATGCAACTTAGCATGAGACAGCGCGGCTTTATCGCTAAATATAAATATAAATATCGTTCAACAGCTGGGTACCGTTCAAATATATTCCTCTTACAAACTAACGTGTTGGCATGTTCACTGAAGAGGAGAAAAATCTATTAAATGCAATGAGTCTCCATCAGCATCCAGTGTTTTTGGGGCTGAAAGATGAATCTTTTTTTATTATTATTATCATTTTGTTATTTTAATTATATTCTTATATGATCAACTGTATTGTCTTAACAATTGTTGTGGGGAAATTTAACCTAATAACATGGAGCTTGTAATCTGCCTTTAGATGGAGTCAGACCGATAGAAAGCAACCAAATGTGATGTCTCTAAGCTAGCTGCCTGTTTAGGGCACTGCATTCAGCATTCAAGCTTCAAGCGAGAAGAACTGGATTTGCTGGTGTTCTTCAGGCCTTAACTATATTTTATAAAAAATAATATATTTTCAAAAAAGTTGGGACGTTGTGCAGAATGTAAGTAAATATAGGATGCAATGATGTGCAAATCATGTAAACCGTTTTTAAAGGGAAATACTACAAAGACAACATATCAAATGTTGAAACTGAGTTTCAAAATTTTATTGTTTTTTGTAAAATATATGCCCATTTTGAATTTGATGCCGACAACACGTTCCAAAAAAGTCGGGAAGGGGACATGTTTACCACTGTGTTTCATCACCTCTTCTTTTAACAACACTCTGTAAGCGTTTGGGAACTGAGGAGACCAACTGCTGTAGATTTGAAACTGAAATGTTTTCCCATTCTTGTTTGATATAGGATTTCAGCTGCTCAACAGTTCGGGGTCTCCTTTGTTGTATTTTTCATTTCATAATGTGCCCAATGTTTTCAGTGGGTGACTCTTTTAATACAGAGCAATGCTGTTGTAATACATGCAGAATGTGGTTTTACATCATCTTGCTGAAATAATCAAGGCCTTCTCTGAAAAAGATGTCATCTGAATGGCAGCATATGTTGCCAAAACATGTATATATCGTTCGGCATTAATGGTGCCTTCACAGATGTGCACGTCACCCACACCATGTGCACTAATGCATTCCTATAACGTCATGAATACTGGCTTTTGAACTGTGCACTGATAACAAGCTGAGTGGTCTTTAGCCCAGAGGACACAGTGTCCATGATTTCCAAAAAAAATTTCAAATTTTGATTTGTCGGACCACAGAACACTTTTCCAGTTCTCCTCAGTCCATTTTAAATGTGCTTGGGCCCGGAGAAGAAGGCAGCATTTCTGGATCCTGTTTATATCTGGTGTTTTCTTTGCGTTTTAGAGTTTCAACTTGCATTTGTGGAAGCAGCGATGAACTGTTTTCACAGACAGTTTTTTTTAGAAGTGTTTCTGAGCCCATGCAGTGATTTTTCACTATAGAATCATGTCTGTTTTTATTGCCCCCGTCCCAACTTTTTTGGAGCGTGTCGTTGGCATCAAATTCAAAATGGGCAAATATTTCTCAAAAAACAATAAAATATGTTGTCTTTGTACTATTTTCAATTAAATATAGGGTTTAAATGATTTGTACATCATTGCATTTTGGTTTTATTTACATTTTGCACAGCGTGCCCACTTTATTTAGACATGGGGTTGTAGCATTTTAAATCACAATCACAATATTGCCAATTAAATATTTTTCCAAATCGTTTAGCCATAAGTGTTGTAGTAGTTAGCTGTAGTTTTAGCTCAATAGCTCATCTGAGGCAGTCTCTGTTACGTTACTTATCCGACACAAAAAACCTACCAGTTTTCCTTGCCTATTCCGAAATGTATGTCTTCGCATGATGCAAAATGTTTGTGCAGTATCAGTGCTGTCAGCTAAAATGGTAAGCCACAGGTCTACATTAATATCAGCTGTA
This sequence comes from Colossoma macropomum, assembly GCF_904425465.1. Taxonomy (NCBI): domain Eukaryota; kingdom Metazoa; phylum Chordata; class Actinopteri; order Characiformes; family Serrasalmidae; genus Colossoma; species Colossoma macropomum. Next base: position 31,229,933 of record NW_023494785.1, on the reverse strand, counting down.
ATCAGTAATGTTTTTTTAACCATTGTTTTTTCTTTCTCTGTGATTTACGGTTCGTGAATTGTTATGGATACTTGTATATCAAAATTAGTCAGAATGCACATCTCTAGTATGTACCTGCCGATGTTGGTACATAAACATTTATAAAATGAAGAAAGTGGGACTAAATCCACCTGGATTAGCATTACAGAGAAATAGAACGTTTCATTCTGTAGAGTTAGAAATACTGTATAAAACGCAGCCGTTTTAGCACAGTAGCCCAACGTTGCTTAAACGTTCAGCTCTTCCAGAAGACAGTAAATACATTATCATATATATATATATATATATATGAAGCATTTAAAATTCACAAAGCACAAAAAAAACCTATTACAGTCTTTTTTGTTCTTGACTCAGTAGAGATGTATTGATTAATGGTCATTACACACCAAAAGAGTTTTATTAGTGGGAATTTTCAGACGTCAGTAAATGAATTTGGATGCGTGTAACTGATGACGTCTTGCACAGCAAGCGTGATTTTCTGCAAAAATGCAACATTTTTTTATTCACCAACTGAGTGATTTTTTTTTTTTTGCAACATTTTCAGGCAACATGAATTTGTTTGACCAGTCACTGTTTTTTCTAACACTGGCATGGCAACAACCAAGATGACCAATCGGCTGTGTTCCAACAACTGGAACTTTTTGACGACTGTCAAAATGATTCCTTTGTCCTCTGCTTCATCACGTATGGTGTAAACATCTTCAAAAGCTCCCAAAACTGAGTTACGGACATCAGAGCTATTTGTGAAAGCACTCATAAATTTTCGGCTCCTAAATGAGGGGGTAGAACATTCCTTGCTGTTTTAGCTTTTCCAGAATGAAAAGTAGCCTGTCCAGTGTCACCATGTACCCACTTTTTAGAGGAGCAAAGCATATTTCTTGTGACTTAAAGGCTGTTTGTAAGAACTGTTGATTTTACATCAGCAAAAGAAAACCCAACTAACATATAATCATGTTTCTTTCGTGTATATTGTTTTAATGGTGAAAAAATCATGTCAGAATATTCTGCATTTTTGTGTTGTTCATTTGTCTTGGGTTCGGTGTGGAGCAGCCTTTAGTTTTCAAAACCTTTCTCATATTTTTTGTCCTCTCGGCTCTGGTGGCTGACTTTCTGCCCTGTTCTTCGGCTGGACAATTTGCAATTATGCGTCTGATGCCACCCAAAAATGACACTCACCAAAAGTACCACTTCTGAAAGCCTTTTCGCTAATGGACTTCCGAAGTCGGAACTGCAGCATGAAGGCGCACATGACCCACTTCTCCCATAAGCCCCTTCTCATGGATGGAAGCAGCTCAGTGAGGGTGTGGAGAATCAATTTGAGCAGAACAGTGGAGTAACTCTGACTGCTGTGGAGGGTCTCCGTATTGCCAGGCTGAAGAGGGGGTGGAGGAAAGCTAAGGCAAATGTTGTTATGGAAGGTTTGTTTTACGACAAGTTGACAAAGACAGAATCTGTTTTACCTCTCAAACGTCATTTCCTGTTTGCTTGTTTCTTATATTATCAGACTTCAATTCGTGAAGGGTACAGCACTGCTTAGTTGAGTGCTTTTCCTATTGTAGCACACTTTAATGAATCCGTAGCTTAACTATAAACGAAATGTGGGTGATATGACAAAACAAATCACGATACTTAAAGATATTTTCACGACACACAATATGATCATAAAATTTAATTTTTCAAAATGGAACCTATATATAATAAAGATAGTAGTAATAAACCTACAACTACAATGATTTTTATTTTATGTTTTATAAACTGTGCTGCACTAAATCCAATTAAACAGGCCCAAATATGCTCTCTTTGTAATGAGACATATGGTTAGTCAGCGTTCTTTCAGTACAAACTATACTCAGAAAAGGACACTGTGACATAATCTATCATGATAATAATAAAATATCTTCATATTGCCCACCCCTAATTGCCATATAAAAAAAGGATTGTGATTGTCTTTTTCGTTCATTGCATCTATCAAGGTACAAACCTAAAGCATGCAAAATAGCTGATTAGCTATATTGCTTTCTAATAAGATGCACCTGGTTCACATTCTGTTTGCTGTGATGTAAACATACAATTGTGAATGCTAACAATTGTGAAAAGTAATTGCGAGCAGCTTAAATAATTATGATAATAATTGCGATCAGGTGATTATGGAATTTTTTGACAGGCCTGTGAGGCATTTTGAGGCAGAATGTCTTGAGTTTAATAGGCTATTTTAAGCAGAACTTCATTGGGATAAATGAGGTGTTTGATGCAGTATTTCTTGCATTTAATGAGGTATTTTAATATAGACGTTCTTGAGATAAATCAGTTGTTTTGAGGCAGTATTTCTTGAGTATAATGAGGTCTTTTGGTAAAAACAGAACAGTTGGCAGTGTTTGATTTCCAAACAGTGCTGTGGATTTACCAGCTCCACTATACGAGATGCTGTTTTCTGAGACATTGTGGCGTACGCTAAAGTTCCCTCAATGCTGCAACATTTTCCAACTGCTTTTGATCTGTCATGCCCGTATCGTGATGTCTCAGTGGAAAAATCTTAACTTCTACACTTTTGAGTGCTCTGGTTGAGTCAGGCTACGGCTGCTTATCCCATCCGGACGCACTGTAAGTCTCTTCATTTTCTGTTCTCGCTGCAGAGAGCGTCAGGGATGCTGTGGGGAGGAAGATCAAGCTGGCGGTTAAGAAGAGAGTTAAACTGGAGATCAAAGGGGACAAGGTGGAGAACAGAATCCTGGTGAGTTATGCGGACCCCGTCCTCCTGTCTGCATTTTAATATCCCCCTCTCTCCCTCCTCTTTTCCTTTCTTTCTATTCTGTTGCGAGAATGCAAAACAGTACTTACATGCCCCTTCCTCTCTTACACTCTCTTGCATTTGATTTCCGGCATGTTTTCAGGATCTATGTTTCTCACTCCAATACTTACACACAGACTCTCCCTTGTTTTGAGTGGTCCTTAAAAGAGTAATTGGGTGAAACATCAAACTTGGCCTAATTTTATTTGATCAGCCAAGACATGTTTGCGTCTTTAGTTAAATATAGATAATAGGCTAATATAGATAATAGAAGGTTAGCCCTGTGCAGACTGCATGCATAAATCATCACACACATCAAACTGCATGGAGTTGTTCATTGATCTAAAATCAACTTGTTTATGTGATTTCTGACACTGAGTGATGTACTGTTTATGATTTATAAAAAAAAAGGTCAAAAGTATAGGCAAAATTCAGGCATTAAGATGGCTGCGCCCAATATCTTATTGCACTGGTGCATTTTAATACTGTTATTTTTATAAAACAAGCCATTTACATTTTTATGGATTTTTATTTTTTCACCCCGTAGTCCACATGTGACGTTTATGTACCAAAGACAGCTTTTCATCGTGACACACAAGTAGTTTCCAGTGTCTCTTAGAATTGGACAAGCTGTATTTGTTACTATGTCTTTAAGATATTGCATATGTAAATAACCTGTGTTCTGATTGGCTGCTCTGTATTGTGCCTCGTTCGAAAAACAGTACACATTGGAAACACTCCTTATAACTTCAGTGTCAGTGGGCGGGACTAAACTTCTGTGGGCTGAATTGGTGGACATATGTAAATGAGTTGGTTTCTGTAACATTAACAAGCAGTTCAAAACAGGCAGTTTTTGCAGGTTGCAGTTGATTTTCATATTTGGACGGCATATACTGAGGTGTGATTAGTATATTTTAATATTTTAACAATGTGTACATACTACGTTAAACTTTTATTAAAAAAAGCAGAGAAAAATTGGTTTTCGATGATATGAGATTTTAATAGTATGTCGTATCCTGTCAGAAGTTACATAAGTAAGCAAGTCTTGGAGACTATTTGAGGTTACTTAATGATTGACACAGTTTGAGGTAAGCATGTGAATGTTTAGGCATGCAGTTTGCACTAATTGCTGAGGTATGAGCTTCCATTACTAGTTAGCTGCTCAAAACTCCAGAGCAAAACTAAGGAAACAAAGTTTGAACACCAAGCATGTCTTGGCTGATTAACTACAGAATTGTGTGAATTCGATGTTTCACCTGACTTGCACCAGTGCTATGTGAAGCTGCTCTTGGGAATTCCCACTGGCAGGATTCTCAGGCTGAGCTGGAGTGATAGCTGCTTGGTTTGGGTGCTCTCCTGTAGCGCATTATCACCTGTGCGAGCTCGTTTAACAGAAGCAGGTGTCTCAGCTGGAAGAAACGTCCGAAAAAGCTCAGCGCTGAGGAGCTATTGGCAGTGCTTTGCCTGCTAGTAGCGATGTGGCTGGATTTTCCGCTTGAAGGCCTGTCAGGTAGCTGTCAGAAGCATTTTGGGGCTCTGTTGAGTGGTTATATCAGAGCTCCGCTGGGTCCTGTGAATGTAGGTGCTGTCAGTATGTGTGACATATGGTTGATGTAGTGAATGTGCTTGTAATGAGCCAGTGCTGCTTTTGGGTACTGTCAGTATTAGAGGGGATTTGGAAGGATGACAATAACAAGGATAAAAATAACACAAAAATCCTGGCTTTTCCACTCTCACCATTAGTGGGTCAGGGTCTCAGTCCTGAGGTTATGGTGGAGGACTGTTCAGTGATGTGATTGGAAAGCAGCCGGACCTCAAGCCTCTTTAGTGTTATTAATAGATCTGGAGCTCAGCTGAGTCCACATTGTGGTGCAGCGTTGCCTACAGTGCTGCGTCAGTGTGGGAGCAGTGCCTTAACTCAGACAGAGAGGCTACAGTGGAAGGTTGTGGGGTACTCTGTAAGCAGAACCTAATAAAGATCTCTTTAATTAGAGCTTGGGTTTCTAGAGTCAGGTCAGCATTGGTGATTGGCAGAGGGGAAACCTCAGGGCGTGAAGGCCTAATGATTTCTAAAAAAAAACTGTGAAGTTTTGATTAATTTTATGCAACAGAATCATCATGCTGTGTTTTAACTCTGCGAGTGCTGTAGAAATACTTTTATTTCATTGTTACATTTTAGAAAATTATCCAATCAGATTTTTTTCCCCCATATGGTTTCTAGGTAGATACAGCCATGCTACCTCTCCCATTGGTTAGGAGCTGAATTGAAGGCCTAACACAACAGATTAACCAGTAACATAATTAAAAAGTGACCATATTTAGAGTCTCAGTGGGTGGGGCCAAATATGTCAGTAAAAACTAGCTTAACCAACGCATTTGGAAATGGAATACAGAGGCTCTGTGTCAGGACTTACTGAAGGGGTCCCTGTGATACAACAACATACAAGTTAAAATAAATGTAATGTCTCTTCAAATAAAACATGGAATGTCTTTAGCTTTAATTGTCAGTGTTGAATCTAGAGCAGCTAAAAAGTGTTTATGTGCATGGCCCTTTGCTTAGTGCAGACACACTACTAGAATTTATGATGATAGCTAGCAGAAATTAACATTATCATACAGATGTTTTTTGATATTTATGGCCCAAATTAAAGGCCTAGCTCTAACAGTCATGGTTTTCCACTGGTGATAGGTGTTATGCACAGTTTGAACAGATTCTTGGCTTTGTGTTTAGGCAGTTTGGGGGGCATTAACTTGTTAATTATGCTTGTGTTCACTTTAGGGGTAGACATGGTTATTGTATTTATGGATCTCCAGACTCATTTTAAAGGGCATTTCTGGTCTTTGAGAGTAAACAAAGTCTGAGTGCTTTGATGTGAAATGATGAATTTGAGAAATGTACTGGTTTGTGTTTCTTTACAGTGGTGGTGATGGTCACAATGTCTACAACCCAAATATAACCGTTTTATTTATTATCCAAAACCACCAGTGAACCTACACAAACCTACACCAGTATATTCTATAGAACATTTCACATCAAACCACTCTGATTGACTTCGTTTAAGACTTAATGGCAGAATTATGCATAAATGATGAGACATTAGTGGAATTCTATCAGTTAAAAAGGCAGGTTTATCATTCAAGTTGAAGAACGCTTTTATATTGCATGCATGAGGGCATAATAGGCAACTGGCCCCACTGTATAGGTCTACTAAAAATGAAATGCACAGCTAAATATAGAGGGAAGACACTTTTTGGAAGGACAATGATAAACCACACAGGTTTATCCACAAGTGATATATTAGACAACTGTTCTGTTAGTTAAAGGTGTGGTGGACGGCAATAAACACCCATCCTTAAAATGATTACAGTACCCATCCCTTTACTGTAATGTGAAGTTTTATATTTATGGAAAGTTCTAGCTCCGTCTGTCCATCCACTTATCTGTCTGTCTGTCTGTCTGATGGTACTGGACTTTATTGTGGCACATCAAACCGGTAAATCTTCCCACGCACACAGATCAGTGTCATGCTGGGACTTGTGTTCACGGACTATGATAAATAGTGTGGAAGTGAGTGTGTGAGAGAAACAGAGTAAGAGGAAAAAAAAACATTGCTGGAATTTCCCTGGAGTTCACTCTAAATTCCATGGTGGTTCCTGAACCATGAGAATAAAACGCTGACTCTCCCGCTGCCCTGTTAAAAATTACTGAGCAAATAAATGCCCCATTGCAGTAACTGTCGGCTCAGGACCCAGATAACCATTGGGCGGAAGTGGCAGAAAACAAAAACAAACAGCCAGGCCCACTTTTATAGTCTTGCCCACGACTCCCAGCATGCTGCTGGATGTTTTGGTGACCTTCTCTGTGGACCGGCTCTGAGGGGGTTCCTAGTGTAGATATATGTGAAAACACTGCACTAAACACAGATTTGCACATTTCTCCCTTCACTTTAAATGTAGTCTGTAAGCAAAGATGTGTTTGTTGCCTGAAGTTTACATCTGTAGTTTTTCACTGCTGTGTGAGTGGTATAGCAAACAAGTAATCAAAGTTTATTACCACCATTTAGCTTTGCACAAACCGAATGTCTACATCATTCCATGCTCTTCTCAGACAGTGTTGTGCTGTTAAGTCATCTAAAATAGTCTTGCTTATGTGGTTTCTGACACTGCATAGCATATTTGTATATATGTATAAAAAATTGTACTTATGTATAAAGATTGTTACAAATACCTACACAATTCAGGTTTTAAGCAGAGCTGGGCAATATGGCAAAAGTGTAATATCACGATACATAAATCTTCAATTATTATCCAATCCAATTATTTATATTAAACATTTCACACACTAACCGGACTAATTCTACTCTCTTTTTCATCAAATAAGAAGTCAGGAAGTACTGACGATGTCCACAATATCCTCAGAAAAGCATATTGTGACACGTTATGATGTATTTTATCACAATAACAATAAATATTGTCCAGCCCTAGTTTTAAGATGGATGATGCTTCTGTTTTTGACATCATGCAGATTTAATTTTTTGTGTGCAGTGTATATACACTGTATATCCAAAAGTATCTAGACACCCTTTCTGCTAATTCAGCTAATTTACGGTTCTGCCACAGGCAACAGGCTTGCATTAACCCCATTAACCCCCGGGGGTGGGGTCTATTGATATCCTTGATTTTGTAAGAAACATTGGACGAGTGGGTGTCTACAAACTTTTGGACACGTAGCATAATTATTGTATGCCTAATTCTAGACTACAAAGAATTTTAATTGTTATTCAACATTGCCGTTGCTGTTTAGTCCAAGACTAGCTGTGCAAATACCATAATCAGCAGGTCAGAAACAACAAGAACATTACCATAAGTCATCCTCACGTAGCATAATTACAACCCTTTAAAAGCAGTTCCTCGTATATATTAACCATCCATGAAGTGCTAGATGGCTTCGTTAAGGCTCAGAAGCATCATGAAGTGCTTTTTAATAAAAATGCATGCGCTTCATATTGCGCGCTGTGAGCACTAAATCAAAACCCCACTCTTGGTCTAACTGAATCACGCTGTCGTTTGGGTGTAAGGGCATGATGTATGGGATTTTCCCTGCATAAAGGCTCCTGGGGGCACAAGAAGAGAGCAAGCAGGTGTTTTAATAATATCACTCCATCAAAAGGTAAATCCCAATGGATTATCCACAGCAGTAGAGGAAGGAGGGAGGGAGAGGGAAAGAGACCAAGCTTCAAACAATGAAGCTCTCGCACAGAAAGCTTTTCATAACACTGCAGTGCCCCAGGCCTCAGCTTTCTGCCCCTATACTGCTGCTTTGTCTTCAGCTATCAGCCCCTGTTTCCCAACCCTAAATTCTGCTCTAGTCTGGCCTCCCCGAATTCTCATTTCACAGCATTACCTGCTTAAGCAAGTACAGCCCCAATCCACGAGTTTCTTCTAGAGAGTGCGAGATCACAAGTCTCTGTTATCTGTGAGCCCCATGGACCTATTAGCTTCAGTCGGCCAGCTTACTGACCGCTCTCACTCTAGTTGGCGTCCTTTTCCCTGTGTGGCTTGGATCAGTCAGTCAGAAAGCTGGGGTTCGACTGGCTTTTCAGAGTGGACATTACAATAATGCTCTTAACACAGAAATAGCATTGTATTTTATCCATGCTCTAAGGGTTTGGCTTGGAGGATTTTAAATGGAGCTGGCAACCGATTAGCTCTTATTTAAAAAAAAAAAGCACACTGTTTTTGCTGTTTTTGCACTTTTGAGTTAATTATCTGTAGCGCTGCAGAACAGTTCAGACAAAGTTCAAATAAAGCAGAGAATGAATGTGCCTGTGGTGCGTCGAGGCAGAATACAGTGGATGTTGAGAAAATGAGGCTCTGTTTATGATTAATGACATGATTTTTTTTTTCTTTCATAAATGTAAGTAAAAACTTCCATGTGTAGGGCAATTCACTGCCATACAGTTAGCTTTTTCTGTTTTTTAATTTGAGTGCAGCTATGCAAAGCACATTTTTAGCCAGAAGTGGGAACCACAACGTTTCTACAGTGCACTGCTGATGCTTGCAGTGCACTCCTGTGTTAATCAGTGTAGCTTTTTATACCAGCCATGCACTACATGTAGCAGTAGTGGTTACGTGTGCATGAAGTGCAGTTTTAAGCTTTGAGTCAAATTTTTTGCCACTAGCTGTGAATGGTGTGCCCCAAGAGGCATATACAACATATCCCCGCAGTGTTCTTCACTTGTGACTGCTGTGTAATTTAAACAAAAGCTTTGTTGTAATGTTCAGTTTTGCTGTGCAGCAGCACTTTTGGCATATACCTAGCTTAACAGACTAATGTCTACTGTTGATATTTTGTCTTCAGCGATGAACAGTGGATGGTAGGCTAACCACAGTTAAACAAGGCACATTGGCATTAAGCATGCTGTTCTTAGGAGAACCACGTTAGTCTAAGGCAAAGATATTGGCATATTGTCACTGCCTCGTATTTCCAGAATGGTAGCAATACAGAAGAAGGAAAAGCATTCTACCTTCTAACTGAACTTCAGGCATTTTCCCACTTGTGAAACCCAAATACTGAGGTTTGCACCCAGGACCAGTTCTGGGCTTGTTTTTTGGGGAGGGGCTCATTATTGCTGGTTTGCTTCACACATAAAAATTCCATCTGAACTGTGGATCAAAAGCGTCCACATATGCAGCAGACCACACCAGAGTTTGCTGGAATAAACTTCAGACTACCGATTTCAGAAGAATTAGACATCGACTCTTTGGACCCCTCCCAGGCCCAAAAACAGCTTTCACACTGGACTAAATGTACCGAACTTGCAGAGCAAACGGTCCTGGGTCTGGAAACAAACTCTACTGTGAAATTACCCTTTAGTACCCCCTACCTTCCAAGTAATTTTGGAGCTTTTCCGCAGGTTGATCATGAATTTTTCTTTTTTTATTTTCTCCCCAATTTTTAGATGTATCCAATTCCACCCACTAGTTAGGACTCCCCCAGTCACATGATACCACCAGCGCAAGTAGGGCGAAAGCCAGCACAGACTTGTGCATTTTTTCGAACTGCGACTAACGCAGCATTACTGGATAGCTGAATGCGATAGGAGGAAAGCGCCAACCGCCTGTTCTGTTACGTCAGCTAACAGCCAACTAGCATCACTCTGGGTGATGAGGGGAGACGGGGGGCCATCTTATCCTCCCAGAGAGAGCGAGGCCAACTGTGCTGTCTTGGACTCCTGGCCAGGGATGGCTGTAGCATTACCAGGGCTTGAACTTGCGATCTCCTGATGATGGGGCCAGTCCTTAGACTAGGCATGTCAAATGGGGGACCTTTCAGGCCAAAGTGCTGCAGAGATTAGTGTTTACCCTCATCTAACACTCTGAATTCAGTTCATAAAGGCCTTGTAAATTAGCTGATGAGCTGAATCAGGTGTGATTAATGAGATAGTGTGCTGAAATCTGCAGTATTTTGGTCCTCCAGGACTGGAGCTTGACATAGGAGCCTTAGACATTGCACCACTGGGGAAGCTTGATCATGGATCATGAAAAATAAAAAAAAGTAAAAATAATGTAAAATGTAAAAGTAAAAAAGCAAAAATAGAGAGAGAAACCTTCAGTGAAGGTTTTTGTGCAATAGTGATCATATTCTTTTTAATACTGGGATATTCAGCAGTGTTAAAGGTATTTTCTGGTGGTAGTATCCCATACTGCGGCGGTAAGGCATCCGAACACTGCAGCAGTAACAGTAACTTTTTTTTTGACCGTTACTTTGATACATCAGAGGCTTAATGTGTGTTCCTGCTTTCTGAAACATGTCTAGTCCTAAAAAGGAGAGCTCTGAGTAATGAAAAATAAGAAGTATCCACTTCCTCCAGTGTAAACAAAGCGTGTGTGGTCATTGGGTTAAACGGTGACTGTGTGAACCTTCTAGAAGAGCTGTTAGGTGGCTCGGCTAAAGGTTCTAAACTGTAGAAGTCTTGTTTAATTGCTGGGAAATATTTAATTATTAATTATTTAATTATGTGAGTTGCTTAGACATCAGCGCTGACATAGCATTCCTTAGAACTGCACTAAGATCTGCACACAAACACAGAAACAGCATGGCTATGAGTTTCAATAATAAAGTGCATTATAAAACCAAATTGTAGTGTTAGATTTCTGATGAACAGCCAATGATATAGAACGTGAGAAGTTGTAGAGCAGATTATTTTTCTAATAAGGAAAAAGAAATAATACTGTATAAATATATAAAAAGTAAAGCTTATATAATGCCACAGCGTCGTGCTTATTGGAGTAATAATTGATTTATATTCTTGATATTTATGTATGTATGATTTATTTCCTCTACTGAAAACCAATATTTTTCACACAGTTGATGGCAAAAATCTCAAAGAGGTAGCCAGGTGGTTGCTATGCAATTCTTTCGAATGTTTTGCTAATGTGTTCTTTAAAACAAATCACTGATGACTGACTTGTAGCAATTTGTGCAAAAAAAAAGTGTTATGAAAAAGGCCAGAGGGGTCAGCCTCCTCCAGAAGGCTCTCCCTGATTGGTCAGAAGCTTGGCCTGGTTGGTCCAAGAGCCTTTTATGATTCAAAATATGTATCATGTTTTATATTTTTTACAATATAGGCACTGAAATTTGGAGAAAAAAAGCCATGTTTTAAGTTTATTTGTACTTAAAAAAATCATTAAAATATATTTAAAAAATGTTATCATGCTGTGTATTACTGTAAGAAGTCCCAGTAGGACAATTCCAATCAAGGTAAACCATCACTTATATATGTTCATGCAGTCCTACTGTGAGCGCACACACAGAGTCTAGTCTGGACTCTACAAAGTCATGTGTATATGTGTGTGTACATGGTGCAGCGCGGTGGGCGTCCTGCTAAATTCCACATCTGTGTGAGGGTCTCTTCCTCTCTGCTTGTCTTAACATGACAGCGAAGATTACAGAGTAGCGTGACAGTTAGCGCAGACTCAGGGTCGTAGTGCCCCTCTGCTCTGCACACCAGCCATGTTACTGTGCACAGCATTTTAATAAAAAAAAGAAAACAGTGTAATAAAAATGCTGAATTAATTATAATGAAGGGTAATTTTTGTGTGTTAATAAGGAATTGCTGAATATTAGCCTATTGGTCTGTAGCTGTGACTGTATCATTGTGTAATGGTGCTTTTATGTAGTTCCACTGAGGCTGTGATCATATCAGTTGAATCATTACGGAATTATAGTGATTTATAATATAATGGATGTGTGTGTGTGTGTATGTATGTATGTGTATCTATGTGTGTGTGTATATACTGTATAAAACTCAGGGTCTGACCTGCCATCTGGTGCCATTTGATATATCTCTTCATTTTTATCTTAAATCTTTGTTAGTGCTGTAAAGGACGATGATGATTAAGATACAATTTTGAGCCTTTTGACTCTGGTAGGACACGTTGCAGCCTATCAGAGGTGCTTATTTTAAAGTGTGTATATCACAGCCATTTCTTACGCGTTAAGGCAGGCCTATGTTCCATTTTTGATCTGGTGGTGTGAGGGGCAAAATGAGTGAATCTTTAGCCCTCCACTAAAGCTGTGGAGTGATCAGAGGCCTCTTGATATTTTCTAACATTTGATTTTTGAGTCCCACAGTCTCACTGAGTCTCCTTCATTCACCCACCGTCTCCTTTGCTCTCTTACAGTCTCCTTCAGTCTCTCCCACCACCTCCTTCAGTTTCTGTCTCCGTTTCCTTCAGTCCCCCACTGTCTCCTTCAGTCTCTCCAGCAGTCACCTTCAGTCTCTCCCGCTCTCTCTTTTGTTTCCCTCGGTCTTCTTCACTCTCCTGTTCTTTCCTTCAGTCTCTCCCACTATCTCCTTCACTTTGCTGTTGTCTCCTTCAGTCTATCCCGCAGTCTCCTTCATTCTCCCGCCAACTCATTAGCTCATTAGTACACCATCTCCTTTAGGCTTCTGTGGGCTTCTTCAGTCTCCAGTGGTCTCCTTCAGCCTCCACTGCTGTATCTTTCACTCACCCGCTGTCTCCTTCACTCCTCCACCTTCTCATTTATTCTCCTGCCATCTCCTTCATTCTCTTTCAGTCTCTCATTGTCTTTTTTATTCTCTGCTGTCTCTTTCAGTCTCTTATTGTCTTCTTTATTCTCCCACTGTCTCCTTCAGTCTCTCATTTTCTCCGTTATTCTCTTGCTGTCTCATTCACTCTCCCACTGTCTCCTTCAGTCTCTCTTTATCTCCTGTATTGTCTCGCTATCTCCTTCAATCTCTCATTGTTTCTTTTGCTATCCTGCAGTCTCATTTGCTTTTGTGCCATCTCCTTCATTCTCTCTCTCTCTCTCTCTCTCTCTCTCTCTCTCTCTCTCTCTCTCTCTCTCTCTCTCTTCTCCTCTCCTGACTCAAGCTGTGTTCATTTAGCAGTTAAATTGAAGTCAAAGTGCAAAATGCAAAGTGGATTAGTAAAAATATGCTGAACATTTGTTTTAACTGAGTTGAAAAATACCAAATATAACCTTTTATAAAGTATGAGATGGTATCTAATTAGCTTTATATGCAGAAAATGTCTCTTTCTTGCTGTCTGGCTGAAAGTGAATGCCTCAGTGTAATCAGATGGCCAGCACTCAGTATTAGAGCTGCTGCTTACTCCCTCACACACCCCCGCACACTTTATCCTCCTCTGCGTGAGCCGTAGACTCCTGTTCACCTCTAACGAGTCCTGAGGGGAAGTGACCGAGCCCCTCCACTCTTTATCTGCTGCCTGTTTGTGCAGTCAGACTATCAGCACTCGTCTCACCTTTATGGTAAACTGAACCCGTCACTGTCTGTTTTAAGAGCTCTGGCTTTATGGTTTTAGGCTGTAAGGAAATGAATATGGTTATGTGATTTCATTAGTTCCTCTAAATCCAGCTCAGACTGGACGCTTCCATCTCTGAGTAATTACATCAACAGCCCTGTAGAGCTGCTTTGTTAGGTTACCACATATAGATTACAGTAAGATCAGGCTCTGAGTTTGAGTGGGACAACCTTCCTCCTTCTTCTTCTGCTTCTTCTTTATACAATTGTCTCATCTGACTCTGTATAGGTATTGCTATTTATAATAATGCACAAATATATGGACAAAATTCAGGCTGCCATTGCTCTTTTTAGCTGTGCATCATAATTTTGTCTGTTTTTATAGAAAACGTCATGCAGTGTCAGAAACTATATGAACTATTTTGTCTATTAAAATCAGCTGATGCAATATTTTTCATAAACAATACAGCTACTAGATAAAATATGCAAGACTGCCTATTAATACTACAGTAATAATGACTTTTGATTGAATTTCATTGACCGGCTTAATCACTTTGTTTTCATGTGTACGTAATGGTGTAAGTCTTGAAACTTCTGCAAGCTGTGGATGATGTCAGGTTGTTGGCTCGGGCTTGACAAAGCCAAAACCCAGTCCATAACAGTCCATTAAACTATGCCTGGAATGGCACTGACATCACTACTACTATCACTACAAACACAAGTCAGAGTCCTCTATTAAAGGGCCCATATCCCACAATTTTGTGTGTGGTCTTTTTCCAAAAGGTCCACTCATAAGGTTTGTGTGGGTCAGAGCTTGGAAACGTGAGGCTCTTTTGCTGTCTTGTTGCGGCTCCACAGCAGAATAGTTTAAGTAAAAATAAAATAATTCTCCTTTGCAGTAAAATAAAGTTCTGCTAATCGTTTTAACCGCTAACAGTTTAAACAATAAATGGTCTTAAACGCTGGAGTTAATGTATAACTACTAATTCAGCCTTTAACCCTGAATGTTGGTGCGCAGACTACTAGTCACACAGATAACAGTCTCGCCTAGTTAGTAGCTAATGAACAGGTGAAGTGAAGGATTTAAGACGAACAGCGATAAGTTGGAGACGAATTAACTTATTTGCCTTTATAAGCAGTCACCTGGTTTTCTGATACGTTTAATCTGCCACGAGAAACTAAATAACAAATACTTAAAAGTCGCAAAGCTGAAGTCAGATTCTCATTCAAATTTTACCCGTTCCACATTAAATGGTGCAGCAATTACATTCTGGCTCCTCCAGCACCATTTAGGGTCGAACGGGAAAATTCCAACATGAAGCCGGCGAATGAGAAGCTGACTTCAGCCTCGTAAAAAGCTGATCATTGAGAGAGATTTTAAAAAAGGCTATTCTACTTTTGAGGAAAAGTTTCCTGCTGGAGATGTGAGAGAAGCGCCTATAGCTGAGCTAAAGCTTAAAGCAGAGCAAAGTAAGTCTTAGTTGGCATCTATATTATATTTTTAGCCTGTACTAAGACATCACATACTGAGACATACTTACAGCCAAGATGGTAAAATAAAATGTTGTGGCTCCCAAGGTGGTTTGATTTTCATGGAAAGGACAAAAGTGCTCTTCTTAACATTTGGGTTGCCGACCTCTGGTGTGGGTTAATGTACCAAAAACAGAACTGCATTTTTAAATGACCATTTCCCCCACTTTCTGTATCACTTAGAGTTAAGCAGCTGTGCCTTTAAAACTATTTTATGTTAATGACCTCTGTTCTGATATGCTGCCTGCATTGTACCTCTTTTAAAAAGCTGGGCTGAAAGACTCCTTATAACATCAGTCTAAGTGGGCGGGGCTAAACTGCTGTAGGCTGAGTAGGCCAATAAATGTAAATGGCTTGACATCACAGAAACAGTTCATTCAAAATGGGTCGTACAGACGGTGTGGACTGGAGAGTGACCAGTACATTTTGAGACTTAACAGTGTTTCTATACACTCTTAAAAACGGTTCTTCAAGGGTTCTTTAGTAAAGAAAATGGTTCTATATAGAACCATGAACACTGAAAGAACCCTTTGCATGATTAAAGGGTTCTTTGCATTGTGAAAACTATATAGCACCAAAAGGGTTCTTCTATTGTAATAAACCTCACATTGTAATAGTGGAAACCTTTATGGTGCTATATAGAACCCTTTTCAAAAAGGCTCCATATAGAACCATCTACAGCACATTCTCCATCAGTCTGAAGAACCACTTCCCAATGCAGAGAACCCTTTAATCATGCAAAGGGGTCTTAACACCCTTCAGTAATAAGCGGTTACTATGTAAGGTAGCTTAATGAACTTGAGCGTGGTTGTGGTGGTAGTAGAAGTGTTTCTGGGAGATGTGACCGCAGAGTGGACGTTTCATTAATAATGCCCTCCAATGCATCTGCATTGTTTGAACCCCAAAGTTTGTAAACATTTAACACTTATCAACAGCTCACTGCAGCCCTCCTCCTGCCTCCCAGCTGTAGTGTTGTTAGGAAGTTGTGCGACCCCATGATTATAGTCCTTATTTTTCTTTGAACTGTTAGCATTGTGAGAACACTGAGTAATAACCTAGTATTGAAAACTGAATCAAATCATGGGCTGAGTGTATCGATTGCACTCTATCCACAAGACACAGTGGCAGCGGCACTAAAAAGCTCATTTGTCACCCCGTGCGTAGAACAGATCTGCCAAACGACTGCATGGAGCTGCACAGTATGATGTCAGTTTAGCTCTCCATATAGGATATTGGATGTGAAGCTTCTGAAGACTCGATCTAAATGATTGTTTCCTGGGAAAACCAGATCCAGCTTTAAATTCCTGTCCCTCTTTCCTCTTTCGTATACGAAGAGTATGCCTTCCTCCCCCCCTCTGCCTTTCTTATATGCACCTGTTAGGCTGACTTTAATCTCATTCTGAGCTGGCGTGAGACAGATGCTGATGTCTTTTGAGGATCAGATATATTATCTCTCTGCTGGTCTGTCTGTCAGCCTCTCCCACAGCTCAGCATAACTCTGCTGTGTTTGTCTCATAGGGGGAGAGGGTGGGATACACAGGTGCAAGCATGTGTGCAGACAACTAATAGAACATTTACAGGTTAGAAAACTAAAGCCTGACTGATTCCATTATGTGTGGTGTCCATGTTAGGCTAAGGCTAACCCTAAAAGATTGGCTGTTCCTTTATGTTCAGTGCCTCAAAAATGTGGACTACTTCAGATGCAGTGTGCTTCAGATGGGTTGTGCTGCATTTTCATTTCCAGTTGAAGTGTGACTAACAGCCCTAGGCTACTCAGCTAAAGCTAACATTAGTGTGTTTTGCACTGCTTGTGCGTCATATTATCTGTGTGACATACCTGAGGAAGAATGTCAAGCGGAATACCAGATGAACCATTATGAACCGTTATGAACTGGTATCCCGCAGGCTAATGCTATACATTTCTTAAACTGAGATAAAACTGGAAGATAGAACCATTGTCTTTGCTAAAGAACCCTTGAAAACCTTTTTAAGGGTGTAGGGACATCATATAGACCTCAAAACTCAGATAAACATAAGGGTAGAGCTGACAGTAATCAATATTATTAATAGGCCTGTCACAATCATGAAATTTTAGCTGATAATTGTTATATAAATAATTGCAATTAACAGTTTAATTGTCGGGTTCGTTCATTTTATGCAACAAATAGTGTACAAGTCTGAGGCAGCTAAATTGGCTGATTATCTATCTTGCTTTCAGAGCCAACCAAAACTTGCATTTTCTTCTGAGACTGTGAAAAACACTTGTACTGCAAACATTCATGCAAAAATTAGCCTTAGCTATTCTAGCTATCAATTTAACCAACACACATTCCCCTAATTGTGTTATAGCACACTGTTAACAGTCAGAAAATCAGAGCTTGTCATGATAATTGCAATCAGGCGATTATGTAATAATAATAATGTTTATGATTGTAACTGGTATAATTATTATCCAGCCAGTCTACAGTTGTATGTGAAATTTGAATGATGGTGGAGTTGTAGAAAAAATATCTAATTGTAAATTTTCTTTTACCAATTTAAATGCGATTATTTTCATTAAATTGGGCTCCAGGGCTTTTAATAATAGTGTAGGACATAATTAAAACGTGAAGCTCTTGCAATTTGAAAATTGCACTCAGTTTGGATTGTGATTTCAATATAAAATCGTCTAGTCACGCTGCCCTAGTTTGAACACCCCCGGATTACGTTTCTTGAATTAAGTTAATACTTAAATAAATCACTTTCCTGCCATATTTTGGGTTTTAGTTTAGTTGTGCATTATAATGTGCAGAAATGTATTCTCTGTAGAGCGGTGGTCACCAACCCTCCTCCTGGAGATCTGCTTTCCTGCAGAGTTTAGTTCCACCCTGCATCTAACATGATGCCCCTCCCCTTTAAATAATTTCAGTGAATCTGATCCAGCCAATCTAGGACTTGAGGAAGTTACTTAGCTGGAGCAGGTGTGGCAGACTGTGGTTGGAACTAGACTCCAGGACCAGGGTTAGTGACCACTGCTATAGAGGATGTGTCTTATTTTCACTTCACAAAACATGGGGTGCCCAAACTTTTGCACACTGTGACATCATCATCTGAATTCAATATATATCTGTGTAGACATCACAACAGTTTGGTTCGGTTAACAGTTTTTTTAAAGAAACAGTTTAGTGCACCAACAAACCTCACATTTCACGCTGAATAGAAATGTGTGTGTGTGTGTGTGTGTGTGTGTGTGTGTGTGTTATAGATTTTATATGTTTTATATTGGAAAACAAGCTGAGAATTTTATTTTGGGCTCATGTTATTGTAGATTATTATAATCTGTTCAAACTCTCCCAGACTAATGCAGTTGAATCGCTCCTTTAGGTCAGATTGCTGCAGTCTTACACCCATAAAACCTGTACAGATCAGACACAATCCCAGTCCTGACCTGTTTAGACCTGATACAGTCAAGACCAGAAGCTCAGAGGAGCACTTTGGACCCCACTGAGGACCCTCTGGTACAATGCAGAGCAGATTTTGTTTCCACAACCAGAAACCGTTAAGCTCTTACTGGCGGTAGCTTACACTCACTGGGCTGTATTCCCGGACGCGGATTAAGCTTTAGACTTGAACTAAATCACAGTGCCAGTGATGATTCACCGCCGGAAACCCTTTTTAGTCTAGACTCAGGAGTTATCTGGGTCCGGGAAGCGGGCCCGTTCATTTGCACGTTTGGCGAGTTGCTGATCAGCCGTTAAACCAGACCTTCTCTAAATTAAAATTTTATGTTCAAGCGCTTGTGGATTGCTTCTGATTTTGGTTTAAGAAAGATTAAGCCTGTTTTAGACCATGTTTAAGAAAGGCAGTGCTTATTAAACCAGATTAAAAGAGCCATTTTGCCAAGGCTTAATGCGCGTCTGGAAATCGGTCCCTATACGCTGAGCTCCCTATGCCTCTTTTGGCTGCTTCAAAAAGCTGATAAACTGACATTTATTCAGCCGTGGAAAACTACTGTTATGAATAAGCCATTTCCTCGTGGACAAGGCAAAGAATCTCGTCTTTATTCTGGGTGAAAATGGTTATACGATGAGTGAGATACCATCAAAACAGAATTCCCCATTTGAGCATCCTTCATCGTGGAGGAGCCAGTCAGTGGGTTTTTCCCCTCCGTCTGTACGTGCCTCTCATCGTAATTCAGAGGAGAGAAGCGGTGCTTCCCGGCCACGGCTGAGTCTCAGGGACGTGAGAGGTGCTTGGGGGAGGCAGAGACTTGCTTTGTCTAATTAGGTTACAGGGAGTGTGTGTGTGTGTGTGTGTGTGTGTGTGTGTGTGTGTGTGGCAGGGGGGGTTAAGCGTTCTGTGTGAACGTTTTCATTACTTCAGACTGCTTTTGCTTGGTCACACACCGCTGCTCCTCCGCAGCCACAGCAGCACATTATAAAAGCAATACACTTTCAGTTTGCGAAAACCGATAGTCTAGTATAAAGAGCTGTCACTATTAGATGATTAACCTTGATTACTCAGTTAAAAAAGGTAATTGATTCAAATGTACCTTCTCCATGAATCAGCAGTGATAAGTGTGCAGTTTTCATTATTATTTGAGGTGCACTGAAATTTCCTCCACCAAAAATGTTTGGCTAAAAATAGAAATATGATAAGAAAGAGAAACATGACCAAAAATATTGAGCCCATGGAAAAAAGGCTCGATCCTTAAAACTGTGAACAGCTATCTGGAATCATCTGGATATGGTATGAATTTGAATTATGAATTATAACATGAATTTTTCACCTAAAAAAATATGATTTCTTTTGAAGCAAGAAATGAACAGTCGGATGGATGTCAAATCTAAGGAAGAAAGAAATAAAGATATAGCAGCACGGTATTTCTCAAGCAAGCATTTCTTCATCAGTTAATATCATAATAGTTTAAAAATTAAGTAGAATGCAAGACAATACAATTTACACAGTCATTACAAATAATGTTTCTATTATTATTAATAATAATTAGAATTCTTCTTTGTCTACTTAAAATACACCCTATCCGAGAGCGTGAAAATCCACCTTTCTATTGACACTATACGGTCGCACGCAAACGTTTGGGCACACCTCGTCAAATGATGTTTTGTTGAGTGCTAATAAGTGAACACATCCTCTACAGAGAGCACACATATGCACATTTTAATGCACAGTTACTGTTTATTTTATTTATATATTGGAAAAAATGAGGCTTGTGCAAACGTTATGGCACATGTTTTGCCTTGTAAAGTATATTTAATATTTCGTAAATGTTTTTTGTTCCCATTTTTGCTAAACTTGTCAAATAAATAGCATATGTGCAGTAAAATTTGCAGAAAAAAGTCATATTTAAGTGTAGAAGTTAACCTATTTCAACAAAACGTGTCATTTGACCAGGGGTATTCAAACTGTACAGACTGTTATGTGACTGTATGTGGACACCTGAACAACCCGAGCAATGCGCTTGTGGATCCTGCCGCTTCAGGAATGAGCTGTTCTTGCTCTTTCCAATTCACAGAAACAGCTCTTACAGTTGACTAGGCCATCTCTAGCAGGGGAGTTTTAAGAACTGACTTATTGGAAAGGTGCTGTCCTCTGACTGTGCACACTGAAAGTCACTGAGCTCTTTGTCTATGAAGATTGCATGACTGTGTGCTCGATTTTTTGCATGTGTCAACTGTTATCCCAAAATGAAGCAATGGATATGGCTAAGATAGCCAAACCCACTAATTGTGAGTGGTGTCCACATCCTTTTGTAGTGTGTTCACCTGTTTAATTATCTATTTACAGTATCTTGTTCTGAGATAAAATGCCAGTGGCTGAACCCAGTGAGCAAAGTGTACACAACACACAACCTTCTGCTTTCAAGCAGAGCTCTGTGAACCGGAGGGGAGGTCTGCAGTTGCGTCAGTCTCTTCCGCTGAACTTTACAGGTATGCATTGTAGTGACTCATATGTCTTGTCGGCTGTGTACACAGAGCACTCCTCACAGAAGAAACTGACCTTTATGTGGGATGAGGGAGGGCTGCTGAGTAAAAAGGTTTCCTGTTTCCATCTCCGTATTCTTGTTTTGGTCTTTTAAGAGGGTCTTGCTGTTAAATTGATTTGATTTGCCGACGGCCTCGTCTGTAGTTTGTGTTCCCTGCAGGCCTTCTCTCGTTAGTGACATGCAGCTACTATCATCATGTACAAATTGGCATTTAATTCAGTTGATACCTTGTTCCTCTTTGACCTTTATAATAATATGAATGTCATAATCGTAATGATGAAAAGTTTGTTTATGTGGCACCCTGTGTGAATTACAATGCAGGTCAAGGGATTCACATTGTATGCAAATAAAACAGTAAAGCTGGAAATGAAGCAGAGTAGAAAAAAAACAAAATAACACACAAGAACATATCACTTAATGAAACCGAAAGCAAAACTCAAATTATTAATAAAAAAAAAAATAAAATGTGTTAAACATTAATAGCTGAAGAGTTCTGTGTGTAATAACAGAAGGTTGCTTCAGTCTTTTCGGCGTGCAGTGATGACTTTACGTTATGGGCCTGCACATTATGAAGCTGATGGTATAAACATAAGAAAATCCCATCAGTGGTCGGTTCTCTGCTTTGCAATTGTCCACCTAATAAAATGTTGCCTATGCTTTATTTTTTCACTTTCTTTTCACCCTCTTGACCAGAGGAAGAAAAAAGGCCGTAACCATTATTGTGCTCCAACAGAAGTTTGTTTATGGCTGCCCTGTGTTTACAGAGCAGGAGGGGCAGAGGGAAGTGGGACGGGACCTGATTTACCTTTGCCTTTGTGAAGCCTCCTTAGAGCTCTTTACACTCTCCTGTTGTTTGGTCAGAGACCAGTATGTCTGGTGTTGGTAGATATTCACCAAGGCCACTGACCTCAGTCAGGTCTGCTTTGACACAAACAGTGAAAACACCTCAGCTGTATTTGGCTGCTATAAAGTTAAATGGTAGTAGGTGTGCTAAGTGTGTGTCCTGAAACTGGGTCGCTTACTTGATTACAGTAGATCAGTTATAAATCACCCTTGTATGTAATCTATTTCTCTGAGTGTCTTATAAAAGCTCTATTTGGAGCCGTAGCAGAAGTGAAAATGTTTCCATGTTAAATGTGAAACCCTTGGGCTCTTGTTGGAGTCAGTTTCGAGCAATCGTGTTTCTGCTAACTAGGGCTGTGTTCCAAATATCGATACAGCAACATATTATTGATGAGCAGATGTTGGTACATGTATCAATACTAAGGTCTGACCGATATGAAACTTTGTGTCCGATACTGATTTTAGGGGGCTAAAAATCATTGGCTGATATGTTGGCCAGCAAATTGGGGAAGCAGCCTGTACCAAATATAGTTTTGTGACTGGTACCAGTACCAATTTTAAAGAGCTAAAATTGATGATGTAATATTATATTTTATGTACAATTATGTTTTTTTGTTCATTTTTACATTTTAATTTTATACTCCAAAACTTTTATTTTAGCTGAAATTGCTATGCTATGATTGTCAATTCTTAATTACCACACTTCCTAAACACATGCTACATAAATATTATAATACAGCCCTAGGGGCACAGCTATCGAGAATACTTTGTGCTTTTGGTTTCTGTTTATCATCTCTTTTTTTTGCTATTTTCATGTTTTTATGGAATAATTGTCAAAGGTTTTACCTTCATCAAGAAATGCAGGCTTGAATCCCGTTGGAGCTGCATCCAAACAAAAGGAGCTGGTTATTGTTGTGTTATTGGCGAAATTATCAGCCCATACTGATAATATCCACAGGTTGGTATATATTGTGGTTGGGCTCTAATCCATACAGTGATGGAAGAGTACAGTTTTATTCTTTATTTCTGATTTTTTGCATAACAGATGTGTTGGTAAGATACTGAAAATGTTCTATTACGGTTCTGCACATCATGCATTTAAGAGAAACTGAGCACAGAATTAAGCAAATTCAGTTTGTTTTGTGTGAAAGAAATGAATAATATAATTTAAGTACTAGACTGTCATTTTCTCAAGTTTCACTTTCACAGTCAGAGTTTAATCGGCAGTAGCAGTAATGTGTTATGAGTTTTCAGCACCTCACTTATTATGAGCATTTTGCTTACTTCCTTATAGAGCTGCATCATCATGTAGCTCTGTTAAATGCTAAAAGGATAATGAGGGTGGTATATGCAAGCTGTGGCTTATGTTCATGAACATTTTATTGATCACTATTAATTTTACAGTCACATGTTTTCACACGCCCATTACTGACTACTGCCTGTGCTGCTGCCTTTGGGTTTACAGATGATCACTCCTCTCCCTCATACTTTAGCTCTGATCAACACCTCAGAGTGAACCACACCTATAATTAGTTTCTCAGAAGCATCCCCAACTTTATTGTTGGTTGTAAACAAATGGTTAGATGAACCAAATCTCAAGTTTTTCCAGCACTATTTATTTATTCTTTATTATTTATGCCATTTTAAAAATACATTTTTGGTGCAAAAATAGTTGTTGTACATTTATCATCATGCATGTCATGAAGTTACTGTCTGTGCCCAGTCCTGCTGATGGCTGCCAGAGGAATCTTAGCACTTGTTTATAACCGGTATAGATATTGGAATATGTCTGAAGTAGAGAATGTGAATGAACATTTCTGTGTCAGAGCACTTTAGTAAAAATTGGAACACTTTAATTTCTTAATGTACAATTTTAAGGAAAATCAAGATATTCAAATCGCACAGTCCTCTCTCTCTCGCAGTCATAGTGGTTTCATGGGTAGTGGATGCCAGGCTGCTCTGAACCGGCTGCTACTGCCCACAGGGAGACACCTGCCCCATGTTTTCTAGTGCCAGAGAAGGCTGCCAACATGACTAGCTGCAGGAAACAGCAGCTCATTTTCTGCCCCGGTTTGCAGGACAGGCCCTGGCAGATATACCAGACCAGGGGAAGAATTCAAACCCCAGCACGCTGTGTTTCTGCACTGGCCTTTCTGCGGTTTGTGCCCTGGACAGACCCACTCTAGGCTTTCAACACCATTGTTAGATGGAGCTTAAGACAGGCTGAGTAAGAAATACTGTCTCAACAGCTGCACACAAACCATGTTTTGAATGGCCTGCTCAGTCTGATATTTGTAGAGCTGCCACGAATTCTGTACCTTTGATAAATTTGATGATTAAAATGTTTGAAAACGAAAATGCAATTCTAATAGCTGTGTGTTTACTTATTTTTATGAAGACATGCTCATCAGTGCATCAGCTTTTGTTAGCCAGATGGCTACCAGTAGCAGTGCATCTGAAGAGAACAAGATCATTAACCTGCATATTACACAAAAACGGCAAATGGTAATCATCAAATGGTCACTCCTGTCAAAGCCAGGGTAATATCTCAGCAGTAGTCAGAGGTCAGGCTGTCGAGACTTTTAACCGTCTGTATTAGTGCTCTAATTTAAGGCCATAATAATAAGGGTGAAGTTCTAGTCCTATTCAGCAGCTTCTCATTCACATTGTCGTTCCACCTTAAATGGCTTAAATGGTTTGAAGTAGTTACAGTTCAATAAAGACGCTGTTTCCTTAGCTGTCCTGCTCTACTCAACACTGATGCATTCAAACAGTCCCAGCAACCAGGTAAGGGTTGCCAGATTGGGCAGAATCTTTAGGAATAGCAAATAGCATGTGTGTGTGTGTGTGTGTGTGTGTGTGTGTGTGTATATATATATATATATATATATATATACATATACATATATATATATATATATATATATATACATACATACATACATACATACATATATATATACATACATTAATTGTAGTATTTCAGGTCTCATTAAAGGATAATAACAGTAACAACGAGAACAACTTATTATTATTATTATTATTATTATTATTATTATTATTATCCAGTAAGGTTTTTTTTTTAAGGTAAATGTATTCTTATGGAATATTTGAATATTAAAGATTTAATATTCAGTAGAAGTTGCATCTCCAGATGTTTGTCAGGTGAAACTAATCGAGTTGGTCACATGATTCAGTAGCTCCGCTAGTTAAGATCCTAGTTTCAGATCTTGAGAAGTTCAAGATAAGTCAGTGTGATGTTTTGTTCCTGGATGTGGGAAAACTCATTTCGAGTTCATGAACCCACAGAGAGGCCAAGCAAGGGTCATTTTCCTTATCCAGCAGTTCGTTTGGATCAGTTTAGGGCTCCGACTTGGTGCCTGTTTGAAGTTGTGCGGTGAGATGGAAAGCATTGAGGGTGAGGTCCAGAAAGCCGCTCTGCTGATGAAAGAGTGTGTTTGTTGGATGATTGTTGTCGGATTTGGGAAACGTGCCCGTTTACAGCGGTGGGTGATATCACCTCATCAGATTGAACCTTTGGCAATTCCATGCTTTTTTTCCCCTTCCAGTCTTTCAAGTGGCCTGTAATTTAGCACACTGAGCTAGCTTCTCACTTCCTTATTTGACGGTACTGATTGCCTGTTTACTTTTCGAGGACTTTGACTGATAAATGAGTCGTTATTGTCAGCTGTGCTGGACTTTCACACTGTTTATATGGCTGTTAGATTACTTTCGATTACATCTGTCTGATGGGAGAATTTGATAACAGCTAGTTCAGGGTTCCTGCAAATCCTGAAAGTCCTAAATTAGATATGAAAACTAGAAGATCATAAAATGTCTGAAAATGTTTTATTTATTACTATTTGCAGGTCTTAAATTTAATGGATCAGGTATCGGTTAAAATCAGCCTGATCCTGTTCTAAGTCTTTTTGTTTTTATCTTCCATTTACACTGGTGTTGTAGAGGCACCATAAACAGACACACCCACACAGTTCAGAGCAGAAAGCAACTCGGACTTTCTGGAGCGCTTGTCTACTAATAAATATATATATTTAATATATATATATATGGCATTTCTTTGCTATTAAAACCAAAATGTAAACGTTTGACACCATTTTGACAGGGACTTTGACTGCATTTAAAGTAACCAGGAGCTACATTATCAGGGAGGTCAATAAAACTGGATCAAAATAGATTGAAAGCCAAAAAGTCTTACAAAGTAAATCAAACGTATAATATAAAAATATGTATAATGTATCCACAGTGTCACATTCTGTATTCACTGGCAGTCTCACCTCAATTGTGCAGCTGTTATGTTTCATATTACCAATGAAAACACAATGAGTGGATTAATCTAAACATCAGCTGATACTCCATGTTAAAGGACTCAAGGTCTTTTTATATATTAAACTAATTCAAAACAGTCAGCCAAAACTAGCTGCCAGCAGTCCTGTGGTCAGAAACTGACCGCTGATGAAGGGCTTGAGGTTGGCTTAGCTGACAAAGTCAAACACAGGTAGAAGACTGTGTAAGGATCATGCAGTCTCAAAGCATAAATCCATGCTTTTACAGCCAGTTGCTTTGAATCAAGTGAACATTAATATGTGCCATGTTTGAGTTTGTGTGCTCTGTGCAGTTCAGATGGTATTATTTTAGCTCCTTTGGGCTCTTTAAAAGGGTTTGATGTTAAAAAGTGTGCAGCAAACCTGTAATTCCTATGTTTATGTTAATTTCCTATAGTGATTACAGCATAACTTTGACAATAAGCATTAGAAACTAAAATGTCAGTGTGGTCCCATCTACAGCAGGACAGTCATCTCAAACCCAAATGACTTAATCAGCACCAAACGCCAGGCCACATGCTGTACGTCTGTCTCTGCTTTCTGGATCTGAAGTGTGATTCATGTAAACACTGCCTGCAATCAGATTAGTGTTTGCTTTCAAAGACTTGTCACTGGCCAATTTGGCGCTATTACAAACGGCACTAGCTAGACAGGAAATGACGCCACCTATCAAGTTCCATATCAGCTTGTTTCTTGTTATGTTCCTGTCAAGGGCAGGGAATGAACGTGTCAGTGGAAACTGAAGGAGGAAATTCCTCCTAGTTGTCAATAGTGGCACTGCTGGCGGTGGTCCAGTCTCCTGGCACCCCTGCTGGACCTGGAAGCAGGCCAGTCCCTTTTTGACCAAGCTAATGTGGACGAGCAGAGAGGTGGTTGGTGTCAGGTAGTGTGTTTTATAGTTGGAAATCTTGCTTTCTAGCAAACTTACATTTCGCTGCTGTTGGAAGAAAACCTTGTATCTCCATTTTTGTCATTTTTCAGTTAATGGCATAATTTAAAAATACCTGTTGCCCTTTGCATTGTGTGTAAATTTCATGATGAATGGACCAAAAGAAATGGCCCAAAATGACTTGGAAAAAAGTCTGGTTCCATTGACTTACATTAAAATTAAAGTAGTTTTTTTTCCTTTTCTTGTAAAGGTGTAATTTTGGAGATATGAGATTCTTCTGACAACAGTGATTTGTTCTTGAGAGTGAAAGTGTAAATAGAAAACATAGCAGTGTTCTGCTAGCATGCATGGCAAATATGTTAGAATTAGCTACATAGCTAACAAATAAGCAAGTGTTACTTATCGCTGCTGTCGGAACAAAACCTTGTACCTGTAAAATGGTAACTTTACAGGAGAAGGAAAAACACGCTTTCCTTTAAATGTCAGTCAATGGAACCAGACCTTCTTCCCAAGTAATTTTTGGCCATTTCTTTTGGTCCATTTATAAGTTTACACACAATGTAAAGGGCAACAGGCATTTTCAAATTATGACAAAAACTGAAAATGACAAAAATGGAGAAATGAGGTTTTGCTCTGAGAACAGCGTTATGCTGCGCTCTTGACATATTGGAGCATTGTGTTAAAAATTCCCATGATTTCTCAATAAACACATTCACTGCTTTCTTTTATTTACATTTACTTGCTTCAACCAAGCTCATCCAATTCACTTTATGATTGCTGAAGTATTACTGTAAAATCTAATGACTGTGGAAAATGATTGCAGTCAGCTGAAATAATGGCGATCATCTCAAATAATTGCAGTTTGGCGATTAATATAATAATTGTGACAGAACTAATGAGAAGCAGAAAATGCAACCAACTTCTAAGACTGAACTTTGGAAGTGGAAAGATATCCCTGCACATTTCTTTGAAAAACTGAAAGTCAGTCTCCTGAAAAGAATGGAAGCTACTATAAAGGCAAAGAGTGGACACAGAAAGTACTGAAAAGCTGTATATTTAGTTGTTGAGGCTGTTAAATGTGTTTTCTGCTTTTCTTGACGCTGCAGAATGAATGTGTTGTACTTGATGACCTTATTAACTGGAAAGGAAATGAATCCAGGATGATCTCTGAGTTTCGCACAGCACTGTAAGGATATCACTAAACTGGCTGGGGATCAGTAACTTGGACTGATTCTGTTTTTTTCCATTGGCAGAGCTCTAACAAAGGGATGTCTGTGTGGCTGTGTTGGGCATGGTGTATTCAAAAAGCCCTATTGTCAGTGAGGAGAGGCAGGGAGAAGAGGTGGGCACTTGTGCCTGCGTAATCCTTCCTTACAATGGAAAATGATAGAAAAAGGCTCGGCCTGTCTGAAGCGAGGGACAATGAGACTCGCTCCTGCTTTCAGGATGTGTAATTGGAGCACTTTGCTCAACGACAAAAGGGGTCCACCGAGAATAACCAGCAGCACCTTTTATAAAGCCACACTGTGGAACGTCGTCACCTGGTCAACCTGGTCAAAGACTGAAAGGGGAGAACTTTACTGGAGCTTACTTGAATATACAAGCTAATCTGATGGCACACATTGACTTCATCTGTTGTGTATTTGATCCAGTACAGTCAATGGCCAGGTTTCCATCCAGCTGTTGAAAGAAATTCAAGCAAATAACTGAAATGTCCCAAACTAATTATGTGAATTAGGATGGATTTCCTTTAGCTCTGTGCAAGAGGGCATAACTCTTTGACACGTTCATAAAAACACTTCTGAGAAATATGAGCAAGTCTACAGAGAAATCTTTATAGCTGGGCAGCTTTGTTTTGCTGTTTCCTTTCATTTTAAGGTAATACCTCACATCGTAAGAGCGCACTGTAGTGATAAAGTGGCTCAAGATCAGCTGCTGGCATCTTATGTCTTATGGGTGGATTCCTTTTTTTTATAAGATATACATACATTTTAATTTCTTCTTAAGTCCACTGCTGCCTTCTGTCTAGCCATGTTGTCTTGCACTGGCCAGACATAACAGAATGTTTCCTTTGTAATATACGAGACATTTTCTTTTATCTGCAAAAATATGTCCTTAAGCTAGTGTGCAAACTTCCAAATGAATTTTGGAGATTTTATTCGAGAGATGCCATTTACAACCCTATTTCCAAAAACGTTGGGACGCTGTGCAGAATGAAAATAAAAACTGGATGCAATGATATGAAAATCATGTGAACCATATTTTTAAAGAAAAATATTACAAAGACAGCATATCAAATGTTGAAACTGAGAAATTTTATTGTTTCTTGAAAAATATATGCTCATTTTGAATTTGATGCCGACAACACGTTCCAAAAAAGGTATCGACGGGGACATGTTTACCACTGTGTTTCATCAACTCTTCTTTTAACAACACTCTGTAAGCGTTTGGGAACTGAGGAGACCAATTGCTGTAGTTTTGAAACTGAAATGTTTTCCCATTCTTGTTTGATATAGGATTTCAGCTGCTCAACAGTTCAGGATTGCTTTTGTTGTATTTTTCATTTAATAACGCGTCAAATATTTTCAGTGGCGACAGGTCTGGACTGCAGGTAGGCCAGTTTAGCACCCAGACTCTTTTAATACGGAGCAATGCTGCTGTAATACATGCAGAATGTGGTTTTACATCATCTTGCTGAAATAATCAAGGCCTTCTCTGAAAAAGACGTAGTCTGGATGGCAGCATATGTTGCCAAAACCTGTATATATCATTCAGCATTAATGGTGCCTTCACAGATGTGCACATCAACCATGCCATGTGCACTAATGCCCCCCCATACCATCATGAATACTGGCTTTTGAACTGTGCACTGATAGCAAGCTGAGTGGTCTTTAACCTGGAGGACACAGTGTCCATGATTTCCAAAAGGAATTTCAAATTTTCATTTGTTGGCCCACAGGACACTTTTCCAGTTCTCCTCAGTCCATTTTAAATGAGCTCGGGCCCAGAGAAGATGGTTTCTTCTTGAGTTTTAGGGTTTTAACTTGCACTCGTGGATGCAGCGACGAACTGTTCTCACCCATGCAGTGATATCCACTATAGAATCATGTATACCTGAGGAATCGTGCCACCTGAGGGTCCAACGATCATGGCCAGCAAATACTGTTTTTTCGCCTTGTCCCTTGCATACAGAGATTTTTCCAGATTCTCTGAATCTTTTAATGTTATGATGTACCGCCAGGTGTTTTTTTGGGACCGTATGGTTGGCATCAAATTCAAAATGGGCATATATTTTTCAAAAAACAATAAAATTTCTCAGTTTTGACATTGAATATGTTGTCTTTGTACTATTTTCAATTAAATATAGGGTTTAAATTATTTGCCCATCATTGCATTTTGTTTTTATTTACGTTTTGCACAGCATCCCAACTTTTTTGGAAATGGGGTTGTATATCAAGTCATTTTTATTCAGTGTGTCAGGATATGCATAGAAACTAGGGGTGTCACGATAGACATGTGAATATTAATTTTTTCCAATATGAGGATTGCAAGGCGATATGCACTGTGAATCAAATGTGGGAATGATATTCACGATATTCATAAAAATGATGACCACAAATGTAAAAAAAAAAAAAGCTCCATTGTGCAGTTATCAAAACTGTAAAAACACAATACTGTACTTTGGTTAGACTATCTTGGATAGTTGATTGGCCAAGCTGTTGAAAATGGTGAGCAGAGAGAGCAGACTCCACTTGGAACAAGCTAAATCATCCCATTTGGGAACACCTCGGTTTCCCAGTCAGTAATGATGGGCGAAGAGTGGTAGATCAGGTGACAGTGTGCTGACACTGGTGAACATGAGTGTGAAATTATCTGTTCTTGTATCTTTGCTAATTCATTTGTGAACACATCACTAAAAAACATCACTTGTACAGGCGCCAGAAAGTAACTGCTGCTTCATTTAATGTGGAACACTAAATCAGAATTAGGAGCTGGTGAATAGGAAGCCAGCTTCAGCCTCGTGAAGAAAATCAGCAGACACAGAACTCAGCACTCATGATGTTGGTCAACACTGTCTTGCATCAACTGGCTCCTGCTGCATGTGGCAGTGTTCTTTCCTCTCTGCCCTGGAGGGCCGTGTCTTTGCATGATGATTCAGCTCATTAAGGCCTTGGAAATTAGCTAATGGGCTCATTCTGGTGTGCTAGGCTGAACTGATGTGTTCAGTCTGGTGTGTTAGGTTGCGGAGAACACTAAACTGTTCAGTGCATTGCACCTCTGGCAAAAGACGGGAAGAATGTTCCTTTTTTCTAAGAATAGTGGGCGGGTGTTCCGAAGCACACAGTACAGCCAGCGTTGAAGTGTGCTTTGTCTGGTGAACAGCTGTTGGACGTCTTGCCTCAGCGCGTAGTATTGTGTAAATGAATCATGTTACCACAGCTAGCAGTGAAGCAGGGACAATGCGCTGATGTCGTTTAGTGGGCTGACCTTGTCGTCCCTCCATCTCGATAAGCAGCCGCAGTAGGATACTGCAGGGTGACGTGCAACAGTCGCCCAGTCAGCAGGTTCTCTCCGGCATCACAGGGATTGATCTCTTCAGTTTCCCTCTGCAGATGTGTGGAAGTCTCCCCTCAACAGATTAAATCAGAATCGGTGTTCTGTCCCTGGTGAGATTCATGCATTGAGACAAATTACTGACAGTCATTTGGTGAATTAGAATTAAGCAATTAAAGTCTGTAATGGAATCTTAGCATATTTGGATTCTTGGTATTATATTGTTGATGGGACTCAGTGGGAAAAATAAAACACGTAAGATGTGTGAAAGAAGCAGAGTTAACAACTAAATGCAGGCAGATGCTTTTACAGCTAAATAGCTTGATATATTTTCTCTTTCTTTGAGTTATTTCTGGGCTGACAGTAGGACACTGATGTTTATTAGGCTTACACATTATATTGTTTGTTGTTACCACAGTATTGACCCTTGCAATATGCAAGATTTTATGTCTGATTTTTATTAGCTTTTTTTCCAGCACTTTTTATTAGCCAGACTTGCAATATAAACAGTATTACAGCACAACACCTTTAATCCAAGATTCCAATAAATAGTAATAGGCAGCTGACTATTTAGCACAAAGAATCTTGCATAATAATGCTATGACATTTTGGTATAGGTGTAGCAGCAGCATTCAAATATAGCACCTAACATTACTTATGTCATAAAGTTGTAACACAGATCTGCCAAAATTAAAACAGTAAATTGGCTTATTATTATTAATGTTTAGAGCAAACGCCTGTCAGTTCTGAGCTTGTTCTGATTCACATCATGGCAGATTCTAATCGCTACTTTTCAATATTGAGGTCACCGAAAGATGCAAAATGAGTTCTTAGATGGCTAATTTTTTGTCTACATACTGACCGTCACAGTTGCCCCAGATCATGACTTTTTGTGGCTGTTTTAATTAAGCCTATCAGTTAATACATTAATAATGTGTGAATAACATGTTAGTAACATGTTAATAAGGCATTAATAATGTGTTAACTAGTAATGGATTAATAACATGTAAGCAGTACATTAGTAGTGCATTAGTAATATTCTAGTAATGTGTTGGCAGTGCGTTACCACAATGAATTAAATAAGGCCATCAAAAAAGTTTGACTAATTTGTATTAGTCCAGGCTGAAGCCGAAGTTGCAGCCCTCAGGACAGATTTTAATAGCTTTTAACCCCTTAACAATTCAGGCTTATTACATACAAAGGTTTGTTATTCAGTAGCGACAGGTATGCAAACCAGTGGAGCTATTCTTAGGTTATAGAAGTGTGTAATAATACTTGTTAAAGGGTTGAATCAATATCTTCAGCACTTCATCAGATTGCACAGTGCTTGTGTGACCCCTGTATAAAATAAAAGTGAATGTTAAGCTGTGTATCGTGACACCCACAGTGACTACTGTTGGAAGCCTGTCGTGGCAA
The DNA here is from genome assembly GCF_904425465.1 of Colossoma macropomum. NCBI lineage: Eukaryota > Metazoa > Chordata > Actinopteri > Characiformes > Serrasalmidae > Colossoma > Colossoma macropomum. The sequence continues at coordinate 31,196,758 of NW_023494785.1, read as the reverse complement.
AGTGTTAGCATGAATAAGTAAAGGTCTCTGTATAGTGTGAGGCAGGTGAACCTGTCTAAGATTGAATAGTTCTGGTTAGAGTCCATGCAGGCACCAAGGTCTGTATGTAGTCCAGGTCAATATTGTAGCAATATGACTGTAATACAGTATTTTGTCCTTCATTGAGTATTTATACATTCTGTTGAAAAAGAAAAGCATCACATCCTGATTCAGTGATATAAGCTCTCAATCTCACATGCAGTCTCAGCCAGCGGCTACAAACAGATGTGTTCACAACCTCACAATGCTGATGATAGATGCTATCTATATTATTCCTGTAGGGAGATGCTGTAGTTCTCTTCACGTGTGGACTTATAGTCCTCCCTTCGAGATCCTGCGTTTTTTTATTGTCTCGTCTGTGGCGTGTTCAGCATTGCCTGGAGGCTCCTTGTCTGTGCATTACTGTGCATTACATCATTTGTGGTTATTCACCGATAAAGACTGAGAGAAGAAAACACAGGCAGGGCTGGTGTAGCATATGGTTTATAGGCAGTGCTGGTGTCTTCTTTTATGATGAATGGGAATTATTCATGTAGATGGTGCGGCAAAACACTCTTGCCCTCTTCAGACTACTAGAGCTGAACACTATTTGCACTGAAATTCATTCCTGAGTGCTGAAAAAAAGCACCTTCTGTGGCAGTGCTGGATGATACCTTTTATACCAGTATATCGATATTGATATCACGCCAAGCAGCAATGATGGTTAATAAAATTTGAGTTAACTGTAATGTATATCAGATTGTTTTCAAAGAACAGTTCAGAAGCCATAAAAAATGAAATAAGTAAGTTTAAAAAAAAAGATTTTTTAACAACACACTGCATGCATCACAATATTTAGTTTTTCTAAAATTTAATAAGTTTAAACAGACAATATAGAGCCTGTAGTGTCATATATAATAATAATAATAATAATAATAATAATAATAATAATAATAGTGCAACTACAGTGATTTCTATCCCAAGCTTTACAAACTGCACTGCAATGAATTCAATTAAACAGGCCTAAATATGCTCACTTTGTAATAAAACATGCAGTTAGTAAGTGTTCTTTAAGGACTGACGATATCAACGATATACTCAGAAAACTTGTGACATAATTTGCCCACCCCTATTACTGTATAGATAAATAAATCACTTCATTAATCCCAGAGGGAAAGTCATATATAATAAAATAAGTAAGTAAAATCACATAAAGACTATGCAGGTGACAATGCAATGGTGCATGTCACGTCCAGTAAATGAATGGACGAATGTAACCAATAACATATGTAAATAGTTGTGCAATATGCCTGGGTGCATAAACAAGTGGCAGTGTAATAAAACTTGGGGTCCTCCGGTGGGCCCTGACCATTTAAGGGGTTAGTACTCTATTATAGTACTCTATTATAACTGCACTGATTTTTCAAACCTTCTGTGTAATTCAGTGGATTAGGTGTAAAAGTCATTCAGAGTGGTTTGATGTGAAATGGTTCATTGTAGAGAAACCTTTGCTTCAGATTTCTTTACAGTGATGGTGATAGGAACCAGGGTTCACAAAGACTACAACACAATTAGCCACTTTATTTACTATCCAAAACCACAAGTGAACCCACACGTGTCTTTGTTTTTAGATATAATGCTGATAATGGCAAAGTAGAGTTCAAACTAATGATTTCCTTCTTTTTCATGTACCTTTCTGCCAGTAATGGATTACAAAATTCCTTTTTTTCCAAATACTCATCTCAAAATGATCGGAAAATTGTTTCTCAGACATCAGACTGTGTATCCTTAGGCATTTTATGTAACAGCTTTCTGTAAGGTAGTTTTTAGAGACATTAAATGCATTTAAACATGTCTGGTTCCTATTGTCACCACTGTCAACAATTCTGTCTCTAAGTCTCTGTAGAACACAGCATTTCACATCAAACCACTCTGATTGACTTTGTTTACATCTTAACCATTTAATTATGCAGAATTGTGAAGAAATTGGAGGAGTTCCCCTTTAAAAAGTGGGACAGTTGAGAACTGAAAAATAAGTGCAATGTAAAATTAAAATCTAAAAATAAATATTAAAATAATTCGCTGATATAATTATAGGAATTGGTTTCGGTATCAGTCATGAGACTATATTTGCTGTCGGGTGCTTCTCTGTCTTGCCGCCTATTTATTTCAAAACATGGAACCAAGAATTCCTCGGAGGAACGGATGAAGCAGGTTTTACTGAGCTTCTTCAGACAAAGAAAGAAGGAGGTTTTTCGGGATCCTGCCGAGCTTCTTCATGTGTGGAATTAGTCATGTCTGCGTGAGCCGCCTCCTCAGCCATGCTTTCGGTGGAAGTAGGTTAATGTGGAGGAGCCAGGAGGCACTGAGACACACAAGCACACACGCTCAAACAGAAACCCAAGTGGTTGAGGTTCCTGAATATACATGCCCGTCTCCTGCGCCGTGGCTTAGCTGGGCTAGCTGTTGGTCCGATGGTGCATCATCTAGCCTGCAGGCCTACGCGTCTGTTGGTGTGTCTGTTGGTGTGTCTGTTGGTGTGTCTGTGTGTGTGTGTGTGTGTGTGTGTGTGTGTGTGTGTGTGTGTTGGGGGGAAGCACCGAGTGAGCGGCCCACAGAAAGCTGGACAGCATATTTCAGCCCATGCCCCAGTAAGCCAGTCATGCTGGATTTTGCCAAAATGCTCAGGCTGAACAGCATGGCTGGATTCACGCCCCAGTAACTTCAGCAGGCTTTTGTTTGCTTGTGGTTTGTCAACAAAAATGACTGTTAATCCGTTCCTGATGGGTAATCCGTGCAGCAATAGCTAATAGAGACAAATATGATTGATCTTAGATGTTACAAATGACAAAGCAGCCTCTTTAGCTTTTCCAGGCTTTGTGACTCAGAGTCTGTTGGACTGTTGGTGCTGATGCTTTTGATCATCGTTGAATGTGGATCAAACCACCCGTGCCCGTGGTTTCCTCTCCTGTCGGGAGTCTGAGCCAGCAGATGAGACGCAACTAACAGTACGCTTCAGCGAGAACCAACATGCCAGAGCATTACCCGTTCTATTGGTCATCCTTAAAGCAATAGCACAAAAAGACTCATCAAAAATGTAGTCAGTCAGCCGAGACACATTTGAACAAAAGTATGTTAATGGTTAAAAACAGTAATAGCCATCTTGAAGCCTGAATTTCGGCCATGCCTTTGTCCATTTTGTCCCATTCACACCTGGAATTAAAACACACTTAAGTCCTGGGTGACGTGATCAGAAGTGGAAAATGCTAAGTACACATGTAAACAGGGTCTTGATGTGCCTTGAAAATATATTATAATCTGATCACTCAAACCTCCTTTGGAGGTGGTCAGGGCCGCGTGTGACCACATAACATTTTGTTGTTTTCTCGACTCTCCAAAATGGTAACATTGGTAACATTCTTAAAGCTTCTGTATACTCATTTTAATGATTTTCTTCTGTTATCTTTAGTTTTTGTGATGTTTTTATAGTGAACTGGCAGAGCAAGAGTTTAATGTGGAATGTAAACATGGTTAAAGTCAGGACATTTCTGTACACACTTCTATTTACTGAATTTAACATAAAAAATATAATATAAAATGTGATCTGTGCAAAAGTCACACACATTTGACATTTTAAGTCGTATTTTTTTCAAAATGTTAAACTCAGGAAATCAATTGAAATTGTTTATTTGGAGAAAACTGCCAAATTTAAGTGCGTTCTCTGACTGGGGCTGTTCAAAGTTTTGCATAACAGTCTTGAAGGCACAGTAAACAGCCTGTTTAATTCTAAGGAATAAAGAATAAAGAGAGGTTGGAAAATAATCATGTAAAATGGAATAATGACTGCTTTTTGTATAAAAAAAACTGCAAAACAGAAATGTAAGATTCTAATTCAGTTACCAGAAATTACAAATAATTGTGATTCTGATGAGACTGAAGCTGTATTTATTTATTTATTTATTTATTTATTTATTTATTTATTTATCATTCTCTTTTTCTCCAGTCGTTTTGTGTACATGTGCACCCCGCTGGTGAGCAGAGACCTTGGCGTGGTTTTAATGCCACCAGCTAAAAGTTCCGTGTCCAAGACAGGGCTGTAACCATGGAAACGGTGGTTGGTGTGGGAGAGGGGTGTAGGGCTGAGAGTGCGAGTTTGACAGTGAGGATAATCTGTCGCTGTGTGGAGAGCAACACACACACCACACACACACACACACACACACACACACACACACACACTGCTTTCTGAACTGATGTTCTAAAATAAACACACGTGCTCTCACACTCATCAGTGTTCAGCACACTTGAATGTTCGAGAGCGAAACCGTTGTGTGTTTCCATTAGTGCTGCATGTTGGGAGTGTGTGTGTTCTGCCTGCCCTGTGGCTGCTGTCAGACAGGACCTGTCTATCTTACTTCAGGCTCCAGTAGTACCATCTGTGGACGCTGACAGATGATTGGCTGAGAAAGTACAGCAGGGGGAGGGGCATGCGACACGCCTCCACACATAATCAGAGAAATATGTGACACATCTTTACTTCCAGTCATCAGACTATGACACTCACTCAGAGGAACGTGAATAACCTCGTTACTGTAAGCGTTACTGTAACTGCAGCACATTGTGAGGCTGTTGGACGTTTTGCTTGGAAATGCTTTTAGGTTTAACAGTACAGGATTTGTAACTTTTGTTTCAGGATGTTAGACACCCACAGAGAGTGAGCTAACGTCTCCCAGCAGAACACTGATCAGTGAGGTTAATAAGAATACTTTCTGACGCTGTATGATGTACTGTTGTGTATAAAAATGGACAAAAGTATGTTACATGGCTAAAAACAGTAGTAGCGGCCATCCTGAAGCCTGTGTTGCAGATTTTGTCAGTAATCCAATCAACGCATTTACATGCACTTGAGTAATCAGATAATGGGAAACTCCAGGTCTACATGAGTCAGACAGTAATCGGATTTCTGCTTTGCAACCAGCCAGTAAACTCACAGAAGACATGATGCTGCTTGCTTATTTCTGGTGCCACTGTCTGTTTTTGCACATGCGCAGCCTGAGAAATCCGAAAGAAATCAGAGTAAGAGTATACATGCACAAATCTGATTACTGAGCTAAAATCCAGCTCTCTTTATCAGCTTTCTTAATCGGATTTCTAGACCTTACTCCAGTCTAAGAAATCGGAGTATGCTGTTTACATGATCTTTTGAATGATCAGATAACTGCAGAAATCCGATTATGATCGGATAATGGAGTGCATGTAAGCGTTCAGTGTCTCAGGCGAGAGACGTTAGTGTATTCATAGTTATTTTATGTAATAACTTTCTAGGAAGGAGCTTTTAGAGGCCCTAACTCTTTAGATGTCTGGTTCCTATACACTGTGAACAATTCTGACAAGTTTCTGTAGAACTAGAATATTTCACACCAAACCACTCTGAATCACTTGCATCTTAATGATTGAATTATGCACAAATTTTGAAAAAACAATGGAATTCCTCTTTAACAGCTTGGGAGTTTAGGCGTGTGGTTTGCACAGTGCTGATTAGTGAGCAAAAGCTTCCATTACTTGTTAGCTACATTAGGCTCATGGCTGTATTGAGAAAGTAAAGAAGCAAACTTCAGTTTACAAACATGTTTTAGCTGATTGACCACATTTGGGCTAAAATAGTGTAAACATAGTTATTTTTTTCTGTACTATTCCTTTAATACAACAAGAAAAGGATCATTAGACCGTGACGATATCAGTCTCTTGATGGTTGCCCCTTGTGCCATTTGAGAGATGAAGCTCATCTCCTCCACTCCCCCCAGAGGCCGACACACCACCTGTAAACGATTCCCACTGAGTTCTCCACTTTACTCATCCCTGCATTCACTCACTTCCTCTTTCTCTCGTTCTGTAGCCTTTTGTCTTCCTCTTTGGAAAATGATGATTAGTGAGTCATACGTGCTGCACTCTGTCATGCACAGTCCGTTTTCTGAGAGGTTGATGTATTAGAATTAAGTGCAGTGGAGAATTGGGTCCTGATACACATCGTTACAGTACCTGAGCTCAGGGTTTCTACAGGCTTTTTCATCTCTCTCTCTCTCTCTCTCTCTCTCTCTCTCTCTCTCTCTCTCTCTCTCTCTCTCATCAAAATGAATCTCCCCTGTGATTTATTTCTGTCTTTCACTAGCTTTTAAATCTCTCTCTCTCTCTCTCTCTCTCTGTGGAGCGACTTCACACGAACGTGTCTCACTCAGGCCCCTCGGCAGGAGCTAAATCCGGAACGTTCCGATTCAGCTGGACGACCTCATTGGAGTTGAGCGTAATGATTCTCGGCCTCGTTACATTCTTCAAATCAGTTCAAAACCAGCCAGGGGAATCCTGATGGCCTCCAGTGACCCCGGCCCAAAACACTTGTTGATCTACATGGGTTTGAAAAAAGCACACTGCACTTAAAGGGGAGTTCACTTGACTTTTAAACTGTTAAGATGAACACAAAGTCATTCAGAGCGGTTTGGTGTGAAATGAGTCAGAATTGTTCACAGTGGTGGTGACAGAAACCAGATGTCCAAAGTGTTTCATACCTCTAAAACCTTCCTCACAGAAATTTATTACTTGAAATGGTTATGAATACAACTTTATTTTATGATAGTTTTGAAAGGATTTTGGCCTAAAATCCATTGATGGCCTAGAGAGACATGCAGGGATATCTGATCAATATTAGATATAAAAACTCCGAAGTCACATGTAGGTTGACAAATAATTTGAATAGTAAATAAAATGTCTTTGTTGTGTTGTAGACATGAGGACCCCTGGTTCCTATCAGCACCACTGGGGTACTTTAATGTTGGGGGTCTGGTTTTACTCAAAATTAGAAATGAACAGTCTGGCATGTGATATGGCAGTGTGGCTGCTACAGCTCGCATGTGTTGGACATTAAAAACTGCTCCACTGTTAGACACTACATTGGGCTTTTATGGTTCTGTGGACATCAATTTTCCAAAAGGATAAATAGTAGGTCTGTAAGATTCATCATTTTTATATCAAAAGTGCAATTTAAGAGTGCTGCAGTTTTAATCATAGCTTACAAGTTTTAAGACTTTATTTTTCACCTAATAACATGGAGCTTGTGAACTGCCTGTCGACGAGTTAGTCCAATCAGAAGTAGCCAAACACCCACATATTGTGTAAATGACAACATATCCACAAATGACCAGCACCAGCGCTTGAACCTGAAGCCAAAAAAGGAGGACGTGCTGGTCTGGAGCTGAAATTATTAAGAATAATCAATTCGTAGTTACAGTATTTGTCCTAAACTGATGTTTTTAAAACAAATGATCTTTTAAATGTACTGGGCTTAAAGTTAAAGTCTCAAAAATATAAATGCTTTAATGAAGTACAGATAATTTGGTTGGGGGTGATTATATATTTTTAAAAGTGTGAGGGGTAAACTACAATAAACTAAAATGTGCAGCTAATTAACTAAGGAGTGAAAAGTTAGCTTTTTCTGTTGGAAATGTAATCGAGTACAAGTTTTCAGTTTCAGTTCATTTGTACTTCACTCAATACTTGAGTAAAGTACAAATCTTCCAAAATAATACTTAAATAGTTAATTAAGTATTTCCACTCCTTTTAAGCTAATACTGAATTACAGGGCAGTTAGGTCAACTTATTTAAGCTTTACTCTCACCACTACTCAAAATCTTGTTATCCTTAATCGGTACATGCCGAGTTACTTCAGTTACATTTACTTTTGATTTACATTCAGTATGGACCAGTTTGAGTCTGTATTTATACCTTTTCTCTGTTTTGATGCTAAAAAAGAATGTTTTTTTTTTTTCTTCCATTCCTCAGAAACAACAATAACATTTGATCAAATTTCATAAACACGAATGTGGTATTGATTGAAAGAGTAGAATCAACACTTTCAACAGAATTTCTCTGCTTGTTTTAATAAGCTACAAGTGACTATTTGCAACATGCTCTGGTGATAACTGTGACTGCTGAGGGTGAACGAAAGCTTTGTTGACTCTTAACTCATTCTTTCAGGTTTGCTTTTTCCACTGCATCGATCGGTCGTTGTTTTATCAGATCAGTGTGGAAGGAGCAGTTTTGCTAGAGGTTATCGGATCAGACAGATGGAGGAAGGAGACATTGTGAGGGTGTGGAGAATCAATGGGGCGAGAAAAAGCTGATTTGTTTTCTTCTGGGTTTCAGAAGTGCTGATTTTCTGCCGTTATTAATCTTTTTGTAACGTTTTGTAATCATTGTTGCACAAAATCAGCCACTGTTTTGACACAGTACCACTGTTTTGTCTGTCACGTACTGTCTTGCAGAGGCATGTCAAGGACAGCTGGACCTCTGAGCTGGACAATTCTCTCTTTCTTTTTCTCTCACTCACACACACACACACACACACACACACACACACACACACACACAAATAATCCCCCACTTAGTTTCTCTCCACCCAAAAACCGCTGTGAGCTCACTCTGCAGGTCACTCAGCCAAAATAAACCGTCTGGTCTGTGCCCTTGTTTTCGGATGGTTTCGTTTTAAATCATTCACTAGCTCTGCCCCCTTAAGGCTTTAAACCAGACCCTTTCAGGATAGATCACAGGTCACACCCCTGCTGGAAAAGTATGACTCAAAATTCCCATGGAGACCAAATCAATATCTCACATTCTTGCTCTCCTGGACACATAAAGTATTAAAGCAACATTATGTAATAATTTTACCTTACAGTACAATGAATAGGGAGAGTGACATCTCCATCATTGCCACTTGGACATCTCCATCATTGGCAGGCTTGGATTGCCTGCTATAGCGCTATGTAACTTTGGAGGAGCGGGCATAAGACCTCTCACGTAACTGTGTAATGTAACATGACACCTCGTCACACAACAACAGCTCAGCCAGCTGTAAGAAGTAGCTCAGTATTCTTAGTATGGACGTCATGGCAGCGGCTGCCGAATGACCGAAGAAGATGTTGTCAGAGGAAGCGAGGAACAGAAAAAGAGAAAAGAACGAGTAAGAGACTGGACAAGAGTAGATCTTGAGCTGGATTTTACTCATTTGCAAGAGCTAAAAGGATACAAGACTCACGGCTAACGGAAAAAACAGTGAAAGTCCCTCAGTGGAGTGTTCATCCCAGTGTTATTTATGAAAGGCTGTGATGTGGGCTGTAACCTTATCTGTATCATCCCTGTCTCGCAGAGTTTTATCGTTTTTCCGGATGCCAAAAGTCATCTAACCTCAGTCCCGTTTCAGGCTTAGTAGGCATGCAAAGAAATAAGTTCATCTCACGCCAGAAAGTTTGGTCAGACTTTGTCAGTCTCATTTGAAATAAGCCTTGAAAGTTTGCAACATCTTGTAATAAAATTCTGTATAATAAATTCTGTTTCAGTTTTCAGTTATTTGCACACAAAAGCACCCAAATCGTGAGTGTAATCTGTAGCATCCATATGCCTGCGTGACGCTCGTGCATGCAGAGATGTGTAAGATTCTGTATCATTCAGCTTGTCAACAAATGCACTTGTACAGCTGCCCTCAAAGCGTGACTTGTATTTACAACAGTGTTATAACAGTGAAATACACTCTGCAACTGTAGGGGGAGCCCAAGAGCATAAAATACCAGTTCTCACAAAAAGCTGCTTTAAAAGAAGTGAAAGCAGATGTAAAATTGGTAAATCACTACTTGTGTATAAGCGCAAGTATTCCATCTATATTTCTACTTCAATAAAAGTACACAATTACTTGTGAAATGTCTATTTAAATATCAGAAGTAAAAGGATTTTGAGTTATAAGAATATTTCGATGAATGAATTTTAGTAAGTAGAGCTGTGTGGCTGCACTCAACAACAGTTTCCATGTTTGCAGTCACACAGGCCTCTTTCATAGAACTTGTTCATCAAAATAATATTATGTAAGATATAATAACTTAAAGTACTTTTACTTTTCATTCATCAGAAATGAAAATTCTTGGCCAAAACTAAAATTCCGAACACGCTGGATGAAAAACAGAAACGGAAAATTTAAAAAAATGGACAAACAATGCAGTTTACATAAACGTATATAAAATATAAATAGTTACATAGGCTACAGTATGTGCCATTAAAGCCAGAGTTCTCGACAGCTGAGAACGGTTGGCCATCCTCTGTAATGAACTTTTTTGCCTGCACAGTAATATTTTTGTGATATTTTTCGTGGCTGCAGATGGACTTTCCTTTCTGCTGTTGTTATGCTGTATTGTGTGTATCGAGAGGGAGGTCATGTTTTCAGGTGGTGTTAAACCTGTAATGAAGAAGTTCTTGCGTGTTGGTTTTTGCATGAACAGAGATTATAAAGGGTTTGTCTAGTGTCCCTCACAGAAAGCCTGAAATACATCCACACATTTTCATTGTTGATCTGCTGCTGCTCAAGCTGTTTGAATGTGTCTTTGCAGACAAAGAACAGCATTTTTAATCACTACTTCTCATTTTCACCATTTTCACCTTTTTTATTGTTGCCAAATTTCCAGTGCATTCCTCCTTGACAGGCAATTACTTCTGTGTGTTGCACTCATGTTTGTGTTTGTGTGTGTACTGATGTGTGTCTCTTTTCTGCAGGCACTGGCATCACATCGCGGATACCTCCTTACTGCACGAATCCCAGCCAAGGTAAATTCACTTTCTCTCTCTCTCTCCCTCCGTCTCTCTCTCTCTCTCTCTCTCCCCTCTCCCTCTCCCTCTCCGTCTCTCTCTCTCGGGTGCTGCACATGATGTCAGCTGATTACAGATGTGGTCCTTCTGTTCTCCTTTTTGTGTCAATGTGTGTTAAAGTCTTATGTAGACGTTTGAAAATCCAGTCACATTACATTGTGTTGATTTTCTGAGTGAAAAAGTTAACACATCCTTTACAGAGAACACACTTAAATATGACATTTTCTGTCAATTTTACGGTACAGTTTCTGTTTATTTACTGTGTTTAACATATTTGAAATCTATTAAATTCAGCAGAGATCTAGAAATTGTGTATTCAAATGTATTATACTGTGCAGAAGTGTGTTCTCTCTAGAGGATGTGTAACTTATTTTCACTTAAAAAATCAATAAAACAATTATTGCAATTATGCAATTTGTAATAACCTTTGCTTTGGACATTTACAATGCATGGAAAGATAGATTTAGTGGAGTTATTATTGTTACCATCATCCTAATTAGGGCCTGACTGATGTATCAGTTTACTGACAATATAGGCTGATGATGACGACCTGCGGTTTTATCGATATCAGTGAAAGTAAGCCTGCAGTTAACCGATTATCCACTCATCACCACTTGTGGATACTCCAGTAACAAAATCAGCTGAAAGGAACATCTCTAGTCATAATATTAGTGGACATATTGATAAGCAGATGTGCACTCAGGCTGTAATTTGTCCTCAGTTTGTACTGTTGTGTTTATTTTATTAGGTCAAGCTGTGCCAGCATCTCTTGTCTTGCTCATAAATTTAAACTATGTCTGAATAGTTGTTTGTATTGATTTTATTACTACAGTTTCCACATGTCGTAAGTCACTGTGGAGAGGAGTCTCCTAAATGAACAGCTGTAAATGTTTAACTCGGTTATAAATAAAATGAGTTTTACAGTTTATTCTCCAGACTGAAACCAGGACTAAATGAGCAGCCGTGGCTCACAGTGTTTCTCGTGTGTGTCTTGTCCTCTCTCTGCTCCTGAGGATTAAAGCCCTAGTTAAAGTCTGACCGCTCTGAGACACCTACCGACCACCCTTGACTTCTGACCTCTTGAGCTGAGCCCAATTAGTATCTCAGATGAGCCTAAAAGTCTGCTCACAGTGGGGCTGTGTGTCCGAGCTGTAAGCCGATCAACTGGATTACTGAATGGTTTTAGTGAATCATTTGAAGAATCGACTCCTTTGAATGAACTCAGTTTTCTAGCTAATGTCTTGTGAGCTAGTCTGAAGAATAAAATTTGGTCCTTAATGCCTCCAGCCATCTCATAGATTTGTTAAACTCCAGCACATCTATTTTAACATAATGAAGCACTGATTAGTCAAACCAAATACAATTAATACTGGGAGGCCATGAGGAGAGGTGTTTCATCCACTGGTTGCGAATTTTGAAAATGTGCAGACAAAAACCTGAATAGAAGAAGCCCGAAATTCAAAAAACACACAGTTTCTGTTAAAATTCTGCAGCATAATCAATTATAAACAAACTGTTTTTTAAATAGCCGTTTTATTGTGTTATGGAGACACTGCAATTTCATACTGCTGTAATGTGTGTAGTATAAATAATAAACGGTGATGTATCAAGCTGTAAGTCACATGATTCCGTGGCTCCTACAGATGGTCCGATTGTGGCACATAGCCTGAACAAGGGTGCTTTCGACATTCTGAAATGTCAAATCCAAAGCTCGTTTGAAAAATGACTCTGGACAGTGTGCTTCCAGAATTATCTGGTGTGTTTGTGTTCCCAGATGCAAGGTGGATATAGTCAGGGTGGCACGGAGGTTCCATTCCTCATTAGATGGGCCAGTGCTTGTCCTGTCTGGCTTCTCCTAACTGCAAACAACACAGCTATAAAAAAGATGGCAAATGGCTGTAAAGTTAATTCTACTTAAAGCAAAAACCGAGTTAAATCTGTCAGTGTTGCTCGTTTCGATGCAGCCCCTCATCATGGTCACTTACGTCACATAAAGGTTCTTTGCATAACTGCAGTGGATGGAAACACAGCCTAATTTGCATTTTTTAAATTATCATATCAAATGATATAATTTGTGAAATGTTTGAATGGAAACCCGGCCATTGACGCACATAAATGTACTCCTCAGTGTATTGATAGGTATTTGTTAATTGTAGTATAAAATGTGCAATATTCTGAGAAAATAAGTGCTTATTAACTGAAATAGCTTTTTAAATGTAGTTTATTGTATATAAAAGAAATAAATAAGTAAAAATTTGTTCCCACAGCGAATATATTGAATATATAGACCTGTGTTTGTAATAGTGTGAGAATATGAACCTGTTATTCCTGTGAGCTTTATGCAGTAGAGGTTTATTGAATGTAGACGTTGGGTTCAGTCCAGCCTCGGTGCTGCAGATTTGCTGCCGGAGAGCAACATGCGCACAGAGACCACGCGCGCACACACACACACACACACACACACACACACACACACACACACACACACACATATATACACACACACACACATCTCTTCAAATATTGATTTGTTTTCTTTTTTTCTTTACATTTGAACCCATCTTGAGGCAATCTGACAGATTCTCTCTCTCTCTCTCTCTCTCTTTCTCTCTCTCTCTCTCTCTCTCTCTCTCTGTCTCTCTGTCTCTCTGACGGTCTATAATCATTGACTCTGTTTGGTCTCTGGACTCTTTTTGTTCTCTGCTTGTTTTACAGTGATACTCCAGGCAGAGGTTGGCATGGTTTGGTTAGCTGTGCTGTGTCAGTGTGTTTGTGAGAGTGTATGCCTTTGTGTGAGTGTGCTGATCTGGGTGTGTATGTGTGTGTATGTGTGTGCTTGTGCTCATGTTTGATTAGCTCTGAGGTGATTGGCAGATTTCCCACAGCAGAGTTGTGTTTCGCTGTGTTGCGCTGTGTGTCTCAGTCTTATATTACTGTCAGCCATCAACCACTAATACTGTACAATGCATCATTTGTTAAGCATTATTGCAATACTGGCCTTTGAAATTGAGAGATGACTATTTTGAATATGTACTACATTTTAACATAATCACACAACAACTAATTATACGCGTTTCTGTTCTGCATCTGGATTAATTAAGGCATTCACATTGTTGAACAACCAGAATCATTTTGGTCAAAGTAGTGCAGGCTGGTTTTTAACTACACCATATCTGGGATCACCCATGCAATGTTAATATATTACAAGGTGTGTCACGATCATGCAGCCCCACTATAAACTCCTACATTGTAGCTCCACCTTGCTGGTAAGCAGTTAGAGACTGTAGCTCTGTTAATGTACAGTTTGTGTCAGCCATCCTCAAGTCCTTCATTAATGGCCTGTTTTTGACATTTTTTTGGCCCCCCGATCTGAGTATTGTAACGTTGGCCGATACTCATCCGATCTTTGAGGTTTCATAGATTATACAGCCACGCTAGTCACGTAAGATATTCTCAGCTGTTAGAATTAATGCTCTGTGCACAGTGTGACCTTCTTGATGGATATGCTTGTGTTTGGCCTATAAAAAAAAAAAAAAAGTAGAAGCCCTTTTTGTTTAATACTGGCTTATGGTCCAGTTTGACTGACCTCTCTGATTACTCAGCTACCGGTCACTTTAAAAGTTCTGCAATGTAATCAAATATATACAAGATACTTTCATTTTTACCCAGATATGACTCGCAAGTGAAAAATGTGGTGGGAGTGTATTTTGTGTACACCATTTTCTTAACTTCTGAAAATGAGCCTCATGCAAAAATAGGCAAAGGAATGCAAGAGGATCAGACTTAATGTAGCCGACATCTTATCTATTAATATACATCTGGATCAGATCAGGACATCCCTGGTACAGTCCCAACTGTACACCGGCGAGGTGGAGCTACAAGGCTGGGGTTTCTAATAAAGTGGCTGGTTTATAGTAACAGGAGATACACAGTTTACAGTTAGAAACGAAGGTCCAGTGTAGAGTTGGTTTTGAGGTTTGGGTGTAACAGTTCTACACTATAATATGTATAATTAGGTGGAAAATCTCCATAAAGATTGTAATACAGTTGTGGGCAAGTGTTGGTATGTGTTGGCCAAACAAAGCTTAGTAACCTCAACTGACTCACAGAGTATATTAAACAGAGGAAATTAACTCAGTGAATTGCTTTTTTTGTCTTGTTTCTCAGTGTTGTCCATCATCATGAGATCATCATTCAGCTGATTTTAATTTAAAAATTAAACTCATCATCACTCCTCATACCATGTTAACCACATTATACCATTGAAGTGGAGGGTTATTGTCATTTGTTATAGTTGGTCATGTAATAAATTACATTTATAGTCATCATTCCGTATCCACAGGTTCGAGAATGTGTTACTGACACTTTCTGTTCATTTAAATGTCAAAAAACCCCAAAACCAAACAAAAAAAAAAGACTGAAACATAGTCAAAATGTTAAGGAGTGAGACACTCTGTATTTGAGTGTGTGTGTTTATGTGTGTGTGTGTTTATGTGTGTGTGTGTTTATGTGTGTGTGTGTTTGTGTGCGTGTGTGTTTGCTGCTGTTGGATCTATCTCTGTTTTTCCATTGTATCATTTACTACTAATTTCCTCTCTTTGTTAGTCATCTATCTATCTCTATCTCTCTTTCTCTCTCTTCTCTTCTTCTTTCTTTCTTCTCTCTTCGTCTCTTTCTCTTTATTCTCTCTGTCGTTCTCTCTTGTTCTGTGTTGTAAGGGGTTTAATGTGTGGGTCATTATTGAGGTCTTTGGCGATCAGAGTTAAACTGCTCCACATGTCAAACCCACCCAGCTCAGTTTATTTGTTTATTCTGTCACTGACAGTATCTGCTGATCTCCAGTCCTGTTAGAATTCCTCAAACACAGAGAGACAGTGAAATAACTCTAACTCTGCATAGTCAGACTGTTACTGTCTGTTTGCGCTGTTTTTCTGTCTCTATTAATAGTCACTTTCTGTGTAGGAACTCAGTGGCTGCTGATTCTGATAAAAATCTGATGTCATGATTTATTCATGTTGTGTCTATTTCAGGTGGAACAGACGTTCAGTTATTTGGAGATTCAGGGCATCACGTGCAACAAACCCACACAGGTAATAAATCACGTCTTCTCAAAACCTTCTGACAGGCTCAGCCTGCCCGTGCGGAGCTGATGCTGCATTATTCCTGTCCTGTCACTGGGTTTTACCAACCAGAGCCAGTAGATTAGGTTTCTAAAGCAGACAGGTGCACTACCAGTCAAAAGTTTGGACACACTTACTCATAGAAAGCTTTAATCTATTTCATTTTTATCTTTTTCACATTTTTTTTAATGATCGTGGAGACATCAAAAATATGAAAGTAAACAAATGCCATTGTGCAGCGACCAACAGGTGTTTTAAATGTGTTAAAAGATGCATATCGTGAAAAACTGAATGTAACTCACTTTTTTTTAAATAAAGTAGTTTGAAGTAGTATTTAAACATTTGTCAGTGTTCCAGTACGTACCATTCACTCCCCAGTCCGTACACTCAATATGTGGAAACTAACTACTTGTTTATGAGAAGCCTTTAATATATTTAAATACTTGTTTTGGAAATAAATTCACAGATATCAGCCCATTTCAAGCACTTAAGCATAAGCCTTCTGAAAAGCATACATTCAGTCAGTTCTGCCCAAATTGGCAAATTCAACTTGATTCTCTAGATGACCGTGCAGGTGGACAATACAGCAGGGCCTTTGGTGCAATTGATTATACAGTTTACGATGCGTAAAAGCTCTGCTGTTAATGAACTGGGAAACTGTCTCTAAACGTGAACCCTCATCACATCATCCACTGATAGGACATCACCAGCTGACCCTCTTATCAAGACTCATGTTGACTGCTGAGTGGTGATGGATGCACGGTTGTTAAGATTAATGAATCTCCATTTATTGGGGCTTTACTTATCGTCCTGCTCTTTAGGGCCTGCAGGCCAGGTTTACTGTCAGAACCTACTTTGAAGATGATGTCCAGGATTATACAGCCCACTGGTTTGTTAGATGCTGGATGCTGTTTTTCAGGCGATTTTTTAAAGACTGTACAGGTTTGCTGTACCTTCAGCTCAAATCCAGTACTATACACTCACTATATGACGGAACCCTCTGGTTGGAAGTGTTTGTGAGAACAGCACATTTGTTTCACAACTATACTGTGATTTACCGTTAATACATTCCTACTTTACCACATACAAAAACAGAACATGACTTCTGTTGGTTTCTCTTGGAATAAATGTCAAAAAATGACCAAATCTACGTTTTACAACCAAATATATTTCAAAAATGTTCATCATCAAAGTTCTCTGAACATAATGGTTCAGAAACGCAGAACACCGACTGTGATGCCCTGGAGGGTGTAGGCAGAAGGCGTGCAGAGGAGGCGGTGTCAGTAGGCAGAGATCTTTTATTCTTTCTCCCAAAAAAATGAACAAAAACAAAAAACGCCAGGCTTGAGCGGACAGCTTGACACTACTGCAGCCTTTAGAGTTGTTACTCTCCCTCTGGAGCTTCAAGTTTCGTTCTTCTCTCTGCCCAAATGTTTCTGTCTCCCAGGTCTCTCTCTCTACTGGGGAAAGAAGCTTGTAAGAGACAATTACCCACAGGTGTAAGTGTTTGCCAGTCAGGCCACGTCCCCAGCAGACAGCGCTTGGCTATGCCCCCGCTGCCACACCAACATTTTACTGGAGGCTTCTAAAGAGTGCATGATATGGACGCCTTTCTAAATTTCATTATTTAGATTTTTTTTTTTATGTATTTAGTTTAAAGAAGGCAACATCACTTCACTTGTAGTAAAGAGAGTAGCTTCCACTAACTGGGGTTTGTAGTGGAAGCTAGTCTCTTTAAGTGATTTAATGTGATTTTGCCTTATTTTAGGTGAACACATGGACATGTGTAATGTCCTATGTGGATGGTCCCTTAGTGACTGAGGCGTTGGTGCTGTGTGTAGGAATTGCACACAATAAAGCACATTTGATATAAGCCTGCAGCTTATCAGGCAGGCCAAGGCTCAAAATATCTAACCAATATTTCAAATTGATATTTGTATATATTGTATGTTCTATTCCTCTGCAATGCCAATCTAGATAGATTTAGTCATAATTGCTGCAGTCTTTGTTTGAACATTTTTAAGGTTTACATATCTGCATCAGTGAGTGCGTTTACATGCACTCAATAATCTGATCATAGTCGGATTATCCGATTATTCAAATGGACATATAAACAGCATGCTGAAACCAACTTGACAAAATGAAGGATTTAAATTCATCTTCTAGATGATGTATGTTCATATTTTCAGGTAAAGTGGCTCAATGTTTAAAAAAAGTCGCGGCATAAAGTTTAAGTTTTACGTTACGTTTACGTCACGTCTTATTCTGTGAGTTTATTGGTTGTTTGCAAAGCAGAAATCCGATTACTGCCTGACTCATGTAGACCCGGAGTCATCTGATGACTCAAGAGCATATATGTGCATGCAAATGCACTCAGTATGGATTTTTAAGAGTGTGGGACTGGGGGAGAATTGAGTTGATGTGATTTTTCACTGAATTATTCATGTAAGAGTCTCATGACTGCTTTCCCAAAAGCAAAAGTGATCAAAGCTGTTCTGAGGTCACTCAGACGTGTATTAGTTTCACATTTGAGTGTAATCATGTGTTTCCTTTTTGTATATAAACACTTCCGTTTCTCTGAAAGTCTCTTCAAATTGCAGACATTACATCAGTTGTTGGCATGCAAGTGGGCGGAGTGGACTAAAGAACAGTGCTGAATATTACTCACATTTTCTCTCCCTCCCTCTCTCTCTCTCTCTCTCTCTCTCTCAGTTTGTGCTGGAGTATGAGAGGGGGCAGATCTCGCTCAAGTTAACGTCTGTTGAGGAGGTGAATGAGTTGGTGGCTCACATCGGCAGCTGCCTGCAGAGAATCATCCCCGGCCTGTCTCCTGTGTAAGAGAGAATGAGTGAATGAATGGAGTAAAGTGATAATACAGTATCCTTATTCGGACAGGATTACATTTACATGGGGTTGTGGGGTAATATCCTCCTCTACAGGTCCTCAGTGGTTTAATTTTCGTCCGGTTCCTCCATTAAATATTTTCCCAGGTGCGAACAGTGGATGCCTTGGAAGTTATTCAACCTAATATACTTGATCTGAGTGATAGAACTTCATCTCCATCCTCTCTACGCTGAGAGAGCATCAGCAGTGGGAGAAACAAAAAAGAGAGAAGCCAGATCTCACAGGCTGATTAAAGGGGACGACATGTGTAAAGCACTTTATGTTTACATGCCACTATACAGTCTCATCCAAGCATTATTTCTTCAAAGCATTGCAGTATCATCAACTTCTCATGCTAATAGAGTGTGATCATTTGACTAGGTGTGATCCTGGTTTGTGGAAATTACAGCCCAAAACTTGTGTCTCTTTTAGACATTATATTGCTGACCGTGTGAATTTTATCACACATAACACATAACATTATCACACGTCCCCCTCATACACTACTCCAATCTGAATGATTGAGTTAGGTCAAGCTCTCTGTCTCTCTTTCTGTCTCTCTCTCGTAGTAAGGTGATAAAGAAGTTGTCGATGGAGCCTCCAGAGAGGATCAGTGCTCTCCAGAGTGTGTGGGACAGTCAAAGCTCAGCAGAGCCAGGACCCTGTGGTAAATATACGCACTGTGTATGCTTGTTTGTACATTTAAAGACAAAAAATTCTTGATTTTGTACATAAAACAGAAAAACAGCGTAACCTTCAGCATCAGCATCAGCATCGACAAAATCATTCTGAAAAATCGTTCTGACTTTTTACAAAGTCTTTTTACACTTTTTAAGTCTAACAGGCCAAATCCATTTTTTTGCTTACTGCAGTTAGTTTTAGTGTTAGGCTTAAAAAAATATTACATATAGTTTCATGAGAAGGAAACACTTTCTTAGCTTTAATACACTTTCATTTCTGTTTGTCTGTTCATCCTGAAATGTTCACACAGGTGTAAATGGCTACTAGTGTTTTCAAAATGGGTAAAAATAAATAAATAAATACAACCCCATTCCCAAAAATGTTGGGACGCTATGCCGCATGTAAGTATAATGCAATGATGGGCAAATCATTTAAACCCCATATTTAAATGAAAATAGTACAAAGACAACATATCGAATGTTGGAATTGAGAAATTGTATTGTTTTTTGTAAAATATATGCCCATTTTGAATTTGATGCCAACGATATGTTCCAAAAAAGTTGGGACAGGGGAATGTTTACCACTGTGTTTCATCACCTCTTCTTTTAACAACACTCTGTAGGAGTTTGGGAACTGAGGAGACCAACTGTTGTAGGTTTGAAAGTTGTTTGATATAGGATTTCAGCTGCTCAACAGTTCGGGGTCTCCTTTGTCGTATTTTTCATTTCATAATGCGCCAAATATTTTCAGTGGGTGACAGGTCTGGACTGCAGGCAGGCCAGTTTAGCACCCAGACTCTTTTAATATGGAGCCATAATTTTGTAATACATACAGAATGTGGTTTGGCAATATCTTGCTGAAATAATCAAGGCCTTCCCTGAAAAAGACGTCGCCTGGATGGCAGCATATGTTGCCAAAACATGTATCTATTCTTCAGCATTAATGGTGCCTTCACAGATGTGCATGTCAACCATGCCATGCGCACTAATTCACCCCTATACCATCATGAATACTGGCTTTTGAACTATTCACTGATAAAAGCTGAGTGGACTTTAACCCGGAGGACACAGTGTCCATGATTTCCAAAAAGAATTTCAAATTTTGATTTGTCGGACCACGGTCGCCTCAGTCCATCTTAAATTAGATCGGACCCAGAGAAGGTGGTGGCGTTTCTGGATCCTGTTTATATATGGTTTCTTCTTTGTGTTTTAGAGCTCTAACCCGTGCAGTGATTTCTACTGCAGAATCATGTCTGTTTTTAATGCAGTTCCACCTGAGTGCGCAAAGAACACGGCCAGCAAGTACTGTTTTTTGGCCTTGTCCCTTGCATACAGAGATTTCTCCAGATTCTCTGAATCATTTAATGTTATTATGTACTGTAGATGATGAAAAGCAAAAGTTCTTTGCTCTTTTATGTTGAGAGATGTTATTCTTGAATTGTTGCACTATTTGATCATGCAGTCTTCCACAGAGCCCCCCCTCATCTTTACTTCTGAAAGATTTAGCCTCTCTGGGATCTGGGATTTTATACCCAATCATGTTACTGACCTGTGGGCAATTAACAACTTTACACAACTTTACCAGCCCTTTGTTGCCCCCCTCCCAACTTTTTTGGAACGTGTTGTTGGCATCAAATTCAAAATGGGCATATGTTTTTCAAAAAACAAAAAAAACAAAAATCACTTTCAACATTTGAAAGGTTGTCTTTGTACTATTTTCATTTAAATATAGGGTTTAAATGATTTGCACATCATTGCATTATATTTACATTCTGCATAGCGTCCCAGCATTTTTGGAAATGGGGTTGTATTTATTTATTTATTTTTACCCATTTTGAAAACACTATAGCCATTTACACTGTGTGAACACTTCATGATGAACAAACAGAAATGAAAGTGTATTAAAGCTAAGAAAGTGTTTCCTTGAAATAAAGGTTTTAAATGATTTGCATATCATTGCATTTTGTTTTTATTTACATTTTGCACATAAATAAATAAATAGACAAATACAAAAGAAAAAAGGAGAATGTGACAGTATGCAGTGGTGCTTGAAATGTTGTCGACCCTTTAGAATTTTCTATATTTCTGCATAAATTTGACCTAAAACTTCATCAGATTTTTGCACAAGTCCTATTAGTAGATAAAGAGAACCAGATTAAACACATAAGACAAGAGTATTAGACTTGGTCATTTATTTATAGAGGAAAATGATCCAATATTACATATCTGTGAGTGGCAAAAGTATCTGATGAAGTTTGAGATCAAATTTTTGCAGAAATATAGAAAATTCTAAAAGGGTTCACAAACTTTCAAGCACCACTGTATGTAATTCATATGAGACACATAAAGACTCACAAGCCAGACTTCTGACTATCACTCAAGGGGAATTCCTCTGTTTTTTGCACAACTCAGTCATTACAATGTAAACAAAGCAATTCAAAGTGATTTAATGTGAAATGTGTTATTCTAGTGAAAGTCAATGAGTTAGAATTGCTCACAGTGGTGGTGGTAAAAGCTACATCACTGAAAGTTATTCAGCATGCTTAGGCAGAGAACACAAGGATATCTCCTTTAAGAGCTACTAAACGCTTCACAGAAAACCGTTGAATGGCTTTCAGCTTAGCTGGTATATCTTTCTCAGAAAGACTCATCACAGTGTGCAGAACGAGTAGATAGCCAATCATAATGCAGCTGACAATAAATCTGAAAGTTGTTGCCAGCTTGACATGTATGAGATATCAGACAGTCCATGTCTGTGTGGGTGGAGTGTCTGAGGCTGAGACTAGGATATGAAAGACCTCACATCCTGATATCGTATAAAAACAAACCTGTGTGTGTACAACACTCTTACTTGTACACTGTACTGGAGATTGACTGACTGCTTGATTGACTTGTTCTCATTTTTCTCTTCCCTCTCAGACACTTCCTCCCCCTGTGTTTGTGTGTGTTTGTGTGTCTGTGCATGAGTGTTTGTAATGTGATCATGACTCATATGAAGTGTGATTCTCTGTGTTTCCTTAGGGGGCTTTTCTCAGCAGTACAGGTGTGTGTGTGACTGGCTTGGATTTCCGTACAGAGAAGAGGTTCAGTGGGTCAGTATGTACACACACACACATACACACACTCACACACTGCAAGAAAAGCTGTTTCATTTGAAAGCACATTTCTTTTACCTTTAAAGCTCCACAACAGGCCATCTTGTATCTATAAGCCATTCCGCTGAATTTTCATACAGAGTGGTCAGTAAACTTTAGACATTGTTGTCTAAGGCTTTGTTCACACAGCAGGTAAAAGTGGCCTGAAACTGATCTTTTTCTTCATGTGTGACACAGCTGTGTTATCTGTGTGGCAGTATGAACAGTGTGGTGGTGTGGAAACACGGAATCTGACATTTTCAATTCCGATTTGGAACACTTTCATATGTAGTGCTGAATCCGATATGTATCCGATATGCAGCAATGCGACTCAGTCTGAACAGCAAGATCGGAAATCAAGCAACTTTTACATCAGTCCAACTCGAAGTTCATAATTTTGTGCCTCTGAGACCTCATAAACATTTGGGGTGATGTTTCTGTACAAACAAAATTGGAAGACACTTATCCAAACTTCTCCATGTCTGAAGAGATTTCTAAAGAAATGAGCAAATGTAGGAGAGCGAGGCTGCAGTGCCAAAGAAAAGTCTGGAAGCAAAGTTGAAATTAACAAGGATTGCATTAACTGTGATGTGTGTGAACATGTTTACATTTTCTGTTTATCCAGCTTTGGAAATGTTTTTAGGGAGGAAGAGTGTTTTCAACCACTTCTGTTGAATGACCTCTTATAAGCTTTTTTATTTTCATGTTTATATGGCCATGTTATTTTACACAAGCATGGTTTGACTGTTTTATGTCCCTCTCGTCAGGATGTGGACACGATCTATCTGACGCAGGACACACGAGAGTTGAATCTACAGGACTTCAGCCACCTGGAGAACAGGTAGCCCAACTCTTTCTCTCTGATAGCCTTTAATGAGTTTCTAATTCTAGAGCTGCGCAATATATAGTTTGTTTATGGTTATCTCAACATTGGCCTTTGAAATAGTAATTTTATTGGGAGGTTTTATTGGGTGAATAGTAATTTTATGAATGAGGTGTAATGATACAAAATTCACAGTGGTATCAAACTTCGATACACTTTTTTTCAGTTTATTAAATCATTCAACATTCAAAAATTAGAACATGAAATGAAAGTTCGGCTTTATATTGCCCCAATGTAGTGCTCTCAACACAATCTTATATTTGCCCCAAGCTAGCTCAGTAGCCGTAGGCTATGCCAGTCACAACACAGCAATACAGTATGATACAACATGATATGCTGTATTGTTACCTCGCCATGTAAATAAACCCACAGACTAATCACTGAATGTTTTGTGTGCTGTGAGCATCGTGACCAGCTTTCACATGTCCCATATAAGATTCTGTAGGTGTCTGGATGAATGAAGATTTACGTGATTCAAATGATAAGAACCAAAATCAGACTTGAATTCAATGTCAGATTGTCCAAAAACATGTGGTAGCAGGTGTTCAGGACTACTGCAAACTAATAAAACACTATGTAAAACCTACAAACTAGACAGTGATCTATGAGATGTTTAATCATCAGTAATCGCCAGTCTGGTTTGATCCCAGCATGATGTTTTGTGCGTATTGTGCAGCCCTGCTTTCTAATCAAACATGAGATTTTAATCTCATAGTACTGGCTCATAAATTATCACTGTCAAAGCAAAACCTCCCATATCCAAAAGTGTAAGGAGGGAAAAAAAAACAGTGTTACCTTTTAATGTAATGTGAAAAAAAAAATTAAGCAGTTTTGGGCCATTTCTATTGGTCCATTCCTAATGAAAATTTCACACAATGTAAAGGACAGCTGGTGTTTACACAGATTTTTATAAAACTGGAATTCCCCTTTAATTTAAATGTATGTAAAGAGATGTTATTCCAGATCATGGGGTTATGGGGTTTGATATGACAGCAGCAATAACTTAAAGACCAGTTTTGTAGTAGTTACTGAATAATTCATAGAACTTACTGAATAATACAGTCTTACAGCGGAATAATATGCCTGTGGTTGGGTGGTTAAAGTATCTGAAGTGAAGCAGCTCTAAGCAGCTCAGACTTTATCCATCTTCATTTAGAAGGACGTGTCTCACTGTGTGTGTCTGTCTCTTTCTTTGGCAGGGATTTGGTAGCGATAATTGCAGTGCTGGAGTTCAACCAGTGGTTCACCAAGCTCTCCACAAAGGATTATAAACTGGTGAGTTAAACTGCAGTCATATCCCAGCAGACGCGACACGTGGCCTGTCGGGTAACGACTGCTTCTTCAGGTCATCCATTCACCATCCCAGCAACGTCTGTTCAACGTATCTGCAGTCGCAGGACCTGATACCTCAGTACGAGATACCTCAGTGATTGCGTTTCTATCCGATCATAATCGGATTTCTGCAGTTGTCTGCTTATACAAATGGTCATATGAACAGCGTACTCCAATTTTTAGATCCGAGTAAGGTTTAGAATCCCAAATAAGTAATCCGATAAAGAGAGCTGGATTTTAGCTCAGTAATCAGATTTCTCAGTGCCTGTATACTCTTACTCGGATTTCTTTTGGATTTCTCAGTCTGCGCATGTGCGAAACAGACCGCAGTACTGGAAATAAGCGAGCAGTGTTGCTGCGAGATGGCAGCAAAACACTTTTGGAGCAACGCTGAAACCGACTACATGCTTGACGAAATGAAGGATTTAAATATTCTTCATCTTCTAGATGATGTATGTTCATATTTTCAGGTAAAGTGTTGTGGTGTTTAAAAAAAAAAAACAGCAACAAAACATTTGAGTTTTACATTACATTTACGTCATGTTTTCTTCTGTGAGTTTATTGCCTGGTTGCAAAGCAGAAATCTGATTGCTGCGTGTAAACTTGGAGTTTCCCCATTATCTGATTACTCAACTGCATGTAATCATGTTGATCCGATTACTGACAAAATCTGATTTTCTGCAGCTATCGGATTATTAAGTGCATGTAAACACACTTTGTCTCAGGCATCAGGCAGCATATTCATAACCGTTTCTTGTAGTAACTTTCTGTGAATTAAACTCTTCAGACGTCTGGTTCCTATTACCACCACTGTGAACGATCAGAAAAATTTTGGCTCATTAAGTATCTCTAGAACGGAGCATTGCACGTCAGACCACTCTGAATGACTGTTTGCATCTGTTTTGAAAATCATTGGACATTCTCCTTTAATCTTCCCTTAAAATTTGGTCTACGTGTATTATAGCGTACGGTTTAGTCCAGAGGAGGAGGGTTGCTCTTCTGAGTCCTAGTTCCTCTCCCTGTTTCTTCCTGATTCTCTTAGGCAGTTTCTCCTGACACTGTCTCCCTCAGCTTCATCGTTAGGGGGTCTGCACACACGTTTCTGGAAAGCTGCTGTGGGACAATGTAATAAAAATCTCTAAACAAGTAAATCTGATTTGTAATTGAATCAGAAGTGCTCTGCTGTTGGTATAAAGAGACAATTGGCAGCTCCCTTGCTGAGGTTTGTCCAGGTTTTTCCTCTTTAGCTAATTTCTTTACATGGTATTAAAGCCTTTGTGGGTGTGATTGGGACAGATCCATGTTCTGTAATGGGGCTGGTTTCCTTTGTCTGTGGGGCACTCCATCTCCATGGTTACGCTTAATGGCTTTATGCCAAAACCTCACGCTTGGGACAATAACCGAAGGTCCAGCACCGCTGGGGACGTCTCACAGATGAAAAATGAGCGCCTGCTATAGGTGAATGATGTGTTTTTTTGCCGGAGATAAAGAGCAAGAGGAGAGATGTTAAAGCAAATGAGATTTACACAGTTTACAGAGACAACCCAGATGGAGTTCATTAGCCAATACTGGAGCTACAAGGCTAAGGTAGCTAATAAGTAATGAAGGCTTTTCACACATAATCTGGAAGACTTGCTTAGGTCTGTGTGCTTTCTGACACTGTATAACATCTTCTTATCTATAAACATGGACTAAAGCACATACATAGTTAAAATCTGTAGTACTTATCCGTGCTGTAGTACTTGAGTCCTGCCTCAGCCTCTAGACCTGGCTCAAGAGCGCATTTTAACTGTCTTGGTCTCGTCTTGGTCTCGTCTTGGTCTCAACCTTATTTGGACTTCTTGGGCTAAAGTGAACTCGGAAATTGTTCTCATGACCAGTCGAGTGCGATGCCTCTGTCTGAGATACCTGGAAACTGTTTTTTTTTCTATTGTTATTATATATCAATAGAACCTTCAAACAAAACAGTCCTTTCTCTAAATGTTTAAATAAAATCTTTTCGCCACTGGTTGAGAATCTCATTGATCTTTCCATGATGATGATCATTCCATAAAATTCAACCATCCTCTGAGGGCAGATGGGAACGTTGTTGTTTGGTTTATTCAGTTGACATTAGATAATGTAGTTGAATCAATTGGACTAAGTTAGACCAGGACTAAAATATAATAATAATTAAGATTATTTTTAGGCTATATAGTATTTAACGTTATGTTTTAAAATATCGCTGTTGTCGGACCAAAACCTCGTATCTCCAAAATGATAACTTTACAGGACAAGGAGAAAACATACTTTACTTTCAATGCAAGTCAATGGAACCAGACATCTTTCCACGTAATTCTGGGCCATTCATCATGAAATTTACACACAGAATGAATGTACAATGTACCACCAATGAATTTCAGTATTTTGTGTTTTATTTGTGTGATTTTATGTTCTGAGAAAAGTCTTAATCTGGTCTCTGTCTTGTTTCTGTCTCGGTCACTTCAGGTCTTGGTCTTGGCTCAGACTCTTCTCTAGTGGTCTTGACTACACTAGTAGTTGTCTTAAAGCCTGAATTTTGTCTCTATGTTTATGTTCTGTCACAGAAGAGCAGGGGAAACAGTGGAAAAGGGTTATGAAGTCAGAGAGAAGGAAAGGAAGACAGGAGTGAGGAAAGAAAGGGAGAACACAGAAAGAGAGAAAGAGGGAGAGAAGGAGAGAGAGAGAGGGAGAGAAGGAGAGAGAGGTCCGAAATTACACTGCTAATTGCTTTATCTAGTGCGTATGTGAGATGAATTGGGGAATTGGAATGCTCCAGCACAGACAAGAGATTAAATAGCAACGAGGGAGCTGACAGTGATCCTCAGACCCGCTCCCGCTCTTTCTCTCTTTCACTTGCTCTTCCTCTTTCTCTCTCTCACTGTGCCTCTCTTGTATTCACGCTGACTCTCTGGCTGTATGTTAAGTTGAGATAGTGGTTTGTTTTTCATTTAGGATGGTAGAAGATGCCTAATGCTGTGTTTTGGAGCAGATGTGCTTCTGGATTTTAGAATGAGTGACAGACAGAGAGAGAAGACGTACTTGAATATGTGTTTGTTTTATGTTCAACCCACAAATGACGTTCCATCACGTGAAGATATCACCGCAGTGTTGAGAATGATTCACCATCTCAATAGTATCTGATCAGCAGAGGTCATGTGGGCAGAAACTGACCAGTGATGAGGTAGAGAGTGTTTGGCTGCAGTCTGTAATTGCAGTCCTTTATTGAGTTGCCAGTTTATTAGGTACACATTCAGTATATTTAGTGTTGTGCCTCCTTTAGCCTTTGGAACTGCATGCGTTCGTCTGGGTGTGGATTACAAGATGTGGGATGCTTTGTGCAGGAATGATGTGCAATATGGAAATGACTGGACTGTGCAGCTGCTGCAAAGTAAATGTGTACAGAGATGCAGGAGTTTTAAGCTGGAGGTGCTGAAATTCTTAGCAGCATATATGTGGCAATGTGACACCAAAGCAGAATACCTTAGCTGAAATATTAATAGTCAAATGCGATCACTGTATTTTCCATGAGTTTCCGCAATGAAGCACAAAAGCTGTAGGCTTACAATAGCTGTGAAGACACCTACAATTTACATGTTTAATGCAGAAAACTCGCAGTGATTGGACAAAGCTGCAGATATTGCAGGTATTGGTTAAATTTGTGTGAATCTGTAATTGCGGAGGCCTGTGTAGTGGACCTGAAAAGTCGATAGAGCTCAAGTGGACAGTGAGTGTATAATTGCATGATCACTCTTATCCACTGCAGGATGTTGTGACTTAACTGCTTGTGTCCAATGGTCTCAGTGGCGCAGCTCTGCCATGGGCTCTACTATAACATTCCTCACCACTTGCACACACCAGCAATCCTGCGAATCAGTGCACACCTCCTTTACAACCCACTGTTTCCCTATTAACAACCAACAGGGAGCCTCACATGAACCAGTGTTAGTCTGTGATAAAGAAATCTGCCACAGGAGTTATTCGGAGTGTGGAGTGCCTCCTCTCTGCAGTCGTTTGGTGGAATATGAGCAATATTTTTTTGCCCCGTGGCTTCAGAAGATCCTGTGCTGTCTGGGGGCGGCTGGTGGAAGTGGGTCAGCTCTCAGTCGAGCTAAAATTTTTATTCCAGCCCAAACGTAGTTTCATCTGTAGGAGAGAGGGCAGAGTGGGCTGCTGTTGCTGCACAGACTCAGAGATGTCTGGTGTAGTGTTAACCAGGAGGCTGTCTCTCCCAGAGCATTTCTTCTGTGAAACCTGCACCATGTCTCTGAACATAAAGGCCTCTTTGTGCTCTGCTTTGAAAGGATGGGATCTGAAACCAACCAAGAGGCGAAATTTAGGTGTCGCTTTGAGGGCTGTGAGGAGCTGGTTGCTGTGTGTGTGTTTGTGTGTGTGTGAGTGTGATGTGCTGAAAGCAAGTCAACATGGACAGTTTGGTCTGCAGTGCTTTAAAAAGGAACTGTCAATCATTCTGGGTTTTCATTCATTCACCTACAGGTCATGACCGTATATAGACATTTATACTAAGGAGTAGAACCTGACTGATACAGGACTGATACCAATTTCAGTATTTGGGGATATAAAGATCTGGAATATCTGGTATATTGGCTGATATTTTTTTCCTTCAGAAATATAACATAACAAAGATTTTTAGACATACAAAGATATTAAACACAGATTCCTAACATTTGCTATGTGGAGTTATTTAAGAGTCTTCACCAAGATAACACAATGCAGTTTAAAAATAAATTTGTTTATCGTCAAAAATAACACTTTGAACAAAAGCACAACAAAATATATTAAATAAAAATATATTTAAAAAAATATTTTTAAAAAATGTGTGTGTGTGTGTACATATATACATCTGCTGTCTCAGTCACGTCCTTAACAACGCGACCTTGGCAGACCTTGGAGTGTAAAATACATACTTATTCACAAGTGTGAACAAAACATTAAACTGTCCTGTTACAACATAAAAGTGAGATTTTTATTGAATTGTTAGTCTCTATATTTTCTTTTCTTCATATCTTCCCATGTTGAAATGGAATGAGTACCTGAATGAAACCACCACTGATTTCAGTACTCAAATACTGGCACCTCAAGTGTTTAACCGAGTACTCGAGTAGCAGTGCACATCCCTGTTTATACAGTATCGCTTAAAAGGCACGCTGGACTGAATGTACACTTTTCATATTCTTAAGACATTTTGATCTAAAAGTTCATGCTTACATGCTTGACATTTAGTCCAAAGACAAGAATAGTAAACTTTCTGAAAATTTGAAAAACAAAGATAAAACAAAATAAATAAATGAGTAAAAGTTTCTAAATATCCCCCAAACAAATATTTTCCATGTAGAACTTAGTACTTGAAATGTTGATGTGAAGTCCTCAAAATTTATCCCATCGTCCCAAAAAAGGTTCATTACAGGAAACTGTAAAAGTTCTATTATATAAAATTATGTAACATTCTATTAAAGCTGTTTATCTGGGCAGTAAGCATTTGTGATTGTGCGTCTGTCACTGTTAGATTAACCATTTCCAAATCTCTCCTTAAGGAAGTCCAGTTTTTACCCTTACCATCCAATGCCTGCTTCAGCTAATCAGTCCTTCATTAAATTAAATCAGGTGCTGCTGATGGAACTGACAAATCCACACAGTGGCTAGATTGCAGCGAGAAGTCAGGACCCAAACCTGTGTTCTTCTAACTAGCATATTAATAACTTTTGAAAAACAAAATATTCTTGCCATGTTTTACTGTATATATGTTGGTATTTATTCTGTTGCGTTTGGTAATGTAGAGTTTTAACAGACAAAAAAAATAGAGTGCTAAGGCTTCTGTGCAGTTCAGTACATCCAAACTTTGTACTGGTACTGTATGTGATCAGTGTCATGACTGATGATTGCTATGCTTATATTTGTCCACTTAGAGGTCATTTAAGTGAGTAGTTCTTATTGCTGCTGCTCTTAGTTTTGTTTTTATATCCAGGTTTTTGTCTGGATTCTGAGGGTTGTTTGGCTCTGTCGCTAAGTTTGTTGACTAAAAAATCAGGTAAACTCAAAAGAATAAAGCCAGTTCTTATCAAAAGTGGATGTTTGTTTAATGTTTAGCACTTACTGACGTTCGTTCTATTTCTCTCTCTCTTTCTGTGTGTGTCTGTTTTTCTGAATGTCTGTGTGTGTGTGTGTGTGTGTGTGTGTGTGTGTGTGTGTGTGTGTGTGTGTGTGTATGTGTGTGTCTAAAGCCTGCAGATGTGTGTGATCAGATTCTCCGAGTTGTAGCCCGCTCCAGTCGTCTGGAGGAGCTGGTCCTGGACAACGCAGGACTCAAAACGTAAGAAATGTATCAAACACACACATTTGTGTACCATTGAGGTCACGCAAAAACCTTGTATCTCCATGCTTGTCATTTATTACTTTTTCACATCATTTGAAAACTCCAGTTATCCTTACATTGTGTTAAAATTAGGCTAATAACACAAATATGCTAACTCATTTCTTAAGACATCACTCTAATATGTCAGTTACCAGATCAGGGGGAAAATGCAATTATTATCAGCCACTTTTTTTTGAAAACAAGAAAATCGTCTTAATTTTTACTGTATTTGTGTTTATTTGCATTTATTCTAATGTTACATTTTCATTGGAAAAAGCACTCTTACTCTCGAGATAAGAGAGAGGATGGTTTTAAACAGTCTGTTTAGGTGCCCGGACTTTCGCACAGTACTGTGTATGAAAGAAATATTTTCTAAATCTGACCTTAATCCTAACCTCTGTAACCAGAAAGAAATGTTTTACCTTGATAAAAATGTTTTGTCTTGTTTTATAAAATGAAATCTGTAGATTTTGTAAACAGCACTTTGTGTTGGTTCTGAAGTTGTAGTTTCCCTATGGTGAAACTCACACACACCTGTTCTCAGAGCTGATCTCAAATCTCTGCTATTATAGATGTGACCATGCTGAAATTGGTGCTAAAGCCCATACAGACAGAATACACATCAAAGGATTTAGTATGTTTAGTTAGTAAGCAGAGATCAGACAGAGATTACTGGAACATCTGTCTTATTCCTTGAATACACATCGTACCACTACATCCCGTCAGAAGCGGTCAAAAGGCATCAGATCTCATTCATGAGTATTATCTGTCTTCTCTTCAAGAGCAGGTAAACCAGCATCATCATCCACTCAGGATTTACATCAATTTAGTCCTTACTTCTTTTATTTCAACATATATTCCTAGTATTCAGATTCACAGTCACATAACCGGTCATGTGATAATGGCTGAATACTATACATTGTAGATCTACAGTGTAACATGGGGAGGTTTATGTAGCGTCTGGTTGCTCAGCGTGATTATTTGTGGAATGCGGTGTCTGTAAGCATTTGTTCAGGCCCAGCACAACAGTCCCTCATGTCACAAGTCAGCTAATAAAGACGATAACCAGATTAGTAAAAATCATGGTGTAAGGTTGAAACAGACACCTGTTGCCTTGATGGATCACGCACCACAGCCAAGCCTCAATGTTGTCTTTGTTGTGGTTCCTTAGGGACTTTGCACAGAAGCTGGCGAACGCCCTCGCCCACAACCCCAACTCAGGACTGCACTCTTTAAACCTTGCCAACAACCCTCTCGAGGACAGAGGTGAGTGCATATGGTGTGGGCTGTGTTCCAGTGGAAAATGAACTCTACTCACATCCTCTCCAAATACAGACTGATGGATTAGGGAGTTACTGGGAAAAAAAAACTGAAAGCAAACGTATTAAAGTAACTTGTATATTATAAATAAACATATGTATTTATAAATTCTAAATGTATGCTGTATGCATATACACATGTGCAAAAGTTTGGGCACCCCTGGTCAAATGACATGTTTTGTTGACTTTTTTTAAGAGAAAATAAGTGAACACATCCACTACAGAGAGCAGACCTATACGACATTTCAGATGTTTACGTATTCATATCTATCTATCTATATATCTATATATATCTATATCTATCTATCTATCTATATATATATATATATATATATATATATATATATATATGTGTGTGTATGTATGTATATTAATTAACATATATTTGGTTCTTGTTCTTACTGCAGTCTCTCAGACACGCTCTGTGTGTGTGTGTGTGTGTATTATTATTATTATTATTATTATTATTATTATTATATATAAAATACCTGTTGCCGTTTACACTGTGTATAAATATCATGGTGAATGGACCAAAAAAACTGGCCAAAAATAACTTGGAAAAAAGTCTGGTTACACTGACTTACATTGAAAGTAAAGTATGTTTTTTCCTTCTCCTGCAAAGTTCTCATTTTGGAAATATGAGGTTTTGTTCCAAAAGCAGTGATATATAAGTATTAAAACTCTTAATTGTTATTAGCAAATTAAGCCTACATGTTCATTGGATGTTAGTTGCAAATGAAGGGTGCTTAATCTTAATTGGAAGCAGTAATCGATGTGATCTTATGCATATTATCTTGAGGAACGGTGATGAAGGGATTACAGTAAATTTGGATTGAAATTAGACAGCTGTTTAGGATATTAAGCATCTGATTAGGTAGACAATATGATAGAAAAGTCATGCCGATATTTTAGCTGAGGTTGCAAGTTAGTAGGTCAGCGTGCTGACGAGTGTGGGCTGTAAAAAATGAATTAACTGTTGAGTATTTAACTGTAATTGAGGTCATGATAACACAGGTCAGTGTTCCAGTCCCAGTCCTGTCCTGCTTTGCAGAATCTCATTTTTTCCTGCTCTAACACACCTGTTCCTGTTCCAGCAGAGATAACTATGCAGAGTGAAGTGCCCTCGAGCACTGTAGCATTGTGTAAAGTCATTACTGATAATAATTCTGGTGATCTATGGCTCTTGCGTAACCTCTGTTCACGCTGGACCTTGACGCTCGGCTGAGCTCACCCTTTGTAATTAAAAGCATTTGTCACGCAAAACTGCAGGTCAGCCCGTGCAACCCATAAAGAGGATGTTTTCAGGCTGCTCAGCCAAAGTTAGAGGTTTAATATTTCATAACACCCTGGAGAGTTGAACTTTTCTTTCTGGGCTATTAATTAAACATGGAGCCAGAGCTTAGTGCAGGCTTTTGTTTGTCCTTGTGTAAAATGTGGGAGTCTTGAAGGTGGACGGCCAGTAAGTGCAGTCTGCCTGTCTGCTTTCTGCCTGCACCTAATACACCAAGAGCAGTGGAACAACAGGAAGACAAAGAAAGAAAGACAGGGAACCATGAGTGATGGACAGGAAGAGGGGGGGAGTGAAAGAAATGGAGAGAGAGATGTTGGACCATATTGTGTTGAAGTACCCCTTATAAAAATGTCACTCAGTTCTAAATAATGTCACCAACCATTGCAAACACTGCATAAGTAGCTGCATGTTTCAACCCTGTTTCACTGTTAAGTGATTGTGTTTTGCAGGAATCGCCTCTTTGGGTGCTCAGTTTGCCAAACTCCGTAAAGGCCTCAAACACCTCAACTTCTCCAGAACCTCATTGTCACCCAAAGGTAACCACAGCACCTTTGCAGCAATAGTCACAACCTTCTGTCTAGGGCTGGGTGATAAATCATCTGTAACAGTTGATATTGATTTTTTTAGTTGTAGTGGTATTAACATATGACCAAAACTTAGTTATATGTATCATTTGCTTAGCACTTCAGATTGTTCTGGAAGAACCGCTTGAAATGCATAAAAAACAAATAAATAGTCACGTTCCTATCGAGAAATGTGGTTTCTGTCTGATTTTTGTCTTACAGTGCTCTGTAAGCTTCCTTTTGGTGTCATTTTAAGAGCAAAAACAAAACAGTCCAATGAAAACAAGCTATGTCAGGTTCGCAAATCATTCTTAAAGCAGGAAGTACCAGTACTCAGGAAGAATGGGCTCATTAACTTTATTAACGCTAACTTATTAACTTTATTAATGCAAATGGATTAACTTTAGTATTGCTAACTATTGAGAGTATTGAGTGAAATTCCCAGGTTAGTTGTGGTCTGTATGCTATGGTGTACGGAAATAAGCAACAGAAAAAAGAAATAATTTCCAAGAACCAGACTAAAAATAAATAAATAGATAGATAAAATGTAATAAAAAAATGAATTAAAAGAAATCTCATTAGCCTTAATACCTGTTACATTTAACTCAGTATGATAATACCTTAATATCTTGTTAAAACATTAAATGTACCCAGTTGCCCTGCTCTGACTTTAATAG
This sequence comes from Colossoma macropomum, assembly GCF_904425465.1. Taxonomy (NCBI): domain Eukaryota; kingdom Metazoa; phylum Chordata; class Actinopteri; order Characiformes; family Serrasalmidae; genus Colossoma; species Colossoma macropomum. Next base: position 31,161,787 of record NW_023494785.1, on the reverse strand, counting down.
AGCTCTCTTTCCTGAAAAAGTAGCTCCGCTGTAAATGGGACTCTGCTAAGTCAAATAAAGGGCATAAAGGGTTGTGCATAATTGCTGCTTTTCTTCTATTGAAGCATGCTCTCCCTTGTGCTCTGCGCTGAGCTCTGAAATTCATATTTCATTTGCTAGAATTGGATGTTTTCGAGTGGAAATTGGCTCGACATTTTCCGAGCTCGCACTTTAAATGAGACACTTCACACCAGCTGGCCCTGTGTGTGTAATAAGACACTAATGAGCAGCGCCTTACGCTCTCTGAGACAGAGCGCTAACCCTCCAGTGATCACTCACATCGTTTACGTACAGCAAAACTGCAGATTCACGCAACACAGGTGTACATCAGAGGCAGCAGCACATCTGAGGAGATCTTAACTGGAATCTGAAGAATTATAACAGCTCGTTTTACTCACTAATTGTGTTTTACAGTACAACTTTTTACTGTAAGACGCTGTTTGTCAGTTTTCTATGAAGAGTGAATCCCCTAAAATATATATCTACCCTGTACAGGACCTTCTAGAATTATTGGCACCCTTGGCAAATATGAGCAAAGAAAGGCTTTGAAAAATGTTATTGGTCAGCTTTGATCACTGAAAATATGAGACAGTAGCATTTTAGTCAATAGTGATATTCAGTGAGTATACAATGATAATAAACCAGAAAATGGTCTTTAGAAAGAGTGCCAGTAATACTGGTCTAGTGCTGTAATTAATTTCTATTATTATTATTTTTATTATTTTTATTTATTATTAAGTTTTAAAAGTTTGGTTTTGTTTACATTATAAGTGGGCTTACACATTGTACGTGTCTCTCTCTCACGCTCTCTCTTTCGCTGTCTCTTTCTGTCTTTATTTCTCTGTTTTTCTATCTGTCTCTCTTGTTCTCTCTCTGACTCCTCTTTTTATTTTTCTCTCTCTAATTCTCTTTTTTCAGTCTTTCTCTTTCTCTGTCTCTATTTCTCTCTTTATCTCTCGTTCTCTCTCTGTTTCTCTTCTCTCTGTCTTTCTCTTTATTTTTCTCTCTCTCTCTCTCTCTCTCTCTGACTATTGATTTCTCTTGTCTTGTGTAGCTCCTTATGTTTCCGGATCACAGTGACTTGCTGCTCATAAATAACTTTTGTTCAGTTTTTTTTCCACAAAGCATTTCATCGCTGGTTATTTACAGAGGAGTCGATCTCAGCTGCTTGTGGAAACATCTGTCGCTCAGTGTTTGAGGAGACTTACAGTCTTGTGTAATTTTCCTCGACTCATAATCAGTCAGGACTGCAGTCAGTCAGGAAATGAGTGACAATGAGCCACGGAGTGGCACGTAAATAACCTCTGCGTTTAACTTATGGCCAGCTATTTCAGCTGCAGTCTGTAGAGGTGGATTCATCTGATGCCTTTTAACAGAGGAATACAGCAGAGTGCAGCAGTACACAGCTATGTTTCTCAAAGTGGTTATATAACCAGGTGCCTGATGTTTTTTCTGACTGACCTGCTGCTCTCTGGGGGGTATCTTAGTACTTTTTAAGCTCTTTTGAGGGTTTTTTAAATCACCTTCCTACTTTTATCTATTTTATGACGGTAAACCTGAATCACTTTTCTGTAGGCTATTTGACTAATTTAGACAGCTAACTAATTAAACTACTGTTCCCTTCGCTCTGGTCTGATGAGTTTATTAGTGTAGTTTGTAGGTCACATTTGTATGGAAACCCATTCTCGCCTGGTAGAAGCCAAAACATTGCCCGAAATTATGCTTTCGAGATTTTGGTTTACTGTAATGAAATATTGATTTATTTCATTGAAATATTAATTTACTGAGTTTTCACTTACTATGTCAAAACAATGACTTGTTTTCACAAGTTTTTGACTCAGTATGTTGAAATAGCTAATAATAACTTTAATAATGACAAATCTCAAATGAGTAAGTAATTATTTTGGAATTATAAGTATATTTTTCAGGTATTATGTCAAAATTGAGAAAATAAGTCATAACTTTAAGAAACAGAGATAGTGAAAAAAGCAGCCATAGGCATTCCCCTCCATATAGCAGGAATGGGCTTCCAAAGAATGAATGCATTTTACATGCAGCAGTTTTGGTAAAGACATACAGAACACATGACATTAAACGTAACTTTAAAATCCTGTTGGAAGTATAAGCACTATAACTTCAGTGAGGTTTTGTCTGGTAATGAAGGCTATGCAGATGAATTTTAAACAACATTCTCAGCTTGATGTCCGTTCCAGGGGGGCCTAAGCAGTTGCTTTGTTTGCTTGTTCTGTAGCTCTGCCTCTGCTGCCAGGGGTTGTTCATGTACTGGAAAAAAAAGCGAACAGCTAAAAAACGTCTTGCTGTCCCGCTCTGCTCGACAGCTGATGGCCCCTGTGCTCTCGTCCTGGCTGACAGGCGGAGCGCTGTGGGAATCAGAGTGGGAAGGGGCATGAGGGGCAGTGCGACTATCACTGCCAAATTTTTAGCAGCATAGACCTCCCACAGCAAGCCTCACATCAACACTTACAGTCTTACGTAGAATAAAACAGCATAATAAAGGTCTTTTTTCTTTTCATCATCAAGATGTGATCAGAAAATGACCTGAGTACAACAAAATTCTCTCCAAAACTGACCTGAACTGGCCCATCACCACCCAAAGTGCCAAATAAAACCTGAGAGCCCAGGACAGGTAAATTACCGCACAGCGACTATAAAAGTGGGCATTAAAAAATAAAAATCTAAAATAATATGATATAAAATTACGTTTAAATTTTGTGTTAATAAATTCATTCATCAAGCTGTGTTTTTGATTGGTGTATTTTTGGGTGGCAGTTACACTGTCTTATAATCAGCCCTGTGTCCAGTAGGAAGCCTTTCCTACAGTGCATTTATGATGTGTAACCTGGATTCTGACAGTAATCCATAATTGAATATGTTGAGAGCTTGATGTGGTATTTGCCACATGCTCGTCATTTTCTGGAATAACCCAGTGTGTGATTGGTTTGTGTACTCAGAGAACTAATTAGAGAAAAAGTGATCTAAAGGCCATCATTTGAAATGTCGGCAGCTACGGGGAGACTTTACCATTTAATTAAACTCTGGCAGGGTCACCTGACCTTCCGAGCTTCAGTGACTCAGTCACTGTGACTTTTCGTGAGTCAGAGTTGTGTGCAAACTAGTCAACTTTTGCCAAACTGTAGGCGGCCAACTGATATGTCTTTGCAGTACTGATCTGTTGGTGTAGCTTGAAGTAGTTAGAGAGAGTTCATTGTGACCAAATGTTATCACTATATATTTTTCTTATCAATTAAATTTGATAATTATTGAGAAATCAAATGACATTTCAATCCTATTTCACCTATTTTTGAGGACATTGCATTTTCCTTCAACAGTCAACATGCAACATTTTTATAAGCAGAAAACAGCTAATTTGTCAGTTAACTCTCCTGCCACACTGGCTTGTGCTGTTATGAGTGAATGGCTAGACTCCTTCCATGTCTTGTGCACCTAATGTAGCGAAGTGGCATTTGTTCAAAGTTTAAGCCTTTATGGATTAAGGACCAGAATGGCAGCATCATTTTAACAACAGTGCATTTTACATGCATTATCAATACAGATGGCACAATACCTAAAAGGAGGCTATCATTCTCAAGCTACTTAAACACTCTACTGCACTCAGGCCTACCTAAAGGCACCTCATGTAATCTCACCGTTCCTGATTTCTAGTTATTGTAGACGCACTATAGAAATCCATGTTCCAATTTCAATGCAAATACAACATCACAAAGTCCCACCATCACTCGGCATCTTGAGTTCTGCATAACTTGAAGTATTTTCTAACCTACTGCCCTCTTTCTGTTTGTGTCAAAGGGGTGAACAGCCTTGCCCAGTCACTGAGTGCCAACCAGTCTATCCCCAGCACCCTCAGCCACTTGGACCTCTCAGGGAACATTCTGCGTGGGGATGACCTGCCGGTAAGTGCTGCCCCCTGCTGGAGGGAAGGAGGTGGTCAGGGCAGTGTTGGGGGTTGGACTGGGGATTGCCCAATGAGGCAAGAGCTGGGACTTGATCCTCTGAATCCTCGGGTGGTTTGGGCCAGTGTAGGGATTTTGTTTCTGGACATGCTCTGTGCACAAAGCCTGTTGGCAGTGTGTCTCTCTCTCTCCCTCTCTCCCTCTCTCCCTCTCTCTCTCTCTCCCTCTCCCGCTCTCTCTCGCTCTCTCTCGCTCTCTCTCTCTCTCTCTCTCTCTCTCTCTCTCTCTCTCTTTCTCTTTCTTCTCATTACATTCTGTCTCCTGTTCTCTGCTAATGCTCATATCAATAACAGCTGATTGATCTGCTCCTCGTGCAAGCTGGGATATTGACAGGCATGTTTTTGTGGGGCTGTTTGGAGTCAGAGGGGAGGTAAATCAGTGTAGCATTCACGCTGGGGGGGTGTAGGTCTGCCAAGCTCCTCTCAGTGAGGGAACATGACAGGGATTGTAGTGTAGTGCATCAGTCATAGTGTTAATACTCCAGGAAAGGTCAGTGACAGCAGAGCTGTGAGCTTTGACTGATGATCATGCCCTGAATTTGAATGGTTAGTTAATGTTGCCGCATACACTCTTAAAAATGAAAGTGCAGGCGTCTTGTGTTGGCCGTATCGTCAGGAGATCGCAAGTTTCATCTTCAGTGATTCCACAACCATTCGTGGTCCAAGAAAGTATAATTAGTCTCCCTCTCTCTGGGTGGGTAGGTTGCTTCTCCATCTCCCCCACCACTCAGTAAGATGCTAGGCAATGCAGACGTTTGTTAGCTGATGTAATAGAATAAACAGTTAGTGTTCTCCTCCAAGCGTGTTGAGATGTCCAACGACGTGTTAGTGGCAGTCTGAAACGGATGACGCTTTGCGTGACCTGGGCGGAGCTAGTGGGAAACAAAAATAAATAAATGTACACAAAAAATACAGCTAAAAAGCCAAAAGTAATCAAAAAGAATATAAAAAGAGTGATGATAAAGAAAATTTGGTTCCCTAATAAAACCTTTCAGTAGATGGTTTGTTTGAAGAACATTTTTATGCATTTTTACTCAAAATGTAAAGGTTCTAACCTGTTCAGGATTTTTTCCCAAAATTAAACATTCAACCCAAAAACATTTAAGAACATTTGTTTTACACTAAAATGCCATAATTAGGGTAAATGTATCTCATAGGTCTTAATAAGTTTGCAAGCATGTTCAGTTTCAGAGGAGGTAGAGTCATCGTTCTGTCTGATCTGGTCAGTCATTCATTCAATGAATGTCCCTGGCCACTTTATTGGAAACACTGGCTCGTAGCTCCACCTTGCTAGTGTGTAAGTTTAGACAATAAACAGTCTCTTGATGCACAGTTTGACTTGGACATCCTCTGGGCCTTCATTAATAGTCAGTTTCTGGCCATAAAGCTGCTAATGGATGTTTTGGGAGGTGGACCAATCTCGCTGACATGTAAAAACTCTAGCACCACACACACTGCCACATATTGCCACCATGTCAGAGCCACAGCTGTGCTGGTCAACAATGGTCCTGTGGTCAGAAAATATATGTATACAAACAATAGATGGGCTGAAGTCTGTAGTTGTATACCAGTAAAAGGTTTGATGATATTCCAACAATATAATATCACAATACATGAACACATTTTTACAATACGATATACATATCGTATTTCATTTTTCTGAGATTTTCTGAGACATGTTTTAAAAAAAAGTTTTTAGTCAGCATTTTCAGATACTCCACACTCTAAATCTAGGTGAAATGTCAGGCTATAATGATCAAATTTAAGGTCAGTGGTTCCCAAGTAAAAGGCAATAAGCCACTAACCATCCTGGATGCAGTGCTTTGCACTGCCTGTACATCCCTTTCTCTCGATGTTTATTTTCAAGTTTCAAGTTTATTTGTCATTTGCACAACGTCAGGACATTTATGCATTGAAATGCTTGTGGTGAGGCTCAGCTAATCACTCTACAGAAAGTAAATAAATAAAAATAAAAATACAAGAAAAACAAACTGAAATATATTAAATATACACAAAATATACACAGAATGTAGAGACTATATAAATACAAGTCATTAAGTTATTTAAGTGACTTAGTGTTCTTTAAAGTGACATAATAATGCTGACAAAGTGACTGAGTGAAATAGTAGTTGGGGAAGGACCCACAGCTTCACAGCTTGTTCAGAAGCCTGACAGCCTGTGGGTAGAAACTGTTCATTGACTGGGTTGTTCTAGCCTGTATGCTGCGAAATCTCCTGCCTGGTGGCAGGATGGTGAACAGGCCGTGTGCTGGGTGACGCTGTCTGGCTGGATCTTTTTGATTTTCCTGAGGCAGCGGGACTGATAGATGTCCTGTAAGGCTGGTAGGTTGTTGCCTATGATGGCTTCTGCTGTCCTCACCACTCCTTTAAGGGCCTTGCGGTTGCAGGCGGTGCAGCTGCTGTACCAGACAGTGATGCAGCCTGTGAGGATGCTCTCTATGGTGCATCTATAGAAGTTGGTGAGGATCTGAGGAGGCTTAATGTGAAGGTTAGTTGGTATTTAAATCAGGTGAGACTGATTCCAGATCAGCTGACACAAGCAGCTTTTTCTCTGATAACCTCATCAATTCTTGTCCACTTTGGATCAGATTACATTGATTTGGTCATGGCTGATGCAACAGTTTGCAGTATGGAGATCTGTTCCCATTTGCAATCATAATCATGAGTTTATGTAAAACAGTATTAATGTTTAACATGCTCTTTCTGCACAATCAAACCTCTTTGTCACCTTCTTCCTGCAGAATTTTTACAATTTCCTCAGCCAGCCAAACAGCCTGAGCACCCTGGACCTGTCCAATACCGACTGCTCGCTGGACTTGGTGAGTCCAGCATCTGAATTGCCTTCTTTTGTGGGCCTCTGACTCTTGACTGAATTTGATTAATAGAATGTAGGTTAAATTAGCTGGTTGATGAATATATTAATTCAGCACCTCCATTTATTTTATGCCTCATGAACATGAATAATTGAGTAACCTCTAATATGCTTTAAATCATGGGTATGTAAAAATGATTTAGAATCCTTTTGTACATTTTTAATAGTGGTGTGTGTGTATGTGTGTGTGTGTGTGTATGTGTATGTGTATGTGTATGTGTATGTGTGTGTGTGTGTGTGTTCCAGCTTTGCTCTGCACTTCTTAGAGGATCTGTCCAGCATCTCGCCGTCCTCAACGTGTCTAAGAGCGTCTTTGCCCACAGGTAAACACTGTAGGCTGGTATATGAACTTTTATTTCATCTCATTGCATTTCTTTATCCAAGACTAGGGGCTGTGAGGTTCCAAAGTACTAAGCCTTTTTCAGAAAGAAGTTGCCGCAGCTCGCCCTTTTGCTTTCAATTAGCTAACACTTCAGAGGTTGGCGAACTCGCAGGGTTAAAGTTCACCTCGGTAAAGTGAAATTTAACGCTGAAGGAAGCAAATTCATTTTTCATGTCCTCTCATTCTTTCCCATTTAAGTTACATGGCCGCTCATCAAAATGATTTTCTCTGTTTTATCAGGTGTATATTTATGTTTATACCACCACTATTTCGGCTCCCCTGAAACCAGATCAGGACCCCACGTTAAGATAAAAAGTGTTGTAGGAAGTACACATGGACATGTAGATAACAATCAGAATGCAACCAACAAATTCCTATTAATTGTGGCCTGCTTAGAGATACCTCTGTGGGTGGAGTGTCTGAGGCTGAGCATGAACCAGTGTATCTGAGCTCCAGTCCTGAGGACTCCCTAACTGCACAGTTTCAAATATTCTGTGCCCCAGTTGATCCAGCTCATCAGCTGATTATCAGCCCCTTCACGGGCTGGATTAGGTGTGTTGGGGCTGTCTAATTGAAACTGTGCAGGTCAGGGGGTCCCCATGACTGAAATGGGGAACCACTAGCCTAGACTACTGCCACCTCAGCAACCATCCAGCAGCCACCCACCCTGTGTGCTTTTGCAGTAGTATTGTCTATCATGGTGGTAACACTCTGCATCCTTACCTAATCGCAGTGCTGCTGCATCAACCCTACTGCAACACCCATATTCAAAGTACACACTAATAGAAGCGCTGAGAAGATTCAAGACTCTAATACACATTGAGTGGGAGATAATTACAGGCTTTAAACTGTTGAAAACAATTATACACCTATTGTCACCGGCATTTCAAAGAACTAGCCTGCATGTGCAACCTTACACAGATTTGACTCAGACAAGCTGGACTTAGTTTTGTATGATGTTACTTTAGACTTTAGTTTTTTTTCATTTACACTTTTAGTTTGTATGCCACTATGCTGTGCCTTTTTCTTTATTTCTTTTTGTGTTTGGTTATGACTTAATGTACCCAACATTCAGTATTCAGCATGCTACTATCACTCTGTTGCTGTGTTGCAGTGATTGTTGCAGCTTTATGATCAAACAAGACACTGTTGAGTCTGTTGTAGTAATACAACACTGCCCACACTGGCAGAAGCTGCTACTGAGTTGGCCATGTAGAGCTCCCTGTTCAGCTCAACTACAGACTGGAGCATATGGAGAGAGAAGAACGGTGTCTGTAGGGAACACACACTCTCACACATATATACACACACACACACACACACACACACACACACACACACACTCACACATACACACACACACACACACAATAACAGACTCGCAAGCTCAGTTATAGGTCGAGGTGAGCAATATGACAATATTTTATTGTCGTCGTGATCAATGACAGCACAGTTCTGTTTTCATGAATATTGTAGTTCTGTATTCATGAGCATGTCATGAATATTGTCTGTACTTAAGTAACCAACTACATTTTTATTACAACGGGAGCATAACTAGTCCTTTATTTGCATTTAGTGTGTGGAATGTTGTAGTTTTTGATAGTATGGTTTAAATATGGCTTTCGTTTCCAACTTGTCAAATCATAGAAGTGCAAAATATCATGTATCATGTATCATAAAAATGTTAAATTTTTTAATATTGTGAAAATTATATATTTTTGCCATGTTGCCCTTTCTAGTCATAGGTCCTCATTCATCCGTCAACCACAAGCAGAGACATTTGTTACTACTGGTTACAACTGGTTACTGTTATTATATTCAGATGGTTCTGAGTACAGAGTGAGAGAAATTGATTCGAAGTCTCAGGAGGTTTATGATGATTGAATGGCAGCCTGTTCTCCCTCAGGAGACCATCTGGAGTCGCATACCACACACACTCAGCTTACAACACACACTAACCCCCCTGAGCATCTAAATACACCCCCAACTTTCAGTCTTGCCTCATGATTAGTGGGGTCAAAGTTAACACGATAAATGATTTATACAACTAAATTTTAACGCTATTAGTGCATTATCCTAGTTTGATATGCACCATGATTTTGGTGAGAAGTCATTCGCCCTTTAAAATAAAATAAACTTTCCTTTATGCAGACAACGGAAACCTGAGTTCCAGTCACACCCAGCTGGAAATTCTGCCCGTTAGCAATTAATCTTCCTTTCTCATTGATTACATGCATTTACATGCATTTTCTAATGAGCTGATTTTAAGAATATACACTGTTGTTTGGGGTCCGTTCAGTTATCTTCCAGGTTGTTGCCCTGGGTGACAGGGGAGGAGGGGGTGATGCAAGGTGGTACACTCACTTATGCAGATAGGAACTGTAGCACTTTTCGTCTCATTGCCTTGAATAGGCATGCACTTGGTTTACCATATGTATGATCTTTGGCTGTATGTTGCTTTGACTGCAACTGTAGCCCTCCCGATCAAAAAAATGGGGTGTTGATGGCTCTCCTGATAAAAATCAAAGGTATTTCCAGCTACTGCAGTTTGTTTAGCACCGAAGTGTGTCAAGCCTTAAATATCATTTACAAACAAAACATAAAAATCAACAAGCAGCAAACTAACAAAAGCAACAGCAAAGTGGAAAGCTACAGTTGTCCCAAGACACAAGACCTAAGCAGTATAAGAGTGAGAGGGCTACAATCATGGAGGAGTTGGACATGCAGATATTGTTGCACTCACTGGACGTCAGTGATGAAAAGTGAAAACTGTCCAGTTGTCCAGTGTGTTTCTTGTTTTGTGCCCAATGACAGATGGGATAGCCTGGTGCACCCCAGCAACCCAGGAGGATAGGGCAGCTTAGACGATGATTGAGTGTATTTGGTTAATGTAGGCTTTATCCATTTTCTAGCGCTGGGAGTCAATCCCAAAAAGAATCAATTTACAGTAGACTCTCGATTCCCTAATACCTGGAATCGACAGTCTACTGCAAAGCTTTGAAGTCAGTTCCACTGACTTCAAATTGGAATCGGAATTCTGGAACATTTCATCCAGTCTTGCTAATGCTCAATAAAAGCTAGTGGGAGCCAGTGAGATCATGTTAATCAGTCTTAACTGCTCTCTTGACAGAATGTTTTTTCAAGAGTTCTTAAGTAAAAGGAAAGGTTCTATTTAGAACCATGATTTCTATATAGAACCTTTTTATGTTAAAATCATTTTTAGCATGGTGAAATGGTTCTTCAGATTCATGTTTTTGGTTCTATATAAAACCTTTTTGAAAATGGTTCTGTGTAGCACCAAAAAAGGGTATTGTATTGTTACAATAGCAAAGCCTTGTTGGTGCTATATAGAACCATTTTCAAAAAGGTCCTACATAGAACCATATACAATGGTTCTAAATACAACTGTTACCTTTACTGAAAAACCCTTCAAGTACCATCTTGTTCTTCAACCATCTTCGTTCATTGTTAGCGTCGTTAGCTTATACAGATGAAAGGTTTTTAAGACACCAAGGAAGTGGGACCCAGTACACTATTCAGAGTTGGCTTCAGACTCACATTGTGTCTGCTGAGTAGACTGAAAGTCATTCCTGCAGCTCATTCATGTAAAGTGAAAGAGTATTATCAGTTCAACATTGAGTGATCAGTCGTGTTTCAGCTCCATTTCACTTTCAGGCTGGGACAGGAAGGCTGTACACTCTTTCAGATGACTAGACAGTGTCTACACAGCCTCTGTTGTATTGCGGAGATGCATGCTAGTTAATCTTTTAATCCTTTTATTCATTTCTATACATGGGACAGTGCACTTTAATCAGTCAGGTAAATGTTCCAGTGTTAGCCAACTGGCTAATTTTCAACAGCAGGGCTTGAAGTCTGATGTAATTAGCTGGGAGCAATTGAAGCCAGTTCAGTGTGCTTCTTGGTGTTGGATTACGAATACAATCAGCAGCTAGCAGGCTGCTGCCAAAAGAAGAAGGGAGCAATTATGTCAAGAACATGAAGATTAGCATAGATGTGAGAGTAAAACGTCTCTCCACAGGGTCCCGCAAGACCCCATCAACACTTCTCACTGAGCAAGATGGCTTAACAACTCAACAAGTGTTTGTGAATCTGCTTCAAGTGACTCTTGTTCATGTCTAAATGACTAAAACGATGCACTTGGTTTAGGCAAATCACTGCAATTATTGTGTTATTGCTCTCTGCTGTAGCATGTTTAAAGGGGACTTAAATGTGATCATTCTCAAAAATGGTGCTGCTGTAAGAAAAAATCAGAAGTGATAATGTCTGGGCTGTTTTGATTGGATTAAATGCTATTTTTGCATTTAAAGCTGGACAGACTTAACAGCAAGATTTGTACTAAAATGAGTGTGTTAGTTGCCAATTAAGTGCTGCCCAGGGATGAAGTAGGTCAATTCCAAATGCCAGTGAGCGCCTAGTCACAAGCAAAAGTTTGGGTGCCCCTGGTCAAATGACGTTTAGTTGGTTTTGTAAGTGAAAGTAAGTTTACACATCCTCTGCAGCACATGTGTCAGGCTCCAGTCCTCACAGGCCAAAACACTACAGATTTCAGTACGCTACCTCATTGAACACACCTGATTCAGCTCATCAGCTAATTAGCAAGGCCTTTATGAACTGAATTCAGAGTGTTAGATGAGGGTAAACGCTAATCTCCACAGCACTTTGGCCCAGAAGGTCCCCAGTTTGACATGCCTGCTCTACAGAGAACACACTTCTGCCGATTATTTGCTGAGTTTAATATATTGGGGGAAAAATATAACCTATCCAAAAGTTACGCCACATTTTATTTTTTGTTTTTTTTCTCGATACGTTAAATGTTACGTTGATAGAATTCATGTGCATTTTATTATTATTTATTATAAGATTAGCAGAAAATGCTAAATTTAAGTATGTTCTCTGTAGAGGTTGTGTTCACTTGTTTTCACTTTAAAAACGTCGTTCGACAGGGGGAGTTCAACTTTTGTGTATGAGTGTAAACACAAACCAACATTTTTTTCATCCCTTTAATCACTGTAGTGTTTTTATTTCATGTGAGCTTGAGCTGCACTAAAGTTTGGTTTCATATGACACATATGTTAGTACTTTCTGTAAATGGAAAGCTAATATTTGATATCGAGTCATATTTTTATTAAAGTTCTAATATGAAGTCGCCACTGATCGCTCTTTTGTGTAACATCTGAATAAAACTATTTTCCAGCCTGTCTTTTTTATTTTGCATTTGTACATGGAATTTTTACAAGACTTGTGTACCCCTTTAGTTCCTGACTGTATTAATATTATTGTAATAGAACTAATTTATTTTTAGCACAGTTGATTTACATATATATATATATTCACCTTTTTTATGGAGAGAATATATTTTTCAAAGATGAAACGCTTAAGACTTTGCAGGTATGTGAGAATGTGTGTTAGTAACTAACTGCTACTTCTTATTGTGTGTGTGTGTGTGTGTGTATGTGTGTGTGTGTGTGTGTGTGTGTGTATGCATGCAGGAAAAGTAAAGATATTCCTCCTGCATTCAAGCATTTCTTCAGCAGCGCTATGGTCCTCAACACCATCAACGTGTCAGGAACCAAACTGCCGCCTGAAGCTTTGAAGTAAGATACTTTTGCTCTTATTCTCTTCATTTTTCTCTCTTCTCTGTTTTCTCTTTCCTCTTTGTCTGTCTGTCTTTCTCTCTCTTTGTCTCTTACTCTCTCTCTCTCTCTCTTTCGCTTTCTCTCTTTCTCTCTCTTTCTCACATAGTCTTTCAGTCACATTTGATTGCTCAATGATTGCCAGTTACTGTTTCTGGCCTTTTCCAGCAAAATCACCAGATACTGAACCTATTGTGCCATCTGGGCGTATCTAATACGTCAGTGTACATAGTATAAACAGTCATAAGGCTGTAAGTATAGATGTATGCATATAGATGTCTTATAATTGACTATACGAGTGTAATGCATTATGACATTGATATTACAGCACAATATTAGAATATTAATTATACCATCTAATGCATTTGCATTGTTTGAACACCAAAGTTAGTCACATTTAATTAATCAACAGCTCCTACTTCTCAGCTGTAGTTAGACATAGAAGTCGAAGTTGTGCAACAGCATGATTATCATCATCATTTTTCTTTATTTGAACTTTATCCAAAGTATCATGTGAATACCGAATCGTGAAGTCAACATGGAGAATCAAATGGAGTGTATGGTCGATTGTAATAAAACTGAAACAAGTATGCACTCATTTCAGTTATATCTGTGTATTCAGTATATTATAATAATAATTCTGAATTGTACCGAAAGAATTGAATTGTGGATAAATTTGATTTTTCATGTGCACTGAATCTGAATATCCTAAAGAATTGTAAACAAAGCAAATTGTGGTGAGGTCAGCAATTTAAACAACTACAACATCACATTTGTTTCTCTTTTAGAGCCCTTCTGCTTGGTCTGGCCAGTAACCCCAGCCTCAAAGAGGTGGCGCTGGACCTCAGCTGCTGTGAGGTAAGACACCTGCTGTGAAGGTGAGCTTGCAATATGAAACCTTGATAACAAAAGTAGTGGCTCAGTTTGTTCATCTTCCTTTCAAACAGGTTGCATCTTTGTTTTTTTTTGTTTGTTTTGACAAGCCTGGTTGTACATACACTGTCCACTTTATTAGAAACTCCTGCCTTTTATACACACTCACTTTGAGCTCCACCATCCTTAGTAACTATATAGCAAAGCCTTTTTGGTGCTATATACTATACAGTGGCAAGAAATAGTATGTGATGTGTGTGTCTTCTCTGTGCACACTGATTAAATGTTCACAGTGCAAAAGTAAGTGAACCCTTGGCTTTAAGAACTGATTGAACCTCCTTTGACAGCAATGACCTCAAGTAAGCACACATTAAAGAGGAATACTGGACCGTTCCTCCTTACAGAACTGCTTCAGCTCAGCCATATTCTTCAGATGTCTGGTGTGAATGGCTCTCTTGAGGTCATCCCACGGCATCTTTATTGGGTTGAGGTCTGGGCTCTAACCGGGCTACTCCAAAAGGCGGATTTTATTGGTTTGAAGCCATTCTGTGTAGTAGATGTACTTCCACTCAGCCTTAGTTAATCCACAAAACATTTTCCCAGAGGTGTTCTGGAGTGTCAAGGTGCTCCTTGGTGCCAAGAACACCATGCCTGTTCAGTGTTTTTTAGACACTGAACAGAGAGTAGACACAGTAGTCAATCATCTCCATTTGTAAGCAGTTTGTCTAACTGTAGACTGATGAATACCTCAACTCTTTTAGATTACTTTGTAATCCTTTCAAGCCTGAAGCAAGTCAACAATTATTGATTGTAGGTCTTCTGAGATCTCTTTTTTGCGAGGCATTGTTAACATCAGCAGATGCTTCTCAGAATATTTGAGTGGTTTTTATAAGTCAGAGTAACCCACACCTCCAGTCTCATTGATTGGACTCCAACTCCTCACTGCACTTAGCTTTTGTTGGGGTCATTAGCCTAGAGGTTCACATACTTTTTCCAACCTACACTGTAAATATTGCAATGATGTGATCAATATGGACAAGAGCAATAGATTTTTTGTGTTATCATTTGAAACAGATTGTGTTTTTTCTTTCTCGTAACTTTAATGATGATCACTGTAAGACAGCTTACATAAATGTAGGTAATTCCAAAGGGTTCACATACTTTTTCTTGCCACTGTAGGTGTATGAGCTAGATTAGCTAGTTTCTGACCACAGGACTGTTGACCAGATATTATTTGGGTGGTGGTCCATTCTTAACATGACAGTGACCCAGAAAGGCCCAGCCCAGAGCAGTTCTGTGGTCCGAAACTGACCATTGATGTAGCACTAGAGGACATCTAGCATCAACAGATGAGCTACAGTTTCTAACTCTAAGGTGAAACGATAAGGTAGGGGTTTCTAATAAAGTGGCGAGTGTGTGAATCAAGCTCTAAGTACTGTTTTGGCATTGGAGTTCTTGATTGTTCTTGAGCCTGATGACATTCAGTCAGTGTGGAATTGATGAGATTAAGTACCATATGGCAGCCAGCTTGTTCTGTACCACTGAGTCCCCCACTGTCAGTCAGACCCCAATATTCATTTCACTCAGATTGAAACCATGTGCCAGTTCTGAGACTGTGGCTCTGCATAGCAATGCTGCAGCCGCTCACGTCCTGCCTGTCTCTCTTTCTCAATGAATGGAGGAAACGTTCCAGGCTCAGCTGCCAAATGAGCTTCAGTCAGAGTTAATCATCCTCCATTAGAGCTGAGCAGAGGCTGAGTCTGAAGTTAATGCTTAGGCAATACTTTGGATTTCTTATCATCATTTTTTATCATTGGGACATTAAAATTAATATTTTTGTATTTATTGTTAAATGTGAAATAGATGTTATCCAAATCACTGTGGAGGAAATGGAGTGTTAAAGCAATACTTTAGCAAAATTCAAAGGTACACAATTTCCCATTACCCCGAATGTAGTCATTCAGCCAAGGAATGTTTGATGTCTGAAGTTTGCTTCATTCATCATTCCTGGGCTCCGAGTAGTTAAAATTTCCACCAGAAAAGTCCTCCTTTCTGGTGGTAATGTGTAGTTTCACCTAACATGCAGAAGAACACTGGCAGTTCCTTGGATGATTTTGAGTGCGTTGAGATTATTTAAGGAGAACAAAACTTGGTGAAGAATGCGTTTTCCAAATATGCAAGTGAATGATGTACTAATTTCATACTTTCTTCATCAGTATAATGTTTATTTTGCATTTGAAACCTAAACATCGAGCCGGAGCTTCTTTTTGAGCCAGTAAGTGTGACTTGGTCCGAAAAACTCCCGTGACACCTCTGACTTGTAAAATATTATTTCAGGCCTTACAGAGAAATGAACAGCAACAGCACGCACACCATATTTTAGTGTTTTTTTTCCTGATTCAGCAGCACTGCTTCTTCCGATTTTAACAAAAGAATCTTACATAGTCATCTGAAATACGGTTTCTGACACTATGATACGGTAATCTATACAAAAACAGACAAAAATACATTATATGTCTGCTTACTGTCTAATATCACCTTCATGTTTGTTCTTTGATAAGATATGTAAACAGTTGAGCACTTACATGACTTTATTTGCATTTTCTTTATTATTTAAGGTATTTATTTTCCATTTTATGGCCAAAAAAATGTACTCTTTTTATGTCAGTGTGCAAACTTTTATGCCCATTTTACTCAATATTTTCCTTTCCTATCAGGCTTTTTTAGCAGAAGTGTCGAAATTATTATAAAAAATACACGACTAGAAACTGAGCTGGTGTGTCATACACTGTCTGAAAGCACATAAACAAGTCTAGGCTGATAAACTACAGTTTGGGGTAAGAGGAAGACTATTTAAATGAGATTTTTTTGCTGAAATGTTCCTTTAAAAACTGTGCTTTGGGGTTCGGCTGTTAGATGCAGTAGTTCTGTTGATGAGAAGCTGAGCACATACTTTACTAAACAGCACTGTGGCCGCAAGCAGAGCATTCCACAAACCCTCAGCGCTAAATTCTCACTCCTTCACAGTACATGTCAGACGTTCCTCTGCAGATATCTGCATAATGTGATGGTGGACAGAAGCAGCAGAGAGAAATGGCATTTACAATGCTAATAATGGGTTTGTGTGAGTGTTGGACTGTGCGTGTTCGAGCATATAAACAAACAGACACAGCCTCGCTAATGTGTATGGGCACATGCACACATGCACATGCTTTCTGATGGCCCTGGCTCGGAGCAGATTCCATTCTGAGGTGCTAAAGATAATGCATGTCCACAAGCAGGGTCAGGAAACCTAATTAAGGCGCTGGTGATAAGATCTCACTCTCGGGTTTGACTGAGCACACTTGGTGGGCATTTGGTTTTAGAGTTAAGCTCAGAGTTGATGCCTCTTGATTTAGTATGTACCTGTTTTGGGGTTTTGTTTCTGTGTGTGTCTGTATGTAGTGTGGCTGTATATGTAGATCAGTGAACTCTGGTCTGGAGATCTGCCTTCCAGCAGAGAAGGGTTTGAACATGTATCCAATAAGCTGCTCTGCTCCTTACTCAATCTGATACATCTGATCCAGCTAATCAGGGACTTGGGAAGAGGTTGGAGGAGGTTTGGCAAATTGTGGTTAGAACTAGGCTCTGCAGGAAGGGAGCTTTCCAGAGACCCCTGATGTAGATACTAGGCCTGTCACGATTGTTACGTAATCACTTGATTGCAGTTATTTGAGCTGATCAAAGTAACTTTCTACAGTTGTTAGCTTTCACAATTGAATATTTACGTTGCAGCAGACTGGATTAGGTGCAATGGTTGACGTAAATGTATAAAGACAGCAAAAAACACATTTATTGAAACAATAAAAGACAAAGTCAAAGCTTCAGTCAAAGCAGCAGTGAGTAATATTTGCTTATTTGAGCTTGAGCTGTTTGTGATATCAGTCAGGAGGTTCTGAATATCGAAATCGAATATCGAAGATGGTCAGCCAATTTGGTCATTTTAGCTTTGTAATTTAATGGTTGCTTACAATGAACAATGAAATGTTTATTCCAGTTACTTATATGGCACTTTATTGTCAGCTCAAATTTCATGATCATGACAGGCCTAGCAGATATACCAGTTTGTACTATTGGCCAAAAATATGGAAGCAGATGGGGTGTTTTAAAAAAATTACAATTACATTAATAGCCAACAAAACACATTTATTGACATCTAGGTTGACTAAAGATGCTTTTCTTTTCCAAAATAATGTTTTGCTTTGCAGTGATGCACCCTTACTATAGCATATTATACAGAAAAAGCCTTTCCTTTGTTGATAATACCCCTTTACATTGCACAGTTTTTCATTATATACAAAAACGTCTCATTTAACAAACCTGATTCAGCTCATCAACCTTCAGGAGCAGCTAAATGTGTGAATAATTATAGCTGCAATAAAACTCTGCAGGATAACCACCAGGAGCAAACCAAATTAACAATCAGTTAGTTGTAAATTAGGGCTGCGAGATCTGGACATAAAATGCAATGCGCGATAAAGTTGGATATTGCAGTGATGTCATGAGAAATGATATTTTATAATTATGATTAATGTAGTGCGACTCTGATTATAGATACTTCTTTTGCTGTGTAATTAAACAGAAATCTAACCATACAATTTAGTCAACTGCAAAAAATAGTCACTAAAGCACCAAAGCATCATTTGTTATTGGGCATACAGCTACTTACAAAACAACTGCAAGCAGATTTTTGTAAGGCTCTTAGAAAAACAGTCAGTATTTTCTATATTCTAATTAAGCTATTATATATATATAATTATATTAAGCTTTTTTTCTATATAGGCCTACAAAAATGAATGAATATATATCTAATTCCTTAAAATGCTCCTTATGGTGATGCAGGTTTGTTGTAACAGTAGCCATTACTGCTTTACACATTTTACACACAACTCTGGAAGTGAGTATAGTCATCGCAATTGAACTGTTTTTACAGGCTAGTAGTTAAGGATTAATTAGCTTTTAAGCTGTGCATGTGTGAGTGCTTTGTTAGTAGTAGATAGCAGAGTGGTTAAGTCACTCGCATGTGGGAGAGCAGGGTTCAACTCCCAGCTCAGCAAAGCACACCTCTAATATTAGACTCTGCTCCTAAAACTACCTTTCCCTCAGGCTGATTCTGATTTGTTCCGTTTTATTGCAACCATTGATGTTGCATTCATTACAGAAACTCATAACACAGTAAGAATAAAATATAATTAATCATGTAACCCTATAGGACACCGTTGCTGCAAACACTTAGTCAAATCTTTTAGTACTGTGTTAATAAACATTTATTTCCCTTAGATCCCCCCAGATCTTCTAGATCCTTTATATTTAAAAGAAAATAAAATGGCTATAAAAGTGTTACTTCCAGACTTTTGGCCTGTAATGTATAACAATTAGATTCTCATTGTTGGGTGTACCAGTGCATTATTGACATTTATTTGTTGATTGATTAATTAATGTAAGTGCACTTATGAGCTTGGCTGCTTATTTTTGCACTCTCCTCCTGGCATGATGCTTTTTCTTTAATTTACTTTTATGTTGCACAATAAAAAAAGCATTTACAAGCCACTAATATATACCCCCTCCCTTTCCCCTAATGCACCCCTTAGCTTGGCCACTGTGTAAGTACAGCTACCACTAACCACTCTTTGCTGCTGCTGCTGCTGCTGCTGCTGTCTGCATGTCATTCACCATCACTCACTGAACATTTCTCACTCTACACTCAGATATATAAGCACTGTCAATGTTAACACATTATCTTGTTTATAACACATTAAAGCGATAAATTATTAACAGCACAGTTTTTTTTAATGTTATTAATGCATTTTCCTAGACTGACCTTTCAAACCTGTAGTCCTGCAAGCTGAAGTCCAGCTGCTGACATGTATGCTGTTACAGCTATTACAAAATGCACTCTTTTTAAACGGAAAGAAATCTTTCTTTAGGGCAAATAATCATATAAAATAAGAAATGTGATTAATCACAATTTACTACACAAAATAATGCAATTACTCATTTGACAGCCCTAATAGACACACGCTCCATTTCATAACGCCACTAAACCTCTCACCATTTTACCACATTTCGTAGATAGTAGACTTCATGCATGCATAGTAACTCATGTCATACAACTGTCCTTGTCAGAATATCAGAAAGAAGGCTACATTTATAGTAGCATTGTTCTTGCATTTCTTCCTTCCATCTCTCCTTCAGCTACGGTCTGGAGGCTCGCAGATTCTGGAGGGCTGCATCGCAGAGATCCCCAACATTTCCAGCCTAGACATCTCTGACAACGGTGAGTTAAATGGGCATTCTGGACTTAAACTTGAGTTTAATGTGTTACTTGTCCCATTATTGCAGTACTTTGTATGATTGTATCATCTGTCAGTCTCATCGTTTTGACAGATTTCATAGTTTTGTATTGTTTTTATGTTTTCGTTCACCAAAGTTCTTTCACTGCAGTACCCAGCATGAATTCAGTTGCAGTTCAGCGCAAACTGGACACCAGAGACAGGTTTTTTTTACCCTTTCAGCCAGAGAAAAGAAGCCAAACTGACGGAGGGGTATCTAGATAGCCAGGTTGCTGCCTCATCATTAGCTTTAGCTCTTAGTTTGTTGTCCTCTTCATCTGATGAATCATTTGTGCCGTTTGAGTAATCTATTCTCTCCATTGTAGTAGAGATTTTAAGACTGTTACAACAGTCATGTGGCTGCAATTAGATATTTGGCTTCTAAGCAGTAAAAGTTTGGTGCTTATCCACCATATGGTACAGCTCAACTCGACTCTACTAGCCTCTACTCTGTTTTGGTACCAACTACTTCTGTTCCACTGCAGATACAGCACCCGTTCAATGTAGCTGGTCAACATAGCGATGCTACGTAAAACAGCCGTAAAAAAAAACAGGAGAGTTTGGAAATGCTACAGTTCGGATTAGACGACTCTGGTTGCTCAAAGGCGACACAAGAGGGTGCGCTAACCTGGTAGTCTGCACTTTTTCACGTCACCCTTTGGTATTGGCCGGAGCTCGCTTGGAACCTCGACAGAGGTGATACCAAAAATAGTACCAGGTACCAGGTTTGCTGAATGAAAAACCTAAAAAAGCGAGTAGAGTCGAGTCGAGTTGGTGTAAAAATGGCTTTCTTCTGCACTCACCAGCTAGAGAAAAAATCTACCAGCCCACTCCCAAAAATCCACCCCAAACCACTTATTTCAAAACTCCTTCTACCTTCAAGATGCATCAGTAGGCGATAATGCTAGTCTTTATACCAGGAAAATCATTTTAGAGACTGCTGCAGCAGTGCAGGAGGCGAGTAAACATGTTTATTGTAAATGTAGTGATGAGTTCCTCTTTAAAGGAGTACTTTGGGCTAAAAGGCTGTCGTTGCTAAAGACTCAGATTGTCTCTCAGTTTGCCAGCTTTTTGCTGAATATTTTCATTACCCACATTAACACATTCACACACTTTCCTCAGTCTGCATCAGGTTGTAAAAATGGACAAAAGTACATCACATAGCTAAGAACAGTGGCAGCAGCCATCTTAAAACCTGAATTTAGTCCATACTTTTATCTATGTTTATAGATAACAGTATCACACAGTGTCAGAAACCTCATAAGCAAGTGTATTTGAGATTTCTTAACAGCTTGATGCAGGTTGAATGTGTCATGATTTAGGAAGGCAGGGGTTTAGGCTTTCAGTATTTGTTAGCCACATTAGCCTCACGGCTCCAATGCATAACTAAAGAAGCAAACTTCATACCAAACATGGCTGGTTATATTTGGGGTAAGGGGTAAAATGTGTGAATTAAATTTTTCACTAAATTGTTTCTTTAACTAATAACCGAATGATTGGCATCCACATCCACAAATACTTGCTTAAGTTACTGTCTGCCTAAATAACTTTCTTTGTGATGGTCACATTACGCTGTAATGTGATTCAGTGTGTGGTGGGAGTCAGCTGTTCTAATTTGCATTTTCTCATTGTGCTTGTAATCCACCGTTTCATTACTGCGGTTGAAGATAAGAAGATGCTGTTAGGCTGTGAATCATCGCCATCCTTTGTTTTGAGAGGATTCCTCTGCCCATCATGTCAAACTCTGCGAGCTGGAGAGATTGGGTTCTCCCCTGTGGACTCCGCTCACAGATTTCAGCTGTTACTCACAGATTTAAACCTCTCGATAAGCCGCCTGGTTCTAATTAATCTGCTGATTGACAGTTTCTGTTGCAATATTTTGATATTTTGATATGCAATATTTCATATAGTAGACTTAAAATATGAATTGTGCAGCTATCAAATGTAAATGTGTGGTAGAAGAAAAGCTGTTATTTTAATAATTTCATATGACATCGTAAGAAAAGCTCTTGATTGCTCTAGAACCTTAGATCTGCACTCAGTAAAGACTTCTCTTCCGCTCACTGACCGCTTCATGAGCTCCACCTGCCTAATGGTTCTACTGTATAGTTGTACAATTACAGACTGTAGCTTATCTGTTGATTTGCAATTTGTCATCCACCCTGAACCCCATTCACAAAGACTAGGTTGACTTGACACCAGACAGAGTCTTTGTTTTTAGCTGCACAGAGCTGCTGTTTTTTACAATGCTTCTCCAGAGAGTCGCGAGAGTCTGTTTTAATTTTCAAGAGCTCAGCAGCCACTGTTAACATTAGCTATTGTTCCTCTTTCCACTGCTTAGTAAGTCATAATGTGGTATACATTTAGCTTGTATAGTGATCTGTGTTGTTGGTTACAAGTAGCATTATATTTCAAGCACTATGGGAGATTGTAATGCCCTGAAAAACACTCTGGAATTAGGACACAGAACAAGACACATAATAGTCCCCTTAAACATAGGTAGGGGTCTGTTTTGGTCACAGCCAAAGTTCTGTTGTTTCTTCTGTCATACTGAAATGCAACAAAAGAAGCCATATTGTCCCATTACACTTCCCGTTGCAGTGACTCTCTATCATAAGATTATTATAGAGTGCTTTTGTTTTTAAGGAGACATCCACCGATGAAAATTTTGCAACCAGGTGTGTCTTTGTTGGTATAAACTGAACACTGAATAAGGACTTGAGCAATGGTCACCAGCCCAGGTCCTGGAGATCTATCTTCATGCGACGTGTAGTTCCAGCCAGAGTCTGTCACACCTGTTCCAGCAAATTGACTTCTTCAGAAGTCGCTGATTGGCTGGATCAAATACATTAGAGTTGGGTAAGGGGGAGGAGGAGCAGCATTATGAATGCAGGTCAGAATTAAACACTGCAGAAAAGCACATTTACATTCATGGCATTTGGCAAATTTTGTGTTGTAAGTCTTGTCCACCAACTCTTATTGGTGTAGTGTGGTGGGCTTGTCTGGGTGAGAAATCGATCCCCTTTCTGTCTGCGCTAAACCAACCACATGTCTCAAGATTCAGTTTAAGATTTGATCTAAATCGCTATTTTTACAACGACATTGTCACAAAGCAGCTTTGCAGAAAACTGAATCCAATCCTCCTCCACAGTGGCAAGGAAAGCTACCTAATAGCAAGAGGAAGAAACTTTGAGATGAAACAGGACACAAGAGGGGAACCCATCATCTTCTAGATGACATTATATAGCAAAACAATAATAAATCAAGAGCAATATGAATAAAGAGTAAAGAATTGACAATGAATATAAGCCCTTCACTAGACAGAAGTATTTAGACTAACCAGTAGTAACCCTCCAGGAGGAGGCTTTTGATAGCCACTGGACTGGAGAATGGTTAACAGTTCTTCATCAGTATGTGGACTACAGTCTCTAACTGCCTTTTCACTTGCTGCAGCTGACCGAGGGAGTCGGTGTGGGAGGAAACAAAAGCAGGTTGGTGTCCATGTTAGGTTATTTCAAGGGTCAGACATTTTCTGTCATCTTCTGTTCAGGTCTGGACTCGGACATGAGCACTCTGCTGGTGTGGCTGGCCAAGAACCGCTCCATCCGTCACCTTTCCCTGGGGAAGAACTTCAACAACATCAAATCAAAGTGAGTACTGGAGGGCGGGAGAGATGGGGAGCGTGTGGAGAGAAGGTTCAGATGAGAGGTGGTTTTGATGTTTGTTTCTGAATGCACTGCACCGTAAAATATTAATGTGTCTGATATCTGAGCGTATGTTTACCTTTGTTTTTAAGTATTTTTGAACGTTGACGTGCTTTGTTTTTCAGCCTGCCGTAGCTGGACGCACGTCCACTGCTCTTTCTACTGTGCTTTGAGACGAGTCTTTGATGAAGGCTGATTTAAAATGCAGTGTGTTGTGGTATTCTGAAAGGACCATGTTGTTTTATCGTGTTTTCGCAGAAACTTGGCTCCTGTCCTGGATAACCTGGTCCACATGATCCAGGAGGAAGAATCGGTGAGCAATGGCTGCAGTAGTACTGAGATTCAACAAGTCCCTATATGTTTGAATGTAGAGCGGTGAAAATACATGGAAAGACTTCACCTTTGCAGATGAATGACTATTCCTTCCATTTTATTTTGCAAAACGTGGCAGTAAAAGTCACTTCATCTATGATACTATTATTATGGGACCTGATAAAATGGACAATGAGTGTAGATACAAGTACCTAAAAAAAGTGGCCAGTTTGTTTAAAGAATGCTAAATTGGAATAAACAGACTGTGTTAAATTTAATGAGACATCCAAGTCAGCAAATTGTTACCAAGTAGATTCTTAAATAGACTCTTAGTAACATGTCAAAAACATATTTAGGATTAGGTTTTGGGTTTGGGTTAGGTTGGGTAATGTTTTGCATAATGGAAGTAACATATTAACAGTATATCTACTAAATGTAAGTAATGTATCAATAGTACATCTACAAGATATTTACTTCAATGTATTCAGATGCTTCACTACTGCTACTTCACTGATATGTTGTTAATGTGTTACTGATACTCTGTTAAGAGTTTATTAATCATCTACAAAGGACCGCTCCAAATAAAGTGTTACCAACAACTAAGATTTTGTTTGTCACTATATCAGAGCAGTGATATTTGAGGTAGTGAAAGAGGGATTTTGGTACTAAATCTTTACCCAGTCCGTACCTCTCTCAGTATGCTTTTAGCAGACATTCTTATTTAGAGCAGCTTAATGAGGGAGACAAATGCAGCGATAGGAGTCCTGCCTGTATTCCCACCTGAATGGGGATCTAAACGCTGCTGTCCAGTGTGCAGGTTGGCCGTGTTATACACCCCACTATCTGACCACTTTACATGCATTATATTATTGCTTGTTTCATTTTGCTCATGAGACTAAAGAACTCATACTTGTGAGACAAAGAGGAATTGCAGGACTGCTGCAGTCTTCAGGAAACTCAGCTGCATGCATAAAATGTGTGAAAAGATAACTGCAGTATTCAGTGTTGCCTAATTTTGTAACTCCAGCAAATAATTGTAAATATATCGCAAATATTCCATACTTCACCTGGCCCGCATACGATTCAGGCCTGTACTTACCAGCTTGATTTGGGCTTTATGGATTAGAAATAAATCTTTTTTTAAGGATATGGTGGAATGTTCACCAACAATGTCAGTTTACACAGGATTGATATAGCTTATGTTGTCACAGTTCAGAGGCAGGGTCCATAAAAAGTTAGTGATGGGACTGAAATCAGGCAGATGTGGAGGTTTTTAATCATGTTAGCTGTTATAAACTGTGTGAAAATGATTTTTAGTAACTACAGTTCAGTTCTACAGTTCTACAGCTTTCTGATTGTCAGTCTTTCACATACAGCAATCTTAGTCACACTCTTTCTCACCCCAGATTCAGGGGCTTCAGTCTGTCGGGGATTTGAGGTGTGTGTGTGTGTGTGTGTTTGTGTGGCTTAGCCATCCTGTAGAAGGAAGACAGATGAGCTGATTGTGGAACCACTGTGATAAGAGCACTGCAGCTCTTTAAAGTTCAGGAGGGATTGGGAGGCCTGCATGGTGTGTGGTGCGCGCGTGCGTGTGTGAGTGAGCCGTTAGTCTGCTGGAGGGATTTCTTTGCTTTCCGTAATAGCAGATCTCTCTGCTTGTAGCTGATGGACCAATAAGGATGGGACCCTGAGCTTGTGCTTGTGTTTGTGTGTGTATTTTGTAGCACATTGTTCTCTGTAAAGGATCTGTTAATCTCTAGTGCTGCTATTAGTTGCTTCTTCAGTTTTTGCAATGAAACATGACGAGACTCCTAAACTGGGTGTGTGGACAGGTACTCTGTTATCAATTTCAGATGCCAGTATTAAAATACTGAAATTACTGTTTGAATATAATGAAAATAGGAGGCCTGCAACTATACAATGTTTTCATTTTCACATATTCTTTTGAATATTATATCAAATGAATTTTCTGTGAAAATTGGAAAAAGCTCAGTATATGTTTCACTTTAATAACTGGATAGAACAGTATAATTATTGCTGTTGTTTTTTTATTACTATTTTTTAAATATTATTAATTCTATTATTATTATTATTATTGGCCAATATATTTATTTAATTTGTTGTTCAATAATTCATCCTAGTACTAAAAGATAAAGGAAAACATCACTGATATATAAATATGTTTATATCACATTGCATTAAAATTGTAAACCAGGGATCCTACCCTATCTGGCAACCTTGACAAGGATTGTCTATTTGAGCAGCAGTGATCACTGCAAGAAAGTGGAGGAAACAGCATCTTTTTAACCATCACATTAAACTGAAAAGAACTTTTTGGTCAGCTCTTATCAAAGTGATGATTTTTTTTTAAGGCTGTTCAAAATGACCGTACCCCAGAGCATGTGCTAAACACAGCCCCATCTGCTTTATCACCCAGAGCAGTCTGCGTAATTTTCCTACAGCTCTGAACGGCTAGCTAGACTGCACACTCTCGTTCATTCTCACTTATTCTCAAAAACATGCTAGCATTAGCAGTCTAGTCTGTAGGAAGTGTATTGGGCTCCACTGACTCCAGCGCTGCTCCTGCCTTCCAGCTCTAGTACCGTTAACAGATTGTGCAAGAACATGGACACAGTCATCATTTTGCTTGATGCTGTGAAAAATCACATGGCTATAATGTGTATAAAATAGTTTTAAACCTGCAGACAGGGCCGGTGCTCTTAGCCCTGACCCCTGGCCGTCTGTGTGTCCACTGCACAGCCCTAGTGCAGAAGCTTCAGCCACAGAATTTAGCTTGTCCTATTATGTGGTGAGGCACAGTTCCAACGCACAGATTAGAGCAAAGAAATCAGTCGGCAGGCAAGAGCGAGAGAGATAGAGATAGATGGGTGAATGCGTTTCTTAAAGCAAAAGCCAGGCCGATATCTCCACTGCAAGCTTAACTCTCACAGGGCAGCTGAGACGGAGAGTCAGACTCTCTGAACAACAAGAGAAGGTTTACTTATAATAGTATATAATTTATACAGAAGCTATTCTATTAGCCACCGTCACAAGTGGCCCATAACAAGAAATTTTAATAATAACTGATTCTCAGTATATTATTGTATATTAGTAACTCAATACATAAAAGGGGAATTCCTCCCATTTTTCAAAAATTCTGCATAATTCAGTGGTTGAGATTAATTGTTATTCAGAGTGGTTTGATGTGAAGTGGTTCATTGTAGAGAAATGTGCTGATTCATATTTCTTTACAGTGCTGGTGATGGGAACCAGAGGTCATGATGTCTACAACATAAATGTAGCCATTTTATTTACTTTTTCAAAACTGCCAGTGAACCACATTATCTGAGTTTTTAATGGTGGTAAATCCTATATATATTTAAATAAATAAATACCTTCAGGGCTGGTACACATTGCATGTATCTTTTTGTCATGAATGTATTTTAAAAGAGGTCAAAAACTGATTGTAAAGCTACAGTAAAACAATGTCTCCACTGTCCACTCTCACTCAGTTTCTCTAGAACGGAGCATTTCACTTTGAACCACCCTTAATGACTTTATTCATTTTTGTAAACGTCTTAATAATCTAATTATGTAGAAATGAAAACATCTTAGAGCAAATCACTGTTTGCATTTTAATGCATGGTGGTAATTGTACATGGTGCGTCTTATTCAAATGAGCAGGATAAATCAGAATTCTTGTTGTTTTGTACATTTTTTATTATTCAGAATGTTTGAGATGATAAAAGCACACCATTTATTCCTGTAGCATCAACACACTGAGTTGCCAGTACAAACATTTTAACTGGTCATCACAAATTCAGTGGCACTACAGTTAATTACAGCCCATTTCAGTGTCTTCACGTAGGACAGTGGCCTGTGTCCACTGATTTAACTCATATCTAGTGAAAAATGCATAGTATTTCAGGATGTGTGTCAGTTGTTATGAAAATATCTGGAAATATTGTGTGCTGACCCTTTGTCCTAAAGTCTGGGTTTCTGTCTGAGTCTCCCCATGAGAAAAGAGTGGGTGTCTCTCTCTCTCTCTCTCTCTCTCTCTCTCTCTCTCTCTCTCTGTGGGTGGTTGTAATGGCGGCAGTAGTAGACACACATAGAGTCTGCATTCCAGTTCGCCATGACTCGATCAGGCATAGTCTCTGGATTTTGTCTCTCCTTTGAAGCTGTTGAACCGCATTGTTCAGTTTCTGAAAAAACCTCTGCACTTTTACCTTGTAAAACTATTTTTCTTTTTAACAGGTGAATATTCGTGAATGGCCATGATAATGACAAACGAGGCTCCTGTAATTTTATATTAATTATTTATAAAATCATAGCTAACCGAGACGAGCAGAGAAATTCTGTTAAAAGAGCAGATTCTAAACATGCCACATGTGCCTTCATAAGTTGAGAAGGAGATTTTTTTCTTATTATTTGAATTTGATGACGGTATTATTTTATGGTCCAGAAAGAAAAGTCATCCTTTACATTTCTTCCCTGTTTTTTATGAAAAAAAGTTATAAGTGCAGACTCTGTACCTGTCAGTACAGAATGTAAATCAAATGTAAATGTAGCTCACTCTGTAATTCATCGTGTATATTCCATTTAAATGGCAAAATGACAATAGTAAGTCTAGACTTTTCAGGCTTTATAACCCTGATGGGCCTGATGACCCTAATTTAACAAAGCCTGTTATGACCATTCACTTGTCAGTGTATCTGAAGGCCGTGTAAAAGGAAGTAACTCTTTCACCTTCTTTGGGTTAAACTGCTCTGGCCGGCTGGTGGTGGAATTTTTTGCCACTTCGAGACAGACTAATCCTCAGGTCAAGCCTTGTATTTCCTCCCGCTTTAACAGACTTCTCCAAATCTACTGAATCCTCATCCCTCTTACGCTCTCTCCCCCACCAAAAATAATCTCCACACTCTTTAACTGATCGACTTCTGCACTCTTCTGACTGTGAAGCAGCAGTCATTTTCTGATATCCAGAAAAGCCCCGTTATGTCAAATGCTTGACAAAAATAATCCTATCAGAGAGAGAGAGAGAGAAAGAGTGAGAGAGAGAGAGAGAGAGAGAGAGAGGTTTTGAGTGATGTGATCCAAGGAGCAGGTTGCAGTCGTTAAAGGCTAAACAGGAGATGAATAGTAAAACCTTTTAATAGGTTAAAGTCTTTGTGATGGTTTGTTGTGGACCCCTGCTGTTGGTCCATTACATCAGATTAAGGCTTTTATTGTGAAGTGCTGAGTTTCTTTGATAAATGCAGTGCTATAGAGAAGCATGTGAATGCTCCTGAGAGGCAGAGGAATCAGCGTCATGCAGGATTGGAATAACAAGCAATGATGGCTGTTTCAAAAAGATCTATTCATTTCAATATGAATAGTAACTGTGCAGCTAATAAACTGTCCAGCCTGCTGGGTTGGTTCCTGTAGAGGCTGAGTGTAAGACAGCTACCACAGTCATGACTGGCCATTTTCATTCTTCATTCTTTTTTGACTATATATATATATGTATATATATATATGTAAATATATATATATATGTATATATATATATCGCTGTTGGCGGAAGAAAACCTTGTATCTGCAAAATGGTAACTTTACAGAAGAAGCAAAAAACCTACTTTACTTTTAATGTAAGTCAATGTAACCAGACTTTTTTTCCACATCATTTTAGGCTGTTTCTGTTGGTCCATTCTTCATGAAATTTACACACATCATAAAGGACCACAGGCGTTTTCAAACTCTGTCAAAAACTGAAAAACGCCAAAAATGAACCATTCAAAAGAAAACCTGTCTTAGCATGAATGCTGTACACTGAGCGTGCATGCCTTTAATTTAGCTGTTAAGTTTAGTTAATTGACATAACTATTACTCTAAGTTAGACCTGTAGTTGATTTAAATCTACATTTATAGTTTCATTCTCATAGCAGTAGATACAGGAGGTTAGAATTAAGGAATGAGTGGAATTATAAGAGAAATCCACAGAGAACACAGAATTAACCACTTTACTGCCACTTCACTCACAGCTTCACCCGCATTGGGCAAAACACAAATATTGCAGTAAGAGTCCCACATAATCGACTGTTAAATATTAGTTTACTTGCTTTAATTGAACATTAAAATATTCATTAGTCACCTTTTAGTTTTTTAATACTAAAAAGACTGATAATAAAAGTAATACAATAATTATATTAGTAATAGTAGTAATAAGCATTGACTCGGATGCACTTAAATGGTGCGTATGTTACATATGGGACACTTTTATGAGACTAGCTGGCTAGTGGCCCTCCTGTAATTTAAGATTGAGACCCCTTTTTTTACGAAATTTAAGGCATTTTTCTTTACTTGAGGTAGCTGTATGTGCTCTTCTTGAGAGGTTGAGTACTGTAAAACAGCTTACCTAGCTTGTAATATTTGGCAACAGGATTATAGCAACCTGGCTCTAGCTAGCTAAGGTACTGCTAAGGCACTAAGGCTAGCTGTTTGGAATTGTATAGCTACCTGGCCATTTGAAATAATACAGAGGGACAGAGCTGGTTCATCTATATTTTAATGTAAAAATATCTCCTTTTGAATATAGAATTTGTCAGCAGGAATAAACAACTTCTCAGCTGTTTCAAAGGGTTTGCTTTTGTTCTAATAGTAACAAATCATGTCTTTAAGTTTAAAGATAAAAGTAGAATTTACAAGCATTGTGATAAATAAATGCAAATAATGTTGTTTTTACAATTTTGCGACAAAAAAAAGTAAATGACCATGCGGTGGTTAAAATGGCTTTAAAATGGCTTTTAAAATGGCTTTGTGTTTTACTTCGCTGCTTGCTCGTCAAACTTGCTGTTCATTCATTCAGGCCGGTAGATGGATATCAACATATTGATGCTGTGTTGCCATTTTTTTCTATTTTTATTTATTTTTCTACATCATTTGTGTACATCAGCTGTCTTTTACACTGTGTGAACATGAATGAACAAATGGAAATGCTTCAGACGTCACTGAAATAAAATGTTGTTGCATAAATTTACATTAAAAGTACAACTCCCACCTGAGAGAAAACAGAGCTCAGAGACCCTCCTTGATGCTTTAGTCTGCCGCATGTTTAATGATCATTGAAGAATTAGGAGTGGCTTGTCTAGGCTGAATGTTGCTGATGTAAAAATCTCACTGGGTACTGAGACGCAGCCTTTTTCTCTTCTTCCTTCAGCCGCTGACGTCTCTCTCTTTGGCGG
This sequence comes from Colossoma macropomum, assembly GCF_904425465.1. Lineage (NCBI taxonomy): Eukaryota > Metazoa > Chordata > Actinopteri > Characiformes > Serrasalmidae > Colossoma > Colossoma macropomum. The sequence goes on along the minus strand of NW_023494785.1, from coordinate 31,130,346 downwards.
ATTCCAAGCTGAAGGGTGATCTGACCATCGTCCTGAACGCTCTAGGCAGTAACAGCTCTCTGACCCGAGTGGACATCAGTGGTAACGGTATGGGAGATATGGGGGCCAAGATGCTGGCCAAAGCCCTGCAGATCAACAGCAAGCTGAGGTGAGAGATCAGGACCAGCAAAGTGTCATAGTTCACGGTCCACTGTGAGAAGAGCATAGTGGTGTGGGGTTGTGATGTCAGAATTCTATACCCTTGATGAGTGCATTTTAGGGAAGAGATTAGTTTTAAAACTGAAAAATAAAATGTGAAATAATGTGAAATAAGTTAGTTACAGGGCCCGAACTGTATAGTGATTGAGGCATAATACAGGGCAGCCAATCAGAACAGAGTCCATTTACATATATAAGTGTTAATCACACAGTAACAGAAGCATACTGGTCATGTAAAAACAAATTAATGTATATAAAGCAGTTCAAATATCATAAATGTACTTATGGGAAAACTAAAATACAAAACATGTAGAATATGGGCCCCTTTAAAGATAATCAAAATCAAAATGTTCATTGTGAAACATTTTCATGAAGTGTACAGGTCATTATTGGACTGAGGTGTTTATTGTGGCCTTCAGCACCTGCTCTCTGGCTGTGTTTATGTCTATGGGGCTGTCTCTGTGTGTTTGTATGTGTGTGAGAGAAAGAAAGAGAGGGAGTTATTTTATTGATCTGTAATGTGTGCGGTTGCTTCATCTGCTCTTTTCTTTTCTGGCTGAATGTCTGTTCGTTTCTCCAGGACGGTCATCTGGGACAGAAACAATGTTAGCCCACAAGGTCTTCAGGACGTAGCAGCAGCACTGGAGAAGTATGTATGACTATTAATCTGTGTGTGTGTGTGTGTGTGTGTGTGTGTGTGTGTGTGTTGTGTGTGTGTGTGTGTGTGTGTGTGTGTGTGTGTGAGAGAAAGTTCTAGTGTGGGCATTACAGATGCTGCATCCAACATTAAGGTGTTTGTATTAGAGCTCAACCAGTTGAACCAAGAAGAAAATGATGTCACTGATATTGTTATTAAGGAACTACAAATTCCATTAACTCATAATATTGGCTGGTATTATTTAATATGGTCAAAAATGAAACAAAACCCCAGTAGTTTTAGTAGTGCTGACCTGAACAGCATTCTCCAGGCTTCCAGACCACCCATATACTCATTCTCAAAATCACCTTTCCAAACAATAATATTTATTGGGCTGTCAAACGTTTAAAGTAATTAATCATGATTTGTCGCATTTGTCAGTGCAGTTAATTGTGATGAACCATATTTGACTTAGTTGCTCAAATTTCACCCTAAATGGAGATTTTTTTGCATTGTTGTAGCCACATAAGTGGACTAAATTAGCTTCATCAAAATGTACTTATTACTCTTAATAATTAATATTAACAAAAATAAACAAAGTGGCCGCAGGGTAAATGGGAAAATAAGGTGAATGCATATTGACATCCAGTGAGAGCAGCAGTAGCTGCATGTTCCAACTCCACCATTATTGTAACCCTCCTGCTTTCATACCGTGACATTATATTTCACTATGCTATTGCTTTGCTAATCTGTGGGCTGTTGATTTACTCATAGTTGTCCCGTGAGTGTAATCTGCAGGAGGCATCTTCCTGATATTGCTGCATCAGCACTGTGTTTTGCTTTTAAATGTTGCTTCAGACTCGATGTACAGTGATTCACAACTCTGGAGTAGCTGAAAATAACATCAAAAGAGCCATCAATGAGAAGATTTTAAAGAAATAAGTGACTTTGCTCTAAATCTAAATCTGATGAATATGTGGAGCCATACTATCAAGCCGTTTTCTCTGCCAACTGATATACTGACAGACCCTAGTTGGAGAGAGAGAGAGAGAGAGAGAGAGAGACAGACAGAGAGAGAGAGACGATAAAATAATGAAGTCTTGTGCTGCACCTCCTCTCCTCTGGGAATCCAGACCTTTCGTCTAGCCCTTTCATGTCTCCTTTCCTTTCTACACTGATGTGAGAGGGAGAGAGAGAGAGAGAGAGAGAGGTATGGGAAGCAGAGTTTGGAGTGCTTTCAAAGGAATGTGTGTAAGTTATTTAATACTATATCTGGGTATAAGCATGCGATGGCTTCATGTTATGGGCTGGCATCTCTCTCCTTGCATCATCCTCATTTGAATATCATTTGCATAATGACCACCAGAGCACTGGTATTGGCTGCCTACTTCCCGCCAAACGGCACTCCTCTGAGACACGATTTGGCAGTGGCTAGCAAGCTCGCCCGCGGTGGCAAACGCAGGAGAGGATGGATGAGAGAAAAGGCAGAAGATGAAGAAATTGGGGATGGGGGTGGGGTTTCCTTTGGCAGAAAGAGGGATCATCTTGGGCTTCTGTCTCTGAAACCCTCCTGAATTCTTGATTTAAAGGAATAGTTTGGTGAAAAATCATGTCTGCACTATTGTCCCCTTAACCCAAATGGAGTGGATCAGCCAAGACGTTTGGTATAAGAATTTAGTTTGGGTAGCTACGAGATGTCGCTAGCGAGAAATGGAAGCTTACACCCACTAATTAGCATTAACTGCATGTCTAAATGGTCAGACACTTGCCTCAAACCACTTTGAATGGTTAACCTAGAAGACCAAACCGGCCCCTTTAAAACCTATGTTTATGACACATGTTTAAACCTAAATAGCTTTGCAGCTGTTTACAATATTAATAAACATTAAATTCAGTGTTCAATTAGGGAAGCTGAGCTTAATGACCGTATGGAGAAAAATATGTTTCATAGCTAAAAAAAAACAGTAGTGTCGGCCACCTGGACAGCTGAATTCTGTCTGTTTTTTTGTCCATTGTTATAGAGGAATGTATATCATACTGTCAGAAACAATGCTTTGGACACTAATCATATCTTCGCTGATTGATTATATTTGGGATGAGGGGAAAAGTGCGTGCATGTTTTATTTTTGTTTTTGTTTTTTTTTACCTGACTGTTCCTTTAAGACCCCTCCTACACTGCACTCTAATATGAAAGTGGTCCAGTGCTTTGTGTGATGTTTATATGAATCATAATTTGGCAAATGTCATCATTTTCCATTGCACATCAGGGGACCCTCATTCGTCAGGACCCTTAGACTGTCCCAGTAAGAGGACTCTAGCCTGGCTTTGTAGATAACTCAGCAGTGTCAGGTTAAATCCGTGAATGTGGGTCTAATAGCCTATTGTGTGTGCTGCGATGTTGTGGCTGTGTGTGTCCGACTGACCTGACCTTGACCTGAACAGCTGTTCAGTGAAGCTAGGAGCCGACAGAGGAAGAAGGTTTGCGTTTTTTAGATAACACATATTTACCCCACCACATGCATACACACACACACACACACACACACAATCCACGGTCACTCAGACCTTTGATGGACTGCTAGAATCCTCACTCTCCACTCTAAAACAGCCTCCCCCTCTGCACTGTTTGCCCATGTAATTGTGCATAATTTCCCCCAGATTGACTGTAGCTGGGATCAAAGCGCTGGTGAAAGCACGCCCCTCCCCCTCATCACCACTGAGAGTGTTACACAGAGAGAGAGTGTGTGTAGATCATTGTGCCAGGTCTGGTCCCTCAAGGCCACCGTTCAACATTTTCTAAGGGAGCTGATGAGACCTGGTGCCCTGATCCTCAATTCTTATTATGACTGAAACTTTGTCCCATCAGGTAGCTTGAGCTTCATTAAAAAAAAAACACAACAACAAAAAAAACATACTTTTATTTAAAGGAGTTGTTGATAATTCAAAATTACACAATTTTCCACAGACTCCAGATGTAGCTGATTACTCAAGATATGTTTGGCCTCTAAATGTTGCTTCTTTAGTGGAGAACTGGAGCTACAAGGCTAACGTTGCTAACAAACAATAGAAGTCAATAGTCACCCAAATCTTTTCCGTAAATACAGTACTGTGCAAAAAAAAACTAAGTGTATTATTTAAAGCCATTTATCTTGGCCATTAGAATGCTTGTAAAAAACATTGTATATTATTAGAATAAATGCAAATAAACATAAATCAATAAATATGAACAGTAAAAGTAACAATAATTTGTTGTTTTTAAAAACATAGTTGATATCTTGTGAGCTAGTTTGAAGAACAAAGTTTAATTCCAAGGACGCTCAATAACACACTTGATTTATCTTAATGAAGCATTTATTGAGCCAAGCAAGGTATTGGATGGTAACTACAATTAATACTGGGCTACCACTGAGGAGAGATTTTAAAATAGGAGAGATTTTAAAACATTGACATGCACAAAATCATTACTTGGTGTATTGAAGTCATTTGTAATGAGAATCAGGGTCTTTCAGAGATATTAGCCTCGTAGTCCCAGTGCTAAACTAAAAAAACTAAATATGGACACCATGCATGTCTGAGCTCAGGTCTCAGCCTCTAGGGTAAGAGAATTTTTTTAAGAATGACAGAAATGAGATATACATTTAAATCCTACAGTAGAATGATAGTAACAAGTCTAGACATCCAACAATGTAATTAGGGTGAATTTTACCTTCTGGTGATGTTGTGTTAGTGTGCCTGTATAGGAGTGAGCTCAAATCTCTCTCTCTCTTTCTCTCCCCTCAACTCCTGGCTCATGAATATTGATGGTCTGTGCCTGTCTGAGGGTCTATTCCGCCATTTCGACAGGATCAGTAACCTCAGTAATGATGTCAAGTCTCAATCAATTAGCCTTTTCAGAGGCTGATCTGTCGTCATGTGCTTTTGTTCTCTGGGCTGTTTGGCACTGAATGACTAATCTGCTCCCCGTCATAGACATTTTTAAAGAAAGTGTTTGGCTTAGCTAGACAGCCTCTCCACGTGGGTTGGGAACCAGCCATCTGTATATAAATCCCTCCTGAAGTGCATATTGTTGTTTAACAGGCCTTATTGTTCCTTTCAGGATATTTTAGGTGTGTATTTTTGATTCCTTCTCAAATAGCTTGTCATGAATCCTTGCAAACCCCTTTCTAATAGCGGAGCAGAGCCACATGAGCGCAGGTGTGTTTTCTTTAGTCATTTGTGTTTTCAGGCCTTTAATTCTCACCTATTTTCTCCTTGGTTACACCTTAATTGGATGTTTTGGCTGGATGAAATGAGGAGTAGCCTGTGACTGTTTAAATATTCACATCCCTGTGTGTGTGTGTGTGTTTGTGTGTGTGTGTGTGTGTGTGTGTGTGTGTTTGTGTTTGTGTTAACTCTCAATTTTTTCCTTCAGGAACTTCACCATCCGCTTCATGCCCATCCCCATAATAGATGCATCGCAGGCGCTGAAAGCCAGTCCAGAGAAAACTGAGGACGCCTTGCTGAGGGTGAGAACGCGTGTAAATCTGTGGGCCATTTAAGATGTAATCACTGTAACCAGTCCACAAGTTAAATGTTTATTGTGTTGGGTTGGAAAATGTTGGCAACCTAATGAAATCTCATACAGATCCTAAGTTTACTGCTATATGTATTAGTGAACTAATTAACTTAATTATGAGTCCTATCATCAGTATACATTCACGCAGTAGTGGTTGGTATGGCCAAAAATTTATATCACGGTATAATTAAACATAAAATATTGTGGTATATATGGTGGGGGAAATACGTATTCAACATGTCTACTGTTTTGTTTTGTTTTGTTTTTTTTTAATGAAAAAGTCACTCACTGAGCTCTTTATTAGGTACACCCACCTTGTATCTACACTCTTTGTCCATTTTATCAGCTCCACTTACCATACAGGTGCACTTTGTAGTCCTACAATTACAGACTGTAGTCCATCTGTTTTCTGTTAGCCCCCTTTTACCCTGTTATTCAATGGTCAGCACTCACACAGGGCCACCAAAGAGCAGGTACTATTTGGGTGGTGGATCATTCTCAGCACTGCAGTAACACTGATGTGGTGGTGGTGTGTTAGTGTGTGTTACGCTGGTCTGAGTGGATCAGACACAGCAGTGCAGCTGGAGTTTTTAAACACCTGAGTGTCACTGCTGTTCTGACAATAGTCCACCAACCAAAAATATCCAGCCAACAGCGTCCTGTGGGCAGCATTCTGTGACCACTGATGTAGAGCTAGAGGATGACCAACACAAACTGTGCAGCAACAGATCAGCTACTGTCTCTGACTTTACATCTACAAGGTGGACCAACAAGGTAGGTGTGTCTAATAGAGAAGAAAGTGAGTGGACAGTGTTTAAAAAGCGGCACTCCTGTATCTGATCCACTTGTACCAGCACAACACACACTAACACACCACAACCACATCAGTGTTACTGCAGTACTGAGAATGATCCACCACCCAAATAATACCTGCTCTTTGGTGGCCTTGTGGGGGTCCTGACCACTGAAGAACAGGGTAAAAGGGGGTTAACAAAGTATGCAGAGAAACAGATGGACTACAGTCTGTAATTGTAGAACTACAAAGTCCACCTATATGGTAAGCAGAGCTGATAAAATGGACAATGAGGGTAGATACAAGGTAAGTGTACCTAATAAAGAGCTCAGTGAGTGTCTGTTTCATTAGCTGTGCAGTGTTGGGTTAATGGCTGTGTATGGTCTAAACTTCATGTGAATAGCTGTACTAGAAATATTTCTGTTTCACTATAAATGGAGCAGCAGTTACATTCTGGCACCTGTAAGTTAATCAAATATAAAGTAACTGTGCAGTAACATCAGCAAAAAAATGTTATTTTTTAAAGTAATTTGCTAAAGAGGTTGTGATTACTGTTTTTCATCTCAAATTTGGATGGGGTACCCAAACTTTTGCACACAACAGTAGGCTGAGAGATGAGCTCGCTGAGTTTCTCTTTTTTTCCTTCCAGATGGAGAACTACCTGTTTAGGAACCACGAAACCCGCAAGTATGTGCAGGAGCAGGCGTACCGGCTTCAGCAGGGCATCGTCACCACCACCACACAGCAGGTGAGAACGTTTATCTCTGCAGTTTCATACTAGACATGCATGACATGGACATTCGTTAAATGAGGTAAATTTTTCAAACTTGGGAAATTGTGACATAGTTAAAGACTGGCCCACATTATGTTTGATCAGAGTGGTTTATGTTTGTTGTATCATGCGCCTTAAATTATCCAAGCACCTACATATGGATTGTCTGGGGGTGTGTCAGGATGTCCACAATTAAATGGTTGTTTATAGACCTTATTTGCATTTTGCAGCCTTCTGCAATATCAGAATTGCAAGGGGCGATATAATAATAAGTAACAAACAGACCTGCAGTCGGGTGCACAAGTATTTGGACAGTGATATTTGTCATTTTGCTTCTGTGAAAATGGAGGGACTGTGTAAAAAATGACTAATTCTTACAGTTAATGCAGTAGTTTTGTTAAACCCCTTGAATTAAAGCTGAACATCTACACTTCAGTCAGATCTTGACGGCTTCATTTCAGATCCATTGCAGTGGTATATAGAGGCAAAATGACAGTTGTGTCACTCTCTAAATACTTATGAACCTGACTGTAAATGATAGCAGTGGGCAGTATGGCCACAAATTTATATGATGGTATCATAAAAATTTTGATGCATTCGGTATATATCACAGTACATAAATATTTTATAATATAACATTAACAGTGTGTCACATATGACTTTCTACAAGGCTAAAGTTGGCTTTTCATTTGGCAGATTTTTTGTTAGAGACAGTATATCAACCACAGATACTATATAATACACAGAAAAGTCTCTCCTGCTTGCCTTGGTCAGATTTTAAAATATCTGGAGTCTTCTAGTCTTCTGGGCTCTATCTACAGTCTTATCTGCAGCTAATATCTGCTTGTTTTTCATGAATAGTTGTATTAGCATGTCTAAAACAGAGATGTAAAGGGATGATGATGCACTTGTTGGCTAATGGGCGATTACAAATGCTAATGAATAATTGGAGGAATAAACCCCTCGTGTCACTGCTGGAGCTGTGAAGTCAAGATTTCTCTTGGTTTAATAAGTAGTTTTTTCCGTTCCTCTTTGAAGTCCAGCTGCACAATTTATGCTGGCTTATGATCCCTAAGCGGATGGAAAATGTGATTTTGAAGCGGTTTCTTCTCGTTAAGAGGCCTGCTCAGGGAGAGCGGGCCCAGCTGACTGTGTAATCACGCCTCTCCCTCTCCAGATGATCGACCGAATATGTGTGAAAGTCCAGGACCACCTCAACTCTCTGAAGAACTCTGAGAAAGACGCCATCCTGGAAGATGTCAAAAAAGCTGAGAACCTCATAAAGGACGCGAGAAACTCCAAAACGGTAAAAGAATGCAATAAAGAAAAAAGGGTGTTCGACTCTGGTCCTGGGGGAACAGCTTTCAGCTCAGTTTGGTGATTTCCCTGCACAAGCACACCTGATTCAACTCATTTAATGGCCAGGTCCAGTTGCTGAGTTTGAGGGAGAAAGCACTGACCCTTCAGGACCAGCCAAAACTATCAAAACAGTATCAAAACTTTTCCACATGACCCATCATGTAAATCTGAAAATGCATACATAGTTCATATGTATTTTACCTTCTGTTTTTATTAAACCATGTTCTCCAGCTGCTGTCCTCCTCTGATATAATAAAACAGCAGTGGACAGGCATAGTGGTCCTGAAATTAAGCTTATTTTAAAGGGTCCATATTGTGGAAAACTATATTTTCACCACTTTTTAAAATGAGTTTGATGCAATACATAAACATTGGCTAATCAAACCATACCGTTCAAACCCCAGTCCATTTAGTCCATACATGGAAACTGCACTGCAAAGCAGCCTGTTTTGAATTCACTGTTTTTGTGATGTCACAACAAACACTTACATAAATCTGCCTGTTCAGCCTAGAGCAGGTTAGCTCCGCCCATTCACATTAAAGTTATATACAATGTTTCAGCCCAGGCTGCTTGTTAAAAATAAAGGGCAGCTTATCAGAACAGAGCTCATTTACATGCATTGGTCTTAAAGGCACAGTAACAAAAACAGCCTGTTTAATTTTAAAGGATGAAGAGAAAAAAATGTAAAATGGTAAAAATGTATATTAATGCACCAATGTCATAAGTGACTACAAAAATGTAGGATATGGGCCTTTCAAAGTTGTAATATTATTGTAATATTAATAATTTCTCATTCATAGGACATTAAAACGAGCAGAGAAATTCTGTTCAAAGTGCAGATTCTAAACTTTCAATCAATACATTCTTCTTTGTTAGTGGAAGTTTTATTATCACTGCTGTTGCATCCGAGTCCAATCTTGTGCAGGTCAAGATGCACTATAGTCTTCTGAAAAACTGAGAATCTTCCTCACCTCTGATTACATGTAGAAATGCATTGTTGGAGCCGTTATCTAAATTTTCAATCTATACCACATTTGTTAATTAAAGAAATGTTTTCATGTGATTTGAATTTGATGAAAAATTATTGTGTGTAGTCTTGCTTTGTGTAAAGAAAACATTCCTTGACTTTTATGCCAAATTCTGGCACTGAAGCAAGTGGAAACGTGCTGTCTTGAAACTCTTTACAGAATGTAAATTAAGTGCATACATAATTTATTGTAATAATTATGTAATTAGTTATGGAATTATATAATTTCATGAGGTCTAATTCTAAAGATTATTTGAGTCCCATATGAATCAAGTGACTCACCAAACAGTCAAGAAATGTGAAGAAAAGATCAAGAAATGTGGACTGGAAGCAGTTAAAGCCAAGTCAAGGCTTGATTTAGAGCTAGATTGTTTTAAACCTAGACTTGGTCTTGCTCTCATTTGGACTCTTGACTCCGTCTCAGTCTTGACTTGCTGTCTGTGCTGGGCTTGTCTTGGAATCCTCATTGTAACACAACAGCCCTATTTATGATAATACGAATGCCTTGAAACGTTAATGTTGGCAGAACTGCAGTAGTAACTCTAGACATGTAGGGTTAAGATCTATACTATCACAAATTTAGGATTTCTGTGTCTTCCTTTGTGCAGTCCTTGTGTATTGTCTCTTACTTAAATGCTTACAAACCACTGGCCAGTACTTCTGGTACAGTTTTATTAATATAAAAAGTAAAAGAATTTCATTCAGCATCAAAGTTATGTGAAGGATGTTGCCACTTCTAACACTCTGTGCTCCGTCCACAGCTCTTGCCCAACCTGTACCACCTGGGAGCTGCATCCCGTGAGGAGCTGAATGGCTCATCTGTTGGCCCCATCCAGGAGAAGCTGGACTCCATGGCTGGAGAAGTGGCTCAGGTCATGGACGAGCAGCTCCAGGTAACCTCATCTCACTGATGATTTCATTAATATGTCCATAAAAATCATTTATTGTTGCTTGTAGGCTAAATCTGTAAAACTGATTCCCAGTGGTTTTATGACGTATCTGCCTGATGCATGCTGGGTATTGTAGTAAGAGAACATGGACGAATGAAAATATGAAAAGTAAAAACCGGTGTGGCTGAGAGGTATAATGCTGCGCTGTGGAACACTGCGTAACACGACCAGTTCCCCAGTTGTTCATCCTAATCTCTTGCATCTGTAGTGTGCGGCTGAGTGCTAAGAACAGTTATTTTGGCACGTTTCCCTGTACTTCTAAAGAAATAGAAAACCTTTTGATTTGACACGCATTTGCAGTAGAATCCAATTGGCAGATTGTTTTCAGGTCTTATCTAAGGCTGAGGTTTGAAAACCTCTGATCTGGAGTATTTATGGCATCACTAGCTTTACCCTAAATGCCCATGTTCTCTCAAGACACTAAACAGGCCCATTCAGCTTTTTTGAGGAAAAGGTTGACATTTAATGTCTAGGATTCTGGGCCTTAATATTATCTTTCAGTTACTTCTAAAGGTTTATGTAAAAGTCATGCCTACCTACTGAAGATTTTCACCAAATGCTGGCTTCAGAGGAGTTCCCCCCACTCTGGAATTATTTATAAGAATTTCCAATTATATACGCTTTATGTAAAAGACGACTTACACCGTTCATCTACAGAAAGACAAGGAGAAAATACTCTAAGAAATGAGACTGTTACATTCAGGAAACAGATGCAGATCAGGGTACCCCCCCTTTCTCTCTTACATTAGACATTAATGCTGAAACCCCTGTGTACCTGTCTACTTGTCTCTGAACGCTCATACCAAGCGAGACCTTGTGTTTATCACCACATAGTTTTTTTGTTAAGCTTGAAATGCTGAAAAAATAAAGTACAAAAAAGGACATTAAACAGCCCCCCATAATTTTAGTGTAGCGTAGGATTTGACTAATACTAGATGTTTGTCCCCTTTTATTTCTGCCAGTTTGCTGTTTTATATGTACATATTCCCTCCCACACTGCATCATATGGTTTGAAGTCTTTTCAGGAAGTCTCAGGGTGTGCTGTCAAGCATGGACCTCCAACACGGCTAGTAAATAGTCATGAGTCAGAGGCATGCTACTTGGCCGGGCTGTTGCTGTGAAGGCTGAGAGGCTGTCATCTTTCATCAAGTTTCTGTTAATCTTGCGTCTGAGGAAGTAAGAGTGGTCAGGCAGACTCCAAAGCGACAGAGTGGACTGAGCGGGGCTTTTCCAGTCTCATTTTCAGCTTATTTACTGCACTGACACCACAGGCCTGCACTGAATACAAACAGGCTACTGTGTGTAAGGTCTGGCTGGTCTAGCTGACCACACAAGAGGTCTTTCATTAAGGAGACTCCGCTGAAGAGGAAAGTTTGCGGCAGAGCTAAGTAGCAGGAGCAATTAATATGACACACACACACATAAATATAAATAGATGACAGATAGGACTTTGAAGTGCTATATAAATGCCAAATACATACACACATATCCTAAAATATTAAAAAGAAACTGAGTAGAGAAACTGACAGAGAATCACAGTGGTGGGAACCAGACGTCTGAAGAGTTGAATGCCTCTAAATGCTCCCTCACAGAAATGACATGAAATGGCTACAGATACGCTGCCTGATGTCTGAAATAGTTCTATGATTGTTTTAGGACAGGTTATCGGTCTAAATTTGATTTTTACACAAATACATTTTATTAAATACATTCATGGTGGAGTGGAACATGCAGGGCATTCCAAGGCACAACAGTCACCAAAAAAAATGTTTTCTAGTTTTTGACTGAACCCTTATTTCTTTCAGATCAGATCTGAGCCACTTTCATATGTGGTCCTGTATCTGATTAATATCTAATTCGTGGCCTTGTGACCTGAATGAGAATGGCCAGATTGGAATTCATGTGTTTTCTTTCACTGGCAATCATGCCGAACCTGAAGTCAGTGCCAGTAAAGCTGCAAAAGCAAAGCATCTGCCCTTTTTGCCTTTGTCTTGATGTAGTAATGAACAACTGAGAGCTGTTTGAGGCTAATTAACTTTGCTTGTTCTACTAGTTAGTTGGTTCATTGTTCATGGCACATGGTTCATTCACGAGTTGAATTTGGATTGAGTTGGTTGTGCACATACGGGTCGTTTCGGGACGCAGTTTCCTTCACCTTGATGACAGATTTGAGTCACTTGCCCACATAAATGAGAACCATGAATACAGAAACACTGGATCTGAGCCAAAGCATCAGAATTGAGTAATTAGGCTTGTGATATGCATGTAACCCAAGAGGCTGTGGCTCATGTTTTGATGCAAAATTTGTGTTAGACATCCTCTAATCCTTCATCAGTGGAAAGTTTCTGAGAATAGAGCTGCTCTTGGCTGGATATTTTTAAGGGGTGGTCCAATCTCAACCTTGCAGTGACACTGACGTGTGTAAAAATGCCAGCAACACCGCCAGCAGCGCACGCATTACCATATTAGTGTCACTGCAGTGCTGAGAATGAAAATAGTATCTGATAAGAAACTGAACAGTAATGAATGAGGTAGAAGGTGAATAATAAATTGTATGTGACAGCAGATTCAGGCTGCAGTCTGTAATTGTACACCTACAGTGGCCCCACAAATATTTGGACACTAACCGTTGGTGCACTTAATGAACAAAGTGTTTGTTTCGGAGAAAAACTCTTTTAGCACAACATTAAACTAATGGTAGGCTCTTCATGTGGAGAAAGTCTGACTGGATCATGAATTAAGGCTGGGAAATATGACAATATTCTTTTGTTATCGTCGGGGGTGCGAATTTGATCTTGAAGTTTGGGGGGGACCAGCGTTGAGAGGCTGTAGCATACATACAGCCTCATAGAAGTTACAAATTTCATACATAGTATTAGGTAAACAGAGAACACTGATTTACTGTATTCATGATAACTAATCCTTTGTATTAGATATTAGATAGCATTGTTAGTAGTTACAGGACATGCATAGTGTTGATACAAATAAAAGGTAGTAAAGTTAGCTGTTAGGTTACCTGTGTATCTTAGTTTAGTTGTACTACAAACTGAAACTCTTTTGGGACAACTTGTTGTGTGCACAATATGACTTGTGTGGGAATTTTAATGGAAAATATTATGTAATATAATGTATAATATATAATATAATATAAATAATGTAAGCTATGTAATTTTTTTTTTGCAAACCATCCCACTACCCCACAAAAATTACCTTTCGAAATAAAAAAATGAAACAATCATAATAAATGCTGCCACAGTGTGTGTTTTTAAGCGTATTGTGGATATCCTCAGTAAAGACATTGACCAATGAGTTTCATTACAAAGAGAATATAATTAGTCCCGTTTAGCTGAATTTAGTGCACTGAAGCATGAAGAACATTAAATAAAAATCATTGTATCTATTTGCAAGTTTCTGAAAGAAAATGACATCTTGGATGTGTTGGAATGGTCCCAAGGATCTTAATACAAATTTACATATGGTGCAAATGTCCAAATACTTTTTGGGCCCACTGTATGTAGTGAACCTATAAGGTAGGTTGACTTCATAAAATGGCTCGTACATAGACAAAGTAGATGATTTCACCTTGAGTGACCTTATACCTTAATGTTTATTTTATTAAAGCAAATGATTGAACATTCCATTTTATCGCTAACAAACCAATCTTACACTACCGAAAGGTTACCAAATGTTTCAGTAGTGACTGTTTCAGTAGTGACTGTTTCAGTAGTGACAATTTTAGCTAATTTAATGCAGAATTCAACAATGCTATCCAGCACATGACTTGCAAACACACATACATAACATCATAATATTTTCCATTTAAACACAAAAGTTTACATAATTGAAGAAAATACATGTTTCAGTAGTGACCATTCCAGTGAGATCGAACTACTCACCATGTGGCCATGAGGGACAGGGATGCAGTCTCACTTCCTGGTCTAAAATGCAGGGGTGCGGCTAAAATAAGGCTAAAACTCTGTGTTTCAGTGAATGTGAAAATGTGGGACTGCATTTTTTACGTTTTTGTAATTAAACTGATGATAAATCAAAATTGTTCAACTTTAAAAGAAATCAAAAAGATCTTTAAAAAGCAACATAAAAACGTCTGAATACTTACTTTTTAATACAATTGATTTTTTACTGTGAGACTACAGTTCAAACTATTTCAGTAGAATGGTCCATATATAGAGAATGTATATGTTCAGTATACTCATGATGTTTTCTCTGTCCAGTCTACGCTGATCTAATAAATGACTCAGTCGTCTTTCCGTGGTTCAGGACGTTGTATAACATCTTAGTCATGCTGAGGAAATTTCTCTGCCCTCTTTTGTTTTCCTGTTTGAGCATTTGACTAACTGTTTGTGGTCAGTGGACACTGAACTTTGTGTGTGAGTGACCCACACTGATATATTTAGTCCTTATCAGAGGCTGATATGAAAGCACACCGTGCTGTGTTTAGCTTTGTTTGGTCTCTGTCGTACGACTGGTCAGCCACTGCAGACTGTGTTTCATGTCCATTTTTAGAGTTTAGTCTGGATTTATTTGTGTGCTGGCTTGTGATCATTTGCCGGCTGCTCTCCAACTTGGAACTGAAAAGATCCTGAGCCATATTAGTCTATAAAAGATCTGCACCTGATACGAGAACATAAATCATATTAGTGGATTTAATGTTTTTTTAAAGAAACTCCCTCCTTATTCTGCACAGAACTGGCTTTGAACTGTAAGATCTCCTGCTGTACAAGCAGTTTGGCTCAAGAAGACCCACAGCTACACAACTCAGTACAAGCACTGCCTGTTCAGGCTACAGGCTGAACGATATCTATACCTGAGGTTATCATGTACAGGATGATGGTAAATAAACGTACAAACAGTTAAAGGAAATAAACTGGAAAAGCAGACAAAGAAATCTTGTAAAAGTACGTCTTGCCCCACTTGCCAAAAAGTTATTTATCAAAGTACAACACTAAAAATATTATATCTTGAAGTGAAATTGAAGCCTCATCAATTTGTGTTATTTATTCCACTTCATTGTAATAAGCTATGATAAAAGACAAATATCTGCTAATGCTAGATAGCCAGTGAAACTCCAGTGAACAGCTTTATAGCTTTCTGATGAAAATCAAACTCAATAATTTTTGGGGTAATAATACAAAATGTATTGCCACCCCCTCCTAATAAGATCACATATACGCTATATGGCCAAAAGTGTGCAGACACTTGACCATTACACCTAAACAAGCTAGTAGGACATCCCATTCCAAATCCAGCGTCCACTCTTTCAGGAAGGCTTTCTACTGGCTACTGGAGTTCCTCCACACCAAACCAAACAAACCATGTCTTTAAGGAGCTCGCTTTGTGCACTGAGGCACAGTCATGCTGGAACAGGAAAAGACCTTCCCCAAACTGTTGCCCCAAAATTGGAAGCACTTACCTGTTTAGTATGCAGCTGCTCGGCCATGGAAAGCCTTTCCATGAAGTTCCGGACACACAGTTCCTGTGCTGATGTTGCTTCCAGAGGCAGTTTGGATTTTTGCAGTGAGTGAGGCAAAAAAACATAATTTCTACACACAAGTTCACAAGTGCTTCCGCAGTCAGTAGCCCTGCTCTGTGAGTTTTCTTGGTCTGCTGCTTTGTTGCTGAACTAATTTTGCTCCTAGACACTCCTAGACCATTTCACAATAAAAGCACTTACAGTTGACCGGGGCAGGTCTAGCAAGGCAGAAATTTCACAAACTGACTTGTGGCAGAGGCGGCATCCTATGCCCTGTGCATACCATGTTTGAAGTCATGAGCTCTTCAGTATGAGCCATTCTACTGCCACTGTTTTTCTATGGAGATTGCATGGCTATGTGCTTGATGGTTTTTAGGAGTCCCTGAAACACCTGAACTCAGTAATTATGTGTCATATAGTGTTTATAAAAATAAATAAATCTATATTTTATTAAAAAAAAATCAACAGACACTAAAAAGTTGTTGGGTCAGTGAATTCCAGGAATGCGCTTATCCAGATGACATATCAGAATAAATTCTGTCCCCCAAGACCTAGAAGTTGGTAGCATTTAGATGATTTGTGAAATTGCAAGTTGGACCACAATTCTAATATCATCCTAGTTACTGTGTGTTACCTCATAAAAGTTAATGAGTGTAGTGTGTGTTTTAGCCAATTAACTAGTTCGAAAAATGCCAACTTTTTTATTTGTAGTAATGAGTTGATATGTCGAAACCTTTGCTTGACTTTTGATCTTAAAAATGTGCTTCATCATGAGTGTAAAGAGAAGGTTTCAGGTCTTGTGCTAGTAGACTGTCTACACTTATAAAGTATTCTTTTCTGTCTTGTCTTATAGACGCTGCTGGAGTCAATGGTGGACGCAGCGGAGAATCTCTGTCCTCACGTGATGCGGAAGAGCAACCTGAGGCAGGACCTGATCAAGGCCAGCATGGGCAAAGTGGTTGTCCCACGCAGCTTCGTGAAGAACACACTGCTCGAGCAGTCCGGCGTCGACATCATCAACAAGATCAGGTTAAACACTCTCTCTCTCTAGAATTCCTTAAAAAAGTCTTTAAAATATCTTAATGACTGCCGTATTACTGGTGTCCAGATACCAGCCTCTGTGTTTCTTTTATTGTTTATTAGGACTGCAGCTAATGATTATTATTGGAACTGATTGATCTATGAACTACTGGTCAGTTAATAGACTAATGGAAGCATTTTGCCTTCTGCTGTTTACTCTCATTTTGCACCTCTTCTTTTATGGTGCAGTGAAACAATAGAAGTTGTATTGCCCTCAACAGTTCATGTAGTGAATTGCTGTCTGTCAGAATGACTAAAGGTGTCATAGAAACATGTTGCTGACAGGTCACTTCCATGGCCAACATCTAGGACGTGTTGACTAATTTGTTAACTTGAGCACACATATCAAATGTCTTTATGTGGTATTAGTTATGTTCCTGTTTTGGCGCTGAGTTTAAGGTCTCTATGTTTGCGTTCTATCTCTGGGCAGTCTTGGGCCACATATAGGTCACATTAAAAATATAATGTGAACCATAAGGTTGGGCGGTGTCCCTTTTTTCAGTACCTTAAAAACATTGTTCAGTAAATGTCAAACCATCTAACAATTGATTAATGTAAAACAGTGCTGTTAATAGCAGATAGGAGCTGGTGAGCATTAGCTTAGCTAGCATGATAACAGCTCTGCGCACCAAAGAACGGTAAAATTAAACCTGTTCAGTGCTGTTTGGATATTTGGCCTGATCAGCTAACTTAATGTTAGCTTAGCGAGGAGGCTACATACACAAACAGTGCTACACAATACAATACAGGTTTGATTTTGACTAACCAATACTCTGCAAGCGCAGAGTGGAGTGATTGGTGTTGGAGTGACAAAGTGTGTTCTGTGACTGGGACTGTAGAGTTTTTGGCTAAGCTAACCTGAGCTTAGTTAGCAGGCCAAACCTGCCACGCAGCGCTGGCTTTGTTCCAGCTGTAACTGATGCTAAAACTGCACCTATTTAGAGGACAACTGAGAGTGCAACGTTAAGTGACTGGAGAGTGAAAGTCATCGAACATGGTCTGTGGTGTGTAGCTCTAAGCCCTCACTGAGCTACTTTTGTGCTTAGTTTTTCAGAGATTTTTCCTGGCTCTGATTTTTTCCCTCTTTCCATCAGCGAGAGTTCACCAAGTGAACTCTAAGATATAAAAGGGTGGACATAGAGTAGACGTTTGTCATAATCTTGAATTACGCCCTTAATTTTTTAAATACCGGCATTATTTTTAAATACTGCGGTATATCTTATTATCGTTATACCATCCACCCTAGTGAACTACTATACAACATCAGATTTTCAGAATCAACATCAGAATCGGATCTGGGCCAGTTTTACCTGTCTCAACTAGTCATGCACAGAATCAGGTGGAGTCAAGCAAAGCTTGTACTTTTTCTGAGAGGAAATCTCAAGCAAAAAATTGCATGCATGCAATTACTGCTTTCTTTAACGTATATTTATTTACCTCAACTCAGGGCACCCATTTGTTTGTTGCAACTTAATATGTTTATGAGATCTAATAGCTGTGAAAATGATTGCAGCCAGCTTGAGTAATTGAGATTAACTGAAATAATTGTGATTATGCGATTATGTAATAATTGTGACAGGCCTAGTCTGAACACAGTCTAATGGTTTACATTATTTACAGTCACAGTTGAAATCAGCTTGCCTGAATGTACAGGGGTACTCAAGAGCACAGCATCAGTGGCCTCAGTAATAACTTCAAGAGTCATGTCGTCTGGCCTCTGGGCTGCCATCATCCTTACAGTAACTGACCAGGAATAGAGGAATGATACAGAGTGATACAGAAATTAAGCTCATTTTAAGATAGCCATGGGCTTTTGTTGCCCACCATGGTTCATTTTTACGAGTTAACAACACAGCAGTAAACCTCAGGCTCACACCTTTGTGCTTTTTCTCTCATCTCTGGCTTCAGTCCACAGGGAAGTGAGCCATTCTGCTCGCTGCAGGGGGCTTACGCTACCTGCCTTGTGGATAGAGGACTGATAGAAGCTTCCCTCTGGTGCTCACTGATGACCTGTTTATCTGTTTCTCTTCTGATGCTTGATGTCTGGAGCTGTGTGTTTTTTTTTATTGTGGTGATCTTGCTACAAGAGAAGAACTATTCACTCACTCCCACCTCCATCTGTTTTTCCATCTTTCTATCTTCTGTTTTCTTCCTCTAGTGAAGTAAAGTTGAGTCTAGCCTCCTTCCTCTCCGATCGAATAGTCGATGAGATTTTGGAAGCACTTTCAAGCTCACAGAATACACTGGTGAGTCTTCTCTTGTTCTTGTTTTTCTTGTTTTGTAAATATTTATAAACTAAAATTGCTTAATATCTAAAACAAAGAGACGTGTCTGAATGGCAACAGCCATTCCCAAGCACTATATTCAACTATAAAGCATCAGTGTTTATGGGAGTTTGATTTGTATTGTCTGCTTACAAAGATCCATCCGTGACCTATTATTCAAGCCTGACAAGACATGAAAGCCCTCTCTGACAAGACACTCATCTGAATCCAACAGGGTGTAAATGCAGGCCTGGCTAACCCGATATACTTCAATTAGTGTTCAGCTTGTGACACAAGAAATATATATATATATATATATATATATATATATATATATATATACACATACATACATACATACATACATACAGACATACATACATATATATATAAATTAGTCCTTTTGTAATTGTGTTTCATTCTTATGTAATCCAAAATGTTAATGTTTTGATATTATTGCCAAATGTGCTTTTGTGACATGAAATTTTTGGACACACATTATTTTACCTGCATATTTTATTTAGTGCTTGTAATGCAATTATGCAATAGTAAGATAGTAATGTACAGTTAGGTTCATAAATACTTGGACATCAGCAAAGTTATAGTCATTTTAGGTCCTACAGCATATTGAATTTGAAATGCAATAATGAATATGAGCTCAGAGAGCAGAATTTTAGATTTAATTTGAGGGTGTTTACATTCACAGTAGGTGAACGGTGTAGCAATTACAATCTGTCATTTTTAGTGGTTCAAAAGGAGCACAATCTATCTAACAATCATAAATGTAATTGTAATTTTAAGTATTTTGTTGCAAATCCTTTGCAAAAAATACTTAATAACTGTCTGAAGTATGAAACCCATAGACATACCAGACACTGGGTTTTTCCCTGGTGATGCTCTACCAGGCCTTTACTGCAGCTGTCTTCAGTTCCTCCTTGTTGTTAGAGCGTTTTATCTTTAGTTTTGCCCCCATTATGTGAAATACATGCTCAGTTGGTTTGAGGTCAGGTGATCAAGACTTTGCCTAAAAAAAGTCTTGAGTTGCTTTTGCATTATGCTGTGGGTCATCATCCACTTGCACTGTGAGGCGCCATCCATTGAGTTTTGAAGCATTTGGCTGAATTTGAGCAAATAATATAGCCGTATACACTTCAGAATACATCCTGTTGCTTTTGTCAGCAATCCTCCTCAGTAAATAAAAGGGAACCATTTCCATTGGCAGCCATACATGCCAATGCCTTAACACTACCTCCACCATGCTTAACAGATGAGGTGGTGTGCTTTGCATCTTGAGCAGTTCTTTCTCTTCTCCATACATTTCTCTTCCCATCATTCTAGTCCAAGTTATCTTTTGCTTGCTCACTGTGAGACTGATATGTTGACCTCTTGGAGGGGGCTCTTGATCTGGCCGACTGTTGTGAAGGGGATTTTCTATTCTAGGGAAAGAATTCATCTGTCATCCACCAAAGTTGTTTTCCATGGTCTTCCAGGCCTTTTGATGCTTCTGAGCTCACCAGTACATTCAGGTCTTTAAGAATGTACCAAATAGTTGGTCTGGCCACACTGAATGTTTTTTTATCTCTCTTACGGGTTTGTTTTCATTTTTAACAACAATAGTTTCCAAAAGCAAATGCCACACCTGAAATCAAGTACCAGCCAAATGTCCAATTACTTTTGAGCCCCTAAAAATGGAAGGCTGTGTATAAAAATGGTTGTAATTCGTACACCTTTCAAATTAAAGCTTAAAGTTTAAATAACTTTGTCAACATCTAAATATCGATGCACATGACTGTAATCATATGAAATAATTCAAACAAACTGTCTTCTCATAAGCAGTAACAAAAAAAGGAACATGAAAACATGAACGTTGTTAGTGCCCATATCACAGTCTCTTGTGGTATTAATGACACATGCTCATGTATCAGTATTTCTATGCAAACAATAATATTGTTCAGCCCTGATATGTCGTATTAAATAACATAGATTTCTGTCAATTGTCTGTTTGGCCCCAGGCGGAGCACTTGGTGAGTAAAGGGCGCCCCCTGGTGCAGCAGGAGTCTCTGGATTTGGACGTCCCGGAGGTGAGAGCTCCCAAACGGGGAACCATGGAGCTGCTGGAGGGTGAGAGGCTGGACGACCTGGAGACCTGCATGGTGAGCCGCTGCTCATCTGATACCATCAGGGGACTGTTTTAATTCAGTGAAGCGATTACTGACGTTTGTTGAGTTCTTTGAGAAGTCTTGACTTGATCAGTTCCTGAACTGAGTATGTAACTGACTGCACACAGTGAAAATCACAAATGTGTATATAGGCTTGTAGTAGTTATCTTTCTGAATATACTCTACACAATCTCTAAAGGCAACCTAGATTCATTCAATTTTCCTAGATTAACGCTTTTGGTGAAGGTCCACAAGTTTTGCGTGTGATATGTTCTTGTACTACTGATTAGAGATGAGATACGCTGACAGGCCTGAGGGGAAACAGAGTCAGTGTTAGTGTTGGCTTGTCTCTCTCCAGTGACTGGTGTACATTTAATAGATTCATAGAGTGCTTGGCCCAGTGGACTTTTTGCCTCTTTATGGGATTCAGACGGTATTTCTTGGTATTTAGATCTACAAATCTATGGTAGTATTAACCCACCTCAGTGTTTCTGCCCCTACAAACAGTTGCACTTACTCATGCCTACTTGCCATTCCCTGCACCATTCACATTTAGTTAAAATTACACTTTTCACGCAGTTACATTGCCACAGTACAGTGTGGATACAACGGTCGCTACTTGCTGTAAAACTGTTTAGAGGGTGCAACTGTATTTTGTCTTAAAGACCCATATGTGTTGGGTGGCTCATAACTTTGTTTCTGTTAAGACACATTAGATGTGTTTGAGTACCTATTGAGCTGCCATGCTCCCCTCTGCTGTGTAGACAGGCAAACTGAAAAACAGCTAACCGAGACCATCAACTTGGAGAGCTGTGTAGCTGGTTCCTGTGTAGACAGTTCCTCCAGCATTTGATCACCTTTTCACCTCAGTGTCCAAACAGTGTTTGACAAACGTTTATATTTGTGGAGACTCTGGCTGTTCGATTTCAGAAGTTTTGTAGTCAACTCCAATTCCAATTCCAAGTGGCTGGAATCGATGAAGTCTATTCCATACAATAATCGCAATTCAAAGCACCAAGACAGAGAAGGACATCTGGCAAAAATAAAGAGTACAAAACGAATTATATTTGACTTTAGCAAGCAAATTTGAAGAGCTAACAATAGCTTAATTTACTTTGTTGTCTAACAAGGGCTGGGCAAGTCCCTGATTCTCCTTTGTCACCTCCTTCAGGTGGGTATGTTTTGGTACTGACAGTGTAGTTTGATTGTAGCCAATTTGCAGGGTTGCCAACTCTTACGGTTTTGGCGTGAGACTCATGATTTTGGGTTTTTGACGCTCTGAGATCAAACCTGCACCGTGATTATTGTATGTTCTTTCTGCATGTTGACATTCGATTGGTTCATGTCGTAGTCTGTTGGGAGCACATTGGCTATATCTCCCACAGCTCAGCTTTGTTTTCATTTCATATCCTTGTCATCTTCAAGTTACTTGAAAAGATAAATCTAGTATAAATTAAAAATTACTTCTCTCAAATAGTAGTGGGTATACCGTATGGGTATACCGTATACCATAGTCTTACTACTCTAAACTTTAAACTTTAATTCAGCTATAACTTTAACTATATATCATTTAACAAAACAGTCAAAACAGTTATATTTGATTACAATTATGAACTAGAGCTGCTTTAGAGCAAAAACGAGGACCAGCTGGGGGTTTTAAACATGCTATATAGAAAGTGACAGCAGAATATCTCACATTCCCCGTGAATACAGGGGTGTGCAGGCAAACTTGAGTGTCTGTGTGGAAGCCTTAGTGAAGACTGTTGGCCATGTAGCTAGCTAGTTACAAATCAGCACCACTCGATCCTCATAGCTGTAGCTAACTGTTCAGAGAAAACTCCACATAGCTAGGTTGATTAGTTCATTTTAGCCAACTCATGACGTTTGATAACACGATCACAACAACCAAGCACTAACTGGCAAAAGCCTGAGGCGGCAGAGCTAGCATGCTAATATACACTCAGATGAAACTTAGCTGTTTTTAACCTTCCTATAATGTTTTTCTACACTGGAAAAATGAGTGTGCCCTTAACCAGTTTGAGTTTTAGCATCTGGCTGGAATTTTAACACGGTGAAGGAGGTAGTGGTTATCAGGCCTGACAGTGGGGGAAAATAACCAGGACAGTTTTTTAGACTGCAGGCCCACAGCGAGGATTTAAGCCTGGGTTTTGTATCATTCCTGAAGCATCAGGTTCACTCTCTCTGCAGGTTTTGGTCTTTAAGTGACGTGCCATGTGCTGTAAGACCTTTGGATGGAAGTGTACAATGCTCTGCTTGTTCTGCAGCTCTCTATAAGAGATGGCTGCTATTCATTAGTGGAGTTTCAGGCTGCCAATGTATAATTGTATATCCATTGTATGAAGAGTTCATTGTAATGTTAATGTGTCGTGTATAGCCCAGTATGTACATTGGTGTCTGTTTCTTTGTCTGAGTTCATGAATTGACATACAGGGAAGTGCAAGTCATTGAAAAGGAACGTTCGTTTTCAATGACCTCCTGGTTGAGCTGGTGTGCATGACCTGCTCTCTCTTCGTTCTGCTTTGCTTCTTTTCTACTTTGTTTCTTTTCTCTCCTTCTCTCGCTTTTTCTTCTCGTTTCTGGAACCACTGAGCTTCTTATCTTTCTTCTCTTTCTTCCTTTTCTTCTTCCTTTTCCCCCTCTTTTTCCCATCATTTGCTTCATGGAGACTCTGTGCTGCACCAGTGTAAGTACAGGCTGTTTTAGTCTGTCTTTCTATCTGTCTATCTGTCTCTCTCCCTTTCTTTCTTGCTCTCTCTTCTCTTTTCTCTGCTACCCTGTGCATAAACACTTGGACAAAGAGCACTGTTGTTCAGCCCCCCACACTATCACACATTCACATCTCTCTCACTTTCTCTCTCTGTCCTTCTTTCTCTCTCTCTCCCTCTCCCTCCCTCTCCCTCCCTCTCTGTCTCCCTCTGCCTGATGAGTGGTGATTATGAGGCTCAGTGTGAGTCTAAGCGCTCAGGGCTTATCTCTCTTCTTCATCGATGAAAATGGAGAGATGATTTCACTTCACATCTTCTGACTCAATGTGGCAGTCTTCATCTCTGCCTGTCGATACGGGAGATAGTGGGGGTCCTGAGGCGGAACAGTTTTGCTGCCTTTAGTCGATGTGTGTGGCTTTTGACTGACTGTAGCACTGTCGAGGCTCATACCAGCATCTGTTTGTCTATATGTGACACTGTTTTCTTTCACCCAAAAATTAAAGTAGCTTTTCCACTTGATACACTACAGGTTAATGTAAATTACATTCTACATACCCAGAGCTGATCATATGTAACTGAATTAGAAAGAATAACACAGAACAACAATGATCTGCTTAATCGGCTGCATAACAAGGGGGGTCCTGTTACGCAGCTGTTGAGATAGACACTTCCTAACAGATGCACGGATGCTATCTGATATACCAGATGAGTCAGTTGAGCTTGTTCAGCGATATCAAGCCCAGTGTGGACACATCACCATTAGTTTAATAGTTTGGCACTACAACAGAAATGAAAAAAAAAATAGTGGAAAACTTCTTGAAAGAAAAAAATTTTTAAATTAATTTAGCAATAAATAATAATAAACGCTGTTCATAATAAACATTTTACACTCTTGCAGGGACCAGGCACTCTGGTGAATCTTTAATGTGGAGCTTTGGGTTTATTTAAGATGTCTTTTGCACTGGTGCTGACACTTAATATTTCCAATTTTGACCAGTACTACAGACTCTAAACAGATGAGACACATCAATTTTGAATTTGAAACGGAGAGAAAAATGGGGAGAGTTCTCGGTTTATTTGTATTTAAACACATTTTCATTACTTCATCACAAGTCATGCTGTCGCTTCACCACTCAAACCAGAAATCAATAAAATCTATGAAAAAACCCCATAAAAACATGTGACACCATTTGCTGAACTGATATCTCGTCTTACAGCTAGCCTCTGTTCTAATGAGCTGCTTCAGCTAAAGTTATTTACAAAAATTGTATGTGATTGGACAGACTGTAACTCAGGACGGCTGCAGAAGCCACACTGGTTCATGTTCATGTACGTCACTGAAATACGACCATTTATTTACAAATATAAATTTTTTTACGTCCTTGGTTTGGTCCCCTGTAATACTTTGCTGGATCCACATCCGGACCACGGTTTACCAGTTGATGACCCCAGATATAAATAAAGAGTTGTTTGAAGCGAAAATTGTCCAGATTTTGAGTGCAGCCAGACTCAGTACTCTTTCTTCTATTCATTCAGCAGCTGCTGCGTTTAGGATTCAGTGTTTCCTTGTTATGTTCACTGGTGGGTGTTTGAAATGTGATCTAAGGTGTATCGATTCAGAAAGGCTTCTAACAGTCTGAAAGAGAACTTTTGAATCCTTGCTAAGGTACAGTTCTTTATGTGTGTCTGTGTGTGATGAAGTCAGAGGTATTGTGCTTCAGTAGCAAAAAAGCAAAGGAAAAGATTTTATGACCTTGAGCTCAGGAAAAGCACTGTATAATTGTTAGAATTTTGTTATTGTTACAGCTAGAGCTGTGTCTGAAGCTGTCTTAGGTCAGTGCAGACCTTTCACTGATGTGGAATGTACTTACAGTATATGGTTGTTGGGGAACAATGAAGGAACATGCTGCTTATAATGAGGAACTGTAAATGTAATAGTGGCAACTAATACTGGACACTCAAACAGTGCAGAAGACTAAAGTGGGTAAGAGTGATTTCAGAGTGAGGTTGACGGTGGTAGATATTTCGAACAGTGCGATCGTTTCTGTGTGGAAGGTCATGGAAAATAAGGTCCTTTCTAAGAATAATCAGTAGCACTTCACTGCAGGGCTGTATTCACAAGGCACGACACCTACATGAGTTCATTATGGCAATTGATTTAGACATTAAACATTTATAATGGCTTATTCCAGTACATGTCATCTGTCATAAAGGCTGCTTTTGTCAATATTGAGGTCAAGCTGACATACACTAGTGTCAGGTGGCTTCTGACACTGGGTTGTCATGACATTTGTTGGGTGAAATGACAGCGCATTATAACAGCTGACTTTGTAGCTCAGTGTTTATCATAGTGACATGATGCTGATGTGTCCTAGCTTAAATCTTATAAATAGTAAAATGAGACTCACTTTACCTACAAGCCACAGAAAATGTTCAGTTTCGTTCAACCAGTCTGACTTGGCAAGCCATGTCATATCAGCATTATATCAGCGTGACAAGCACGCAGCTACAAAGTCTGTCATTTCATGAAAGTGTAATGTAACAACCTAATATCAGGAAAAAATCACCTGACACAGATGTCATGTCTGCTTGTCACCACACAACATATGCAGTCTTTTAGAATACATGTTTATGAATATTGATACGGGTCGGTGGTGGTTATCATGAAGCGCTTATGCAGGTGTGATGTAGCCTTATGAGCATATGCAGAACATGTAGGATTAATGACCACTGATCATTCATGTTTTGATCATTTTTTTGTAGATGACACCCAAAGTCCAAAAGGAAGAGCATTCACAGCCGGATGCTGAGGCCTGTTTCCAGAGCTTTTGGTGAGCAGGACCACCACGCTTGATATTCTTTATGATATTTGAGAATCAAATGATATGATATTTGATGAGAATCAAATCCATTTCTATTTCATTTAATTTCTGTTTCTGAAATGAAGAATTCTGAAAATAGAATGACTAAAAAGAACATGGATCGTCTTATCTGTGTTTGGAGAAACTGGTCAGTCTTACCCATCAGTTTGACTGGTTGCTCATGTTCCTGACTGGTTTTCCTGTGCATCAGAGATGGAGTTTGACCTGGATAGGGCTCTAGAGGATGTACCCATCCACGTGGAGGACCCTACACCTCCTCCTAAACTGGAGAAGAAGGCATCAGGAGGCATGGGTGAGCTACCGTCTGAAGAGGCCAAGAAACTTCAGCATTACACCAAACTGCGGCCCAAGAGGAACAAGAAGACCCACTCCAGCAGAGTCCCTGTAAGTGTCCAGAGTTTTATGTTGTATGTTAATAGTCTTGTATAGCAGCGGTTTTCAAACTGGGGCTCGTGACACACAGCCAGGAAGCCACATCCGTTGATTTTCTTTGGTTTTTCACACAGTCACAGTGCTCAAAGCTTCAGCATTGAAACTTCATATCAGTGTGTTCAGTTGAAGACAACACATTTTGTTACTTTTAACACTGAATGTTTTAAATTAGATAACATTATGACACAAAAAGTGTTAAATGGGTAAAGTATGTTATTTAACACTTCACATTTCCGAGCGTATAATAAAGTATATTGAAAACTTAAGGACTTAAGGCCTTTTTTGAAGACTTTGTGGGTCTCAGGAAGGGGTCTTATTGGCCATTATTCGTCAATTTTGTGTACGGTCAAATGTGATTGCATGCAGATTTCACACAATTTTATTATTGATTTTTTATGGCCATTATTCATCAGTTGCGTACAGTGAAATCTGATCATAAAATGAGCGCATGCGAATTTCACACAGTTTTATTATTCATTTTTTGTTTGTGAATTTGAGTGTAATAGTTCAACAACCTGAAAAAAATGCTTGATTTGCGGTTAATTAACCAAAAGTATTGTCAGTATCATCTGTCACACCAATAATAAACATAGAAAATAACAATAATACTAATCATTTATGCACGTGGCAATCCAGTTTAAAGGGGTTGTACTTATTTTACATGCACATTTTTGCAAAACACATGCTGCAACTATTCTTTGTTCCATTTAAAGAAATATTACACTGTTCTTTTGTTTTATACTACTGACACCACCCAACAACACAAACAACACAAAACACAGCTAGTGTAGACATATTATATACACTGCAGTAGAACAGCATTTAAATCGGTTGTTTTTGGGTAATAATCACAGAATCACATCATTCTGCTGTCTTAAAAACCGAGATGCGTTTGTTTATTTCACATTTTATTCTTTTTAGTAGTTGTAATTTTAACACTGAAAAGTTTGGTCAAGTAGTGCACTCACTCCCTACAATACATGTCAGGCTCCAGTCCTCGCGGGCCAAAACACTGCAGACTTCAGCACACTGCCTCAATAAACACACCTGATTCAGCTCATCAGCTAATTAGCAAGGACTTCATGAACTGAATTCAGAGTGTTAGATGATGGTAAATACTAATGTCTAGTAGCACTTTGGCCTGGAAGATCCCCAGCTTGACATGACTGCCCTACAAGTGTAGCCGTTGGCTTATGAGCCGCTGACTGTGGTTGTTTTATTGACTCCCTACCAAAACGTCTGCATGAATTAAAGCGTGCCTTATGTCAATGATATGTAAATGAGGTGCTGATAGGCTGACATTTGATTTCACACACTGAAGCTGATTCATCATTTGCATTCAAATCTCCCCTTCGTTTCCACATCATACGAAAGGTTCATGAATCAGACGCAGAGTAGTTTGTACATCATTAATGGTGGTCAAATGTGCCCTTTTTAACACAACTTTGATGAATAAGGCCACTGCCTCTGCATATTTGTATATATAAATTAAAAATGGCTGTTAATGTCAGCTGTCCAATGACGTTGCGTGAGGGAGCAGTTCGAAAAGAAGCGGTGGCGCTTCACAGGTCTCGGAGGAAGCCTGTGTTAGCCTCGCCCTCCTAGCGTTGATAGTATCGTGTGATCGGGGGAGTCCTAACTAGCGGGTGGCACTGGCGACGACTGAATTGGGGAGATAATTGGGTTAAAATCCCCAAAAAAAAGAAAAAAAAATGGCTATAGATAGAGCAAAAAGGCGTCAGCAAGGGCTCAGCTTCTACTGTCTCCTTCAGTTAGAAAATCTTTGCTTAGAAAAATTGGCTTTCCTTATGAAGCTGCTTGAGAGAATATCAGAGACTGCAAGGCTGCATCAAGACAAAGAGGGAACTGTGAAGAATTTCCAAAATGTCAGGAATGTCAAAATTTCTGCACAGTTCAGTGGTTGTGGTGTAAACAAAGCCATTCAGAGTGGCACAAATATAGCCTTTTTATTTATTAACAAAAATTGCCTGCACATGTCTTCTGAGTGTTTAAATGCAGTGTTGATGCAGGAAAAATAGTAGCATGTCCATTAAACTCTTCAGACGTCTGATTCCTGTCACCACCACTGGAACAGTTCTGACTCAGTATGTTTCTCTAAAATGGAGCATTTCACACCAAACCACTCTGAATGACTTTGTCATCTTAACCATTTAATTATGTGGACATTATGTAAACACTATTGTTTTCCTATTGTTTGCCTTGCACACTCTAATGTGCTCTTACAGCAGATCAGCAGTGTGCCCTCTCAAGACGGAGAGCAGAATGGCCTCATGGGAAGGGTGGATGAGGGCGTGGATGAGTTCTTCTCCAAGAAAGTCACCAAAATTGATGACAAGTGAGTCCAAGCGTCTGCTTATCCTATCAGCATGGTTGAGTGATGTTATTAACCCTTAGAGTTATTGTTGTCATTTTGCTGTGCTATGCTTTCAGGGCATTGTTCATATGCAATTATACCATGAACTATGCAATTAATTATGTAATTAGTTATATTTACATTTAGTTTAAATTCTGTAACAACAGATTTCAAGTCTCTGACTAGTTTTGATGTTTAAAAAAAAAAAAACTTGCAAAATGTAAAGAGTGGGTTTATTTTCTGGAAAAAAATGTTTTCATCTGCACTTTTTATAGACTGTTCCCGTGTTTCAATGATTTACGAGTAAAAAATGTAAATAAATGTAAAATTAGCCTGTTAATATATAAATGTCATGGAGGACATGAGAGGCTTAATATGTGTTCAGTGCTCCTCAGTGTCAGAAAATGAGGTTTAACAATTTCAAGCCTGAAGCTCTTGTTTTGTTTGGTATGTAGTCTGCCTGCAGTTCAGTGCTGTCAAATACACAAACTGCCTGGAAGCTCTGTTCTGATTTCTATTTGTCACTTCTTTCTCTATCCTTCCGTCAGACGGCCGTCCCTGAAGAGCTCCGACTCTCAGGATGGCGAGAAGAAGCGCGACTCCCGCAAGGGCGGCTTCCTCAACCTCATAAAGTCTCGCTCCAACAAGTCTGACAAAGATAAAGAGAAGGAGAGAGAGAGGGAGAAGGAGAGGGAGAAAGAAAGGGAGAAGGAGAAGGAGAGGGAGAAGGAGAAGGAGAGGGAGAAGGAGAAGGAGAGGGAGAAGGAGAAAGAGAGAGAAAGAGAGGGAAAAAGAGAAGAGGAGAAAGAGAAGCTCCAGACTTCCACCCTGTCCCCCTCCCCTGTCCCAGCCCAGGCCACCCCACAGGCCTCAGAGGATCCGTCATCCCCCAAGGCGTCTGTGCGCAGTCCTGCGGCTGAAGCTAAAGCCAAGTCCCAGTCTATGCCCACAGAGCGCAGTAGCAGCTCTGACCGCTCAGAAGAGCTGAAGACCCCGGACTCGGTGGACTCAGAGCCCTCGGAAGGAAGCCCTCAGGGTAGCCGCCGCTACGGTGTCCAGGTGATGGGATGTGGCCTGCTGGCCGAGATGAAGGCCAAACAGGAGAAGAGAGCCACATTCGGGACGCATAAGGTGCGCATAGTTAGTTATTATCATTATGATTTTCACTCTTCTCTGTTTTCTGCTGTTGTGCTTAATGTTCTTTAACTGAATATTCATCTGAGAAACACATTTGAAGCATTTCCACACAAACGTTTAGATCAAATTGTCTTTAAGATTATAAAAGGAAAAAACATACATTTAATTAGTTTTGTCCAAACTATTGACTGGTACTGAAACTTACAAGCTAGTGTGGTGGTTTTTAGAGTATTCAGTCAACTGAGAGCATGACAATGGTGATAAAATGTTGCCATCAAGTGGTCATTGTGTGACAGTGCAGTCTATCCTTCTCAGCAGTTTAATCCTATCCCATTTAATAACATAGGATTCTCTTATTCTGGACGCCAAATCAAATTAGACACGGGGTATGCCTTAGTCATCATATACCACGTTGGCTCATTGCTAAAGCTGTTTCAGAGAAACTGGAAAAGCCCCTTAAAGCCTCATAACACCTAAGCACTTTTGAGAAATTAAAGATGTATTTAATATAAAAATCAATGTCTGGCAGTAAATTTAAGGCAGTAAGACTAGCCAACTGGCCTGAATCAGCTAAAGTATTTCACATAGCTCAACTAAAACTCTCCATTTTGATTTGGCAGCATTTCAGAAGCCCATTTGGGATTTTTACACTCTGGCCAAATTTGAACGAATGACCTTTGTAGAAACTTGCCTGTGTTGGGGGTTGCTGAGCCATTATGCTGTGGATAACTTTTCTGAAACCTGGGAGCGTGGTGGTTGTAGTCTGCTCCTTTCTTCTATCTGTCATATGCGTGTGTGCTGTTCTGTTTGTTTGTGATTGGTTACTTTACCCACAGATGCTCTTGCTATTGCTAACAGTGACTGAAAAACATTGGGGACCAGATGAGGAGCGATTAGCACTCACTGCCCCCTGCTGGCTTTCACCATTCTAGTTTTTTTGTTTGTTTTTTGTTTGTTTTTTTTTAGTACAAAAAATTGGCAAAAAAAAACCAAATTTGCATATTTTTTCTTTTACCCCAAATGTAGTCTTTCAACCAAAACTAGAGGCTAATGGACCTAAAATCTTTTAAGCATGGTACGGCATTGTTTGATGCCCTGTAAAAATGTTAAAATAAAGGAGCCACTAAAACACAAAGTATATATATATATATATATATATATATATGTGTGTGTGTGTGTGTGTATGTATATTTTTTTAATATACATAAAAGGCTGTAGAAAAAAAAACACAACAAAATAGCTGATAGAATGTTTAATATGTGGTTCTTACTTAATGGGGCTCTATTGTTTGACACTGCATTTCTCATGTCACTGAATGCTGGAGGATCCTTCATATGCGGCAGAGAAATGCATCCTTCATTTTAGACAAAATTATGCTGAAAGATACTGATGTATGCAGCATGAATGGCGCGATGCTGTGGGTCCAGATTTAAGCAAGTTATGTTACATTAGTAAGCACTGACGTGGTTACAGTCTGCTCAGGCCATCTCGAATGTGCATGAGTGAGAACTAAAGAGGAGCCTTTATATAGCAGTGCTAGGAAGACCTCTCCCTCCTCAGCAGCAGCCTGCACTTTAAGGCACACTGAATATGTGTAAAACAGAAAAATGTCCAGACAAAGGGTGTCATGATGTCTAATGAAAACTCCTGTACATTGTACTTTTGTCCACTGTCAAAGGCCCAACTAAGCATTTTCCTCTCTTACTCAAAATCTTAACTCAGTAGCAAATCTGATTATCTGCATACTTTTGTTTGAGCACAGCACCTGGTGTCTAAAGAATGATAACATTTTTCTACTGCCCCCTAGCCACCTTTTTGGAATTACACTTTATTTGACAGTCGTAGTCTCCGTTTACACCTGGTCATTTAATGTGATGTATATCAGGATTGTAACCTGGTAAGAGTTTAACCACATGCATTTACACTTGATAACCAATTGCGTCTCCAGTCAGATTGAAGTCCGATTGCTTAATGGTTTACAATATGCAAATCAACTCATATACAACAAACGGTTGCCTGTGTTGTTAGTTGTCTTTCCTGTTGTATTCAGAAAGAAGGTTACCCCCTTAGAAATCAGTTTTTCATGCCATCATTCATTTTCTTACACTGGTAAATAACGACAGGGTGAAGTGAAGATCAACCAAACTAACACTAAGTAGCTCAGCCCGCTAAAGGCTACCGAGTTAAACTCAGAGACAGGGCAGCCACAATCATGACATTTTAGCTAATAATTGTCACGTAGAAAATTGTAGTTACTGATTTAATGGTCTCTTCTTGCTTTTTGTTTGCAACTATTTAAAAACTAACCTAAAGTGGCCAAATTAAATAAATGGCTAATTACCTGCTAGCTTTGTTTGTTTAGCAATGCTGCGCCCGCACTGTTGTACATGCACACTCTCACAAATGTCTACAGTTACACAAAAGTATGTGTAATGTGAGTCAAGTAATTGACATTACACATAGGAGAGAGAAAATATAAGCCAAATATAAGCCAAATATATCTGCCATCATATATGCTACAAATCTTAGAATTAGCTCCATAGCTAACAAATAAATAAACATTACTCCTGCTGCCCTCTAAACATGTTACAACAAAATGAGAACTTTTTTCCATGCGCACTATGAACTGTGTCAATTAATAAACTTTTTTATTTATTTATTTATATATGTTTACCTCAGCCCTACATTCCCAACTCACATTTTGTTAGGTGCAGCAATCTAACAACTGTGGAAAGTGCTCATATTAAGTGCTGAACGGATGTGTTTGCACTTGTATATCATGTGGCTAAAATGCATCTCACCACCTCCAGAAGTGGTGTGAGTGTTTAGATTTGAATCCATTTTAAATGTGTCTTTGGTGCGTTTACACCTGTGTTTCTATGTGAATAATCTTTATTCCTGATACTCAAGACGCATGAAAGCACTAGGTGTAAAAAGGGTCTTAGACGCCGTACTACATGAATTACAGGCCCTGCTTATACCTAGTATTAACACAAGTGATCTGATCACGTGGTCATTGAGAGGCATAGGTGTCTATACCTGGCCTTTCCATGGGTCTCAAATGCATTTTCACTGACTATATCAGAATGAAGTGTCCCTGTTCATGTACATTAATGGGCTGTTTCAAATGTAATAGCACGTTGTAAATGTTTTCCAGGTCACCACGCCTAGAAGACTGAACCACTTGTATGCCAATGTAAATGAGTGCACTGATATTGTAACTGGCTAGTTTCAAATGAACTGCGGTGCGACTGCATGCGTGACGTGGAAATAGTTGAGAGAGAAAATGGAAAGTGTACAACACTTGTTTTAGTAGCACGCTCAGGAAGATTGGAAGGTGAAATGTATGAAGTAGTTTGCAGAAATCTTTATATAATGAAACTTAAAAAGCACCTGTGCTGGGTTCTAGACATCAGAGTATGTCAGTACAGTGTCAGAAACAGTGTCCTCCCTAGAACGTTAGTAAATCTGTGTAAATGACCCCACCACCACTTTTTACCTACTAGTTTCTCGTCACCCTCAGAGAGAAGAAAAACAGGCTATTTTCATACCTTCCAGGCAGATCAGTGTCAAAATATGAGCTCTACTGCTTACCGGTGGAACTGTATTGTTGATCTGAGTGCAGCGGTCGTTACATGCTCACTGACGCTGAACACAGTTATCAGCTTGTGGGAACGCAGTTGATAATGGAACCTGTTCAACATGATTAGTCACTGCTCCGGGGATAATGTGCATCATTTGTATGCGGCGTCTCAGATTCTGTGGAAATCTCAGGGTGTTTGCGCCTGTCAGGGGTACGCTGCTCTCTGAGCTGTGGACAGGAGAACAGCAGGAGCGAGATGTGAAATGTGATCGATACGCGGTTAAACTCAACTTCCTCACATCTACTGTGCAAAAACGATCTCACCTTTATTGCTTCCCAGCACTGCGTTAAAGGGGTCTTTATGAAAGGTGTGTGCACACAGTTTCACAGCTGGTTCTAATAGTCAGACAGTAGTTCCCCAGGAACAGGGTTGGGCCGCCATTCTGTATTATTGTTTTTTATATATTAAACGTGATGGTATTAGTTTGTGTTAACAGTAAATATTGGTGCTAATATTAAAGCTAAAGGAGTTATCGTGCATTGTCAGCAGTGGAAGCCTCTAGGGCTAATTGCACTGTATTTAGCCCAGCTGCAGTTTAGAGTTTAGCAGAGTTTAAACCTGAATGAGCCACATGGGTTCTCATGTTGTGTTTATGACAACTGGACGCTTGGAATTTTCCAACTGGGAACCTCCTAATTCCCACCTAAAAGCATTCATGCAACTTCAGCTGTTTGAGGTCGGAAAAAATGGTTGCTCCCTATCCACAGCAAGCTAGCTCTTGTTTGGCTGCTGTGTGCATATAAAAGGATCTTAAAGTGTTTACAGTGGAATTAATGAGCTGTTTGGTTAGTGATTCATTTGTTTTAAAAATGGCTGTGGGCTGTGGCAATTCACCATTAATATAGTGTGGAAAAATGACACAGAAGCAGGGTTTGAATTGTGGCAGAGGTCTTGGGGAAAGTCTGCTGGTGGACCGACTCTGAGGTGACCTATGCATTGATGCATCCTGTTTTCACAGTATATTTTTGTGAGGTTTACCCCTGTACTTTTACTAATGCTACTAGGCAGGAGTCTCTTAAATTGATGCGTCAATATAACTTTTCATACTTTAATCACCGACACTCTGAATGTTACAATTTGAAGTGACACAGATCTACACGTATACACTTTATACAAAGTATAAGGGAAATGAAAAGAACTCATAGTCCCTGTATCATGCAGAGAATAATATAAATTACTTCCTATTTTCTGAAAATCTCACAGCTTACTTTATTTCTTGGTATTATTTTAAGATTTATCAAAGCAATAAACCACAGAAGGCCGTGCATTATCCAAGACAGCATATGGACCTCCACTTCACATTTTTCCTGACAGTCATTAACTGTTTGAAAGTCACTGCTGTACATGGAGCAATTGGGTTATTACTTTTATATAATGATGACAAAATATTGTAGGCTCTACAATTAAAAAATACAACGTTCAAAAAAGTTTTTTTTAGTTTATTACTAATATTAATCATAACAGACAAGTCTTCACCAAAGTAGTTTAACAGAAGAATTTAAAAGTTTTAGCAGGTATCAGGTTTAAGTTAATGCCCAGGTGCACATTAAGCCCCTGAACTGGCCAGTTTAGCTAAATCTGTGTCACACTGAGACTAAACCATGCTAATCTCATGTCTCCTCTGGCCCATGTCTCTTGGAGTTGTAAACATAGGCTACATTCACAAGGACATTTTGGTATGTGACCAAGAACCATGTGAGCAGGAAACTCATTACATATGAATGCTTGTAAGTAAGTCCTGCTGGCTGTTGATGTTCTTCTTCACAGAAGAAAGAATTGGAAGCAATGTGTTTCTCCACTGTCTTTCTCTGTTTCTCTTTGTCACTGGCATGAGTGATGCCCTGCGTCCCGTATTGGCTGACACATAGTTATGATGGTCCAGGATGTTCCATCGAAAGTAAACTTTGGCAAACAGACAACAGGGTGTTGTTTTCGTGTATTGCCATGTGTCGTGTCTGTTGTTTGTCAGTGGATTGTTCTTAGAGACATTTTTACATCATCAGTGGTTGATCTCATGTCTCTTTCTGTTGAATGATCCTTGTTTTTCAGTGCCATCTTCCTTGTAAACTTGTTTACTTCTCACATAACTTCACTGTCCAGTGCAGTCCGGAGGAGGATGGGTTCCTTTCACTATTTCTTCCTCGTTCTTTCAAGGACTTTTATCTGACGCTGTCTTCCTCGGCTGGATCTTTAGGGGTCCAAACCCACATTTCTGTAAAAGTTCTTTGGGATGATGGCCCTTATTTATCGAGTTGCATAAAAAGAGTGCTAATTTAACCACCTTTAAGGGCATACAAACTACTCTGTGTCTGATTCATGAAAGCTTCGTACAACATGGAAAAAATGCACCAAATAATGAATCAGATTCAGTGCGTGAAATCAGACGCTAGCCTACCAGCACCTCATTTACATATCATTTATTTAAAGTGAGTCCAAGGTCATGTAGATGTTTCAATAGGGAGCCAATAAAACGCCAGCATTTGTGTTGAATAATAAAACTGTCAGTGAAATTTCCAAGCGCTGAGTTCATGTTCAGATTTGACCGTTCGCAACTGATGAATAAGAGCCAATGTCTGTTAAAAAAGTTCTGTATAAATATGAGTGAACTCTAGAGTGACCCTACTGGTCACATATCTATACTGGCCTTTGTCTTTGGAAGTCCAGTCAACATATTTCACTCGGTCTTGCTCAGTGTACCTTGATCAATGACTGACACGTTGTAATGAAACATGAATGATTCATATTAGGCATGACGGCACTGGAGCTTTATTGAAAGTGGTAGCTGTTCGGCCCTGTTCAGCCTGTTAGGCTGTTAGCGTTAACATACTGCATTGGCATTTTCTGTTTTGAGGTGGAATGAGGCGCATAACGGGCTGCTGAAAGAGCTTCTCTCCTTCTGCCTGTGTTCTCTTTTATAGCTGCCATTAAGATCCCACAGTTTGGCCTAGTTCCCTGACTGGCTTGGCTGTGGTGCACATTGCCCATGCATTACCAAGTGGGTTTGAGTGGTTTATTGGTCTTATTTCATTCCCAGGTGTTTGTTATTTGGTAGTAATTCTAGGTTTACATTCACCTACTTTATTAGGAGATCTTACTGTGCACTTCCACTAATTGGCCACTTTATTAGAAACACCCACCATCCACTGGACATTTTATGAGCTCCACCTATCCGGTCAGTCCACTGTATTGGTGTACGATTATAAACTGGAGCCCATCTGTTGTGATTCACAATTTGTCACTCTGTACACCATTCATCATTGGTTAGTTTCAGTCAGCAAAAAAATAAGTGTACTCTTATAGGGAGCTAATGCCCTGCATCCTTTTATTGCACCAATTGTTATATATTATAATTATATATTATATTGTAGCCGAGCCCTAGAATTCCCAACCCTGGCCTTTGAGATCTACCACCCTGGAGTGTTTTGAACCAACACACCTGGCTTTAATATTCAGATGCCCATGAAGGCCTTCGTTAACTGGATCATTACCTGGTATTAAGGGTTGAGATGAACTCCAGGTAGATCTCCAGGACAAGGATTGAGCATCACTGGCCCACCCTATAATTCATCTTGTAGACTCTGAAAAATACAGCATTTCTGGAACACAGTAATGACCAGTAAACAGGTTTATGGAAAGCAGATAGCATGTCCTGATTCCTGTGTGCTTTTATTCATCATCAGAAGCATTAGAATTCCTAGAAAGCCCTTTAAGATGACACCAGTTGATAGAAAGCATTAGAAGAGTCCCAACACACTTTTGAATCCAGGCTGAAATTGTTCCTATTTGAGCAGCTTTCAGCTCAGTCTAAAACACTCTTAGCTCTACTGCACTTCTCTCCTGTAATGGCAGTTTATTATTCCAATTTCATTTTTATTTTGATTTTTAATTTTAGTGATTCTTTTAAAAACTGTTGTTTAAATCATGTTTTGTGTTTTTAATTTCTATTTTCCTTTTCTTTGTTACTTTTTAAGTTATAATTTGAATTATCTTTGTATTTCATCATTTGTAAAGCACTTTGAATGAGCGCAGTGTATGAAAGGTGCTCTATAAATAAACTTGCCTTGCCTTACCTGGCTTGTTTTTAAGACTTGATTGCTGATTGTGCGGCTAATTAACTGTGGTGATCTCTTGCAGATATCAGACTCTTCATCTAGTCCAGATAAGCCAGACTTACCTCCATCAGGTAAGAGTGCTCTGCTCTGTAGATTATCCAGACCTTTCCAGCGCTGAGGCTGAGTGTCACATGCAGTGTGCAAACCATCTATTGGCAAACCTATTTCATTATATGTGAGACAAAAGTCACCCAGTACATGAAAAAATGAAGTTCTTAGTAAGCGTCCCTTTTCCCACAGATCCCTAAAATCATTCTAGCAGTGAAGCTCTGGTACAGACTTGTAAAAAGTACTGTGCTTCTGCTCTGTTTGACTGAACTGCATCATCACTCTCAGTACAAAACCTTACATGTCTCTCTGTCTCTGTCTCTGTCTCTCTCTCTCTCTCTCTCTCTCTCTCTCTCTCTCTCTCTCTCTCTCTAGGGCTGACCAAGCCTGAGGTCAGCAGCAGTGTGAGTTCCCCAGAAAGAGTGTTGCGTGCCGGCAGTGAAGGCAAACCGGAGACAGCGCCCAAACCTAGAGGTTCTGGCCCAACGCCTACAAGCCCCAAACCCCCTCCGCAGGGCACCAAGCCCACCCTGGCTGCTCGTCCTGCCATCCCACAGAAGCCCCGTACCAGCAGTAGCCGCAGTATAGGTAGGGTACTGCAGTAGCCGCAATATAAGCATATGCTGACTATGGGCTCGTAATACTTAAGCCTCTCCAATGTTACCATTCACCCCTTTTATTGATTGTTTTAAATATAATTTAAATAAAACTATGTTTTATTTATGTTTAGGGCCCCCTTTATTTTAAATACAGGGCATCAAATAATGCCATACTATGCTTATATGATTTTTACAAAAACTGTCTCATATACTGGTTTTTGTTGCAAGGGCTCATTTGGCATCACATGTTATTAACATGTTTCAATTGTTACTGAAAGAAAACATGTTTTCTTATTTAGATTACAATGAGGAAAATGGATAGTAATAAATGAAAGGATGAGTAAAGAAATGAATATTGATTCATCTACCATTAACAGTACTATCCACTTGTACTGTTACAGACTGTAGCCTTCCTGTTGTCCTTCAGATTTAGTCACCTTTTACCCTACTTTCTGACCACTGTTGAACCATTCTCAGCACAGCAGTGACACTGACATGGTGGTGGTGGTGGTGTAGTAGTGTGTGTTGAACTTGTACAGCTGTATTAGGTACAGCGTTGTTGGAAGATCTTGAGCTTGATAAGTGGTCCACCATCTGAAAGTATCCATCCAAGAGTGGATCTGTGGTCAGAAACTGAGTACTGATGAAAGGCTGTAGGATGGCTAACACAAATTGTGCTAAAGATGAGCTACAGTCTCTACCCAGGCCTCCCTGATATCAGTTGTAAACCTTTATTGCAATATTGATTTTTGCAGTATTGATATTGCAGAAGGCTGCAATAAGCATGCAATATAATTCTCAGTATTTTGTTGTGTGCTGTATGCATCCTGACCAAGCCCAGGCCTTCCTGATGAATGTCTCTGTAGGTGTTTACTCTATCAAGGCTTCACCAGTGTGTTTGTAAATCATATCACATGCAGTGTCTAGCAATGTAATCACACTGTGGTATTTTGCTCAGCCCTGTACATCACAAGGTAGATGTGGCCTGTGACTGTATATTCTTTCTCGCTGTGTTCTTTCCCCAGAGGAGAGCTCAGATTCCCCTGTTGGAGGTCCCAAGACTCCAGGCCTGGTATCAACACTGAGGAAAGCTCCCACAGACAAGGAGGGAACACCCAGTCCTCTACAGAGCAGCTCAGCCACCAAGAACTCCGCTCAGGAAGGTAGGCTCCCAACAAGGTACTTTTCTACACATGCAAGGCAGTTTTAGGAATCAGCCGTGATTGTATGGTTGAGCTTTGGTATCAAGCGGTTTTGTATGACTATTCATTTCTGTATACCTGTTTTTTATTGTTCTAGTAGGGCCCTGAGAAGAAAAATGTTTGTCTAGTCATGTCATGTCATGTCATGTCATTTAAAGCTTGTATGTTGTCAGTCTCATGCAATTTCTTTTGGAAATGTTTTGCCAAAAGAATTGTCATGTTGTTTGCCTGCTCCTGTGTGTTGGTGTGTGTTTTAGTTTTTTCTCCATCTTCACAATGCTGATTGTTGCCTCCATCCATTCCCTGTGTGCCATGCAGACACCTATTAGGCTTAGATTCCTCTGCTCTAGTCACCCCATATGGGGTTTGGCCAATCACTGGGGGACAGAATGAGGTCACAACTCATTTACTTCCTGTCCTTTTGTATCAGTGATGTTCATGTTGATCTAGTTTAAAGCCATGACTCAGTGTTTTCGCACTACAGAATGTCCCTTTAAGAATAGCCACAGCATCCTTGGAGCATTTTAATCCCCAGTGAATCGCAGTAGTCCCAAAATTGGAACCACCTCAAAGGAACAGTTTAATGGAAATCAGATTTATACAATTGTCCTCTTACCCACATGTGGGCAATGGAATATGTTTGGTAAACTTCACTTTAATAGTTTTATTTTGGTGCTACGAGGCTAATGTAGCTAACAAGTAATAGAAGCTTTAATCCTGTAGGGCCAAATTCAGGCTTCAGTATGGCTGCTACTACTGTTTTGTTTAGGTATGCAACATACTGCCGTTGATTCTTATAGATAACATTTTTCACACAGTGTTAGAAACCACATAAGCAAGACTATTTCAGATTGCTTAAAGGAGACATCTTTTCTCTTTCTGCAGGCCCCCTAGTGGCCGTTCCACCAGCAGAATGGAAATCAATTTGTATATAGGGCTGGGCGATGTGACCAAAAGTGTTACCATGATAAAAAAAATCATATCAGTCAATATCGATACATATCGCTATAAAAGTTTGAAGGCTGATTTTTGCTGCTGAGTGCTTAATTGCTGTTTTAAACTATCCTTTATGGTCAGAACATGACACACACTCGCTAAACAGTGGAACATTTCACAAATCTGTCATGGGACGGTGGAAGAAAGTTTCTGGTTAGCTGTTTTTACCAGCTGAAAAACATAGCTGCAATTTTTGTAATAGTCATAATTAAAGAAAGAAAACAGATTATTATTTTTAGCTGTCTGGTGACGAGTCCTAGGCTGCCTGGTTACAAGAGCTAAACTGTTTAGTTTCTTAACAACATCAGCTTAGTACGAACCGCAAACATTAGCTGACTCAGTACATCAATGATGGAACACACCGCCTTACTGCCATCACTCCTACCACATCCATGTCAGAGTAACGTTATATCACAGTATTCAAACACAAGCTGGCAGACATCTGGGTTTCTAGGTTCTATCATAGCAGTTTAAAGTATCTGGCGCTCGCTGTGTAAAAGCATTAACTGCAGTGTGATTCTCTCCCAGAGAAACAGAGTCTTCCTTTTAGATACATTTAAACCGAAATCAGTGCTGGTTTGTCCTGTTTGAGCTACAGTAACATCAGTTTGATCGAGCTGCGCAAGTAACAGAGCGCTGCTTCAAGTTAGCCAGCTGCTAAAAACAACTAGCCTGGGAAGCTAGCGTTCTCTCAAACAGGGAATATAAAAAACTCCATGTTTTTGGCGTTGCTAAAGTGTATTTGGCGGAAGTGTGCCCTCCTGTGGCGACAGCAGAGTAGTGTTGCTTTCTTTGCACTAGAAAACGCCACCAGGGCTGTCACTAGAATGTGGAAGTGTGAGAAAAGTCTAATATATCGAACATTTATCAAACATTTCTTATATTTCTGTCGAGGAAAGTTATATCATGATAATTATCATTAACGCTTTATCGCCCAGCCCTATTTGTATATTTTGAATTAATGTAATCAGATAAACTATTTCCCCCCACAGCTCTGTCATCACATTAACTAGGATGCTGTTGGTTCACTATGTTGAGCTGCTAGTGAGCAATAAAGGGTGAAGGGGGAGGAGAGAGAACCACCTGCAGTGAAAACACTTCACACTTCTCCAAAAGACGGCTGTGGTGAAATAAATCAGACAGCACAGCTCAAGCTTTCGTGGTTTTTTTTTTCTTCAAAAATAGCAAGAAAATAAAAACACATTGCTTGCTCACCTACAAAGATAAAAATTCAGGGTTTGCCTTCTTCGAAAAATATTTCATGATATTGAAGGAAAAAAAATGCATTTTTCAACTGAGGAACGCCCCAAAAACCAGGCAGAAATTGCATTTTACAGGCTGTTAGGT
The DNA here is from genome assembly GCF_904425465.1 of Colossoma macropomum. Lineage (NCBI taxonomy): Eukaryota > Metazoa > Chordata > Actinopteri > Characiformes > Serrasalmidae > Colossoma > Colossoma macropomum. Next base: position 31,087,561 of record NW_023494785.1, on the reverse strand, counting down.
TTTGTTGCTCAATGCTGCATCACGTCAAACAAGAGTCCCCTCTTACTCGAATTAACACTACCACTTACCCAGCCTTCATACTTTCACTGTCAGAGCTGCAGTTTCACTCACAGCCATTATAGCACAAAGCTGTTTTAAAATTTTCATTTCATCACCATTAGATTGGTGCTAACATAGCATTGAAAACCCCATTAGCAGACTAGCACAAATGAGCGTTAAGTTAGAGGTGGCAGAAGCTACAAAGAAAGCAAATTACAGGGGTTTGTACATTAAACACTGCTGTGTAATGGCATGACTTCTTGGCACAACACAACTGGCTCTCAACATGAGCTTAAAAAGTCAAATGTGTATCGTCCCTATTCTGTGTTCTGCTGCAGCCCTCCAACATGGCACAATGTGATAAAACACAAACGTATAAAGGCTGATTGAAGGTGTTCATTGGTTTACATTGTTCACAGTTGTTGTTCAGATAGCACAGCGAAATATATGTCTTTAAAAAAGAATAAAATATGTCTCCTTTATGCAACGTGGTTTGAAACAAGTGTTTTAGGCACACAGTTTGAGCGGTGCCAATTGCTGAGGTATAAGCGTGTTAGCTACGTTAGCCTCGTGGCTTGAGTGCAAAACTAAAGAAGCAAACTTCAGACAACAGAAATGTCTTGACTGATCTGACTACATGTGGGTTAAAAATTGCCCCCCCTTCACACCACCACAAGAAGGAGCAGCACAACATGAGGCTTGCATGCAAACAAATCAGCCTGAAGTCCAGCTAAAGAGCGTGCTGCTCCTCTCTGCAGCGGACGCGGCAGGAGACTCATGCGTTTTTAAAGCCGACCCTGAGCTGGATAGACCAGCAGCACCCTCCAAAGTGCAAGGCTCTCCACAGCGCTCCGAGGAGGAGGAGGGCGAGCAAGAGCCCAAGACCTCTCTCGCACGGCCTGGTCAGACCTCACACTCACACATCTCACCAATCAGCTTTCAGTTCTTCCTCATCGTGCAGCTCATTGCTCATTACAGGCCAGAGCGAAGTCTGATTTATCAGTGCAGTTTGCACAAAAGCATTGCAATGGTTAATCATGCTTCTTCTGGCCGTTTTCCAACACAGAGGACAGTGGTTTGCCCCATGGCTATTTACTCACTCGAACTAGATCAAATTGAAATATAATAAACATTTGGTGCAATTCAAAAGCCCACTTTAATCGAAAATAGTCATGTGAGATCACTGGCCTCAGTGTTGGCTGGTAAATGTCTACATTTCTATTCTCTGAATTTTATTTTATTCTTTTTTTTGTCTGTATGTGCTCCATGTGCTAATGTTTGATTGCTCCATTGAAAATTGGGGATGGGGTTTTTGTTTTTATTTTTAGGAGATACAACATGTAGGTTTAAGCTTAATTTTAGTTAAATTTAGTAAAAGCTGTGGTTAGTTTTTTGTTGTCTTAAATTTGGCCGCTTGATGGCTTGAGGCCATTCCTACTGATATCCAGTTGTATGAACGCTGACACCACTGTTTTTCCCAAGACTGTTTTGTCTGATGTCTGAAACCTGACACTGTGATCTAAGGAATGTCCTAAAATGTACATGCTACCATAGGCAGCTTTTTGTTTAGGGATGTTATCTGCTTTACACTGCCCCATCCCCCAAGCATGTTCAACCAGTGCAGCTCAACAGTCATGTTTCTAGAACATTGGTTGCGTCCAAAATGGCATACTTTAAACAGTCTGTTCTAAATTTGATCCAGTACATACTATTCAACCATTAAAGAAGTGCATACCTTCAGCATATGAGCCTGCAGTATACACACATCTTTGAAAACGCACTACATCTGCCATCGCAACAATAACCGCACATTCTTTCACTGTGACGTCTTGTTACCAGAGCCAAAGTTTAAAAGTCTTACTAAATGATTTTGCTTCTGAACATTGTTGTGGTACTTATCAGGTACTCAACAGAGCAGTCAGGTTTTAATAAGAATTTGTTAAGAATAAATAAAAAAAAGAGTAAGAAGACCTCAACAGTAACAAAAGAACAGCTAGATGAGAATGTATAGCCGCAGTTATGTCTGCACCACAGCACAGAGTGCCTGCCTTTTCTCCATAAGCATGACTGCTGAACAGTTACACCACCATTAATGTTAATCTTAATTTTTGATGTGAAAAAAAAACACTAAAAACATAAATTTGAGTTGTCCTTGGAGAAACAGTAAGTAATTGTAAATAGTAATAACAACAATAATAATAATAATAATGATAATAATAATGGTATTAATAAAACACTAAATGTCATATCACTCATACAAACTGCACATTTTTTCTGATGTATTTGCTATTTTACTCATAAATATGCCATAAATTGCTTTAAGTATAACCATTCAAATGCCATTTTTGGCTGGTGGGCTTTAATGGTACAGTGCGACAAAGCAAGCTATGTGGACTGACTTTAAATTTGAAGGATGCATGCAATAGTGTATACACACATTTTACATGCAAATGAATACTCTCCTATAATAATCTTCTAAGCTAGGCACACTGAAAATGGCCTTAATGCAGGATATGACATCATACAACATGTTTAAAAGTTCAGTTATGTTTCTGTGTTAGATTACTAATGTCTTGCTCTGGCTTGCATGAAATAAATCATTTAATAAACAACGAATAAGCACCAACTTTTGTTATCCTCAATGGGGGATGTTGCCACGGTAACTCTGTGCTGTTGAACCACTAACAAAACCAACACAAAAGGCTCTTATTTGGTCCTCATCCCGAATTCCTTGCTACAAATAGTGCTGACATTTTGAATGATTGGTTCAGTGGCAGCAGCTGGAGAGTGGCTGTCATTTAGCCTTCACTCTTTCGTCTTTATCAAAATTCGGTCGTTTGGATGTAAACAGTCATTCAGATTGGTTTGATTGGAAATGGTCACTGTACAGAAACGTACTCTAATTTCTTGCGTGGTGGTTTTGGTAGGAGACAGTGGTGTGCAGCACAAATATAGCCATTTAATTTATGATGCAAAATGACCTTCTGAATGATCGGAGTTTTTATATGTAATGTTGATGATGGTAACACAGTGGAATATCTGAAAAAATAAGTTTTCCATGGGGACTATTTTTTCTTATGTTCACCCTGAATGTAACTCTTTGCTGGAGTGCATTTTAAAAATAGACCTCAGACATCAGGCAGTGAATTCGTAACTGTTTCATGCAATAACTTTCTGTGAGGGAGCTTTTACAGCCATTAGACATCTGGTTCCTATCACCAGAATAATTCTGACTTATTGAGTTTCTGTAGAGCAGAGCATTTCACATGAAACCACTCTGAATGACTTTGTTTACATTGTATCTGTTTAATAATGCAGATGTTTTGAAAAGGCTGTGAAGTTTCTTTTGTGGTAATAGAGGAGAGAAATAGGGGGCGCTCTTTTAAAGTACGTTGACTTATTTCTTTACTTGTTTGCGCTCTCTTCTACAGCGAGGACGTCCTCTTCATCGGACGGCCCTCAGCGCTCGAGCGCGAACCAGCAGAACTCGGACGAGAACGGCTCGAGGGCCAAGGACAAAGCAGCCAATGGCGAGAAAGATAAGGACTCGAGCCAGGGCAGCAAGTCGGCTGACTCTGGGGAAGAGACGGATAAAGATTTTATTTTTATATAATTGCGGGAAGAGAAAGGGAGAGAGAGAGAGAGAGAGAGAGAGAGAGAGAGAGAGAGAGAGAGAGTGAGAGAGAGAGACCGGATCACTTTGTGTTCATTTCAACCTGTTTCAGGAATCTTCCCCAAGACTGTTAGACGTAATGCTGCATTTCCAACAACACAGAATACACATATAGTGTGTGTGTGTGTGTGTGTGTGTGTGTGTGTGTGTGTTTGTGCGATTGCACGTATGTGTGTCGTTACTACATGCATGTTTCCTGTGGTGTGTGTCTGATTCTGTCTCTCTGACACAGAATGCATGTGTATGCGCTGTATGAAGTGTCTTGCTTTATGAAATTTTAATATCCTCATTTGTATAACTAGGGCTAAAGCACTGTTAAAAAAATGTCCAAATAAGGTGGGTGTTTTCTCACCGTAGCAAAACCACACTCACTCTCTGAAAGCAGGGGATGCACTGACACTAGAGGAAGTGGGTAACACTTCACTGTAGGTCAGTGTTCATGAGGCTTTATTAAACCTGCATAAGCCCTTCATGACAAAGAACAAAGACCTACGTAAACATTTTTAAACACTTATCACACAGTTTTTAATAAAAGTTGCATTTTTCAGTTGCAAGTTGATATAACATCTGTGTTAGGTGACATAGGATCTTATGAAAGTTGTGTACCGTCAAATTGAGCACATGCAAATGCGACAGATCAGTTTTGTGATTTAGCAATTTTATCTTTGCCATATCTGTACGATCAAACTCACTTCTGGTAGGAGTGTGTAAAAATATTTGAGCACAATAGTTTAACAAAATCACATCGTTCTACCATCCAAAAAAACTAAGATGTTTTGTTTATTTCATATTTTATTCTTTCCAGTTATGATCATTTTAGCATTCTCACGTTTGGTCAGTAGGGGGAGCAGTGCATTTACTGCTCGACCTCAAACTCCACCTACAAGCATGGTCATTGGCACCCAAGCTGCTGAATGCTGTCATTTTATTGGCGCCCTACCAAAACATCTGCATGAAATGGAGTTTCTTTATGACAGGGATATGTAAATGAGGTGAAATCTGTGCTATTTTTGCACAACTTTGTTGAATAAGGGCTCCTGTTTTTCTGGACATTTCTTGCTTCATGACACTTTCTGGGGTGAAATGACTGACTTTGTAGCTTTGTGCTTGTCACAGTGATATAATGCTGATGTTCCGACACGGCTTGCCATGTCTGGCTGGTTGAAGAGATGTGAGTGTTTTCTGTGGCTCCTAGATAAAGTGAGTCTTATTATACTATTTATAAGATTTAAGCTAGGAAACATCATTAGTTTTATGTCCCTGTAATAAACACCAAACTCAGTTGTTATAACATGCTATGTCATGTAACCCAAAAAAGTATCATGACAACCCAGTGTCAGAAGAAACTGATGCCGCCTGACATTATGAAGTCAACTTCACATCAAATTTGACAAAAGCATTTTTATGACAGACGACGCCTTTTGAAATAAGCCTTTGTTAATGTTTGTAGGTTCAGTTCAGTTGCCATGACAAGCTTCTGTAGGTGTCAGGTAGCCTGATGAACACTGCCCTGCAGTAAAGTGTAACCAGGACGTGTCACTGTCTGCCCTTGTGCCTTAGAGCTCCACTCTACTACTGTACTGTGACCACTCAAAGCAGGACACTGATGGCGTCTTAGACACTGTATGTGTGTACGTATGTTGGTTGACTGTACAACCCCCATGTATGCATTTAAACAAAAGATACGGGGAAGGATTTCTTTAGTGTGCACGTCAGATTTGTCAATGTCACATTTTTAGAGACAGTTTATAATCAGTAATGGATGGACCACATATCTAAGATCAGACTTCAAATAGCTGTGATTAGACATCTCATGTGTGAGATCAGACTCAAAAGAATACTCCTGCGTTCTTCAACCTCATCTCTGTCTGCTGCATGTGTGTCAATTGTCAGTTAACATGGATAATAATTTTCAGCATGCTTCCCTGTAATTAGAAAAGAACTGAAAAGCTCCTGACTCACAATAAAAGCCCGTTGGGCAGTTCTGTTTGAAAGGTCACTGTATAACGCAAACATGAAGCTACCATTACATTCTAACAGGTGAGGGAATGTCTTGCCAAGGCTGTTCTTTTATCTTTGTTGGAAAGTTTTATCCAACTTTCCAACACTGTAGCAGTGCAGTGTTGAAAAAAAAAAAAAAAGTAGTTCCGGTTACTTTTGCTTTTTCCAAGGTTTTCAGGTGTCCATATGCGATCACACAGGGGCGTGTGAAAACTCCACTCTCACCACTATGCTGGTAACATATTACCAAAAATTCTTCCCTCAGGAAAACTCGTGCAGTCTCTGAAAGAACAAATGATAAAGATTTACCGCTTTGTTCACAAATATCTCGGGGGTTTTCAAGTAGCGCAGCCGCCTAAGCGTTAGTCCTATCATCCGGAGATCATGAGCTCGATCTTTGGCGATGCCATAGCCACCCGTCCAAGAGAGCATAATGGGCCTCACTCTATCTGGGTGGGTAGGATGGTCCTCTCTCTCCCCCTATCCCTCAGCATGATCTTAGCCAAGGCAGATGTCTGTTACCTGATGTAACAGAAATGGCAGTTAGCATTCTCCTTCAGGCGTGTTGAGCTGTCCATTCACACTGCATTAACGGCAGTTTAAGAAGATGCAGTGACTGACTTTACAGGCTTCGAAGGAAGCATGTGCTCACATTCAATCTCCCAGCTTGGTAGCATTATGTTAAATGCCTATGTAGAAGGTGGGAATCAGCTACATCTAAATTGGAGTGAAAAATTTGGTAGAATTTTTAACCACAAAAATATGTGTTTCTCATAAACATTTACTGACAGATTTCAGCACCTGCCAATATGATTCTCAGAGGATGCATGTGGTCACCTCAACCTCGTAGCTTGGTAGCGTCATTTTTAAGGGAAGACCTCTCTAGGTGGGAATTGGGTACAACTGAAGCAGAGGAAAAATGTTGGTTAAAATCACATAGAAAAAAAATCTGATATTTTTAAATGGAAGAATTCATAGAAGTACAAAAATGTTTTTCATAAACATTTACTGACCAAATTCAGCACCTGCCAGTTTGCTTACATTGTAAGTTTTTCTGTTCTTGTCAAATTACTGGCTGTGGTAATCAGCTGTATGATACAGATGCAGCAAACAGAGGTTGAGAAATGTTGGCGTATTCCTTTAATGCAGGAGAGATCAGACTTCATCTGTTCATGCCACTTGTACAAGTCCAAATGTATTTGAATGCAGGAGATGTGTACCTGTTATTTCCCTGCCTGTCTAAATCATCAGGGTTTGTGTTCATGAAGAACAGCAGTGATCAGAGAGCAGATTCCTCAGCACTGGACTTCTTTCTGAGCACAGTCCAGCCTCTTCTTGTCCATTCTCTTTCTCTGTTTAGCGTAACTTAAGCAGCTGGCTTTTTCCTCTTCTGATGCCCAACATTGTTTTTTCCGTTTTTGCAGTAAAACTTTACGTCAGCTCCTAAACGGACAGTCCCTGTCCCACATGCATGTGATGTCCACTTGTGTATATAAGTAATGTGCTTTCATACATGTATGTGTGTATATATGCATACGTTTAATATATACAGGCTTCAAATATTAACACGTAATATATATGCACACATACGTATGTGTACACAGATCGTATACTGATAAGGTACTAAGCACACTAAAAAAGGGAAAAAAGACAGACTGGGAGTTGTACAGCTACATAATTTATTAAGATGGATAAATGGTGGTTGGTGCTTTTTTTAATCCAATACAACTGGCTCTTCCTCTTTACTTAGGATGTACATTTTGTGGATACGGTGCAAAAAGAATTTCTATTAATTTTGTTATTGCACACTGCTTGGCACAATGATTTAGTGTTATTTTTATTCTCGGAGGAGAAAGGCATCTGTGTAAAATGAGTGTGGTACTTCAGTGTTAATATATAATGAGATTTTGTATTATTTTAAAAGCTGCAGGCGTGTTTGATTTGCTCATCGTGTTTTCATCATGCAGTATTTTGAATCTGGTTTTGGTGATAATCAAACTCTAACATCTTTCACTCATGTGTTCTGTAGACTGTGGACATCTTTTTGGGTATATTTCTACCAAGCTGATTAAAACTGATTTTACACGTTTATTAAGCCTGGTCTGTTTCAGTTCATTTCAGACTCTACAGTCATACCTGCAGGAAACGTCAAGTCCTTTCCTACGGTTGTCTAGTTGTCTGACTGGTGTGATACAGATAACTGGGATCTAATGTATTTGTTCAAGTTATTCTGGGCATTATCTAATAACATGATATTTACTGAAGCGTTCTCTGGTTTGTGTGAGAACAACAGTTTCTGTGTTCAAATTCCATATTTCACCACAAGATGGCAGTCATGTCACAGCCAGTAGTACATTAAAATAAACCTAAACTCTCTCTCTCTCTCTCTCTCTCTCTCTCTCTCTCTCTCTCTCTCTCTCTCTCTCTCTCTCTCTCTCACACACACACACACGCACACGCACACACACACACACGCACACTCTCACTATATATATATATATATATATATATATATATATATATATATATATATATATATAGATATATATATATAGATATAGATGTGTAGCTCTCAAGAAGCTGTTACTGAGAAAAGGAAACAGACAAAAAGAAGAGTATTTGTGTAGAACAGTGAAACTGCATTAAGGTTTTTTGGACTGATTAGACTAAATTTGTAATTTGGAATAATTGGATTATGAAAGGAAAATGCAGCCGGTGTCTAAGACTGATCTTTGAGGGTGTTTACAAGAAGCGTGGAAAAAAAAAATCTGCGGATTTCTTTGAGAAACTGAAAGAAAGCTGAAAGCAAGTGACCCCTAGCGACCTAAAAGCCACTTTAGCCAGTTTCTGTTATTGTTGTTGCATTTCTGATTGTGCAGTTTAATTTAATAATAGATACATTATGGTGTAGAAGGGGACGCAGGAGAGGCCGTTGTTTCTGCTATGAATAAGTGCTCTTTTATTGAAATCAAGCAGAAAATGCACAAAATAAGCTGAGACAATGGGAGGTGAGGTCACCATGGGCCCTGTACTTCCTCTCTAGGGTAGACGATCAACCCTAACACGAGTGGAGCGCAGTTTTGCGTACACTGCCTTTGAAGACCTTTCTGCGAACTGGAGAAAGTGGCAGCAACGTGTGTCTGAACTATGATCAGTGTTTTGGTAGGGGAGCAGTTCTGTTCATCCCATTCTGTGGAGAAAAAAGTTAATCTGAATCTACAGAATCTTCAGTGAACAGCTGAATCCACAGTGACCTAAAGCATGTATTTGCATGTATTTACTGAAGCAGTTTATAGTACTTATTACTATTTTGTAACTTCTTAGCATTAATGATGAAATATATCTGCTTTGTCGCATGAGTTACTCAGTACTTGCATATTGAACTTGCAAAGTACCACTAAGTATTACTAAATATTTATCATGAAATTTCATTTGTCATGAAATTTACACACAGTACAGGGTGTCCCAAAAAACTGACATCATTTGAGATGTGAATATCTGAGTAACTACATGTCCTGGCAAATGAAATTAAATAGGCTTCATGTTGAACAATACAAGATTTATTTCTCAGAATTCAAATAAGAAATTCAGAGGGATGTAGATTTTATAGCCGATTTCACAAAACTTCACAAATGTAATATCTTCCGATACTGGTAATCGTCCAGATCCCTTTGTCCTGCACAGACAGCCTTCCTCTTTGAATTGTTTGTGCCATGTCCAAATCTGCTTTCCAGTTGGTGCATTTTTATTGAATTTTCTCGAAAATGCACACTGCACACTCTTGTTTGACTGTGTTTGAGCATATTCTAACACACAAAAGTGCCTTTTCATTTCTAGTGAACGCCATTCTTCAACCTGAAAAAACCTTCAAAATTAAACTTGGTTAGTTTTTACACATTTTGTTAAAATTTGAGATCATTTGAGGGAGAATTGGCTACGTTATTAGACTACGAAATGATGTCAATTTTTTGGGACACCCTGTATAAAGAGCAACTGGCATTTTCAAATTATGTCAAAAACTGAAAAATGGAGATACAAGGTTTTGTTACGGCAGCAGCAAAGTGCTTGTTACCACATGAAGTGTTTTTTTTTTTTTTTAACCATTTTTACAGTCTATACACACAAAGTGAAAAAATGACTTGGAAGTACTTTATATTAACCAATTAAATAATAGTTTAAAGTGCTACTAAGGTTTTGGTTAATAGTTTAGTAGGACATCACATTCTGAATGGAAGTGTGTAGTAAAAATATAATACATTTAGGAGAAAATAGCATTAAAATAACAAAATAAGGTAAAAATAATAATCAATTATGGTAACTGTTCATGGGTTACTACTTTGATCAGGGAACTGTCAGCCAGATCCTGCTGTGAAAGAAAAAAAAGAGAAAAAGAAAAAAAGAGGAGGAGTTTTGGTTGCCATCGTGCAGCAGCAGCAGCAGTCAGTCAGGCACTTCCACACAGTCTCTCAGTGAAGCTGCTGCACAGCTGCTGCGTTACTCTGACTCTGTGTTCACTATTAGCTCTGTTCAGCACACCTTTCTGTCTATTAGAGTATCAGCTCTTTCTAACCTGCTGCAATGGACTGTGCTCTGGACAACCTGGACGCGGCAGGATTTCTGCAGATTTGGCAACACTTTGATGCAGACGGTGAGTGTTCATGACATTCATGCAGCAGTTTGGTTCTGTTTGCTTTATTCAGCTGAGAAGTGTCATTTAAACAAGATAGTTAAGTGTGTCTTCACTGCTTGTGAAGGTGTAGTGTGTGTACTGTGTGATACATGCCGGCACTTGAGAAATGCTTTGAAACTGTGTTTCAGATAATGGCTACATCGAGGGAAAAGAGCTGGACGCCTTTTTTCGTCACATGATGACCAAACTGGGACCCGCGGTATGAGACATGCAGACTAATAGTTATTTTTCTTGCATTTTATTCTTTCGCTGAGCTCCACTTTTGACATTTGTGTGATTTTATGTACCAAAAAAAGTCATAATTAATTTTTTCTTAATTATTTTCCCACCTCTTTTAGAATTAAACAGGTTGTTTTTGTTACTATTCCTTAAAGACAATGAGCTCTGTTGTGATAACTTCAGCATGAAGGGGCGCAGCTAAACTGCTATAGGCTGAATAGGTGGATAAATGGAAATTATTTGTTTTTTCATGAAGTTCCCATATATGGACTGTGTGGATGGCAGTATGAATGGTATTTTTGAAACTGTAACAGTGTTTACATTCTACATCAAACTTGTTTACTCCAAAAAAGCAAGGAAAATTTGGTTTTCCACGATATGGGCTCTTGAAAGGAGCATTCAAGCATTTCTTTAACCTAATTTCTCCTTTACCAGAGACAGGCATTTCTTAATACATACATACATCATCTAAACCGCTTATCCTTCAGGGTCGCAGTGGGGTGCTGGAGCCTATCCCAGCTGTCATTGGGCAGAAGGCAGGATACACCCTGGACAGGTCGCCAGTCCATCGCAGGGCAGACAAACAGACATAGACAGACATACACATTCACACCTAGGGGCAATTTTAGCATGTCCAATCAGCCTGACTGCATGTCTTTGGACTGTGGGAGGAAACCCACGCAGACACGGGGAGAACAGGCAAACTCCACACAGACATGACCTTGGTCACCCAGCTGGGAATTGAACCCAGGCCATTCTTGCTGTGAGGCAACAGCACTACCCACTGCGCCACCGTGCTGCCCGGCATTTCTTAATGTGGTTAGAAAAGTAGAAAACCTGTTTATCGTAGAAGCCAACGGGAAGTCTTTTCAGCTCATTTGACTTCTATTAAAAGTGTCTTTTGAGTCAACAGTTTTTCCTAAGTTCAACTTACAGAAGAAAATATAGAGATAGGTTTGAAAAGTACTTCTTGAATCATATTTTTATTATTTGCTGCCAGTTAAGGACATGGGGCAGGTTGGCACAGAGGCAGGAAGAGCAGATAAGTTGATCACAAAAGATATTGGTTAACTGGATGATGACGTATTTTCAAATGCAGAACCTTTCTTAGTGCACAGGTGCAGTCCTGCATGAAGTCATGTCTAATGTAACAGGGATACTGTTTTGATAAAAGTTCTCTTTCCCGTAAAATACTGCAGCTGTTTTGTCTCATTTTAACATCTGTTTGCTCTCCCTTTGGCTATGAATCCTGGGCTGACGAGTTAAACTGCATTATAATAGCAGACATTTATAGAGCTCTGTTGGAGAGATGCAGAGATGTACATCTCTGAGCCTCTTATAGCCGGCCTTGCTGCATGGCAGAGCACTGAAAACTACGCATCACTTAAACATGCATCTTCACAGGAAATCACACTGTAGGTCTTCAGGAAGCTGAGGTTAAGCGTATTGAACGATACCAATCACACTTGCGTGTTGGCCCACGTTCTTTATAGCTGGGCTGTGTGCTTGTGCTTATTTATGGTAATACATATACACCAACCAGCCACTTCATTAAGTACCTCCTTGTATCTACACTCATTGTTCATTTTATCAGCTCCACTTACCATATAGGTGCATTTTATAGTTACAATTACAGACTGTAGTCCATCTGTTTCTCTGCATACCTTGTTAACCCCCTTTTATCCTGTTCTTCAGTGGTCAGGACCCCCACAGGACCACCACAGAGCAGGTATTATTTGGGTGGTGGATCATTCTCAGCACTGCAGTGACACTGACATGGTGGTGGTGGTGTGTTAGTGTTAACTCCACAGCAGTGCTGCTGGAGTTTTTAAACACCTCAGTGTCGCTGCTGGACTGAGAATTGTCCACCAACCAAAAATATCAAGCCAAAAACATCCTGTGCCCAGCATCCTGTGCCCACTGGTGAAGGACTAGAGAAAGGATGTCGAACTCAACCGCTAAAAGGGCCGTATTAAAAAAGCTCAACGAATCTATGGGTCAGAGAATGCCTACGTTCTTGTTTCATTTTATATAACATTTTGCTATAACTCAAACTGGCCAGTGTTTATTCAAAATCTTTTTTAAAAATTGTGTATATATCAAGACTTAATGAACTTGCAGCCAAGAAAAAGATGCTAGATGACTAGTTTAAGCAAATGGGTAGGTTAAAAAAACCCACTTCCTGTGGACATTTGAAGAGGTTTAATGGTTATCTGTAATATCTGTATATATGTATCTATAGGCTACATTAGCTAGCTGTTAAACCTCTTTAAATGTCCACAGGAAGTGAGTCTTTTAAACCTACCTATTTCCTTGAACTAGTCACCTGACATCTTTTCTTTGCTGCAAGTTCATCAATATCAGTTTCTGAGCTGCCTAAGTGTTTATAGTGTTTATGTTGGTGGAACTGCAGCTGAAACGCAGCTAGTGTGTTCGGTGGTATGACTGATGTGGCCGTATGTGATGTGGTGTAATCTCTGTCCCATAGATTGTTGTTGGGGGAGGGGTGGGAGTGCACATTATGCTGCAGTGCATGCTGGAGAAGATTGTAGTGCAGCTTTTGGTGAAATGGGCTAATATAGAATAACATAGAGAAATGAAAACTCTCATGAACCATTAATGTGGTGACGCAATAGTATTGTTGCAATCTTTTAACGTACAGTATCTTAATGACCCGGGACTATCTTACTGCTCTGGAGTGGTTTGAATATTGTAAGTAGTGCTGTGTCTCTGTACGGCATCGCTCCCCACTTTCCACTTTTGGAGGAACACAGCTAACTGAAGCTACTACAGCTACAATACTAGTTATCAAACTAATAAGGAAACAGCACTTTGCTGAAATAGCTGAGTATGTTGAATTATACTCTTAAAAATAAAGGTTCTTTGTACAATTCTGTAGAAGCAAACAGCATAAAGAAACGGTTCTCTAGAGTACCATGTTTGTTAGTGAGATGCACGAGTTTTAAAGTTTAAAGAAACTCCACATAATGCAAAGTTTCTAGGAAGAAACCTTAAATTGGTATAGCACATTTACATTTACAATTCTGTAGAAGCAACAGCATAAAGAAACGGTTCTCTAGAGTACCATGTTTGTTAGTGAGATGCACGAGTTTTAAAGTTTAAAGAAACTCCACATAATGCAAAGTTTCTAGGAAGAAACCTTAAATTGGTATAGCACATTTACGTAATGTTATTTTTTATCCAGTATATATTTGAAAGCTCTTATTGTTCACACTCACAAATACGTTTTTCTAACATGGTTCTCTGGGGAACCAAAAGTTCTCCTTCTGTAGCATCGTTCAAAGAACACTTTGTGGTACCTTTACTTTTATTTTCATTATTCACATAATAATACCTGCACATCATTTTTTGAGCCTGAAACAGGATGTAGTTCTGTGCCCTGTGGAAGCTCATTTTTGCACTATATTTACTTTAGAAGCAATAAAAATAAAAGTTTGGGCCAAAAACCAGTTTTTTTGAGGAGAATTGTTGAACTTTTCCTGTAAGGAAAGCCACGTTGATGCGCATGTTCACGTACCTTAATGTATTTGTGTGTGAGTGGGAGGGAGGGCTGGGTAAACAGATTTAGAGTGGTCATGGTAACAGCCTTACTGTCCTTGGTTCTTCAGGACAACATAACTGAGGAGAAAGTCCAGCAGCTGAAGACGAGGTTTATGTCTGCCTATGATGTCACCGCTGATGGCCGCCTGCAAATTCAGGAGGTACCCCCCCTTTTTACATTCTCTCCATCTTCTGAACAGTGCTTTAGTTACATTTAAGCCAAAATATACCTCAAAAGTTCTGCTCAGTGCTGAGTCCCACACTCACATCATCTAGAGCGTCACAGTATGTCATTTGTTAATCATTGTTGAGACATCAGGCCTCACAATATCGGCTAATATTGCATAAGGCTGCGCAATGCAAAGAAGCCTCTAACCAGTCGCTGAAAATGTTTTTATTGTGTGCTGTGAGCATCTTGACGAAATCAAGAGTGCACAATATGTTGAGCAGTAAACATGTGAATCAACAATGTTGGTCAATAATAATGGAGGCCAATTCTTAACTGTGTCACATCAACGGTTCCCTAATGTGTTTTCAGTATAGTAGAAGGCACAATGCAGTTTGAAAATACTGCAATGTAACCTTTGTGTTCTTCATATTGAGCCAAAATCTTTTCAGCGCTTCTATAGCTTTCCTTATAAGAAACTATTAGGTCTTCTAGACTTTCTGGTGTCATGTCATCCCTGTATCAAAGGTTATTGATGTTTCTTCCACCGATTTTGAATCTTGGATCATCTTCCTTCAGTCCTTCTTCTCTTTTTATATGCTCAGCATACAAGCTGAACAGGTATGGTGATAGCATGCAGCTTATATGAGAACAGTTTTTTTTTTCTTTTAAAAATCTCATTATTTATCACAATATCACAATGTGACTCCCCTCCAAATATCATTCAGCTCTACCAGAAATGAAGGTTCTGGTGGCTATGAAGGGTAAAGGTTTTAAAGAAAGTTAAAGGTTTTAATGCCGCTGAGTTAGCTGATAATTTGCTGGCACTATGACTAGATGAGAAGATTAGCATCACCATGGTACTTCCCTCAACCACACTAAGCACTCTGATGTGCTGAAAGTTGCAAACAGAAAAATGGTCTGATTTTATATGTACAGTTTAAAAAGCTGCACATTTGAAACCACATTTCTAAGAAATGGCATTATGTGAATTACGTGCTAAAAGAACGCAACATGGAATCATTTATCTGGGCAGCTTTGAAAGTCTCTTGAAAGATTCTACAGAAGGAAAAATCAATCCCCTACACTCTGTGGCTGTGATCAGTGGCAACCAGCACGGAAGCACCTCTAGCTTCGGATTGAGCATTACAGGCTTTTGTCGCAGCATCCTAATTAACCTAGTTTCTTCCATTCCAAATGTCTTATAAACAGCAGGCTTGAACCAGATGATGTACCACTAACACATTATTAATGATATTTAACCATAAGCACCAAAAGACACAGCAGTTACACCTTCCCAAAGCCCACCAAAGTAATACCATCCACTTTATTAAAACTCTCTTGGTGACTTTTAAGATCCACCTACCTTGTAGGTCCACTATATAGATGTGGTTTAGCCCATCTGTTGACATGGACACCCCTCTACCCCATCGATCATTGGTCCATTTCTGACCACATGACTGCTATTATTTTGGCAGTGGACCATTCTCAACATGTGACATGGTAGTGGTATGGCATTGTGTGTGGTGCTGGCATGGATGTTTCTGGAGTTTTTGTACACATCAGTATCACTGCTAGTTTGGGCGTGGTCCACCACTGAAACGTATCTAGCTAAGAGCAGCTTTGTGATTTACATCTAAGCGCATCATAAAAATGGTGGGTCTTTATTTTCTTAAAGATGCCTGATACCAGATCCTCTGAGAAATCTGAGAAGTGTGAAATCAATGTTTTCAGTAATACAAAACCAATTTGGTTGCAGACAAGTCTATAAAATGATTGTAATATGTTAGCCCTGTACAACTTAACAGCTTTCGAATAATTAGTACACACTTAAAAAGAATGGTTCTTCAAGGGTTGTTTAGTAAAGAAAATGGCTCTATATAGAACCATGAACACTGAAAGAACCCTTTGCATGATTAAAAGGTTCTTTGCAGTGTGAAAGCATTCTTCAGATCGATGGAGAATGTGTTTTTCTCAGAGGTGTGTGGATTTTAGAGAGTAACTTAGACGTAAAGTAATGAGTAGTGCGGTCATTTTTCCAGAAAGTAATCAGTAAAGAGAAACAATGGAAGGTGTTTGTGGGGGGTGTTTCTGAAATTTAAGCAGAATATACACACAGTGATACACAGTGTGTACATCAATGCTGTGCCTTTTTTTTCATTTTAATAGTTTTCAGAATTTAATCAACCAGAATGTGCCATAATATGCTATAATGAGGACAGTGTAGCTCTACATATATACCCAGCACAGAAACTGCTGATGCAAGCCCTGTTCTGGCTTATTCTGAGAAACTTTATGCAAATGAGCTGAGCTATGACCAATCTGATTGTTGATATGTGACAGTCATTGATTGTCATGCACATAGTTTGAGTCACTGCAATGAAAAAGCAGTATTAAACAGTGCACGGCTACTGCAGATTTAAAAAAAATACATGAATAAAACTTATGAATACAAACTTAATTGTACAAAATGAGCATGTAGGTCTTTACTATGCTCAAATTATATTATAGTTTTGTTGTTTTATTACTTTTAGCAGTTGTAATTAAACAATCCTGATATCACTTTCCACGTTCCTGTGAGTAATCCCATTACAGTTTGAAAAAAATAACAGATTAGCTCTTTAAGTAATCATCCCAGCAATGCTTATTAATATTATAAATAATCTGTGACTGCCATGCGACTGCTCATTGGCCTATGTTTGCTGAAAGAAAGGTTTTAAAGTGGTTTTAGGAGCGTCCAGATATTATCGAAGAATCTAAAGGGAGGATTCAGGGGACGTTCTAGAGAGTAGTCGTTATGTATTCATGCCGTATTGTGGACTTTGCTGTGCTTATGATTTACGGCCTGTATCTGCTGGCACCTTGTTAACAGGAGTGTTGATCACGGTCCAAGTCTAATGGAAAGCAATGTAATTAGGGGCGGTGGATTCTGGAGGCCTCAAGTTCTCTCTCTCTCTCTGAGTTTCATGCCAAGCCATCAGGCAGCTACAAAAATCCATTTCCATATTGTCCTTGACGCAAAAGAGGATAAAGCTATATAGTTTGATAAGCAAGGAGTGAGTCATCGTGTAGGAGAGCAATCTAAAGAAGAGACGCAGGTGGTAGAAGGTGGTGGATATTTCAGGGTTAGTGGCCTATTACTGAAGTGTTGGTGCCAAGCCACTTGAAAGTATGAGCATGTGAGATGCAAAGATGTTTGAGTGTAGTGTATCTTGGGCCTTTTCTTTCAAATGTATTTGTTGCATTGCATATATCAAACTTTGGGGGAATGGATTCCTGCCATGTGGCCGTCTTTTGTTAAATTACTGAAATGTCCTTTGGGAAGAATAGAGCAGTGCATGACTTGCTGTTGGACTATTAAGAGGCTTTTTTAATCTAAGTAGAAATCATCTGGCATGTACAACGCTAGCCAGAAGACCACTCAAAGAAACCATGGGGCCTCAAGGCTGGAACTTGAATCGATTTCATTGAAGCTAACCAGGCAGTCGTGTGCTATTGTGACCTTATTGCTCTTCATATTGTTTCCTTTGTGTGTTTATGGTGTGTCTGCTAGCTCGCTAATATGATCCTGCCAGAGGATGAGAACTTCCTGTTGATATTCCGCCGTGAGGCTCCGCTGGACAACAGTGTGGAGTTTATGAAGGTGAGGTCCCGCACCATCACATCATCCTTCACCTTATCCTTTTTCTTCTTACCTGTTCTTATTAGCAATGCTAATGCTAACCCTAGCGTACACTGAAACTAGCGTGTAAAAAGAGCTGATAAGAGCTTCTCTCCCTTTGAGGTCTGCGTGGTGCTGTCTGTTAGATTGGTACAGCATGTGGGTGAAGTTGTTTCCTCTTTCTCTATGCAGATCTGGAGGAAGTACGATGCGGACAGCAGTGGATACATATCAGCAGCAGAGCTGAAGGTAGCACAGCAGCAGTTAATGAATTAATACAGATGAGACTTCACAACAAAATTTCTGGCCACTTTATTAGAAACCCATATCTTGTACTGTGTAATTTGAGACCGGTCATCTGTTGTTTCTGACAACACAAAGACTAGATATTTAGCGTGGTGGACCAATCTTTACCAACAAAACCTAGTACACTCGTACCAGTCCAGGCAGTTACACAACTGCCTAATCGCAACTAGTTGATCCAATTGCAGTTATTTGAAACAGTTTTGAATGTTTGCGTGGCAAACACTTTTATCGGGACACAACCAAAGTTGCTGTGAATAATGTTTATTTGCGCTCAAGCTGTTCCTGTTTTCTTCCAGGAGCTACTAAGTATAAACAACCAGAAAGCAAAATAGCTCATCAGCCAGTTTGTCCACTTCAGGCTTCTGCTTTAATAGTTGCTTATGGTGAACAAGATGACAATTACATTGTACATTGCAATTGTTTGTATAGTAATTAATCGTCATCTAAAATTTCATGATCATGACAGGCCTAAGCACCACATACACTACCATGCCGCTCTGTAGCATAAAGTGCTAAAAGGGGGATGGGCTTTCAAAACCATTATGTGGAAATTTACAAGAATAAGGACAGGAAGGACAAAACATTTAGCAAAAACAAACAAAACAAGACATAGTAACTATGTAGTAGGTGAATTATGCTACTAAAAATAGTTAAGTAATGACCATTCTGTGTATACAACATTGTCAATATTTCATTTTTTATAATAACACTTAGGCCTGTCACGATCATTTTACCTAATTGCCAGATAAATAATTAACAACTTGTCTTTTTCATGAACTGCATGCATTTATTAAAGTACAAGCCTAAATTGGCCAAATTGCTTCTAATTGTTGATACTTAGTAGGTCCCAACTGACAACAGACACTTTTTGAGAGAACGCTACAATGATACACCTTAACAAAGGCACTAAGACAGACAACTATTTCGTCCATCTTCTTCAAAAGTGTGCTGCATGGCAGTGTGAGGACATTACATACTCTCAATCAGAAAAACATTACTCACAGCTGCCCTCAAAAGGAGTTTATAGCACCAAGTCAGTTATCTGTTCACTGAACAGGTGGGAACACTCTGTGCTGTGGTACTCTGGCTATTCATTTTAGTTACCCTCTAGTAAGTTATGCCGCGCCACATCTTTCCAAGGGACGCTTAGTCACAGCCTGATGCCTTTTGATCCTGTACATGTACTCACAAGAAAAATACACAATGTGGGTTGTGCGAGTGAAGTCAGTCAAGGCCCTTTGAGGCTGTTTTTATCTCCTACTGCCTTAGAGGTTGAACACTGATTCTTCTGCCAATTCTCAGCGTATCTCATCTCAGCTGTAACAGACTGCTTTAAGCCTTCCATTCTTCTTATTCAGGCGGATTCTCCTTTAGGCTGCTTCATTGTTCATTTTAATACACTTTGAATGACTGTTCTGCTTAAGCGATGGGGATTTTTATGGGTTTGATTGTGTTCAGTCACCACAGTGGTCAAGCATAGTTCATTTAAAGTGTAAGAAATGACTTTAACTTCACAGATTTTCTTAACCAATGCGAGGCCTTTCTAAAGTAGAGATGTCTAACTTCTCTTATGTACTAAAAAATGTTGTTTGATTCTCCTGACTTTCTGGCTTCTTTCCTGCCTTCTCTTACAGGGTTTCCTCCATGATCTGTTTAAACACCACAAAAAAGACGTGTCCTCCGACAAGCTGGACGAATACACAGATGCCATGGTAACATTTCTTTAATTGTTTCTACGTGAGTCATTTATCGATGGACTCCAGGAAATCAAGCTCTTAAAACTAATCAGTGAGATAAGATTTGCGTTGGAGAGCATCTCTCCTGCCTGATGTTATCAGAGGATTAACAAAAAGGAGTTTCAAATTCGTAAATAAAGCAGGATAAATCCAACTTCCATGAACGTCAGGCTTTTAAAAACACATTCTCAGAGCCTCTTCCTGCAGAAAATTACTATTTACTACTAAAAAAATTACTATTTACTACTAATTATTAACGGAAGTAAAGCATTTCAACTGAAATGTTCCTGCATTTGCAGGAAGAGGTAAAGTAGAAATTACGTACCCCAGATGCTGCTTGGTGATTGACATTTGTGTCTATTGATTGTGGAACATTTACATTTTGTTCTGCCATTTACAAGTATTGAATATGTACTTGAACTATTGGATAGGTACTTGAACACACTTATGAGTCACATCAGCCTGTAGCCTTTTCTAATTCACTACAGGAGACTTGCTCAAAGGCCAGCCGCTTATTTCAGTCATTAAACTGTCAGCTTTGGCTACTCTTTCCGAGCAGCTCACGACATATGATAAAGAACATACACTTCGGTCAGTAAGTAACCAGACATAGACACAATGTGAAACAATGATTATGACGTTAATTACAGGGTAATTACATCTATATTGGATGGACCACATAGGTCCATATAGCCTTTTTATTTATAGTCTCCCATTTTCAGGGAACCAATAAGGTTGGTGCCAGAGGTGGTGCCAGATTTGTTTTTACAGGATTGCTGAAACATTTAAATGGGGTGCTTTACATATGGCTGTTATGGTTGCAATTTTTCAGTACAAATATAAAGAGGTGCAGGGGTGGGGGCATGCAGTCAAAAGAGCACTTGTGATGTTAGGCACTGATGTTGGAGGTGTTCAGTGGGGTTTGAGGTCAGGACTCCCCTGGAGGTCCTCCACAACAAAGTCATTAAACCATGGCCCTTATTTTGTGCACGGGGTACAATCACGCTGGAACAGGATAGGGCCTACCCCAAGCTGTTGCCACAAAGTTGGAGGCATATAATTGTGTAATATGTCTTTGTATGTTGTAGCATAACATTATCCTTCACTGGAACTAAAGGGCTGAGCCCAAACCCTGAAAAACAGCCCTAGACTGTTGGCACTACGCATCCCGGTATGTATCGTTATCCCGGCTTCCACCAAACCCAGGTTCATTCATCAGACTGCCAGATAGTGAAACATGATTTGTCACTTCACAGAAAACCTTTCCACTGATCCAGAATCCAGTGGTACAATGCTTTACAGCACTCCAGCCGATGCTTGGCATTGCGCATAGTGATCTTAGGCTTGTGTGCAGCTGCTCGGCCATGGAAACCCATTTGATGAAGCTCCCAGTACACAGATCCTGTGCTGATGTTGCTTTCAGAGACAGTTTGGAATTTTGTAGTGAGGGATGCAATGGAGAATAGGCCATTTTTACTATTTTTTCCTATGCGCTTCGGTATTTGCCAGGCCCGGCTTACATTAAGGCACACTTGACGACATGTTGCATTCAAAAAAACCCCAAACCATTGTTTTTAAAGAAGCATGGAAGTTTTTAATGAAAGTGCTGCTCACTGTCTCTGAGCACCACTCATCATCTTTTAATGCATTAAATTAAATACAGACCCGAACCACAAAATGCCATAGCAGGTCACATGTGATTTGAAATTTACACAGAGTAAGCAATTAATCTGGAGTGCTAATCATCTTTTTCCCCCTCAGCATTTCATCTCATTTCTTTAAGATGGAAAACAACAATTTTGAAGAGTTAACTGATACCAAACGTGATAAACTCACTAAATGATGTTCACAAAATTTGTATGAAAACTATGTGAGTACATAGTACAACTTATCCTGAGATGAGTTTGAATTTGAGCTTGCATTGTTCTCTATGTGCTATAATTGCACTTTGACTGATCCATTAACATTAAAAAATCTACTACTATAAAGTCTATAGTTAAATCATCAAATCAAAAACACACCACGCAAAACATTCCTTTATCCTGATGAAAACACTGCAGAGCTTTTTCCAGTGTTAAACCTCCCAGTGCACTCTTGGTTCTTAACTATGTACCAATTTGGCTCTGTATCACATTAATTCATTCTGATTTTCTAGCATCATGATGCCTTTGACACTTCTTTAGTTCTCATGTTGAGAGACAATAGCAACAGGCTGTAGATGCAAAGGCACGTCTACCATCTACTCTAAATTCTGTGCTTTAAAGGGAAACATGGCTACTTTGCCAAGCCACAGTATCTCTAGAGTGAAATTTTCCAGTTTTAAAGACTTGGAAGTGTTGATGTATCATGAAGGAGGAACTTTTGAAAAATTGCAACTGATTTTGAAACAATTTTTGGTATGGATTTCTGTTCTGAGTCATTGTTTTCCCTTTTAGCTAGCAAATTCAGAAGGAAGGCAGATAGCTAACGTTACTGCTATGAAGCCAAATATGTATGCAGCTGTAAAACTGTAGTCTCGATCTTTAAAACATTATTCCAAAAGAGAGATTGGATTGCTCAAACGACAGTAATGCCTCGTCAAATCGTGACTACAACAAGCTAAAAGCTACAGTTAGCAAAGTAGCTACCTAGCTATCTATATTTCTTTACCTTGGCTCCTTTTCTCCATCTGAAAGGGTAAAACTTGTCTCTGGTGTCCATTTTGTGCAGAACAAAGATAGCATCACTGTTTTCCTTATGATTTTGAGGGACAGCTGAGGTAAGTTACACTAATGCTAGGTTGTACTGGGCCTATAGATCAGTAGCTATTGACCATTTTTCGTGTTTGTTAACAGAGATGATGTGTTGTGTGGGCGGGGCTTAACTGGTGTCAGAAAGTGACAGCGGTGTCAGGTGTAGGAATTAGGAATATGGGTCATGCGGACACCTTCTCCAGTTCTTTTAGGGGTTTCCAGCAGAAGACAGGTTGGCATACACTAATGAGCTAACCCTTAGCAATACAATTAGATTTTCTGACCTGTACTCGATGTTGGGTCAAGGGTCAAGAATCCAACTAAATGGCCAGATTTACAGTGGCCAGGCATTTTTATATACCTTGTGGTAAAACCCAGCACCTACACAAAGGAAAAATTTAAGACATACAAATCTCTTGATGCATACAATTTCATACTTAGCGGTCATGTCCAGGACCTTGAATACCGAGAATTGTTGAATGGTTTTTGTGTATTATGGACCAACGTACTATCTAGCCAGTGACAAGGACATAAAACACAGCTATAAAAAAAGATATGGGCTATTATAAACAAGTCAAACAACTATATACTGACAGCAAACTGCACTTGCATGACTTTTTTTCATTGTTTAATGTATGTTAGAACAACATAAATCACTGGAACTACTGCTGCTACCATTATCTATGCTTACAGGAAAATGTTATTTCTAGTTATAGATCTAAATACTATTTCATGCTGTAAGGCTAATGTAGGGCTAATACAGTTTGCCCTTTATGAACTGCATAATTGAATATTATCTAGATCTACTGTATCCATCAAATTCATGCTCTAATGTAGGCTAGTCATGCCATGCAGCTGCACTGCTTTTTAAGGTTGAGCTGTATTCAGGGTGGAAAGGGCAGACGGTGCACGCACATCAGGGACAACCATAAACGTCTGCATTTTGCCTCAAAGGGCGTATTTGATGGTGGTATTCTATGAAAATGAAGGTCATTTGTTTTCCCAGGCCTTTTTTGGCATCCAACAAGACATTTTTGGTCATTATTCCATGGATCTCACTTGTTCTGTCCACTTATTTCTGCTGTTTTTCTGCCACCTCAAGGCACACACAACTGCCAGTGATGTATCCGTGACGTCAACTCCAAATTGGTCTATAGGGTAGAGGTTAGAATTGGTTGACACCGTAGGGATTCCCAGTGGAATCTTACTTAATGCATGCGGATTAGTGTAGTGAGAGAACTTTGCTGCACAAAGACATAAAACCAGTATAAAAGTATAAGTTCTGTCAAACTGATTAGGGTGAGGAATACTGCATAACATGACAAATAATAAACTGTACCTTTAACATCACAGTCATTGTTTCATTTTAAATTCAATGTGCTGGAGTACAGAACCATGACAACAGCAGTTGTTTTACTTTCCAGTTAACTGACAGTCTGCCTCACCCCGAAATGACTGCTTGCGTGTGTATGCGGACATGAAACCCTCAGTGTTTGGCGTCTGGCTTGAGTGTTTTGCCCATGACCCTGTTTAGCTGGAGATGGCTCAATCTTGGCTGGGATGGCGCAGGCAGAGCAGGGTTAGATTGGGCGGCAGCTGACAGCACCTGATCACTCATCTCCAGAGCCCAACAGCCGGCGCCCGGCTCCATCCCCCAGAGCCAGCGTACACAGACAGCCACTTAATACACAATCTGCCCTTCACCCAGGCCTCAAACTCACAATTACTACCCCTCACTCTCGAGTGGTCCCTGCTCACTGATGCTAGGCAAGAAGACTAGATGGATTTGACTGATCCACTGCCCATTAGATGTTTGGTTAGCCTACATCTGGCTATTTAAGCTGTCTTTAATAAAAATTAGCATGTTTTATTTGCTTGTTTATTGTTTGCATTATTGTGACCTATTAAAGACTCACCAGGTTCATTTCGAGGAAAACAGTAGTACACCAGGGATGTCAAAATTAAATGATGTAATGTATTTGAATGTGAATTCAAATATTCACTGAATGTTGATTCAAAACTTAGGGCCTCTGCTGTGGCTCCTAGTTCATTTCAGCCCAGGACAAGGGGTTCTAAATGCTATTGATTCAGATTCAGAAGGTGAGCTGCTGGCTTAGCTGCTTGGCTAAGAGCTGCATTTTTGCCTTAAGTCATTCTGAGGAATATGTAAAAACAGGCCTTCTCATGATTCCAGGTTAAGAAACACTGGTTTATAACATTATGCTTGAGTGCAGTATGAGTGCACAATTATAGATTTGGGACATATAACATTGCCTTAGTAAATGGAGCTACAGTTATCCCAATCCATTTCTCTGTGTCTTAAAAAGTTATGAATTTAAAATGTGAATAGATAGAGTTTTATCCCTTTGTTGTGATGGCAGCACCAAAACTTTCAGCGGTTTAACCCACATTTGTGCCAAAAGATTTTCAGTATGTGCTTTGAACAATAGTTTGGAAAAGAAAATTGTTAAAACATAATTTAGGCAAAACCTACCCTTCATACTAAGGAAGACAGTTTGATGAAAATGAACTGTGTTGCAGAATATATGTGTATTAGTAATAATACATAATACATAATATACAATACCTGCTTCCTGTTATAAAGTGATAGTAATTTACAAAATAACAGTGAGAAAATTCAAATTTCATAAGAAGGCAAGGCCTCAAGATTTTAATGAAAGAGTATGTTGGTTGTCTAACATGTTTGCTATGTTTATTTATTTTCAGATGAATATATTTGACAAGAACAAAGACGGCCGGTTGGATCTAAACGACTTGGCGAGGTAACGTGTTCAGCACCTGCTACTTTTACAGATTCTGCCTCCACTGCCAACACTAGTGTTCTGTTACATCTCAACCCTATAGCTAAAAGCATAAACAGAGTAATGAAATAAGTTGCCATCTCCTTTAAATCCTGTGTCTCACAAGGAAAGCACAAGTGGTAAGATGCAAATCTAAATAGGATGTCAACTTCGACGCATTACGAGCTCATCAAGGCTCTCATACACACTTTCAACAGAATTTCTCTGTGCTTTTTCTTACTGGAAGAGTTTTGTGGTTGGCATTGTGACAGTGTTAAGAGTTGCTTCCCCTTCTTGTGAGATGTAGAAACAATCAGTGGAGTGACCACAAAAAAAGATGAGGAAGGTTCTGTGCTACATAAACATCATGTCCAGTCCATTAAGATCAATCAAGATCCATTAGATAGATATGAAACATACCCAAATCAATAAAAGTGGTTGACTAAGTTTAATTCCTAAATTGATTGCTCTTCTTTTTTCAGGTAATGTAAGAAGAGCATTGAGGTCTGTTTTATTGTGATAGAGCATTATTCAATTTAGCTGACCAGCCCCTGATTTTGTTAGTGGACTCTTGGCCTGATGCTTGTGTTCATATATTTTTTAGGTTGAATGACATTAACTTGGTTATGGTGTTCCTTCTCCAATAGAATCCTGGCCCTGCAGGAGAACTTCCTGTTGCAGTTCAAGATAGATGTCAGTATCTGTTTGATATCATGTGCAGTGCACATCTCAGAGATTGTCTAATTTGACAAATGCGCTCATCTCAGAAAGTGTCCTCTGTGTCCCCCAGGCGAACAGTCTGGAAGAAAGAAGGCGCGACTTCAAGAAAATATTCACACACTACGATGTGGTAAGTACAGAGATGTTGCGGGTTGCCTAATCAGAGCCCTTTATGTTTTCTTCACAGCGGAGACGCTTCCTCTCTCGTTGATTTTGAACACATTCAGCGCAGACAGTCTCTATTGCGTGACTGCGGGTGAGGCTAGAAGTGATATGCCAGTGTGTTTTTTTTTTTATGTGAAAAGCCACATTCAAAATGAAAAGAGCGACTTGGGAGGGTGTTTAACTTCTTAAAGGACCCATATTACGAGATAAAGAGAGGGTAGAAAACAGTTGAAAATAGAAACAGAGGTGCACAATGCCATAGAAGAACCTTACCTAAGGAACTTTCAATGGATTGTTCTTTCGAGAAGCATTTTTCGTAAATAAGATGTGTTTAATGAACATCCACATAATGTAGAGGTTCTAGGAAGAAGGCTTAAATATATAGGGCCTTTTCATCATATATGAAGGTTTAAATCCTTAAAGCGTTCTTCAAATTCACACATTTCATATATCTACATGGTTCTTTAGGGAACCAAAAGTGGTTCTTCTACGGCATTGTTCAAAGAACACTTTGTGGGTCTTTTTTAAAGGGTGTACATTTAATGTACATTACACAATTATTAAAATGCAGTTGCAAAATGAATTATATAGTTAGCGCTGAATTACTGTTATTGTCAATTTTGCTTGATTCTGCACTTCTGCCATTTTTCAATGACAGAAAATGGCAAGAAAAAAGAAAAGTAAAGATTTTTTTCTTTCCTATATGCATAACAATTAACACAAAGGTTAATATTGAGTGATAATATTTACATAATTACAGAATGAATTAAATATTTTTGTTACTGTTCAGTTCAGGTTACTGCACTTTAAATCTCCAACAAAAACAAAAAACAAGAAAAATGCTAAAACAAAAATGTGGCAAAAACATAAAGAACGATTTACTCTCTGATTGTGTAGACGCAACAATAACTTTTCCTCAAATGCAAATTATAATAAAACATCTCCTATTTCTTCCTGTGCAGTCGTTGAGTGTTTGAGTAGTTTGATTATGATAGCCTACCTTTAGATGATCATCTTAAAGGGTAATTCCACTTATTTTTCAAAATTTGATGTAAACAAAGACATTCTGAGTGGTTTGATGTGAAATGGTTCACTGTAGAGAAACTTATTGACTAATTTCTTTACAGTGGTGGCGATAGGAACCAGGAGTCACAATGTCTACAATGCAAATGTAGCCATTTTTTATTTACTATCCAAAATAACCAGTGAACATACACGTCTTCTGAGTTTTTATATGCAGTGTTGATCATAATAAAATAGACTATTTTGCCTTACAACACCCTGCATGTACCACTCCACATTGAATAGATTTTAAACAATATGTTTACGACCAAAATCGTAAAACAGTGTTCCAGCATCAGGCAGCGTATTCAGAACCATTTCATGTAATATCTCTCTGTAAGAGAGCCTTTACGGGTCTTAATTCTTCAGATGTCATTGTCATTTCATTAGGTTGAATCTTCTGCTTTAAGTGAAGTAAAATAACTCATCTTAAACGCATCTTAAAGCTTTAAAAACGTTTTTAAAAAGAAATATCAGAGTGGTATCGTGCCATCCCCACTGTTTCAGTGAGCTACCCATTACACATTAAATACACATTACAATGTGCTTTTTTGTCGTCATTGATATCTGTGACTTGTAAAGGTTAAACTGTTTACACTGTATTGCTTTATCATTTCTCTTCCAGAGTAAGACGGGAGCTCTTGAGGGACCAGAGGTGGACGGCTTTGTCAAAGACATGATGGAGCTGGTCAGGGTGAGTGGACACGCTACCACATGTTTGAGTCTAACAGTGCGTTAATCATTATAGTGCTGATATCAGATAAGCCAGTGTAGGTCGAGTACAATCACACTAATCCTCCAGTCATGCTAATAGAGTGAGCTTGTGAATGCTGAACAGTAGTACAGGTGCTCCACCTGAATTTAATTTAGCTTTTCATTTAACTCCTTCCTGCCCCCCTCTCTCTTTCCCACCCCCTCTCTCTCTTACAGCCCAGCATCAGTGGATCGGAGCTGGATCAGTTCCGTGTTCTGCTGTTGCGCCACTGCGACATAAATAAAGATGGAAAGATCCAGAAGAATGAGCTGGCCCTTTGTTTAGGGATGAAGCCCTAGCTTCAGTCCACTTACAGATTCATACTGCATGTGTAGAGATATCGCATGTGGTGGTACATGGACATGAATGTTTGCAATCTAATGTATATAGACACTGCTATATGAATCACTATGTAGTTGTAGCATAGGTTTGGGATATGACATAGCAGACTAATGTACACTTGTAAGCAAAAATATCAACACCCCCAGTCCAATTGCACGATTTGTTTATTTTCTGAGTGAAAATAAGTTAACATGTCGTCTACAAGGAAAATTCTTTTCAAATTTTACTGCACATTTTCCATTAATTTAACATATTGGCAAAAAATAAAATATACAGTATAACTGGTGCCATAACTTTTGCACAGGCCACATTTTATGTTTTATTTTGTCCCCCAATAAGTAAAAATCTGCAAATAACAGTGATTGTGTATTCGAATGTGCAGAAGTGTGTTCTGTGTTGATGTGTAAACTGATTTTCACTTAGAAAATCAATGTCTTTTGACCAGGGGTGTTCAAACTTTTGCTCACGACTGTTCAAAACAGAAAGGATTTAGTCTGTATGATTCAGATTGGTTAGGCTTGAAGCCATACTTTGGCAAAAAAATCAAATTTACACAATTTTCCTCTCACCCGAAATGTACCCAATCAGCCGAGACATGTTTGATATCTGAGGTTTGCTTCATTAGTTTTGCCCTGGAGCTTTGAGGCTAATGTAGCCAACATGGGATCAGGGATGGATTTAGTGATTCTCGGGCTCTGTGCAAAAGACAGGAATGGAGCCACCTAGAGGCACCTTTTTAAATTAGCTGCGGCTCTGAGCTACCATCTACACAGCCAAAAAAAATACGTTGTCTAATTAAGTCATCTTAAATGTAATCAATATATCTAATGTTTCTCATTTTGAGAATGTTGTAAGAGTATTATAAGACTAACGTATTTTTAGATTTTTTTGACTTATGTAAGTTTATTAAGTGAAATCATTTCACTATCTTGGCAGATAATTTTGCTTGTTTTGAGGAAATATGCTTGAAAGAAGCAAAATGATCTCCCAATTTAGAGAGCTTTGTTACTGAGTAGTGTGGAAGTAAAGTAACAAGTAGTGAGGTTACTTTTTCCAGGGAGTAACAATCATCACAGTTTGAGAGAAGCAGCTTGAATTGGATTACTTTTTTGAGTAATTCCCTCAAACACTGGAGCTAATCTATACTAACATTAACACTAGCATTAGGTACAATCTGCTGAGCCAGCACTCAGCACACCCATAATGTAGATTATCGCTTAACCCTTTTGTTGCCGTATGAAGGCTAAAGCAGAGAGCTGACAGCAGGTTTTTACCATGATCTGGCTGTGTCTTTGTGCTATATTTCTGGGTTTTGGGATGTTAGAGCTGGTTTCTCTCACTCTGACTAGAGATGGCAGGTTCCTCTGAGTGTTCTGGCTTGTAAATCATGTCGCTAAAAGCAGAGATGTAATATAACAGAGCGAGTGGGTTTTGGGTGATGAAATTACTCTGTGAATGAAATCACTCTGGATGGTGAGGGCAGAAACTGATGAGTGATCTGATGTGTGAATCATGGTGCTGTTTTGACCCTTTGTTTACAATATGAAGGCTAAAAGCAGCTTGATGACACAAGCTAGTTTGGGCTGGGTCTGCTGAATGTCCTGACACGTGCATCATGTCTGTGGTTTAAACCGTGCAGAAGTCATGAAGGCTATAAGTGACCTACATTTTTGCCTGCAAATTTCAACAGGTTAAATTTTCAAAGTCCATTCTAACCATGATTGTAGCTGAAATTACTGATAAAAACTGCTACAAATGCAACAGCTGTTTATAATGTGCATATATATCTCAGAATTGGTTATTTAACATTGACACAGACAGCTAATTTGTATTGCGATGAGCCCCCTGGCTCATTAGGGCCCTAGGCAGCTGCCTACCTTTGCCTAGTGCAGACCACACCTGCATGAGATGGAAGTTTATACCCCACCCATTTAGCATCATACACGCCTTAATTCTTACTTTTTAAATTTAATTTAATGCTTAGTTTACTCATGTCCAGTTCTACTCACTGTTCACCTATCACACTTTACTACCAAACTTTGAGGGTGAAGCCAGCTGTCACTAATGTAACGGCACTGGCCAGCTCAACACGCTTGGAGGAGAATGCTAACTTCTTGGCATCGGCCAAAAGATATCTGCTTTATTATGATGTGCTCTTGAAGTCCTGGCCATGGATGGTTGTGGCATGACCGAGAATCAAACTCAGTCTCCCAATGACAGGACCAACACTTAGACATATGCGCCACTCAGGAACCCCTACATGGTCACACCTGCCTTAAAAATAGACAAAAATAGTCACAATTCAGCCTTTGAGTTTACTGCTATGACTGTTTTAGCTAGGCAACATGCTATTGAGTGAGGTATGAGCTCCGATTACCTGTTAGCTTTATTATTCTCGTAGCTCCATTCCAAAATGAAAAGAGCAATCTTCAAACAGTAAACATGTCTTGGCTGATTGATACATTTATGGTAAAGGGAAATTGTGTAAGCCTGATTTTTCACTATTCCCATAATAAACTATTCCTTTATCATATGCCTGAAAATTTAGAAGCCTGTAATAAATCTCCTGAATGACTGAGTGTAACCATGGATTGGTACTTCATATTTTCACAATGTAGGTTATGTGAACGCATCTGATTTTCTGCATGTGACCCTGTTTTGACGTGATTTTGATATAGTGATGTGTGTGTGGATTAAAGATGCAAACACTGGTTTAAGGTGACTGTTTTAAATCCAGCTGGATGCAGCACACAGTGTCTTGTAAGTAAAAGATTGAATTACAAAGCTGACCTAAAGAACTTTCCAGCCTCCATGGTGCCTCAGCGCAAACCAGCAACGGAGAAAAACACGCCACAGAGCCGGGCTTTCCCTCTAATGATGTGTTGTCTTTCCTCCAGTGCCTGGAAACCGCAGCATATTAGTGCATATTAGCTAAGAGAGACGGGGAAACCGTGCATTACTGATAGGATACACCCACGCACCTAATGGGGGTGTTGGTGTGAGTGTGTGTAAGCCGCTCCGCACCACCTGTCAGACTGACAAAAGAAGCGTTTTGTGTCTGTGGGGTTGTTTACAGTGTCTTTCTGTGGCCTTTAGTGCTCATATAGTGGAGCACCTGCCCCAAGGCAAACAGATACACAAAGCAAGACCATCTTGTGTGTGTGTGTGTGTGTGTGTGTGTGTGTGTGTGTGTGTGTGTGCACGTGTGCGTGTGTATGTTCGTGTCAAGCACTTTGTGGAGACCAAATGTCTGCAGGATGATGAAGAACATGAACATAAAACATTTGGCAGCCACTTTATAAAAAAAGGCAGCTTTCAGTACTAAAAAGGAAAGAAAATAAAGCTTTTGTTTGCTAGATTTAAAGGGGAAATCCACCAATTGTTCAAAATTTCTCCAGAACTTAAAAAGCCAATATCATACATTTTTCTTGTATTTTATTTTTTCTTTGCAGTCCACTTATAACATTTGTGAAGTGTATTATACCAAAAATGGTCATAATTCATTTTTACATGACCATTTTCCAACCTCTCTTTTACCTTTAAACAGGCTGTTACTGTGCCCTTAAGACAGATATAAGATAAATGAACTCTGATTGGCTGTCCTGTTTTATGCCTACTTCAAAAAGTACTCAGAGCTGAAACACTACCTAACGCTTTAATATGAATAGGCAAGGCTAAACTGCTGTACGCTGATTAGGTGGATACATGTAAATGAGTTAATTGTTGTGACATCACAGAAACAATGAATTCAGAACAAGCTTTTTTGCAGCTTAGTTTCCATATATGGACTGTATGAACTGGAGAGTGAATTGTATGTTTTGAAACTTTGACTATTACACTTTACTTAACACACTTAAAAAAAAATAAATAAATAGGGACGTTTGGTTTTCCATGATATGGGACCTTTAATTGCTGAGATGTTAAAATTCATTCAGAGAGTTTTGGTGTGAAATGGATCATTAGCTATGTTTTTATCTACTTTCTGTGCAAATTGCAAGGGATAAAATGGAAATGTGCTTTAAAAAAACTGTGTTTCAGCTTTTCATCCACAGAGTTCTGGAGATAACAATGCTTTTTGTAAAGTCATTGCAAAAAAAGGAGGGTTTGGTTTATCGATAAAAAAAAACGTAGATTTGACATCTTTCCATCTTGAACTTCATATATGTCGCAACTCGTGTACCTTTGGCCTTCCTAACGTCCCCATAACTGTACTGTATAGGGCAGTTTGGGCACTTTTATTTAGAAAGCCTGTAGCCTTTTCTGGACATATCTGTTTGTAAGTACTGTAAAGTGCAGCATTCATTTTAAGGCGACTCTCGTCCCCTCCTCAGTCCACCTCTCCACCATGCTGTTTGTGTTTTTTTGTATAAGGCACACAAGGGAAGTCTGTCACAACACTACATAAATAAATAAAAAAATGTTTTCAAAGAGGTTTTCACAACATTTTAGACACCGATAAAATATTTATTCACTAAAATTCTCAATGTAGCAAAACCTGTCGACTTGGATTTTTTTTACAGGGGTTGAAATGTCTGCAGCCCAAATATAACACTAGTCTTCTATTTTATCATATGTTTTTATATGTAATGTTGATGGTAAAATAGTGGTAAATCTGACAACATATGTTTTCATTGGGTACTGTTTTGCCTGACAACACCTTGCAGGTACCTCTCCATCACTGAAGAATTTGAAAAAATACATTTTAAGGCAAACCACTCTGAATGACTTTGTTAACATCTCAACCATTTAATTGTCCAGAATATTTGAAAAAAAAATGGGTGGAATTCCCCTTTATTGTTGGGGTTGGGTTAGGTGTAGTGCAACAGCAGTTAAATACAGAACACAGAAACACCCCACAAGGACAGGAATACACAGCACTGTGTTTGTTTAGAGCATGGAGTCACGGCCTAGTCGTGTCCCAGGTGTTTTCTCTGTAATACTGGTGTTTGTATGCGTGTGAAGAGGCTGTTTGTGCTTTTCGTTTTGTTCCACATGTTCCAGGCTTATTAATATTGATAAGGCAGCGACCTGAATGAATCATCACTTACTTGTTGATACATTATCAACAAAATTACCCAGCGAGGAGTTTAATTTTGCCCATGATGTAACGTTCTCATGTTCATCCTGTTAACACTCACAGTAATATCATGCTGTTCTTTAATAGAAGCATGGATGAATGTCCATGCCAGAGAAAAAAAAAGAATGCGAAGGACGGAGAAGAAAGAAAAGTACTTTTGTGACTCAGCGTTCTAAGGTTTCGTATCCATAGAAACCTGTCCAGAGATTGTAATGGATGGACGTACTGTCTAAATGAGAAAGGCAGCAGGTGAGCGTGTGGTGAAGGTGGGCTTGTTCAGGCAGGGTGGAAAAGGCAGAAACAGACGACATAACTTATCCTCTCTCTGGGAAAACGGTGCCTGATTGAATTTTTGAATCAGCAGGCATCTTCGCAAACTTTGGAGGGAATTGAAACAACAGATTGGTTTCCAATTTGCAATTTGCACCCCAATATATCTGCAGGAGGGAGAGGTGAAGCCAATTCTGCTCAGAGATTGGGCTGGAAATCTACTGTACGAGACGAATTGCTTCTCTGAATCCGCTGTGGTGTTCTATTTTCGGCCTCGACATGATCTGCTGACATGTTTGTGGAGTGGAACTATGATATCAATATGCATAGGTGTCCATTTTT
Source organism: Colossoma macropomum (assembly GCF_904425465.1). NCBI lineage: Eukaryota > Metazoa > Chordata > Actinopteri > Characiformes > Serrasalmidae > Colossoma > Colossoma macropomum. The sequence goes on along the minus strand of NW_023494785.1, from coordinate 31,053,244 downwards.
TTCTGGTCAGTCAAGTGCTTGTTTATCTCCTCATTTCATATTAGCAGAGAAACTAGTGGCTCAGTGTTGAGATCAACATACTGATTCAGATTCAGCTCCCATGTGTCTGTGTAATTTGATGTAGATCAAAAAGGCAAAATCTGAACTTTAAGAGTTCTGACCCTAGAAACACCTACCCTGTACTTCCACTGACAGGCCACTTTATGAGCTGCACCTAGATTTTAGGTCCACTTTTCAGGTGTTCAATTACATACTGTATCTCCGGGGTTCCCAACCTTTTGCAGCTTGCAGCCCACGCAAAAGACCACTGAAACTTTTGCAGCAGAAGAAGATTTAACTGATGAGATTTTTTTTCTGACTCACCTGAAAGCCTGTTTCTGCCACTTGGAAAAAGGGGCCATGTAGTATGTCATAATAATGACTTACTATCTCATAATAATAAGAACATTTTCTCATAATTATGAGACGCTAAGTCGTTCTCATGAGATGTCATGTCACTATTATGAGATACTGTCATAATAAGTCAAAATTATGAGATGTTAGTTCATAATCATGAGATACTATGTCATAATAAGTCATAATTATGAGATGAAAAGTCATAATTATGAGATACTATGTCATAGTAAGTCACTATTACGAGATGCTAAATGATGATCATAATAGATAGTAAGTCGTGATTATGATGTAGTAAGTCACTATAATAAGATTATATGTATATATATATATATATATATATATATATATATATATATATATATATATATAATAAGCTAGTCCAAATTATGGGAAAATAAGTCATAATTATGAGACACTGTGTCATAATTATGATATGCTAGGTCACAGTTACGTGATACTAAGTCATGATCAGTGTTGGGCAAAATACTTTGAAAAAGTGACTGAACACTGTCCTTAATACACTACATTGCCAAAGGTATTCGCTCATCTGCCTTCACACGCATATGAAGTTGAGTGACATCACATTCTTAATCCATAGGGTTTAATATGATGTCGGCCCACCCTTTGCAGCTATAACAGCTTCAACTCTTCAGGGAAGGCTTTCCACAAGGTTTAGAAGTGTGTTTAGGGGAATTTTTGACCATTCTTCCAGAAGCGCATTTGTGAGGTCAGACATTGATGTTGGACGAGAAGGCCTGGCTCGCAGTCTCCGCTCTAATTCATCTCAAAGGCGTTCTATCGGGTTGAGGTCAGGACAGTCAAGTTCTTTCACACCAAACTCGCTCATCCATGTCTTTATGGACCTTGCTTTGTGCATTGGTGTGCAATCATGTTGGAACAGGAAGGGGCCGTCCCCAAACTGTTCCCACAAAGTTGGGAGCATGAAATTGTCCAAAATCTCTTGGTCTGCTGAAGCATTAAGAGTTCCATTCACTGGAACTAAGGGGCCGAGCCCAACTCCTAAAAAACAACCCCACACTATAATCCTCCTCCACCAAACTTTACACTTGGCACAATGCAGTCAAACAAGTACTGTTCTCCTGGCAACCACCAAACCCAGACTCGTCCATCGGATTGCCAGATGGAGAAGCGTGATTCGTCACTCCAGAGAACACGTCTCCACTGCTCCAGAGTCCAGTGGGGGCGCTTTACACCACTGCATTCGACACTTCGCATTGCGCTTGGTGATGTAAGGCTTGGATGCAGCTGCTCGGCCATGGAAACCCATTTCATGAAGCTCTCTATGCTGTTCTTGAGTTATTCTGAAGGCCACATGAAGTTTGGAGGTCTGTAGCGATTGACTCTGCAGAAAGTTGGCGACCTCTGTGCACTATGCGCCTCAGCATCCGCTGACCCCGCTCTGTCATTTTACGTGGCCTACCACTGAGTTGCTGTCGTTCCCAATCGATTCCACTTTGCTACAATACCACTGACAGTTGACTGTGGAATATTTAGTAGCGAGGAAATTTCACGACTGGACTTGTTGCACAAGTGGTATCCTATCACGGTACCATGCTGGAATTCACTGAGCTCCTGAGAGTGACCCATTCTTTCACAAATGTTTGTAGAAGCAGTCCGCATGCCTAGGTGCTTGGTTTTATACACCTGTGGCCATGGAAGTGATTGGAACACCTGAATCCAATGATTTGGATGGGTGAGTGAATACTTTTGGCAATATAGTGTACATTCAGTAAAGTATTCCATTAAAATAATAAAAAAAAATATTATTTAGAATCCATTAAGAATATGTTTAGAGTACATATTGATAAAGTCCATTGGGAAAAACTTTGAATTTTTGTTTATTTCACGCTGTTTCTTACTGTTATTGATGGGCAGTTTTGTTCTTGTATGTGATATGATAATATGTTTCATGAAAAATTCAATTAGTCAATTGAATACAGAAATGAATACAAACTTCTCAACATTATTTTGACTCTGATCACCTGCTTCAGTCCAGCTGCTCCATAATCCCACTGCCATTTCATGCCCTAAGCCAACAATTCACCAAATGCCAATAACAAAATCTCACAAATATGATAATAACATGGGTAGTTATGTGATTTTCAGGTGATGATATGTAACTTGCTACAGAATGCAGGCACAGTACAATACCAAAGCTAAGCTTATCACTTATGAACATCCACTACTCAGTTCAGTCATCCCTCAAAAGAGTTGGTTAATGCTGAGATGAATAACTGTCTCATCACAGTGATTTATCAGTGTAAAGAAATCAGTTTTTCTGGTTCTTCTTTAGAGTAAGTCTTTACATGCTGTTGACGAAAATCACATTGCACGGTTATGATGGATTCACTCTTATTGATGTGGAGAACGCAAAACGCTTTCTGCTCAGGGGTCTCCATCTCCTCGCAGACTGAAGGAAGCCATCTTCTGGAGACAGTCAGAAACTCTATGACCCCCTCTTTCAGTTGGTGTGTGATTTGGTTCCTAGGTGCCTCACGATTGTAATAATATGGCACTTTGAAATCAGATAATATGGCATCTTTTTTAATCATCCTGTATGTATATTTTATGTATATTACATGCACAGACTTTATACAAGCATAGACTTTATAATTGCATAGTAAGTCTTACTAAGATTAAGGAATGTAAATTAGCTATGAAGCAGGTAGAATCACATAAAATATGCATAAAAGCCATGCCACCTTATACTTCTGACACATAACAGTCACTTTCCATAACATGACCTTTTCAGATGTAAATCTAAAAAACCTAGAAGAGACTTTTTTCTTTTTTCATTGTGGAACAGAACAGCCTGAAATGGAACTGGAAAAAACATAGATGTACATATTACAGGACACACAACTGAAGCAATCATACCAGCAGTGCATCCAGTGGGATCACTAGTGAAAATGCTTCCATTTTGTATTCTTTGCTAATTTAATACATTTTTAGTAATAAGTCATATAAGCAGCCTAACAATTTGGGTGAAACTTGTGTTTCTGAATGTTTGAAATATTTACATGAATTTCAGAGTTTCTTAGTATTTGGAAGGCCCCCTTTTTGGTTTGATGACGGCATGTACTTGAGCTGGCATGAACTCCACAAGTTTGTGCAGAAGCTTCTGATGAGTGCAGGGTGTCCCAGAAAAATTGACATCATTTGAGATGTGACTATCTGAGTAACTACATGTCCTGGCAAAGAAATTAAATAGGCTTCATGTTGAACAATACAAGATTTATTTATCAAAATTTGAAAAAGAAATTCAGAGGGATGTAGATTTTATAACTGATTTCACAAAGCTTCACAAATGTAATATCTTCCGATACTGGTAATCGTCCAGATCCCTTTGTCCTGCACAGACAGCCTTCCTCTTTGAATTTTTTGTGCCATGTCCAAATCTGCTTTCCAGTTGGTGCATTTTTATTGAATTTTCTCGAAAATGCACGCTGCACACTCTCGTTTGACTGTGTTTGAGCATATTCTAACACAAAATGCTTTTTCATTTCTAGTGAACGCCATTCTTCAACCTGAAAAAACCTTCAAAATTAAACTTGGTTAGTTTTTACACATTTTGTTAAAATTTGGGATCATTTGAGGGAGAATTGGCTGTTATTAGACTATGAAATTATGTCAATTTTTTTGGGACACCCTGTAGATAAGTGTCGTCTGAACATGAGCTTAAATGGAAAAGTAAACTTAGAAAACCAGACCTTTTTGTACAAAGGTCTGAAAAAAAATAAAAAGCTGTTGATCTAGGCGGTTAGAGTTTATCTGCTCAGAAAAACACTAATATTAGGATAATTCCACATAACAGTACAATAAGTAGTGGTTTATGTATGGTAATGTGTTCCTTTCACCATTTCAAAATCTTTCTTCAAGGCAGCCCAGTAATTGTAGTTATCATAAATACCTGGTCTGGCTTATCAATACTTCATTAAATTAAATGTGCCAGTGGTGGATTAACAAATCTATGTGATACCTGGAGAAATCTGGGACCAAATTTTGTCCTTTCATTGAAGTGCCTTTTCTGAGTTTTGATGACATAACCACGCACCAGCACGCAGGGAAGAATCATAGTAACCAGTAATATAATGTTTCACCTCCCACTACTTCCACCTATCATTGAGAGAAAATGCTCAGCTGGCTCAGAGACCCTCCCTGATACCAAATATGTCCAAGTATATAAGGGAGATGTTTTAGAGGCAGACAAAAGTCATTAAAATTCAAAGATTACACATAACCAAAAATTGTTCTCAGACTTTTGGGCCCCACTGTATATTTCTGCCAATATCATGACTGACAAATGCTATAAAAAAAAAAAAGAAAAACTACATGTTTTGGGCGTTCCTTGTTACTCAATGCTCCTAAGTGAAGGCTTATACCACGGCCTGGTATAGAGCGCTGATCTACACTCATCGGCCACTTCATTAGAAACACCTACCTTGCAAACCCCTTTTATCTACCATGGAACACCAACATTGTTAGCCTTTCTAGTGTACAGTCCATAACTATAGACATATATAGCAAGCAAGCAAGCAAGCAAAGTTTATTTATATAGCGCAAACAACAGGTGTTGTCACAAAGCAGCTTTACAGAAAAATCGAGGTCCAAGCCCCCATGAGCAAGACAATGGCGACAGTGGCAAGGAAAAACTCCCTAAGAGCAAGAGGAAGAAACTTTGAAAGGAACCAAGACTCAAAAAGGGGAACCCATCCTCCTCTGGTCGACACTGGATAGCAAACAGTGTTAGTATAAAGTGTTATAGTACAAAATGGGGAAAACAGGTGGAGCAATAGTTCATTGGATTAGTTTTAGTTTATGCAGCAGCAGCAGCATCATCAGGAGGGTCAGTTCATGAGGGTGAGGTTTACACAGTGTTGTACAGCATGAAGCTCAATGGTGGTCAAGCCGGTCCAGAAGGCTTGCGAGCAGTGGGCATCCGATCAAGGCAGAAGAAGCTTCAGACGCACAGGATGGGCAGCTGTTCAACTCGGCAAAGAAAAGAAAACCCACAGAGACTTAGTTCTGTAAAGAGTGACTGATCACAGATTACAGTGTTAACAGAGCAGCAGAGACTCCGGCAGGTGTAGTTATTACAGCCTTTTACTAAAAGGGAGAAACCAGAAGGTAACAGAGACATGAAGCTCCCTGAGATGTCGGCACCCCTCCGCTCCACCGTCAGCAAACTTGAGTGAACGCATGAGCAGCGAGATGACAGCACCAGCACTCCCAGTTTACCATAATACTCTATGACCATGAACCCCCAGATCTGCACCTTTTATCTAACAAGGAGAACTATTAACCAAAGGCTTGACTAAACAAGTAAGTTTTTAGCCTAGACTTGAAGGCTGTGTCTGTGTCCCGAACACTGACTGGAAAATTATTCCAAAGCTGGGGGGCTTTGTATGAGGAGGCTCTCCCCCCTGGTGTATCTTTATTAATTCTAGGTACTAATAGTAAGCCGGCACCTTGTGATCTAAGTAGGCGTGATGGTTCATAGTATGAGAGAAGTTCACCCAGGTACTGAGAATATTTGTTATATGTGTGTCGAAGGACAGATCGGGATCTATCGTGACACCAAGGTTTTTTACAGATGAACCTGTTGCAACTGAGAAATTGTTAAGTTTAAGTGTTAAATTAGACAGTTTGTTTCTAGCAGCTTTTGGACCAAGAAACAGAACTTCTGTTTTATCAGAGTTAAGTAGGAGAAAGTTACTCAACATTCAGTCTTTTATGTCTTTTATAGAGTTCTCAATCTTGCTAAGTTCAATTTTATCATCCAGTTCGCTTGATATATATAACTGAGTGTCATCAGCATAGCAGTGCAAATTTATGCCGTGTTTACTGATAATGGTGCCCTGTGGTAGCATATATATTGTGAATAATATAGGTCCTAAAAGAGAGTCTTGTGGAACACCATACTTTACTTTTGCGAGGACAGATGATTCAGCGTTTACATTAACAAACTGATAGCGATCATATAGACATGTAACCTAAGGAAGGTGGAGCTCATAAAATGGCCAGAGGGTGGACGTACACTATATGGACAAAAGTATTGGGACACCACTCTGAATTATTGACTTCAGGTGTTTCAGTCACACCCGTAGCTAACAGGCACTGGGAGTGGTGTAAAGCACACCGCCACTGGACTCTCTTCACTATCTGGCAGTCTGATGGACGAGTCTGGGTTTGGAGAACATTACCTGCCTGACTGCGTTGTGCCAAGTGTAGAGTTTGGTGGAGGAAGGATAATGCTATGGGGTTGTTTTTCAGATGTTGTCCTAGAACCCTTAGTTCCAGTGAAGGGAAATCTGAATTTTTCAGCATACCAAGACATTTTGGACAATTCTATGCTTCTATCTTCGTGGGAACAGTTTGGAGAAGACCCTTTTTTGTTCCAGCATGACTGAGCCCCAGTGTATAAAGCAAGGTCCATAAAGGCACGACTGGGTGAGTTTGGTGTGGAAGGACTTGACTGGCCCACACAGAGTCCTGCCCTCAACCCCATCTAACATGAAAATCTGGTAGAAAGCTTCCCAGAAGAGTGGAAGCTGTTATAGCTGCAAAGGGGAAACTAACTCCATATTAATGCCTATGGATTTAGAATGGGGTGTCATAAAATCTCCTGTAGGGGTAATGTGTAGGTGTCCCAATACTTTTGTCCATATTGTGTATAACCCAAGGTAGGTGGAGCTCATAAAATGGTCAGAGAGTGGACATATGTTGCAATACATTGGATGGTGAGAAACATAAGCAGTCATTGGCTTGTACAGAATGCTGCTGTTTTCCTGACCTGTACTGTTCTGTCCCTGCATATTCAGAGTCTCCTGTGGCCTGTGATTCAATTATTTCCAGTTCAGCCCCAACCAATTACACCATGTACATGTGCTAGGGCTCCAGACCTTGCAGCACATATGAATACATGCAGTGCGGGTGAGGCAGATTGTGAATGATGTTGCATAGTCACACCCTGTCATACATTTATGCAGGTTTCCATGATTTAAATGATATGCTGCTCTCATAGTCCCAAAAGGCAGCTAATTCACTAAAGCTAATACGCTAATAGCCTGTTTGGCTTTCAGTGTGTGTCTTCTCAATGAGCGCTAAAGAGCTAATGAAAGTGTCCTGGGAGCTTTCATTACTACTGGCACGATTCATCTTGATTGGAGTGGAGGTTGACATCTTAAGACACTGCGTCATACGTGAAATGCACGTGAAAACTAGGCCCTGAAATCCCTGGGGACACAGTGTAAAATACTAAAATTGAGTGTTGCATTAAAGTTTCAATGAAAAAAATCAAGATAGAAATATCACAAACGTCTGGGCATGGCTCTATATATTGTCGCTGTCGGGAATTTGAAATTGCCAGTTGCTTTTCGTATTTCGTTAAAATTTAAGGATAAATGGACCAGTATAATTGATACAAAATTACTTAGAAAAAGCATGTTTTTCCATTCACAGTTAAGAATGTTTTTTTCGTCTCCTCAAAAGTCATGAAACCAGGTGAGGGGTGTGGTGAGTGGGTGGAGACAGGGAGGAGCGAAGAAGAAAAAGACATGGAAGGAGTAACCAGCTAGGAAAACAGAAACAAAAGGAGAAGAACAAGGAGATGAAGAATCGGGGGGGGGCATTACAGGAGGCCCTCCTCCGAAAGTGCAGCACCTGAGGTGCGAAAAAGATCTCACTACAGGAGCCAGGATGGAGAAGAGGCCAGGAAATTGACTAATGACAAGACAACGGACAGAGAACAGGAAAGGAGGCTGGACAAGGAATTAGACCAATGACTGCTGAGGATTAGAAAGGTGAATGGACAAGACACTAGACAGATGACAAGACAGGTGACTGGACAGGGACCTGGGCAAGACATTGGACAGGTAACTGGACAGGACAAACAGGAGACTGTACAGAGGGAACCTAGACAGGACACTGCACAGTTGACTCAGGTGACCGGATGGTCAGCTGAGCCTGAGACTGGGCAGCTGATGGGTCAGCTGCCATTTCCTGGGCAGCAAGCAAAGCCGCATTCTGGGCCGCTGGAAGGGTAACGGCCATATGTTGGGCCCCTGGCAGGGCACTGAGCTGCGTGTCTTGGTCTCCAGAGCACTGGACAGCACTCAGCACTCCATAGCTCAGTGCTGGCATGTTGGTACACTCCAGGACAAAAGGCAGTGCTGTGGAGCTCAAAAGCGATCTGTTTGTGGCACTAGGAGGCACTGTGGGACCTGGCACTGGCTCACTAGTGCTGTCCAGGGCACTGGGAGGCATCAGGGCTGCACCATTATGCACCTCCTTTGACGACCTCAGTGGCAGGGCCTTGAACTGAGCCCTGGATAGTGGTGGAGGCTGGAGGCAGCAGTGGAGGCTGGGATGACAGGAGCATCATTGGCCACGATGAGTAACAACATCAGGAGAACTGTTAATGTCTGTGTAGCCAATTGGCAGGAGGGCTTTGTGCTATTGCTGGAACAGAGCACCGTCCTGCAATCTGGCTTTCTCTGGCTCAATGATCTTCTGCCACTCCACCACTAAACTCACTAGATCAATTAGGGGTCATGCATTCTGTAACCAGTTTTCATTGTTCAAGTCCAAGTTGACCGCTGTAACCAATTGTGACGCTGTGGCAAGAAAGTTGGAGATCTCCACAGATTACAATAAAAAAAAAAACAGAAAAACAAATTAAAAGCAAAATGACTAGAACAGATAGAACTGGGACCCAAGTTAACAAATAAGCAAGAGACTTACTTGGAAAATCAAACACGGAATAAGCTAGAAACAGGAAGTCAAACAAGGATGAACAAACACAATACACAACAAAGGGCAAGGATCGGCAAAGGTGGGAAGATACACACACAAAGAACAGCTGGGAATGTTTACAAACAGGTCTATAAACTGAAACCGGGTGAGAGTTGTGATGAGTGGGCAGAGCTGGGTGGAGAAAAGGCCGGGAAATTGACTAACGACAAGGATTGGAGAAATGACCAGACAAGACAATGGACAGAGAACAGGAAAGGAGGCCGGACAAGGGACTAGACCAGCGACTGTGCTGAGGACTGGAATAACAACAGGACAGGACTCTGAACTGGTGACTGGACTAATGACTGGACAGGACACTAGACAGATGAGAAGACAAGTGACTGAACAGGGACATGGGCATAAAATTGGACAGGTGACTGGACAAACGATAGAGGGAACTGGACAGTACAAACAGGAAACTAGACAGAGGGAACTGGTGACTGGACAGGACAAACAGGAGACTAGAGAGAGGGAACAGGAGCCTGAACAGGAGACATGACATGTAACTGGACCAACAACTGGACAGGGGACAAGACTGAACAAATAGGAGATTGGACATGGAATGGAACAGAAGAAGGGAAACTACACTGGACAGATGGCTGGATGGGAGACAGGACAGATGACTGGGCAGTAGGGATGCAGCAGTACACGGTATATTATCGAAATGTTCAGTACACCCCCTACTGTTCAAAACACACACGTGAACGTGTACGATATGCCTTTTAATTTCCTATGATTTCCAGAACTTCTTATCACGCTGCAGATTACACGCATGTTTTACGTTCAGATCCACAGAACATCTCTGGAGCCAGTCAGAAATTCATTTGAGCCAATCAGCTTTCTGTATGCAAATAGGAGCCGGAGAAGAAAGGGGGAACTAAAAACTAATCCCTTGGCTCCAATGTATCAACGGCAAGCGCTAGCAAAACAGAGAGAAGTTATAGCCACTGCACACCGGACGCACTGCATCGTGTTGTGCAGTGTCCAAAGCCAGTCTTTTAGGTAAACAGCTACTGATAAGTTACCTCAGTTAATGCTACTAGCCTTTTCTGCTCGTATCTTTCAGCGAGTTTGTATAGAGGTTGTAAACAGATGCGAAGCATGATGAGTGTTGCAAAACGCTTTGTTTTATTTAAGTTAGATGAGTACAGTGTAAAAATGATCTGAACCTGGATGTTATCAGCTCTCCCTGCTGGCGTTCTATAGCAGCGCTCTGCCACGTGGCGCTACACTGTATGATGTGGCTGTCTGGTGCACGGTGGCCTTTACAGTGTTCCTTCCCGCACACATTTCAGCAGGAAATTAATTCTCGAATTCTATGAAACATCACAAATTGACACACACACAGACACATACAGACACACTCCATATCTAGCTCTTTAATAATTTAAAATAGAGAGAGCAAAACACCAACAGATTGTTAAAGCCAAGAAGCATTTTTGTGAAAGGCGCTATGTAAGTGTACTCTATGTTTATAGACAAAGAGTTTATTGTTCAAAGGGTCGATGTGTTTTTTTTGTTTTTTTTTCTGAAATATATGGTTTTCGCTAAAGATCCCGAAACCGTACCATTACCGTGGCCCGAAAACTGTGATACATAACGAATCGTGGGCCCATTGTACTGTTGCATGCCTACTGGGCAGGGACTTAAGAACCAAGGGACTGGGTTAATGACTGAAGTGGTATAAAGACAGAGACTGGTACAGGGACCAGGATCAAGACAGGACTTAATCACTTTCCCCATTACTAGCACAGGAACAGGGGCAGGTAAGTAATGGCTTGGAAAGGCACAGGACTGGGAATTCATGGGATATAGTTTGTACATGTATACTGGTCAATTGTATTTATTATTATTTTATTATTATTTTGGCCAATCTTTGTTGCAATATTAAAGAGGAATTCCAAATTTTCAAAATTTCTGCATAATTTAATGAGATGTAAGTCCTTCAGAGTAGTTTGATATGAAATGGTTCACTGTAGAGAAACTTACAAACTTAGATTTCTTTAAAGCGGGCTGATAGGAACCCGGAGTCACAATGTCTACAACACAAATATAGGCATTTTATTAACTATCCAAAATGACTAGTAAACCTACACGTGTCTTCTGAGTCTTTATATGTAATGCTGATTATGGAAAAACAGGTTTTCTTTTGGGACTTTTTTGCCTTTCAACACTCTGCATGTACCACTTCATCATGAATGCTTTAAAAAAGGCCAAAACCTCAAAACTAGTAAAATGATGTCTCTGGCATAAGGCAGCATATTCATAACCATTTCAAGTAATAACTTTCTGTGAGGGAGCTTTTAAGAGGCTTTAAACTATTCAGACGTCTGGTTCCTACCACCACCACTGTGAACAATTCTGACTTAAGTTTCCATGTGACAGAGCATTTCACATCAAGCCATTCAGGAAGACTTTGTTTCACATCTTAATCATTTAATTATGAAGAAGGTTTAAAAAATCGGCAGAGTGCACTCGTGCTGTATTTGATTGCTGCTGCTACACCTGTAAAAAAAAAAGAGGTCTCATTGTGCTAAATAGCCAATTACTTTAGTCCCACTTTAATTAAAACCCATTTACAGAGGCACAATATTGTCGGGATGTAATGAGGAAATCATTTTTATAGAATTTATGGAAATTACTAAGGTGGGAAACACTGAGCTATGAATTTCATTCTTAATCATAAGACAAATGACACACAGTGCACCTCATAACGTAGGGGACTTGTGCCCTAACCAATCTAGTGTATCCCAGAATTTCTTTTCACTGCATTCTAAATCTGTGTGTTTTCCTGTCCTGTCCTGCAGCACATTTAAAGGGTCCATATCTTAGATTTTTCTTGCGTTTTCCTTTTTTCATCACCGTTTTCCAACCTCTCTTCATACCTTATAATTTAACAGCATGTTTTTGTCTATGACTGATATATGTGTAATATATGTAAATGAGCTCTGTTCTGATTGGCTGCCCAGTATTGCACCTCATTCAAAGAGCACTCAGAGCTGAAACACTCCTTAGAACATCAGTGTGAATGGGTGGATCTAAACTGCTGTAGGCTGAAAATGTGGATATATGCAAACAAGTTGGTTCTCACAGCATCACAGAAACAATGAATTCAAAACAGGTTGCATGATTTCCATATATCAGCTGTATTGACTGAGTAGTAAGACGGGCTTTGTAATGTTTATCCTGCTACAACACACCTGATTCAACTCATCAGCTCATTACCAGATCCCTTCATGATGGTACAGATGTTGGTGCTGGTGCAGCAAGACACTAGAACCAGGACTGAGAAACACTGTTAAAAATAAATACAGGAAGGTCTTCAGTTGTATTGTTTACATGTTGTAGTAAAATGGCACCATCTTGTGGTAGGGAATGGTAATATAAATCGGACTGTGGCCCACAAATATACCTACATATGTATATATATGTGTGTGTGTGTGTATATATATATATATATATATATATATATATATATGTGTGTGTGTGTGTGTGTGTGTACTTGAGTTTTTATACAGTGTACAGTAGATACTAATAGAAGATACTGATAGAAAAATGCCAAACAAATAACAGTGAAAGCATAAAAGTAGGTCCATCTAATCTTAAATCAACTTAAGAACTGAAAATAAAAGCAAAAGGGCTAAATGGTTAAATAATAGTTAGTGATGTGTAATTCATATTATATGGTTGGTTTTAACCAGGGATTTTCTAGTTGCTTCTACACTAAGAAAATAATTATCCACTGTATTCATCATGAATTGGGTATAACCTGCAATAAAGAAAGCTACATTTAGAATAAAACTGCTTGTGCAACCTCTATAACCCCTTAAATGGCCAGGGCCCACCAGCAGGCCCAAAATTTTATCATACACTTCTTTAACCTAATAATAGCTCCAATAGTTTGCATTGAACTCTCTGTAGTTACTGAATAATATGCCTTAGTATACAGTAAGCCTGGGATTTTAAGGAGTCGATCAAATTGAATTCTGACCTTTTAATTATTGTAATTATGCTTTTACTAACAAACCTGCAATATTGATGAGATGGCCAGCAAATAAAAAATGCAATGCATGAATTCACTCTGAGGCAACTATTTGTGAGCAAAACATTATCTTTTTCAGCATATTTGCCTGTAGGAGAGAAAATGCAATAGAAACTGTATTTGTTCCCACCACTGCTGCCTTCTGGATTGTTTTGACTAGTGGAGCAACTTCAACCCTGTACATGCTGAATTGCACCGCCAGGGGGCGCCAAGATCTAAAGAGATTTAGTCCAACGGTATAATATTACATTGTCTCTTTGTGCCAATGAAGTTACAATTTCACAGAAATCTGCAGAAAATGACATGGATTAAGTTTAGATTGTGTCTTTACATGCAAACAAATTACTCATATATTCATGATGTTTCATACTGGAAGAAAACAGAACAAGTATCAGTGTTCAGAGTTCAGTATAATTCATTTATTATTATGTATAGCCTTGTTCAGTTCACTAGTCTCTAATCACCCATAACTTCAGCAGTGTCTCAGTTCTCCTGGAGCCCCATGCTCAGCATGTTTTTAAAGTTTTCTGCTCTTTTAACCTAATTATTGGTTTGGGAAAGAGCTGATTATTTGAGTCAGGTGTGTTAGAGCAGGTAAACTCTAAAAGAGATGCAAGGACGGCAATTGGAAACACAGAAGTAAAGGATAAACATAATTACAGGCCAATGCTTCGGCCCTCCTGCATGTACTACTGGGCCAGTAGTAATTTTGGGCCCCTTGCCTCACCTGCTTTGCCTTAACGGAACCCGCCACAACATTAAAAGGGCTCAAATTTTCCTAAAAACCTTATTTTGTTATAACTCCATAGTATAAACTCTTACTTTCTCCCAGCTGTCGTCTTTAGCATGCAACAAGTCATGAATACTAGCATTTAGATAGCATATCAATATACTGTGCTGCCACACGCTTCACATTTCAAAAGGGGCTTTAGAGGCGTGGTATGCAAGGCTACACCCTACAATCCAATACCCCCACCTTGATGAAAGGGTCAATGGTTGCAGTTATTGTCGTTGTTTAGTTAGTTGGGCTTGGATAAGATAGTGGGGTTTAGCGTATGGCTAGAAGTGACTTGCCCGCTCTCTGGCTGTGTTTGTATGTGCATTTTCTACTTTTGTAAATAAAAGAGCAGTTCTTGTGGCAAAAGTAATGGTCTCTCCCTCACCTCCTTCTATGCCAATGCCACAGTGGTGTCAGAAGTGGGACAGCACCTCCAAGTGACAAAAGGTGGAAAGGCACTTCAGTGAACTTACAGGTGGATTGCAAAGAAAAAGATGCTGAAAGAGAAGCCGGTGGACGGTCCGGTGGCAGAAGACGGCATGGCACGGCAGCCAGAGACGGAGCCTGGATGAGGCCTGGTGAGAGAGAGATGGCGTACCACCACCTACCGCGCTACAGTAGCTGGTGGAGGAGCTTTAGGAGGAGCATACGTGCCACATGGTCACTGAGTGAACAGCGGCGGCGCCGCAATTGGTGTGCTCACAAACCTGAGCCAGTAGGGAAACAGAAGCCAGCCGGGAGAATCAATGGTCACAGTGGGCTTTGAGTGAAGTGTAGCATAAACGGCAGACAGATCAATACTTATCAACATGGGCTTGTTAATGTCCTTGCTATGACCAAGCATGCTCTTACACACCGAGAGAAGCACATCAGATGACTGGGAGGCGACCAACATCCAGCTCAGGTCAGTCACCGGTGGCCAGGTCCACCTGGGGGGAAAAAGCAGCTATCGGCCGCTGTTTGGGCTCTGAGCCGAGTACATGAGTTTTGACTCGCACTTATATGGGATACGTGCATACTCGGCTTAGTGGTGGCTGAGGCCTTGCTCAATCTCAGGAAGCAAATCACGTCGGCTAGTGGCACATCCAAAGCAGAGAGTTGGGGCAACATTCACAAGCAGCACTCTCACCAGCGTCAACAGTGCATAAGATGGCCGGCAGAGGAGTGCCGTTGCTGCTGTCGTCTTAACCAGTAGCACTGAACTTGATGTGGTGAGCTGCAAGGAGTCCCGCCCTGCTCAGGAGGAGGACACCGAGTTATCTTGTCTCTTTTTTCCAGCATACCAATGGAGAGGATGCCCAGATAGCTGCAGTTTGGCTGCCCACCAGGGTCAGAAGAGGACGACACCCAGAGCAGGGTGCACAGAGGAGACGTGTTGGCAAGGAAGCAGCCCGGTGCGAGGACCTGGTGCTCTTGCTGCTGAGGAGCAAGCGAGCTTCTGCGTGCCCTAAGAACTTGGTCCGGACCATACAGGTTGCTGGGGCAGCTGACGTTTTGGGGGAGGCATGTGGCGTCTACCACATGCTCCTCAAGGGGCTGCGCTGCATGCTTTGCAGCCCCCCTTAACAGAGACAGTTGTTGCTGTTATTGTTGTTTTTGTGTGGTTATTTAATTTAATAGTGGTATGTGCTGATTGTGTTATTTTGTTTTGGGCTTGGGTGAGATAGAAGGTTGGTGTATCTAGCATTACCAGGAAATGTATGGCTAGAAGTGACCTTCCAGCTCCCCGGCTGTGTTTACATGTGCTTTTCTGCTTGCGTACATAAAAAAGCACTTCTTGAGGCAGTAATAATGGCCTCTCCTGACATCTCCTTCTACACTGAAGCCACAATACTGTATTCAGCTTGCCAAAATTGTAATGTTATTCTCAAAAGCAAAGCAAAACTCCATAATGAGTTGTTTTTGTCTAGTATAGGACAGACACATCATTCCCCACTAAACCCACTAAAATCTCCACAAACATACTTATTTATCCAACTGTAGATTATAACTTTGGTGGTGGAATAATGGAGATACTCTGGTTTTAATTCGTACTTTATCAAAGCTGAATTATGAGGGAAAGACTTGAAAACACTGAAAATTTGCAGTAGGATATGATAGGTTTTCCAAACAGCTTGTTGCATTATTTCCATTTGACAACTGCAGTTATTGCATAAGCTTCCTAACAGCTCCAGCACATCTTCATAACCCAGTCTTACCTCTAAAAAACTGGGTGATACTGTCTTCTGTGCTTTTGCTGTTCTTCTTCTTTTTTTTTTTCCTGGTGCTTATAAAAGCATGATTTGCATTTTGGCAGCATCTTCATTTGAATTGAAAATGTACATCCTACGAACCTCGACTGGTGCTGGTTTAGCTGGTCACCCATCATGGTCATGCTGCTTAACCTGCATATCAGTATTCAAACCCAACATATTGTAGTGTACCGCTATTGGTCTGCATTACCATGGGAGGCATGGCCATGCAAAGCGGCCACGTGAGGAGGCTCTTGGGAAGTGCTACGCCCGCAGCAGGAGAGACTTTAATGTTTACATAAGTTGTTGTGGTAAGCTTAAAGATGTGTACATTTGTTAGTGTCAGCAGGAGAAAGTGCATAGCTAGAAGTAACCTGCCTGCTGTCACGGCCATTTGGTCAAAGGGGGATAGCGCCCCCCAGCGGACTTGAGAGGAAGGGTGGTTTCACAAACTCAAGGTAAACAGCGCATAAAACTGAGCCTGGCTGAGGACTACAGAAGAAGAAGCAGCACGGCCAAGATGGGCAGCGAAGATGACAGAAGCCGTGTAGCGGAGCCCGGCCAGAGGATGGCAGCCGGCAAGGACCTGTGGCATGGATGTCCAAGACTGAGAGTTGGGTCTCCTGGACACATGAGCAGCACCAACATTGTTGTCTATGGTACGATGCACGTCAGAGGAAAGGGAGTGTGGCCGAGGGAGCATTGCTGCTGTTGTCACTGCCCCCTTAGTGTAAGAACTGACACTGCGAGCTGCGAGGAGTTCCGCTGTGCAGAGGAGAAGGATGCAGCACTCAGTCTGGAGAGACTCCGAAGAGGAGATGGGAATGTTTTAAGAAGGGACTGCTCGACCTCTGTCAGGTCACCGGAGTGGCTGACCTTTGGGGTGGGGTTATGTAGTATCCTGCTACTGGTTCATGTTGCCATGAGAGCACGCGAGGCCTGGCCATGCAGAGCGGCCACGCAAGGAGGCTCTTGGGAAGCGCTGCGCTTGTGGAAGGAGAGACACTGGTGGACTAAACCACTAAATGGTTAAGACTGCAATTAAGACTGACACCCATGTAGTAAAAATAAACTGGGCACCCTTTAAAGTGGCAGAACTCTTAGTTAGTCTACTACATACAGAACAAGTGGCTGACTTAAGACACACTCTTTGCTTACCCTGATGTCATAGGTTTTCTGGCAATGTTGAGTGTCCCAGCGTTCCAGTACATATGGGGGGGTATTTCACATAGCAAAATAAGTAAGATTAATAGCCAAAATCAAAAGTGAAGATTGTCCAAGACGAATGTCCATGACCTCTCCTTCTTTGGCTTCAGCTGGGTAACTGAGGTTGAGAAATCCTGCTTTGTGAAATACTCCAAAGTTGCACTCTTTGTCGTTCCCTAGATAGTGGTTCACTACGGGAAAAACACAGGCTCGACTTAGCTTCTGTTAAGTCGTGTCACAGTTGGCCTAAGTGTCATTAATGTTTCAGCAAATCTAGTCTCCGTTATTGCTTAATCAAGTGGTTTACCTTCGTCCCCTAGGTAGTAATTCCCAACGCACTAGGGCTGGATTTGAGACACACCCTACACTAAACATTTGAGGGGCGGGGCTTCATTACGCGGGTGCTCACTTCTAAGGGAACGTGCACGGCCATAGCTCCGCCCCTGGGTTCTACGTCGTTGCCACAGCAGCAGCTGCTACTATCTGCAGCAGACGGAGGAGGACGAAAAGGGCTCTTACTTGTTTGAACCTCTTCAGAGTATCTTTTCTTTACTTAAGCTTTCCTTTTTAAATCATTGGCTTTGAAGTCCGTGGACTGACATCAGTCATGCTTCTTAAAACGGAGTTATGGAAATGTTTTCGTCGTGGAAAAGAGAGGGAGCTCTGAGTCTTGCAGTCCACTGTTTTCTGTAGCTCACTCACCGCCTCATAGCGATACAGTGGCTGGAGGGGGTTTGTGTTTTTGAGCCTTGCCGGATATTAAAGTCAGAAACCGACTGGAAAACTACCCATTTTCATCCTATTTGGAAAGGAGAAGAGCTGTAGTTTTATTTGTACCACTAGCTTGTTTTTGGGGACACAAAAAAATGGAGGCTGTAATAGAAAAAGAGTGCAGTGCCCTCGGAGGACTCTTTCAAACCATTATCGCTGACATGAAGGTAAAGCCCAGTCCTGTTTGACCTTTAGTCTATTTCTTTAGTTATGTTTTTTTTTTTCTTAGCGCTTCTCTTTTTATTTTTAAGCCTTAAGCTACCTGGCTAGTTTAGTTTTACTTGGTTAACGTAGCCTGGTTGTGGGCAGCCGTGAAGAAATGTTCAACTGTTTGCTTGTTTAACTTGCTCTGTCTTGATCGTTTTGGTTACTAAGGGGATGAGTGAAACATACAAGGCTGTATAGCTACGTAAAGCCAGGGTTTACAGGGGAATTCAATTGATTTTTAAAAAGTTCTGCCTAATTAAATGAAAATTAAGTGAAATGCTCGGTTCTAGAGGATCAGAATTGTTCACAGTGGTGGTGATGGGAACCAGACATCTGAAGCTTTAAACGCCTCTAAAAGCTCCCTCACAGAAAATTAGTACATGGAAATGGTTATGAACACGCTGCCTTATGACTGAGACATTGTTTTACGATAGTTTTAAGATAGGATTTTTGCCTTAAATGTATTTTTTAATCCATTTGTGGCACAGAGCTACTTGCAAGGTGTTATAAGGCGATATATTCTCCTAAGAAAACTTTTTTTCCCCACTTTATCACTATTTTACGATTGCAAACGTTCCATAGAAAAGCTCAGAAGGTGTGTAGGTTCACTGGTGATTTTGGATAGTAGATAAAATGGCTATATTTGTGTTGTAGACATTTTGATCTCTGATTCCTATAACCACTGTAAGGAAATCTGCATCAGTAAGTTTCTCTACAATGAACTTTTTCACATTACACCAGCGTGAATGCCTTGGTTTACATCTCACCAACTGAAGTATACAGAAATTTTGAGAAATCAGTGGACTTCCCCTTTATCAGTCATACAGTATGCAGAGATTGTGGAAGAACCGAAACTCATACTCAACTAAGATTGCCAAAAATAAAAACCAACAAACCAACTTGAGTTGAACTTTAAGTACTGTGTCCCTTGTAAAACTCTGGCTAAGTGGAACTTCTCAGTACATCCAGTATCTATTAGTATAAGCCCTGAAGTTTGTTTTGGAGCTTTTTTGGCTCAAAATGCTAAACACACGCGAGCAACAGCAAATCAGTCCAGGTTCTGAACCAACACAACAGTGTGAAACTGAACCCAGAAAAGGAATTAGGGGCAATATGTGAAGGACTAAAATATTAATAGCTATTGCTCACTTTGACCTTCTGACCATGAACAGCATTCCCATATTTCTCTAGTGTACTTGGTTAAAGTCCAGGATTGAGTAGTAACTAGTTTGTTTACTCAGTTCTGTGTGCCTAAGTTTAAAAAATTATGTATTTATGTATTTGTGAGGGTTTTTATTTTTTCATTCATTGTTTTCTGTTGGTTCGGCACCCAGACTACTTTGCTGCTTCATGTTAGATTAGAAGGAGTTCTTTGATCTGTTACTTTTTACTCAAGTTGGTTTTGGTAGCTATTTTTGCTTCTCCCAGAACCTATAATTCATTACTTGCAGATGGTTTAGGTCTCCTCACTTCTGGTTCATATACTTATATTTTATTATAGACAGATGCTAAAAATACTGACCTATTTTTATTTCAGGTCATATTACATTGACCAGCTTCTAGTCTGGTGCTGATCGTGGATAGAAATACAAAAAAAAAATCTATCAATACTCAGATAAAGTAACTAAATGATAAACCATTCCTAGTTGTGTTACGGTGTAATTCATTGTGCCCAACAGGAAGACCACAAGTCAGTTCACAAATTTGCTCCATCCAGCTCCTGATCCACCTGAACCAATCAATGAAGAATGCTGTATATCTGAAACAGGTGTGCTGGGATGGACCCAAAATGGGGACCTTCTGGGGTCTTTAAGGACCAGACTGGGAAATGCTGCTGTAGAACAAGAAAAAAGCCAGATGGCTAGAAATATGGTTTTCATGTTAGGGTTGAATTTGCTGTCATGTTCTGGAATCGACAATGCGTTTCTTCCTTCACGCATTCTGGTGTTTGAATGCACCTGTTAAAGGTCAATTAGGGAACCAGTATTGGAATTCCATTGAGCTCAAAGGTCTCCAAAGTCCTACACGTGGACGGAGCTAAACTGGGAGGAATGGCAGTTGCCATCGGAGCCAGTCAGCATCGTGGCTGGCATTTGGTGAAGTTAATCATATTTGCATGGGAGTTGTTTTGTTTAATGATGAACAGTGGGATTTATGTATGCAGGTCAGTGAATGAATCACCCTGGGTGAACTTAAGCTCAGCGCTGAAAACATTAAGTTATAGCTGCTAGTTGACTTCAGGAGTTTGTAACTTCTTGTAGTGTCCAAACTTTCCTCCTGTTAAACCTTTGCTACACTTCTAAAGTTCATTATTGTGCATTTTTGCTGTTGAAAATTATAGGAATGGTATTTATTTTTGAGACATGTTTGATGGTCATATGATGTCTTTAGCTTTTTCCAGCATCAGGTGAATACGAGCATCGTGTACCAATGCTTAAGAGTCTCGATGTAGCTAAACAAAGATAAACCTGAATGGAAAAGAACAAAATCAAATGGCTCAGTGATGCAGCCCTTTCATACTGTTGTGTTGAGCTGCTCCATTGTTTTGTAACCCAGCAGGGAGTAAACTTTCCAGGCCCGTGAAATATTCAACAGCAATCGCAAAGGCCTCCAAGGCCTGCATTCGTAAAGAATAGGAGACTAAGAGGGCTGATCTAGGATCAGATGTCCCTCTGTCCTTATTGCTCTGTTATATTGTGTTAATTTGCCTTTATGCAGGCCCCTCTTCTCACCAAGTAATTTAACCTTTATATAAGACAAATTTAAATCCTGCTGAAATCCTTATAGCATAAGCTCACAAGTTTTAGCCCTTACATTGTGTATAGATGCTGAACTGTTCCCAGGTCAGCAGCCAATGGAAAAGTCAAATCACTTTACTAAAGAGGCTTGTCCTAGGGGGCCGGTTGTCTCTCTGTCTCTCTCTCTTTCACCTTAAGCAGATTGAGTTGCATGGCCTTACATTCCTGAAGTCACTGGCATAAACAGCCAGTGCCTACCATCTTCCCTCTTGTTAAGGAGCTCCAAAGGAAAAGTTGGAATCAGCTTTTATTTTAACTTTATTATGTATAAGCAGTTGTTCTTTCTTTAAGAGCTGAATAAAACTTTATCCAGTCATGGGCCGTATTCCATTCTTATACTATTGTTTGCCTATAATTAAACATATAGAGACTCAGTATGTTTAACTGAGTTGCTGGCTGTTGAATGCATCTAGAACTAGAATTTGTGTTTGTTTCAACTCTAAAATTGTCAGCAAGTCATGGTCATTGGACCTTAAGCTTCTATTTTAAGGAATTGGAGTGTGTTTGGGATGCTAAATGAGATGTTATGTGAAGTTGTGTAGTGCTCTTATGATGTTGTCTGTGTTTTAAGTAATTTCATTAGACAGTTGAGGTTAACATGTTATTAAACATTCAGCAGCTGCAGTAACTGATCAGTCTTATGTTTGTGTGTCCACAGAGCAGTTATCCAGTCTGGGAAGACTTCGTCAGCAAAGCAGGAAAATTGCAGTCTCAGCTCAGGTAAGATGATTGTGCCTGATTGCTCTTTCAGGCTTGCCAATAACAGCCTTTATACCTCTACTAGCAATGATCCAAAAACAACTTAAGAATTACTTTTAATAGCCAGGATTAGGTAGAGGTGGGCAATATGATATTTTATCGTTATTATGATACACAACATGCTTTTATGAGCATATTGTGGATATCTTCCATACTTAAAGAATGCTGACCAAGTATGTTTCATGACAAAGAGTGCATAATTTGTCTTGTATGTAGGACGTTAAATGAAAATCGTTGTATTGACAGCCATGTTACACTACTAGTGCATGGTGTCTGTGTGACAAGCGCTTCATTTTTAGTAGGACTATCCACTGGAACCAATTGCCAGTTGTGCCCTCATGCTTACAATTCTAAAACGTTCCTCAACTTGAATGATGAGCTCATCCATTTAAGTACGAAATATAGTTTACTGGAAATTAAATAAAGTTAATGTTTTTTTTTTGTTTTTTTTGTTTTTACCAATAGCATCGGTCATTATATATTTATAGGTTTATGGTTAATCTGTAAATCATTTACCTCCCTAGTCCGAATTTAAGACTTTAGTATAGAGAATTAGGCTGAAATGTGTAAAGTGTAAAGGATCAAGCATTTGTGCAGGGGAAAAAGTAAGCATCCCTGTCGTGGTTACTTTTCTAGTACTCAAAACAAACGCAATGGCATTTGTAATATATTGGGTGAGAGCGGAGAGGGCTGATTAGTCATTCCAGAATTGATTCGGATGATTGATTTTTGTCATGCTAGACCAGTTTTATTAATAGACTATAAGTCAAGCAGGGTAATGCTGGTTAATTTACATGTAATTTAGTTACTGTTGATAGATCTGATTTAATGATAATGACCTTGCTGTCTGCCATAATACATAGCTTTTGTCAGACGTTATAATGATACAATGAAGTGTTGAAACTGTATCAAGTGTTGACTGTATCGGACACAGTGATGTTGCTGGGTTTTTTACATGCTGCTAAGTTGAGAGTGGTCTGCCACCAAGATATATCCAGCCAAGAGTGGTTCTGTAGTCAGAATCTGACCATTGATGAAGGGCTAGAAGTAGAGTGGAAAAATTTGATGTTCAATATCGAAGTTAAAGGGCAATTTTCAAATCGCAACCTCATGAAGTGCCTGTAGATAAGTTAGACCAATCAGAATCAACCAAACACCCAAGTTTTGTGATGACATAACCACAACTAACTGGCAGTCTGGTCACTACATTCAGCGTGTAAGCCTAATTCAAGCTAGAAAAAGGGGATATTTTGCTCTCTATGGCCAAAAAACAGGACTGGACCTTTAATTTCTAGAAAATAATCACAACTTAAATTACAGTAAGAATATTGGTCATAAAAATCACACTATTGTCCCAAAATTGTTACAGCATTAGCTAGAAGACTACCAAATTGTGCATCAACAGATGGGCTATAGTCCCTGATTGGGACCTACAAAGTAAGGATTTCAAAGTGCCTGGTAACACTGTACAATTTACAGCTCTTATATCTATACAGCTTTTATACATCTTCACAGATGAGGCAAACTCAAGCAAGGCTTAACTCTCTTGGAAGGAACTGAGGTGGCTTTCATTCCCTCCTCTGTAACCTGATGTCAGTCTGCAGTTAGACCTTAAATTTGGGAGATCTAGGTCATGAAGGACTTTTAGTCCGAATAATCTCTTGTCTTACGTGTCCATGTTTTCAAAGTATTATATAGAATTTAATATCCATTTAAGGGTATCAACATGAATCGCTTTTCCAGGATGTTCCCTAAACACTGTTATGACTCGGAGGCTGAAAGTCACTCAGTTATAATGATGGGATATTTCTGGAAATTACCATGATTGCTTTCTGTGGTCAGTGTCTGTGGATGTGGGGTGTTTTCACAAGCCATGTGATATCCAAAATGTAGTCTGTCACGAAACGGAGATTGCCTGACACATCTGGATTAATCATCATCTAATCAAATGTCACGCTATCCAGCCAGCTTAGCTGCCTCATTAAAAGTTTTCAGGGCCATGCATCTTAGGCCTTAATTCACTGTCACATTCTAAAGTCAGAATGTTCTAATAAGCAGATCTTCCCACAGACGCTTTCTAGATCCTCAAAGCCTTGTTTTGCGTTGATTAACTTTCACCCACTCATGACGCTCACTCAGTTTGCACAAGGAGTGGCAAATACACGAGCCCTCATTGTGCAAACAGGTCTGTTTGATGAGTATGAAATGATTCAGTATGAAGAGGAAGGCTATAGCCGTTGTACAGTTATCTGTGACAGACTGCCTGCTAGACTGTTTGGGCCAGTGTTTCTCAATCCTGGTCCTGGATTCTCTCTTGTGGCAGTTTTTGTTGTTTTTTTTTGCTCTAACACATCTGATTCACACCTGATCAGCATATTGTGAAGGATGCCATCAGGTTAAAATTGTTAGAGCAGGAAGACTGCGTTAGAGTGCTGACAGAAACTGGGAAACTGACTACAACAATGCGGTAATTACAAAATGCTAATTAAATGAGATGCACAGATTCTGGATGAGTTTTTATGAGATGTGACATATAATTGTCCACTTCTCCCGCTGGTGAAATGTGCAAACATTTGCCAAAGAACAGGGAAAAAATATACCTTGTTTCCGCATAACTGAAGTGCAAACATTGTTTTTTTGTCTAATATAGCAAAAAAATTAGGAGAACCTCCATACTTTCTTTTTCCATGTTGTGGGTGTATCTTCCAACAAGCACCTGAATGGAGACTGATTTTTCACATTTTTGGGTAATTCATTCAAGATGTAAACCAAGTCATTCAAATTGGTTTGACATGAAAAGCTTCATCATAGAGAAATTTACTACTCAAATTTCTTTACAGTGGTGGTGACAGAAACCAACTATCACAATGTCTACAACATAAATACAGTGTTTCCCACAGGATTTTGTTAGACTATGGTTGATGGACCTCAGTCAGACCCTATTGTTTGTATATGTTAAAGTTGATTGCATCAATCTGATGCACTTTTAGAGCAAAATTAAGAGGTTAGCTCTATGAAGACCTTGTAAACAGTTTTGTGCTTTAGTAATTTGAGCATAAACACACTGGTTGTATGGGTATGAAAGGTCATTCCCACAAAGCATGGTAAAGGAGTTTAGTTCACAAATGGTCAAAACTAAAAAACTAGACCATACATAGCATACATAGCACAAACATTATACTTAAAACAGCAGTGGCGATTAGCTTGATTAGTTACCGATACTTCAGCTTGATTAGTTAACATTACAAATAGCCTAGCATTACATGAAGAGCCAGCTTGCTCTCAGAGGCTGATAATAGTTACGTTGTCAGAGCATGTGCCGCACTGGCCACGACAAAGAATCACATCTCAGAACTCTGAAATATCACAGTAGCTCTGGTCAGAGCATGCAGTCATATTTTGGATCACAAAAATACACCACTAGATGTATAACCAGCATTGATTCGGACTTTTCCGTCTCAGAAACAAGCTAAAACTTTGCAAATCCAACAGTGCATCGTTTTAGGGTGAGGAGACAAGAGTCAGACACACAGGCGTTAACCTTCTCTAACTAAGCTACAGTTAGATTAACATTGCTTATCAATGATAATTTCTGCATAGACTTTATCTGTTTGCTGTCTTATATTGATAACAATAAGATTTTGTTTGGACT
Source organism: Colossoma macropomum (assembly GCF_904425465.1). Lineage (NCBI taxonomy): Eukaryota > Metazoa > Chordata > Actinopteri > Characiformes > Serrasalmidae > Colossoma > Colossoma macropomum. The sequence continues at coordinate 31,027,590 of NW_023494785.1, read as the reverse complement.
GGTGGATGACTGCAGTGGATGCTGTAGAGTTAATATTACTGACTCAAATCAAATGGTGTTGTGACCTCATAATGCCTCATATATATAGCCAGGTGACAAGACAGTCCAGTGTGTGGGTGATTGGTAGTGAGAGATGCTTTGCCGAAGCAATGGAGCAAAACACAGCGTTATTTATTATTATAAAAAGTGTGACAATATTTTTGGTACAAATTAGACTATGGTGGGCTGCCACAGTCTAGGCAGTTAATGGTAAACATTGAAATAGCCATGATATTTGCTATGCAAAATGACCAGTCAACCTACACATGTCTTCTGAGTTTTATATGTAGTATTGATGAGATTTTAAATAGTAGTAAATCTGAATAGAAATGTTCTTTGGGAACTATTTTACCTTCTAGTTCCCTGCATATACTTCTCTGCCATGAATGAATAATAAAAAAAAAAAAACATTTAGTCCAAAAGCTTATCTCAAAAGCGTTGTAAAACAGTGTCTCAGGAATTAGTTAACTTATTTATAACCATTTTGTCTTATAACTTCCTGTGATGTTGCTTTTAGTGAAATTGAACACCTCATTTGTCTGGTTCCTAATGAACACAGGGGTCTGAGTCTCAGTGACTGAATCCCAAATGGCTCCATTTGGGGCTTTCAGTGCATTGTATGGGTGTAAAAGCCCTTATTTCATAGCCTATGTAGTGCGCTATGTTGGGGGAGGCTTGAAAAAGTGCAGAGCGATGGGACTTCAGAGAGTTCTAGAGAGTTAACACAGTTAACACACACAGCCTCTACTTTTTTCCAAATAAAATGTCTTTTTTGAGGTGTAGCTCAAAGGAGACACAACATCCTTTTAAAGCTCAGATGCTGAAGATAGCAGAAGTGTTGATTAGGTCTGGGTTCAGCTGAACCGTCAGCCTTTCTGCTCTTGTTTTGTGATCACTAGTTGGAGCTGCCTGTTGGGAATTGGCTAATGAAGTTCAAACGCTCTGTAATTTAGCCTGTGTCTCCTCTTCCAAAGCAGCTAAGATGTTTTGCTCCAAGATTACAGCTCTTCTGGCCATCGCTGTCTTTTGTGGTTAAAGTAGCTAGTGTGTTTTTCCTGTATGATCTTACCAGCATGACATTTCTGAAAAACCAGCGTGTCCTCCAGACCGTCCATTGGTTTGTTTTTGCCTTTTTGCCCGTCTAATCTGCAAGGCAGCTGCTTCCGTAGCTGGTTGTGTTGGTCTTTCTTTTTTCATTTTCCTTTTTTAATGTTTACTACCAGTTTGATCAGCTACGCGTTAGACTGACACGACCACGTTTGCAAAGGTTTAGTAAGCGGATTTCTCTGTTATTTCTCCTTTTCTTGCCAAACTAAGCCAGCAGTTTATTTATTGTGTTTTGAGACTGTGCAGGTAAAAACAATCAAACATCTCCTCCTCCTTGTTCTCAGTCTAATATTAGAGAGGAATGTGTAGGGTTTTTGCTTTCTTCGTCCATCATGTGGCATTGTTTATGTGTTTTAATCACAGAGAGAAGCACACTTTTAACTTCACACTGCTCCCTTCAGCGTGGGGGCTTTTAAAACGATGTTAGGTTGATTAGAAACACGCTGTTTGTTATACGATAAGTCGTGTGGAACTCTCGGAGTCAACAACAGGCCTCACTGTGGAACATTTTGTTTGGAGCCAAAAAAGGAAGATATAGGACTAGAGGCCTAGATAAATGGTGATAAAGGAGGAAGAAAAGAAAAACAAGTATAGATTAAAAGATGTTGAAATTTTTCCTCTGGGTGGATTTGTTTTTTTGGGTCTTGCCTGTCAGCAATTTCATCTTTATCTGTTCTGTTACTCACACAAGGCATTGTTTGTGGATCTGGGCATGTGATGATCAAATCATGCCGTTGTGGAGAGCAGGGTGTAGCACTATGGTAGCGTGCTTGTGGGTAAGGTGTCTGTTTTGCCTTTGGCGCCACGCTCACTGGAGGCGAATCTGATCCTGGCGACCTCGGCTCGTGCTCCAACTCTCGTCCGAGTGCTTGGCGTGCCTCATCACATGACCTCTCCACTGTGGATACACAAGATCGGATTTCACGTTCTCTCCGCTGCTGACGGGCGTTCCAGCTATGGAAGAGGAATTCCTGTAGTTCCACTCATCTCCTTGACTTTTTTCTCCCCTTTTTCCTCTCTTTTTTCTTTCTCCTCCATATCAAACCCGGTGCTGTGTCTGCAAAGACTTTATCTGGACCCATTATGGAGCTACAGGAGGTCATTAAAGGCTCTCTAAGCAGCTGGCAGACAAAGAGACAAGCCGACACAAAGGAACTAAGCATTCAGTGCAGTCATTAAAGAAATGAACTGCCTTTAAATAACCATTAACCTACACCCCTCCTATCACCGTCCTGACAATTTTCCTCAAACAACAAAGCCACCTCTGACAAGTTCCTGAACCCAGGCCAAGCATAGCAAATGACCAGATGCCCTGGCGCGTGTGTGTGAGTGTGTGCATGTGCGTGTGTGTTTTAATGGGTTGCAGATAAGGGTGCAGAACAATTGACCAGCTTCTGTTTCTGCTTGTGTTCGCAGGACGACGGTGGTGGCGGTGGCTACTTTCCTGGACGCCTTTCAGAAAGTGGCCGACCTGGCCACAAGCACGCGAGGTAAGTAGCCGGTGCCTAGACGGAAGAAAAGAGAATGTGTTAAGGAAGGGCTTCCTGTTGTGGTCCATTGTCTCAGCACAGCATCCTCTGCTCAGAGGGCTGTATAAAAGCTTTTATCATTGTTAGCAGTTCTTCACATCGGTTTTGCTGCGATGGGAAAGTGCCTCTCATGACTCGCAGAGGAAGCAGAGACGACTCCAGACATGCCTGAGCTCTCGCTGCAGTGAATGTGTCTGTTTGTGATGGTGTTTCTCTGGAGGATGTCCTTTATGATGGAACAGGGTCATTGAACTTATTACCCATTTTTACCCATCTCCCCCAGGACACCATCCTGATTCTTAGCGGTGCCAGCTACTTACAGTTTTCACACATTTTTGTCTCCTCTGTGTTCTGAACTCACCCTGAGGACATACACAGCCTGTCAAAAGTTTGCAGTACATTTTTCGAAATGTTTTAATACAAATGAGCATGTATTTTATTATTTATTTATTTATTGCAAAGGCATACTGTTGCTGTCAGACCAAAACCTCATATCTTCAAAATGGTAACTTTACAGGAGAAGAAAACCGTAGGAAAACCGTATTTGTCTTGTGATTGTTTTTTTTTAAATAAAGGAAATGAAGTTTCAAAAGATACTGTGAGCTCAACAGTCCATGCAGTCCAAATATGGAAACTATGTTAAAAAAACACCCATGGATTCATTGTTTCTGTGATTTCACAATAAACAACTAATTTATTTATCCACTTATTCAGCCTACAGCAGTTTAGCCTGGCCCATTAACCGTGAAGTTCTAAGCAGCAAATCAGAACAGTAACAAAAACAGCTTGTTTAAGTGTAAAGGACAAAGGCAGGTTGGAAAATGCTCATGTAAAAAGGAATTATTACTATTATTGGTTTATAGAACCACACAAATGTTATAAGTAGACCTCAAGGGAAAAATTAAATACAAGAAAAACATATATATATGTAACGTTCAGTGGAAGTTCATGTAACTGACAAGGTTTTTGAACAGAATGATGAATGGTAACTTTACAGGAGAAGGAAAAACATACTTTACCTTGTAATGTTAGTCAACGGAACCAGACATTTTTCCAGGTAATTCAGGGCCATTACTTTTGGTCCATTCATCTTGAAATTTACACACAATATAAAGGACAGTAGGTATTTTCAAATTATGTCAAAGACTAAAATGAAGATACAAGGTTTTGGTCTGACAGCAGCGATATATTTGTGACAACATACCCCATACATGTTATCACCTTGTTGTGATATCAGCACTAATCAGTGCTCAAACATTTTAGGTGTTTTAAACCGCCTTTGGGCCACAAGATTTTCAAAATGAACTTTTAACAGTAGTTTCCAAAATTTTGAAAAACTGTTAAATCATTTAGGCCTAGTATACTTTTCATAACAAAGAAGATACTTTGATGAAGGGTTAGTATCTAGCTATGTCACAGTATCCACTGCAGTATGTTTATGTTAACAAAACCTTTTCCGATATTTACTTTTACTTAACTGAATTCTAACTACGACTATATTAAAATTTCAAAAAGGGTAAAGGCATCCCCAAACTCTTGATGGGCGGTGTAATACTATAGGCTGGTCTGTGGTTGACCAGCTGACCAGCCATTCAGCATTTAGTTTGTTCTTTTACAGACTGAGATAGGGAGTGAAATGAAGAGGTGCATAGAGAGAGAGAGGCGAAGGAAGATTAAGGCCTGTATTGCACTGCCTGTAGTAAAGTAGCAGTACTCAAGCAGCCTCTCATCTCTACACACCCAGGCCTCTACAGGCTCCTATTAATAGTCACCTAGAAATGTGCACACATTCATCACTGGCCTCTGGAGCAGGGAGGAAATAACAGGCAGCCTGACTGCAATGGCCGCGTTTTATGGCTTTGGCTCTAGTCTATGCAGGTCTGACTGGCTTGGAAGGGAAATGACAGAGTTGCATTCAAAATCCTCTCATCTGCCCCAAAAGAGGCAGCATGATGCCAGGTGCAGTTTTGTGGTGTATTGAGAAAAAATAAAAACAAACATACATGCTGCGTACAAGTGGGATATTGGTGAAAGCTCTCTTGACCACACAAAATGTGAAAACGCCCAGCAGGGTCCCTCGTCCCCTTTTCCACCGCCCTGAGGGTGCAGTGGTAGGCCCTAATTGTCGACTCTGGCTATGAGAGGGGTTCGATTTTTATGTGGTGAAAAACCCAAAAGCCTTTAGCTTTAATGAAAAGGGGGCGAAGTTCTAAATTTACAGCCTGCCCCCATCGGGCAGCTTTCTACCCTTTTTTGTGCTTAATGATGTGTAGCAGTTGCCCCAGCTCTCTCTCTCGCTCTCTCTCGCTCTCTCTCGCGCTCTCTCGCTCTCTCTCTCTCTCTCTCTCTCTCTCTCTCTCTCTCTCTCTCTCTCTCTCTCTCTCGCTCTCTCTCTCTCTCTCTCTCTCTCTCGCTCTCACACACACACACACACACACACACACACACTCTCAGTTTGCGATTGAAAGCTCGTAATCTGATGTCATCAGAGAGTTCAGATAGGCTCTTTAATGGCATCCATGTGCCTCTGTGATGGTAGTAATTACCTGACAGACATTAAGTCCATTATCAAACAAGTCCTGGCTTTGCCATTAATCTAAACTGTTTACGCTGGAAAGCACAGCAGCCATCCATCCAAAAAATTGTGTTCATTAGAACCAGAAGGTTGATGAGAAACTTCATTAGAATTAGCACAGTATTATGTTGAATTTTTGAAATTCGCTGTTAGCGTCGTCCCCGGGTTTGCATGAACTTGATTGTTTTGAGCAGAAACAGCTTCCTACTCATTTTGATGTAAGCGAGCCAAGCTGTGATATTGTAGACAACTATACCGTCTTCTGAATGCACCTCCTAGCCTTCAACAATTGATATTATTGTGTGTGTGTGTGTGTGTGTGTGTGTGTGTGTGTGTGAGGGAGAGTAGGCAAGTCGTTTTTCAAAAAAAAAATAAATAAATAAAAACACATTATCTGAACCTATTTTCAGTGCACACAGAAAAAGGAGCTCTAAATATGGACTGCGGGCTTCTTCCTACTGACGGATTGAGGAACGCCTAATCGATATCTGCGGCCCCTTTCTCCACCAGCCTGTTTCATCATGACAGGTTATGTGGTAACACCACACTACCTACCCTGCCTGCTTAAACCGGTGAAAACAAACATGCTTTCTAATTACAAAAACTTTGTTCTTGTTTGGTTTGGAGTTCTTGGTATTGGTTAATAGTTTTTATATTGTTTGGTAGTTTTGCTGTAGGTTTCATAATTGTTGCCTTTACAGCCTATAAACACTTCTTGTTAAAATGATAAAACTGCTAAAGCTTAATAGTGTGATGCAGGCTAAAGGCTGCTGTTACTGTGCCTATGCCTGGGACATTTAAATTGTCCAACATGATTGGCAATTGCGTAATGCTGGAGCCCAGCATGGTCCACCTCCCAAAAATTTTTAGACAGGCATGTCTTTTGTGCATCTTAAAGCCATGGACGATGTGTTTTTGGACATTTAAATTGTCCAGCTTGGTTGACAATCATGATAAATGGAAACAGAAGTTGACTATCCTATTGTCAATCAGCTCAAGCCCTCTGTGCAGCCAAAAGCAAACCAGAAAAGAGCTGTTAAGAGCTGTTTGCATAGTGTTTGTATGTTAGCTCTTTTGGCTAATGCTTTTTAATGTTTATTGTGGCACAAGCAAGAGGAGAGCTTCTGGGACTCATTTGTAGTTTTATGCTTGCCACTGTCATGGGAAACTAATTTAATTGTGTGTGTGTGTGTGTGTGTGTGTGGAAGGGTTAGGGTGAGGGAGTTCAGCCTTTGTCCCAGTGGAGGTTGAGTCGGCCAGGGCGGAGGTGTAGGGACCGATTGTGTACGTTTTGTTGTGGCCAAGTCTGAAATAGAGCCACACAACAGTCTGCCTCAGCTGGACTGTGGGTGGGTGCCTGGTGGGAGGCTGGTTCTCTGATTTCTGTGGTTACATCACATTCTCACTCATACTCACACGCAAACACAGTGATCTGTGCACTTTTGTGATAACTAGGCATGTAAGAAAAACCCTTGGTATCATGTATCAGAAGACTGAGCTGTTGACGTTGCTTCGCATCATATAGTGAAACCTGTGGATAAGCAGGATTAGTCTAAAGTGTTTCATGAGCCACTCCTCATCTACTCTCGTGGCTGTTTTGTTGTTTTTGTAGTTTGTTTTGTTGTTCAGTGTTTGCATTGTCGTGTTTGGACTGTTATTTGTTTTTAATGTTTGATAATATCTGTTTGAGGTGAAGTATCGTGTGCGTTTTTTATTTTTAGTATTATTTTTTTACATAGGAAACTATGTCTGTTGTCGGGAACGGGGTAGGACAGAATCGTGTCTGGAATCACGTTCCATCCCTGTAGCACCGTCTCCTGTTTCTTGTTCCTCTTAGTTTCTTGTGTTCTTTTTTTTCTTTGGCGGTTTCTCCCTTCTTGAGTTCTTTGTGTCACCTCAGCTCTCGTTTGTAAGCACTGTCTCGGTTTACTGCCAGGTATATCAACACAAGGTGGGGATCCCTCCTCCTGGCTTCAAATCTCCAGGGCATGCAGCAGTCTCCATGGCAACGGAATGGAAAGAGCATGCATGTGTGTGTGTTTGTCTGCGTCTCTGTTTATGTCTGTCTGTGTTTGTGCATGAGACAGAGAGTGAAAGAACCCGTTTAACATGCTACAGTTCAATCTTATACCCCAAACCATTTAGCGTTGCTCTGTCTCACACATCTAGACCATTTCTCCTTCACAGCTCCATTGTGTTGATCTTTAGGTTCTGTTTGATTCCAAATAGGAGCGTTTGATGTTTTATTTAACACCACCTCCCCTCCATCCTTCCCTCTCACGGCCCCCCGTGTCAGCTCAAGGGCCTAATGTTTTTTTAATTGTACTACACGCGTGTTGGAGCATGAACCTTCTCATCCTGTTAAACCCTTAAGCGTAGCTGTCTTGCTGTATCTGTGTTTATGTTTGTGTGTGGCCCGCAGTGTTATTATCTCAGCTTCATCACTCCACTTTCTTTTGTCCATTGTTGTTAACGTTCTGTGACGAGACGTGTTGTTTGTGTTCCTTGTTATGTACCAACCTGGACACGACTGTGGAAACTGCACACTGACTATCATTTTCTTTTCTCTTTTCTCTGATGTACTGCCTCCTGCTAAAAGAACAGCTCACACAGCATTGAGTTTTTCGTCATCAGTGACGCACGAGGGGAAGTAGGGCCTTGTCACACTTGCTCTGGTAGTAGGCGGACTGCGAGAGAAACACTCTTCATTTGTGGCGTTGCCATAGCAACAGCTTGGCGTACCTCTGCTCATTCAAAACTCTGCTTAATTTAATGGGAGCCTAAATCACCTTCAGCCTGGTGAATCGTCCAGTAAAAGCTGGGTAAAAACCCATGTCTTCTAGATATCCACTCTCAGGATTATTAATGTAATATCATAAGGCTTACAGCAGCAGAATTATCTGAAAGTGGGAATTAATAGAATCAAATGACTTTTGGCTCAAATATGTGATCTTCCGATGTTTCTGTACTGGGAGGCGATCAGTGACCATGACTTGTGCTGAAAGGTGAAAGGTTTTCTTGTACAATATCTTACTCACACTAAGTCAATATTTTTGGCAAAGTCTGAAAAAAATACTTTTGAGAGAAACAAAGTTAACAGCATTTTAACTCTTAATGGCATTAACCACATATAACAGTTTAGTACATCGTCCAACAGTGCAGTGAGTAGCAGAACTAGCAAAGATGGATATCATTACACTGACAATAAGATACCAAACTGTTGAGATGATAAGTGGGACTCCTCATCCAACATGTCCACTGAAACACTCCAGGAAAATGCAGAGGACAAGTGTGTGTTACTACCAGAGGCAGGAGTTTTATGGAGTATGCAGGCACTGACTTAATGGCAGAGCACTAAAAGCCTTCCCACTCTTGCTGAAGTTTCTCAAGTCAACCTCTCTGCACCTTGTTTAAGTATGGGCAGTGAGATATTGTTCAGCACTGCTTCAAATATCTTGAACAAGAGGAGGAACTGGACAGTCGTGCCAGAAAGCTGAAATGTACTCTATGTGAAAAAAATCCATTGATTGTCATGTTAAGCCTAATGCAAAGCCATGTACCCATGACACTTGTTCTGCAATGAAATATTTTACCTTGCTGAATTTGTTTGTCTGAAAATTTTGTGACATTTGCTCTGTGCTTACAGCTGCAACAATTGCACAAATGTTTTATTTTTTGCCATTAACGGTTGAAAATACAATTGAAAATGGTTTAAGGCAAATAAGCATTTGGCCTTGAAGCTGTAAGTAGGTGAAACCAATCTTCTTTAGAGTGGATGTTGGATAAGCTTGAATCAACCACCTTTACCTGAACATTTATATGATCTGCCCTCATAGCCGCTTTGCTCGAAAAAAAAAAAGATGCTGCGCAGGATTACGCCCCCACATATGCAGCAACAGCGGTCAATTAACATTGTCGTACACTGATTTTGTGTGTGTCTTTTGTAGCTACCTTCACTGCCAGCATACGCACTATAGTTATGCTGGAATCCTGTACACAGGATTACAGAGAATTTAGCACTGGTGATTTGATGCTGTTATATCTGACTGAAGGAGACAAAGTGGGCACAGGTAGAAGCAAGAATGAGGGGAAAAGTTTTAGTTTTCCTATCCGTAGTAGTATTTAGTAGTATTTCAAGGAAGCAGGATTTCAGAGTTTCATGTTTATTGACCAAGCCTGTCCATTAAGAGAAGTGGTCAGACACATTGCTTCTGGACAGACTTTTTTTTAAAGCCATTACAAAAATCCTGCTTAATCAGATACTCAGTGCCATAAACACGGGGAAAAGAGCAAATCACGAAAAGCACAGTACAGGGCTTTTTGGCTTTTTCGTGTCAAGACACATTAACATCCTTCCGCCCTCTAACTTCCAGCAGCCTACTGTGGTGAAAATAAAGTGCTTCAGTTTAAGGGGTTATGGATGGAACAAGAAACAGGTGTGCAGAGTCTGCCGATTACTCGGTCACTCTCTCATGACTGCCTCCTCTCAGTTCTGTGCCATGCTAGGCCACACCTCTGCCTGCTACAGATGTGAACCCTCTTCTTCGTATTGGGGCTGCAATTTTCATGCTTCTATGAGATCCAGATGTACACTGCAGGCCACAAGTGTAAAAGCAAGCAGAATTTTTTTTTTTTTACATCTAAAAGAATCGCGCTACGTTCACATTACAACCTCCTGGCTCAATTCTGATTTATTGCTCAGATCCTTTTTAACTTGATGGTTTGCATTCATATAGGTAAGCAACTCAAATCTGTCGTCAATGTGAAAAAAAAAAAACTGTGTCCTGAAATGGCCTGCGTGTGGACATCCTTATCAAAAATGTGGATAAACCACATGCATCATAGACAACAAACAAACGTACCAGCAGAACAAGCCTTCATCGCAAAGATAGTGCACTCTGATCAGCTCTCAGCTGTGCATTATAAGAGTAAGCTGTAGATGAAAGGGGGTCAGATGCATTGCTTTAGCAATCACATTTGGTGCTGCTGCCTTGTTAACGCTGAATGATGCCGTGTGAGTCGTAAAAAATAAACACATGAATTCAGTTTTCATTAAGGTTGCATGGCCATGAATCAGATATGCATCTGATCTACGGCTATATATGGAAGTGGCTCAGATCTGATTTTAAAAGATCAGATTTACATGGTCACACAGTTCTAAAAACATCATATCTGTGTCAGGACTGAAGGCAGAAGGGAATTGTGTTCCTTCAGCTTGGTAATGTGAACATAGGCTTGGATCTGCATTGACATAGGAATTGTGGGGCAGTGCTGATAGCCGATATTTTTTGTGTATGCCAGCCAGTGCCAATGCATAAATATTTATTTGTGAGTCCAAGCCATGCCTTCAACATGGTGGTAGTATGACGAAAGACTGAATGAGGAACAGGAGAGAAATCGGGCTGGAGTTCTGGGCATCTTCTGCCTGGCGCTAGAAGGCCGGACCCACCCCACTTTTAACTGTGGTAGGAGTGGGGAACAGGGAGGAGATGGGGTGGTGGTGGGGAGTGTGAAAACTTCGTGACGGGAAACAGAAGGTAGACACACACATTCAGTCGCACCTAGGGGCACGTTAGTATCTCTGATTTCCCCGACTGCGGGAGAAAAACCAAGCAGACATGGGGAGACCATGCATACTCCACGCAGAGAGGACCCTGGTTGCCCGGCCGGGGAATTGAACCCAGCCCCTTCTTGCTGTGTGGCGACAGCACTACCCATCGTGCCACAGTGCTGCCCCTTGACGGTAATTTGACATGCCTAATTCAATTCATCAAGCCTTTAGGAACATCTTAGCGTGAGAATCAGGTGGATCTGATTTAAGCTGCAATAATACTCTGCAGGATAGTCATCAGGAGCAGAACAAATTAACTTTCAGTTAGTTGAACAGTTGTAGTTGTGCTTGCAGGCATTTACCCTTTTGTACTACATTATAAACAAACATGCTGCTGTCTTGTTATCCATTGAATAGTGATTCTTCCCAACTGTTGATATGGATTGTAAAAAGGATTCTTTGGTGGGTTTTGGAGTGCCAAGGAACATCGAGAGATGTATCTAGATTGTTCTTCCATTTGCTCATACTGCATATAAAGTAGTGCCTGTGCCTGCTGGCTGTGCCTATAAAGCGTCCGGTCACTGAGGTCTGTTTACTCAGATGCTGTGTGCCAGTTAGCGAGGCTGGAATCTGACCTCTTTAATAGTGTTGTCCAGTTGCCAGATTCGGCAGAGGATGAGTACAACATCAAGTTTCTTTCTCACACTGTACTTGACTGTACAGGGGCACAGTAGCTTGGGTCACAAATAGACTCTGGTAGTTACTGATTGAACTAAATTAAAGAATGTTGATAGTAATAAAGTAAATTAGAATCAAAGATCCACTTTTATGACCCAAGTTAGAATGTTAGTCTTCTGTTTACAGCTTCCTGAGTAGAAAGCCATGCCAGTAAGTCTTAGCATATGCCACTTAATTAACTTAGCATATGCCACTGATGCATCATTCAAAAGTTTCTGCGCCTTTCAAGTACCACTGTGACTCTGCTGTCACAGAGAGGGTTTTTTTCCTCCTTTCTCTCTGGACAGGTGTTTTTCTGCTCACTTTGGTTTGCTGGAAATTCCAAGGACTGCTGTGTTTTCATAGTCTGAAAAAGGCATTTACGTTTGTGTCCTAAACATCTCAACAGCGATTCATATTTTATGGGGCTGTTCTAGTATCACAATCTGGGGCAATTTACTATGTTCACAAACCACCTATATAGAGATAAAAGTTTGCTAGTACAGTGTTTTGTTTGTTACCTTTTTTTAGCATGTTGTTATTCCAGTCTATATTGCTAATTTTTTGTCAAAGTTAAATCACAAATGAATTGTCATTTGTGAAGAAAGTATGTTCTTCTTTGTCTTAGCAGAAATGGTACCCAAAGTTGCCAGCCTCAGCAACTAACAGCTCATTTGAATCTCCAAAACCTTTCCATCCACATATCTGTATCATCTGAAGCAGGGGATTGCACCATATTGCATACGTGGTTTGCAGCACATTGCATTCTCAGGCTGTAATCAGTAAGGGAGTGTGGGAGTCAGGTGTTGCTGCAATCGTAAAAACAAGGCAGTTTCCTCAGCCCCCCCCCAGCCTGCACACCCCCCCAGCCGCCTCCGGTGCAAATGGCCGGCAGGCGTGTGCTTAGCTGTTTGCCTTAAGCTATGTCACTCCTGAAATGTTGCCTGCTCAAGATGAACTAACCCACGTGAGGGAGAATTTCAGCATGAACTTAAGGCATCTTGTTTTGTCACCGGATGAGTAACTCCATCTTTGGAGAGCAGGATTTGTGTTGTATTTTCCTAATCCAGGTTTTTCTGACACACCTTTATGTCTGTACTGCGTCAAAGACTGAAGCGCTTTTAGGAGTTTAGGAGTTTAGCTTTTTCTTTCTCTTCTTTAGGTTAAGACTGCTCTTCCCATTCATCAGCTCAGTAATCATACTGTAAATACATCCTAATCTTTCACTGTCTTCAGTCTTTCGGATCTTTCTTGCTCTTGCATGTTCTCCTCTCAACCCTCCCCCTCAACTTGTTTACTGCAAGGCCATTAATTATGTAAGATTTAAATGGATTTTTTTTCTGATTTTATTAAATAATTAAGTGTCATCCTTACGCTTCAGATAAACTGGCCTTACAGTTGTGCTTGTTGTAAATTGATTTATTCCTGTTTGACATTTTAGTTTAAATTGAATCTAAACTTTCTCAGAAGAGAGAGTCAAACAGACTGCCTGTAGAAAAAGACTGCAAGTGAAGCTCAAAGCAAGACATGCAAAATAAAAAGAATCCCTTTCAGTTTTTTGTGTGAGCACCGAGACCAATTCATTTTTCCGTTGATGCTGATTGCTCTCAGATCATATTTTCCCCCCCGAATGTAGAATTGCTCCCTGTGGGAAGACTGAATGGGCTTGTGTGAACGTCTGTCTAAATGCTTTGACTTTATTTTGTTCCGTTGTGAATCCAGAAGCGCTGGCGTGCCCGGCCATTCGAGCTACTGTACTGGTCAAACACTTGGCCCATTGTGAGGTCTCTCTCCGGCCGAGGCCCGGTGATAGGGTTCACAGGCCATAGCCGCAAACAAATGGGGATGAAGTCACTGCTTTCAGCTGCATTGAAGGCCACTCATGCCTACTGGGGCTCTTTTAGCTGAATTCCCCAAGGGGGCCCAGCCCCTGCTCAGCCCCAGAAAAGTGGGAGTGCAAGCACTGAGGCCTTGGCTGTGAACTAGGGCGCGTGGGGAAATGGCACGGAACTACGCTGTCCTGAAAATGCCTTACTGTATGCCCTGTTTTGCAGACTGAATGCAAAGAATCCTATCTTATTAGTTATATACTGTAGATGCTGTAGGCTTTTCTGAACTGTAGCTTGATCTTGCTTTAGTTTAAACCCTTAAAGTCTAAACCTTCGGGGGTCAGATGAAACTACTCCACTGAAGGATCGTTTTTGCTTTTTGGGTCCTGAATGCCCTTGTAAACACCAGGGGAGACTAATCCTAGTTTAAACCTCTTATTCTGTGGTGTTTGATGTATATGGGCTGTGTCCTTAGAGCGAACTCTTGCACTGTCTGTATTTACTGCTTAGTGTGATTCAGAAATCTCTTCAATACCCGTATTTTACTCATGCTTCTTGGGAAATGTTAAGTGAAGTTGAACAGCAGATGGCAAAGGTTGACTTGCACTGTTTCGGCCATGTTGGACAATTTGCTGCCCGCCAGAAGGATGACATTTTTGCGTTGTATTCTTTGTTAAGCGTCTATGTGTATTCCTTAAATCTTTAATTTCTCTAATGTTGCTCAACAGCTGAGTCACACCTTGTATAAATAGGCACAAAAGCACCCTAATGCAGCCAAAAGTGTCTGTGATGCTGACAGAAGCAGAGCAATGAGCTCAGACTCGTCGGAGGAACGATCAAATTTCTGGGGAAACCTGTTTGTCTCTCTTTCTGTCTCCTGGAGTGTTCCTACAAGCATGATTCATTTGTTTTGAGTCTACTTATGAGGCAAATGTCAGCAGCCTCTCTTGCCTGAGCTCGTCTTGCATCATTGGCAGTGTTGCAAGTGTATGATCTGCCAAACCTCAGCCATTTTTTTGCCAAAAAGGCTGAATCACAAAGACCATTTTAAGGTGGTAAAAGTCATTATATCTTGGTAAAGCAAGAGTGAATTGTAATTGTAATAACACTTGAATGCTGTTTTGCAGCCATGCTCTGCTCATTTTGTTTCAAGTGTCTTTATGTTTCACCCTCTGATTCTCTGAGACAGTTCACAGTATCATGTTTAACCTCCTGGCTAATTTTCTTTTTATACCATTGCAACACTCCAAAGCTCAGGATAATCACTTATGGCATGTTACAACGAACGCTAGAAAACAACTGTCTACAGTCTTTACTTTAGCCTGAGTGAAAGCAGCCTAAATTTGACTCCAACACTGTCCTATACAACAAGTCCATTCATGTACACAGATCACAAGGTGGATTTTGTGACTGTAGGTTCCCACTTTGCATGCTGTAGTATTGAGGTAAGAGACAGTGGCCCTTATTCAACAAAGTTGCGTAAAACAGAGCACAGATTTGACCGCCTTGAATTACACATGAAATACTGTGTGTCTGATTCATGAAACTTGCACAACGTGGAAGCAGAGATCCGAGTGCAAATTATGAATCAGCTTCAGTGTGTGAAATCAAACACGAGCCTACCAGTACCTCATTTACATGTCATTTGCCTGAAGCACACCCTAATTCACGCAGATGTTTCAGTAGGGAGCCAATAAAACAGCAGTTCGTGAGCCAATGTCTATGCTCGCGGGAGTTTGAGCATGAGCAGAAGAATGCACTGCTTACGAAACTTCATAGTGTTAAAATTATGATGACTGAAAAGAATAAAATGTGAAATAAAAGTTCAGTTGTTAAGATGGTGAATGATGTGATTATGTGATTATTTTCCTGAAATAACATATTTAAATGCTGTATTATTGCAGTGTATAAAAAGTGTCTGCTATGTTTTGTGTTGTTTTATTTTTTTGGCAGTGTCAGTAATATAAAACAAAAGCACAGTGTAACATATGTTTAAATGGGACATGGAATAGTTATACACATGAAATAAAATCTGTCTGCTTTTGTGCTGGATTGCGATGTGCACAAATGTGCACAAGTGTTTTTTCAGGGTGATGTTTCTTACACTCTTATCAGATATGAGTTTATACAGATATGCCAATGACGTTGACGAATAACAAAACTGTGAAATTTGTGTACTTTCATTTTTCAATCAGATTTGGCCATACACAGCTTTGATAAGTAAGGGCCCGAGGGACAGAACATGAGATTTTACTGGAATGCGCAATAAACAAGGTTCTACAGCTCTTTCTTGTTAGCACCCTTACAATGCATTCGGTGCTTGTTGGCAGTCACTGATTTTTTGTGTATAGCCCATGGTAGTTTAGCTGTTGCTACTTTCACACCCTTTTAAATCTGTGTTTCTGTAAGTGCATTCTTAGAGGTTCAGCTCTGTCTCTGATCTTATTTGTTTAGTTGAGACTTTCAATAGCCTCGTGCAAACTGTGAGCCATTTTGTACTACCAATAAACATGTTTTCTCTCTCCCAGCATATCCTTTCTGCACAAATATTTTTGTTTAAAGCAGTGACTTGCTGGGAAAGAATGGCCCAAACCCGCATGGGCTCCTCTTGTGGTGCAGCGATCTTCCAAACATCCCCCCCACCACCATTCTTCCTCACTGAAAGCAGACTTAGCCAAGCCCCACTGACGTGGCCATCTGAATGAGTCTCATCAACATGGCCATTTTCTATAGTGGTCTGTGTATGTGTGTGAGAGACAGTGAGTGGATCGGCTAGATGTTGAAACCTCAGGCCTCGATACTTTGTGGTTTTCCTGATTGGCATTCAGAGCCTGACTGAGATATGGCAGCTGACTTGAGGGGCCTTGCAGCGACAGACGAGGTCTTCGACCGCCTCTCCAAAATGCAAGCCACTGAAAGCTAGCGTCAGTACAACTGTGCCTCTGAGGCATAACAGAGTATACAGTGTACAGTATGGGATTGTTTTTCACTCTTTTTCTTACCAAACACATGGTTACAATGATGATCTTTCAGTGTGGAGCTCAGGACTTTTCTTGCTGACGTTTTTTGTTTTACCTCTTGTTTACGTGTTGTAGTACAGGATTTGGGCATAGTCTGGTGGGGGAGAAAGAGGTTATGGTTCGTCTTTGGTGGTATATTATGATTGTGAACGGCTACCTTATTTTTCCTCTCAGTAAAGACTATCCTCAGTGGAGAGTTTACCTTACAAGAAAAAAAAAATAATCTCCTTTCTTTATAAGTCTAATTCATGGAACTACCTGAAAGGCCTTTGTTAGGGCCTCCTAATTGAAAACCGCCCACTCGGAGCTAAGGATGCACACTGCTGGCAAGCTGAGCTCAAAAGCCCTAATGAGGTGGTCATGGCCCACCAGTGAACCTGCGCCAGTCTAGGGGAGCTTTTAAGTAACTGGGTGGGTGTGAAGATAATAATCCCATTTTTACGTGGCTGTCTAGACAGACTCTGCCATTTACGCCTTGCATATGTTTGTGGTTACCATGAGCCGATCAGACCCTGTGCACTCTTGCTAAGTGCTGTTGGACTTTGACTCTGTCTAGCATTAACTACTTTTCGTCATGTGTTGTTGCTGTTGTTGTCCTGTGTGTTGTTCCTAAAGGGTGATTTTTAAAAGTAAATATGACCTCTGTAAATCAGCCAACCGGTCCACTGCCGGGAGAGGTTAAAGTTCTGTTTATAGTTTACAGCCCTATCATTTGGACAGAGCTCAGAGAAGTAGGATACTAGATATTCTGTAAGAAGAGCCTTGGTGATTAGTGGTCAGTACTCACAGCCACTTGACCCCCTCCCCATTCCACAGATGAAACTGGGGCGATCGAGGATGCTTGGTGCTAACAGAGTAACAGAGCACAAGAATTATTCCAAGTCAACAGGCTAAAGGATTATAAAGTTCATCACAGTCACCTGCAACTTGAAACCGATTCCTGAGCTTGCTGCAGGCCGCTGGCTTGCAGCCAAGCTCAAGCCGAGCCATTAAGCGCTAGCTCTTTCCCACCTTTGTGTCAATCCTAACTACCTAATAAATGGATGAAATACTGAAAGCTGAAAGGTTTAGGTGTGAAAGAAAGCTAGCAAGGTCGCAGTCAAGAAATATCTGCTTTAGTAGGCATAGCAAGGAGTGACTGAGGTGGTGGTCAGATGTGAAGTCACATTATGAGAGTGTCAGGGAGTACCATGGTCCACGCAGGGGCTTCTCACGTGGCTTAGAAGATCTGTCTGCCCTCTCTGCCCTTACCAGCTTTGTCAATGCCTCTCTGTTCAGGAGGACTGTGGCCACTGGGATAAGCAATTAAACTTTTAACATGCATACGCAGCCATAAGCAATTAAGCATTTGATAGAGCACGGAAGATACGGTCACCTCAGGCCTAATTTACAATGTGTCCTGAATCAGGGCATTGCTTTCTAAGACATAAGCTGGTCTTTTCATCTTGTGGAAAAGTGGTGACAATCCAAAGAAACAGCTTTAGAGCTAGTAGTTAACAGTACATAGACTTTATTCCCCATTGGTGTACTGATTTGTGTGAAGCGTGCATGGCCTGTATTCATGCAGACTTGTTTAAGTCTCACTATATCTGTGGTTTATTATATTATGCTTTCTATAATTGTGTGGTTGTAGTGCATTTCCTAGATCGCTTGGAATGCCTGGTCTTCTCTCCTTTGTGGTCAACTAATCTGAATGGTTAAAAAGTCAGTCAGAGATGCAGCCAGAGTGATGGACATTACACAGTAAATATGGTGCATATGAAAGCTTGCCAAAGCATAACTCAGTATAATGGTGTGGAGTGATTACTGTATATAGCCCCTGACAAGTTTCCACAAGACTTCCAGCTGACAGATCATTCAAAATGCTGGAAAAAGCACAGCTAAATTCAAATAAGTAATTATTCGCTTCGTCTGGAAATGTGAATTGTAGGTCTAGACATGATGTTTCTCACAAAACTGCTTATTGAACATCCTGTTGTCTGTGAAATTCCTCCTGTAAACCAAACAGTCGGAGGAGCATTCCTTTTCAAGACAGACTTCTATTCTACCAGCTTTTTATGAGGTGCAGTTTGTTGTGCTTGCACCCTCGGTTTCGACAACTTTTAGCACACGTTATTTCAAGGACACTGTGTACAGGGAATCAACAAAGGCTCTTGTCGCCTTGGGAAGGCTAAGGACAGTAACAGATTTTTTCCTCTCCACACGCAGGGGGAGGCTCATCTGGCCGTTCCCCTACCTGGGTCGACCATCTGCCATGGGAACACAGTATTCAGAAGGTTTTGGAAGGCGTCACCCTTTTTCAGCTGATCCAATCACAGTGTTGGTGCATCTCTTATAATGCCAGACCGTAGGATTCGGCCTGGAGTGACTGTTCTGCAATCAGGCTGTCTTTCGTTATGGGTCATGCGGACTGTCTGGGAGCAAAGTCCAGCACAGAGTGCCCAAAACCTCACGGTTATCATTAAGCACCCGCAGTGTTTGTAGACTAGCAGCACTCAAACCCACGCTTAGTGCGCTCCAGCTACGGGAAGTCTGCCACACATTCTGCGCCTGTTCGAGTGGCCCTTATTCCAAACGCCTGCACATGTTGGCCAGTGCTTTGTGCTGCACTTCACAGAGTAGGGCTTTGTTGAGAGCTGGGCATATGAGCTAAGCTGTGTGTTAATAGTAATCAGACCACTAAACCAAAAACATTGGCTTACTGTTTGTAAATCTTCTGCAACTTAATTGTTGGCTTAGATAGAATAGAGCAGAGTATCTAACATAATACAAGGCTAGCACTCCGACAGTCCATGTGAACAAGTTTCTGTCATTTAAGGGAACAAGGCATTCTCTATAGCTGACACAACAGTCAATATCAGTTTCTCTGAGCCTCTAATTATCTTGATAAATGCCTTTACAATATCCCATTAGATTTTTTTCAGCCAAAGATGTCATAGAGAGAGAAGCTCACTGTGGGATGCAAATGTACGGAAAATTGTCATTATGGCTTGCTCTGACCGTTCGCCTTGTTTTCGCTTTTGGCGCAATGTGGAGGAGAGAATAGGGGTGGGCTTGTGCTCATCATGCCATCGTTTCAAAACAGAGGACATGTCATGCTGAATTTTTGGCAGGAGAGAGCAGTGATTCTGACAGTCCAAGGCTGGACCACTGTGGACTTTTCTTTGAGAAACAGCCAACCCACAGTACTTATCACAAAGCATCTCGCGTTTAAACTTGAAAGAGAGTCAGTTTTTATTTTATTCAAACTCTGTTTTTGCAGTGTTCATTTTCTAATGTAAACCCAGCATCCTAAGAGAATCAAAGAGTTTGGTGTAAAATATTGAAGTGTGGTTCCTGAAGGCTTTGTTTTGAAAAGGGTTTCTCTGCTGAGATAGTCTGCTTTTAGTTAATCATTAGTCTTAAGTGCTGATAGTTCGATCATTACAGATCATTATAAATCTATTTTCTCATGTGGTGTTCCTGTCTCACTGAGCAAAGGTCTGCTGTCTAAGGAAGTCTAACTTTGTCCCGTAGGTCCTGATCCATTCTGTTGACATCCTCCGGCCTTTCCATGCACTTATCAGCAGAGTTGTTTATCGATACAGGGTGCACCAGGTTCACAAACACAGAACAGACAGACCATTTTTTTTTTGTCTTCAGGTTTACCTTTTCACAGTTATGCAAGGCTGTGCAAACCATTCAGCCACATTTTAAGCCTCTAAAAGCTTATGTCTCATTTGTTTTTTCCTCTAAATACTCTAAAGTATGTAGTGCTTCACCCAAAAACACAATAAAAAAACTGAACACCGCACAGATACCATATCTGTTTTTTTCAAATGCTTGCTTGCATGTTTGTGTCTCACCATTTCAGTGCCAGTTATTTTTAACCAGCATGGTACCCTTACCATGCCGTTTAATGGTGTTTGATAATTACTTGCTCTTTGACATCAGTTAAGCTGAGAGCTGGGTCCCTCATTGGGAATTAACACCAAGCATCCCAAATAATCCTGCGCCTGGAATGTGTGTCAGGCATCGCTGGATTAGAAGAAGTGGGCCACTTTGGCCTAGAAAGACAGGGGGTTATGGGGGGAGGTGTTAAGGCATTTGTCCCTAGGGTAGTCAGTGACATTAGACCAAGCCATGGTGAGGTGAGCCACTCCCCTAGTTTCTTGAAAAAATACTGGAAAATAAAAACTTTTTTTTAATATGATGAAGAAAACCTGTTTTTGTAAGTTATCAGCTTATTATTTTGGAATGCCACTTCATTTCTTAGTAAGTTTAATATTTAACAGCCATCATCAAGTCATTGGTACAACACTAATAAATACCTTTGCCTCTTGGAGTTATAGGCAGTGGATAGCTTCTATGACCATTGCAGATGTAACGATTTCACTACACTGAAAAATCCATTTGAAACAGTGCATAGGAAATTTAAAACTGCATCGCAGATATGCCCCTAGGTGTCTTCAAAGCGTCTTTCATTTATCATCTTTCATGGAAACCACTCTCAGTGAACAAAACAGTGCATCTGGGTGCATCCTGTTAGAGTGAAATGCTCAAATGACTGGGCTTTTTTTGTTATTCAGTTATGCCCCTGTCTTGCAGTCTGTAGACAGACCCTTCTCTACTGAGCAGCTGTAAATACCGGTGTGGATATTTTTCTGATGGTGTCGGCTCCGCCGTATCAGTTTAAACCAGAGTCAGGTCCTGAAAGTGGCTAGAAAACCAAAGAAGTTTTCCTGGCCAGGCTGTGAGAGCCTGCCAAGTTTGCTGGTAGGCAGGTATTAAGGATTGTGTCATCTTGTAACAAAGGAAAAGGGCTGGTGAGGATTTTAAGCAGTTAACAAAAGTGGAAAAGAGTTGCTCTGTTGTGTACGTCAAGCTTTGTAACTTTGCAGACTGTTGACATGCACAAAAACTATGTAACACAGTAAAGAAAAGGGAAAAACCGGAAATGCGTAATAGGTCCCCTTTAAATTTTGTACATTGTTACACCCCTATTGACCACAGATCTTGTCATAGGTAAAATCTGTCATGCTTGGGAAATGGCTTAAGCACTGGTATTCATAGTAACATTGCTGACGTATGCCTTTACAGAGATTTGTTATCATGAGTAGCACCTACTCAGGCATCATTCCTAGATCATGTGCTGATACTGATTCTGGAATGAGGGGTATGCGAAACAAAAAGCTACTTTCATTGCTTGCGTATTCTACAGTATAGAACAGGACTAGGTTTCACTCTCATGGTCTGTTTCTCTTTAGAGTAACTTGGGTGTGGAATTGCTTGGTGTACAAAAATGTGTTTTTTTTTGTTTTTTGTTTTTTTTTTAATAAAACTATTACGTATCTCTTTTTGCCAGAATACTGTGCTGCATGCACTTCAGTCATTAATGAAATGGATCTATTTTACTAGCTCCATATATAGCAGCTCAATCATCCTGGATTTAGTATGAATTACATTCCTGAACAAGCTGCAGTAAACTCCTCCCTGGCTGGAGGTGGGTTTTATAAATCTCCCCTCGACCTAGATTTTATATGCCCTATTTGGAAAGTATGTTAGTATCTGGAGCTATTTCTGTGCTTCTTGGCACTGTTGCAAGCAGAGGACAGCTTTAACTAGACGTCCATTTTTGATGACGTATGGAAGTTTCTGCTGCAGTGCATGAATATTGTATGAATGGTTCCATAACGTCTTGCTATTAAAATTTCAATAGCTATTTACTACTAGAAAAAGGGATCTCTTTGCAGAAAGGAGATCTGAACATAGCAGTCTCTTTGGAAGGGCAGAATGACTTCTGCAACAGCAGTTTTGCATTCAGAAAACTGTAAAACAAGACCACCGTGAAACCTGAAACAAGGCTTCCTTACATGAGACTGCATGTACAAGTCACAGTTCCAACACAGTATGATAATTCAGACTGCTCTGAAAATGTCACAGTTCTTCACATCCCTCCATTATTCCACTTTCTCAAGCCTTGGCAGGCCTCTGTCAGGGATATTTAAATGCACTAATGAGTAGTAGTTTATTTGACTAGTTGTTTTCAAATGGTCTGTCTTATTTCCAAATGTAATGCAATTTGATGCAGAGTGATGCATCAACCCAACCCCTTGTTTAATGGCTAAGTTTTGGATTTTTGTTGTGTGGAGAGGAGAGGTTCCTCTACACCCTCATGTCCTGCCTCAACCACCATGGAACTGTATGTATACCATATCTGTGACTGCTAGATCTTTATACAAGTGCTGATAAGTTCACAATTATGGAGAATTGTCTTTTTGACAAATATGGTAATGAATGGAATAATTGGAAAATGCCAGTGTTTACATTCATGGGAAATATGTTGATGTCAGTGCTCAATTGAGAAAGAAGTGAAAGAAACAGCCAAATTCGTTAAGAAAATACAGTACATCTGCATGGAAACTTAACTGTGGGAGGCAATGCAACATCAGAATTTGTGGGCTTGGAAACTTCCCCACTGCACTGCTTGTGTGATTTGAAGCCAAACCACTGTATTTGACTAAACTGGATTCACTATCTTTCCTATACATTCTCCCTCTGTGCAAAATGTAGTGTTCTCAGTCAGATCCAGTGATCCATCCCAGTAATTGCCCAGTGATTCCCATATTTCATTGGTTATATGTCAAGAGGAGCTGGTCAAGGTAGCTGTGCTCAGTCTAGTGTCTTTTCCAGAACTGCTAGTTCTACCGTAGGCTGGCAGCTGTCAGTGCCACTACTTTACGCCATGTCAGCGGCGGTGGCCCAGCAAGTGTGCACGCCTTGCGGTTTGAACAGCGAACTGTGCACCCTGCCCTTCCCAGCCCACAAGTCTGCGCAGTGCTCAGCCGCCACCTGTCTTGTCCGCTTCGGGTGGGCAGGCCATCAGAGTCAGCCAGCTGCTTCTGATGGATGGGGTAGTGTGGTTAGAAGGGGAGGCTAATTAAAGAGCTGATATGTAGGCCACCTCTGGGACTGCCATCCCCTGTCATCAGGCAGCGCTGACTTCTGCAGAGCATGCAGGCATCTGTGCTGTAGTATTTATGTGTCTGTATTGTAAATGCCAACAGCACTTTCATTTGCCTAAGTGGAAAATGTTCATTCTAAAAACTAGGGCTGGATGATGTGGTTTACAATGTATATCTTAATATTTTTCAGCCTTTTCCTGATACTTGTAATATTTCTTGCTATACATGTATTCTCTCTAAAATGACCTAAATAGCATGTACTCCTGCCTGAGCTGTGAATCGAACCCCTTTCTATTGTGTGCAGGACGGTCATGTTTAGGCTTAACATGCTCATACTTCTAAGGAAAGAAGGGGTCACGTGACTGCCATGGTCTTGAAGAAACTCAGCTACTACTTTTATCTTTTTTTACCTTGTTTTCCTATTGTTTTATTGTTCTTATATTTGTGGTTTGGTCTTTTTGTACAGTACAACAGTACAGAGTTTTTGTTTTATTGAACACAGGAGAGGCTGCTTAGTCTCTTGGTTCAGATTTCACTGTGTCAGATTTGACAGTTTTCTGAATAAATAATTCATGTTGTAGAAGATATGGTGTATTTCTGCCATACAGCAGTGCAACCTTAACTGAGTGCTGTGAAGGTGCTCCAACTAAAAAAAATCTTGGAAAATGCCAATTATTAATTAATGTTTTTAAATTTCTAATCATGTAATCATGAATGTCATCCACACATCATGATGTAATGGTGCTTAAAGGAGAAGTCCACTGATTTTTCAAAATTCTGTGATGTAAATAAAGTCATTCAGAATGGTATGTGTGTGTATATATACATATATCTATATGTATTATAAATGTAAAAACTTTGTGAGGGAGCTTTTAAGGCATTAAACCACTCTGAATGACTTTGTTTACATCTTAACCATTTAATTATGCAGAAATTTAGAAAAATCTGTGGAATTCCCCTTTTATGTGGAAGCCCGTACTTTATCAGCAGAGTTTGTTTATCCACCACTATGACAATGCTAATTTCTACTATTACCCCAAAAGCTCTTCCTATGTCAATTCAAGGCACTCAACAGCACGACAACAGCATGTACAATGTATTTAAAGTGTAAACACTTTTTTTGGGCTTTCATACCATAATCTGTGACCTGTGATAGAGGATTTGTCCTTTAAAGAATTCAGTTATTTTGTAAGCTGTCCATTAAATATAACGCTCTTTGCTTGGAGCCGATGTTTTTCCACTATTTTTTTTTCCTTCACATATTCAATCTGAAATGTAAAATCTGGATGAAGGAAGCAAATCAGGGCAACCCATGCCAAGGGTGCACCCCAAAATAATACTACCGTTACTTGAGGTGTGTTTTAATTATTATGATTTCCTTCGTTTTACAGTCAGGATGTCCTGAGGCGTGCCTGCTTCACCTTGTCCTTACATTGCTTTCATTGGGTTGTGAGGACAAGAACCCAGATAAAGGAGGGGTGCGATTGGTTGGGGGTTGCGATTTGTCTACAGTCGTAGTCAAATGAACATGGCTGCCTTCAGGGTAAATGTAACCTAATTTGTCATGGCTGTCAGAGCAATCATGTCACCACTGTCTGTGCCTCGGACAGCAATGCTGCGGATGCCACCTCTTTTTTTTGCATCTGTAATTTATGGGTTTGCAGCCAGAGTTGTAGGACTGCATTTTCTGAGCGGAGATTTTCTTTATGAATAGATGCTCAGTGGAAAAAATGGTGTATTGTACCTACTTGATGTTCCGGTTCCTTACATAGACAGCTGCTGTCTAGACTGTACTGTTTGGTTTGAGCTAATTCGCTTCAACCCGTCCGAAAAAAATACATTCTGTTTCGCAGTCTGCATTGTGTTACTGCACATGTTTAACTGCTGTATGAACTCAGTTGATGCAAAAGAAAACCTTTACGCTTAGGTATGTACACTCAGAGAGAGTTACCTTAGTACAGTGATGGTAAAAGCTCATTTACCTCTCGTTAAAAAAAAAACTTCACGACAATAGTATTACCTGAACTTTTTTTGACATGTAGGTCAGGGGTGCCCAATCCTGGTCCTGGAGATCTGCTATTCTGCAGAGTTTAGCTTCAACCCTAACCTAACACACTAGATCCAGGCAATGAAGACATTCAGGGGCTTCTAAACATTTACAGCCAGGTGTGTTGGATCTGAACTTTCCAGGGTGGTAGATCTTCAGAATCAGGATTAGGCAGTCCTAATGTAGGGTATCCTCAGACCACAGCATCTGGTTTCAGACATCAGACAAAACAGCTTCACTTCTCAGCTCTTCCTCTACACATTGGGAGAAACAGTCTCAAACAAAAGGCATCAGGCTAAATGGCCTCAGACAAAAATTGCCTCGGAAGGTAATGTTCATGTGACGTTCGCAATTCTGTTCTTTGTTACTAAATGAATTACAGTTTCATGCTTCAAATTAATTATGAGAGTAAACTGCAACCCACCTTTTGCTGAGCTGTGCTTTTATTATTTTCTTTAATTTGACAAGGATTAAGCTTCAACCTGATGGCATTTTTTTCAGATATATTACAACATTTACTAAACTAACTAAAGTCTTTAAAAACTTTACGCCAAACTCTTCGAAGAAGTGCTTATCTTAGAACTTAGGACTGTAAATAAAATTATAATTTAAGAATGTAATAATTAAAAAAGTCAATTATGAAGCAAAATAGCCCTTCTATCTCATATTTACCACTGTTTACTACTGTTATTTTCTGCACAGTTACCAAAATAAGAGGATTTTGTTACCGGCACAGGCATATTCACACTGGAATGATTGTATGAATTTATTTGTTTGTTTGTTTGCCTGTTAATGCTGGTTCAGTATGTATATTTGGACATGGTGATAGAACCCATACCTCAGCCTATCAGAGTTCACATTGTTGCAGTTGCACTGCTGGTTTCATGCCAAAAACAACTCTACATCACCAATAATGCTTAACACAATTGAAAGACTTGGGCTTCCCTCTTACTTGGTCATGGTGTTAGTCATAATCGCAATGACTAAAACTTCTTTAATGATTTTGCACGCAGCTGCGACAACAACAATGAGACAGTAATCAGCCCAGTCCTGCCTCAGTGCCTCTAATTAGCAAACTAATCGCTCCTTGTGCTAAGGAGGTCGTTATCCAGGGTTTTTGGCCTAGAGTAAATTGAGAACATCTGGGCAGCTAACCTTAAGGCTGTTCTGAAGCAGAAGCTTTACTAAACGTCTACGCTGGAGATTAGGTAGCAACAAGACTCTTACAGTTCCCTATCGGGTCACTTTGCCTTCATCTGCATGATAAGCTCTGGGGTGGAAGTGGTTTGATAAAGAGTATAATGTTTTTGTTTTTTTTTGCCCTTGAGAGGGTTGGATAAGATGATTTAGGCTACATTACGAATGCCACATCTTGGCTTTACTGATTCTGCTTAGTCTGCCTTTCAGACTGCTGGCATGATTTGAATGAACTTATCAGTTCATATCTCCAAAACGCTCCTGCGTAATCCTGGAAAAGTATTATCGGCCATTGCATAAACAGGCACGGCAACAAGGGAAGAGAATGTGTTTTTTGATAAAATGCTTAACAAAAAAAGAAAGAATAACGTGAACTTTATAACTTAGTAAAATGTATTTTAAACAGCACATCTGTACATTTTGTCTATGTCGGGGATAAAAAGCCCACTTACCCCTGCTAAACCTATGGCCAATGTTTGTATATGTGTATGTCCATGTGATTTTAAAGCCATATTCTGGTTTCCAGTAGAGCTAGATTTCTGTGTTACTGATCTGTTTCTGTTCTCACTTTTACAACTGGAGACACTGAATCCTCAATTACCACAGTTAGCAGTGGCGAACTGTGACTTTCGGAGCTAGGCCTTCAGTTTGGTCAGTATGTGTCAAAACTCAGTTACACACAAAGAAAAAACCCACTTCTTTTGACAATGCTAATTTTTGGGGTTCTATTAGTATGCTAACGTTAAGCTAACAGTGGTTCATATGCTCTTTTTTTTCTTTGCTCATTCTAGCTTGTAAAAGACTTTCCATGTTTTATTTGAAGGTCAAAACAAACATATTAACATATAATTTACCTTGTAGCAGTTTTATAGTAACTTTTTTTTATTTTTTAGTAAAGAGCCCAGACATAGAGGTGTCTCTGTTTTCCATTTATAACAAGACTGAAAAGCACTCGACAGGCTACTGTTCATAGTCAGGATTTTCAGAAAGCCCAGAGTCACCTTTTTTCCTCACAACGTTTGTCCCATTCATTGTACACCAAAACATGAGTGGTCACTCTCCATTCCTAATTGTTAGTGGTTAATCTGACATGACAGGTTTTAATTCCTGACGTCCTTACCAATGAGAGAATTATTATGGCTGAATCTACCTAGGTACCACAGGAAAAAAAATCTTGATTGTTAAATTATCTAATGACATAAGAGTGTTACTATAATACATGCAGAATACAGTACAACAAGAATGATGATTATATTAAATAAAAATGAACAAAACAATACATACCTGTTTTTTTTTTTTTTTTTTCCTTTACTGAAATCATTAGGCCTTCTTTGAACCCTGGAAGGCCCGCATGGTTCTCCACTGATAATTATGCTGTTACTCCTAGACTAACTGATTGATTTGACTACTTGACAAACACAGGTTTTTCTAACTGAACTATGGCTGTTTAATATTACTCTGAGAAGCTTCTTTTTTCATGTTACCTCAGCAAAGTGAAGTGGACTGAGCTTCGATGCAAGCACTCTTTATACCTTTGGTGGTCTTCAGCAGACGTATACTTCCTTCTATTTCACTCATTGACTGGAGAACGCACACCTGTTTTCACAGGTAGAAATGAGTAGCTGATGAAGGCTGGAGAGGAAATGAGGAGTTTTGGTCATTGGATACTTCCTAGAAGTGACTGCTGTTTTCCAGATCTATTTTTCAGTATGGAAGGCTCTTGGAATAGTGAACCTGTTTGAATGAAACATGATTGTGTACTCATGATTCACTGTTGGCACAGAGATCAGTTTTCACATGGGGTGTTTTGCTATGCCAGATCATTCTCTTATAGAGCATTCACATAACATGCATGTCCATGTGAAACTCTCTGACCAGCATGTGTTTGATGTTGTGTACCATTTTCCCTACTTAAGCACATTCTTCTCATGCTGCCCGCTAAATAAGCATCCCTCGCTGATGACCTAAGCATGCATGCTCTTCTACACTTGTGTCATTCAGCGTTCACAGAGCAGGTCTCAAGGCCTGGGAAAACAAATCGGAATGGTGGTGACAGCTGTACGTTAAATAGCCTTAAGAGTTTTGGATGGATGGACATCATACTCTAGTAGTAGTAGTACACTGGTAGTTCTTGGTTTCAGCATGAAGATGATGCTCTCTGGGAAAAACTCCTGTGGGTCACACTACTCTTGCTGCAGTATTGATGACCCATATATGGCGGCTAGTAATATCTGTAGTGGACTTTCTAGTATGCATAATATGATGCAATAGCATCATATTATACTGTATGCGTCATTGATGGAACATGTCCAGTGAAACGTTTTTGAGCCCAATGGACATTGTATGTTTAAGTGCAAAAAGGCCACCAGAATACAGGCTAGAGACATTAATGGGGTTGTCTCATCTGAATTTTGCAGGCAACAGCTGTCAGACAAACCCCAATCTAGTCCACTCTAGGACAGTATAGAAATATAGCCAGTGGATTATTAAAATATGTGAGGATTACCTCGATTTAAATATGCATCATATTAGAACCTAGGTTTTAAATATAGCCGACACTAGTGCGGTTTGGTCTGCCCTCTGCTCTCTCTTCCAGAACATTCCTGCCAACTGTGAAGAGACAGGCTGTTGTCATATTCCTCACCGCGTGGGACCGAATTGATTTGATGATGCAATCGTCTGCTAGGTTAAAGGGACAAAGACTTCTGACTGCCTGCATGCTTGGTGGGTTGTGGGGGGGAGGCAATAACTCATCCTGCCATTTTTCAATCCAGTTTTAGGAAATCAGATTTAGAGTCCCAGCCTGGCACAGTCTGATCCCTGAGATTTGTCAATTTTGGATTGAAAATTAAATCCTTTGTCCTGTACAGTTCTGTGGGATACTATGGCGTGCCTCCCAACCACACTGATGAATGGGCAGCCTAGATAATAATACAGCACTGTGTAGAAACTCTGCTTCATATCAACTGTAAATAATTGTCGATAATTTGATAGGAGGAACTTTTTTCTTGGCATACTGTGTGATATGGGGGATACCACGCTGTTTGCATCGCAGAGAAAGTTGGCAAACAGCCTACTCACTCATTTGGTATGTGTGCCATCTCATATACACCATGACAAAAATATCAGCGCTGTCTTCACGACTGAGCGGTCAGTGCAGAATGAATATTTCCCTTGACTCTTTACCATTGGATGAATCTGGAATTGGAAGCTTTTTTGCCATTGAATTGTCTTTTGTCCCATCTCTTTTTCATTAGATACTGTGAATCAAAGTTACAGTGCTGGTTTTGGATCCGATTCCTCCTTGTGACCTCGCCTACCAAGTCCTAGTTTGGCTCTCCCCCTCTGAAGAACTTTGTGAAATACCCACCCTTGTGTCTGTCCCCAGCTGAAGCCTTCTTGTTGGAGAACTGTGTCCCCTTTAAGCAGCCCCTCCCCCATCCAGCGTCCTTTACGCTCATGTTGGCAGGGAAGTGTCACATACCAGGAGCTCTCCCTGGGCCCTGGCGGGAGGCTGGGGAAAAGGACAGCCTGTGTGCTTTCACCTCCCTCACAAATACCCCTGCCGTGAACTGTCTCGCACCAGCCTTCGCTCCTAGTTTGCTATGTCTTGCACAGCAAATATATAGTGTTGTAGGCAGTGACGAAGTTAGGATTGGGAGTGTGGAGTCTTCCCATGTTAATTGGCTTATTTTGATGTGATTTGTCCTGGTTTTGCACTAGACCGTATCCGCCAAGTACTCTTTGTGCTGTTGCTTCGGTGTACCGCCAAGTCGTTTATGTTGTAGATAACCTTAATGTGGTTATCTCTGGGGACAGATGTGGAGTGGAGGAGAGAGATATATAGGATGAGTGAGGTGCCAACATGAGTCAGCAGCTTAAAAACTCATAAGTACCTGTGATTTGGTACTTCTGCTTGGATGTCAGGAGGCAAAGGAATACTGATTGGTTTAGACTCCAGTGGTGCTGTGCTTTGTACTGGCGCTACACCTATTGTAAGAACTCACATCAAAGGAGACAAAGGGTGGATAAAAACAGACCAACCGACAGACAGACATGGAGGGAGTGGCAGACGAACTGGCAGAGGCAGAAAGAGGTGTGGTGCTGCGCTAATCACAGAGGCCACCATGTCACGCCTATTTATAAGGAGCTCCACTACAAAACATTGGGCATTCTTGGGAGGCACCCAGCAGCCGGAGCCTAACACCATAACCGGGCTAAATATAGGCACAGGGGTCACAAGATCTGAATGCAGCGCTCCGAAACAGCTACAAAGCCAGCCAAGGATGGGGCTGAGCATGTTAGGACGAACAACAGCACACTGGGTCTCTTAGCACATTTGTCCTCTCAAGTGGGCTTTATATCAGACACTTTCATGTAAAAGCAAGGTGGACGCCCCCCTCTCCCCCCTCTCCTGAGAACAGACAATTGTGTGCTTTTTGTAACTAGCTTTTACAAAAGCTTAGCTTTGTCGTACAGTGGGTGGACGGGACTTGGTGACGCAATGTTCCCTCCCCAGGAAACCTTAGAAAGCGCAAACCACAGCCAGGGCTCATTTTGTGTGTCCACCCAGGCTGACTTTGCCCGTCTCCACAGAAACCAGAGAGCACTGCCACACTGTGAGAGGGAGGGAGCGGGAGAGACAGCCTCCCACTGATTCCGTGGCAGGGGCTCCGATATGAGCATGTGTCACAAGACACTAAAAGGCTCAATTAAAAGCATAATTTTTTGCTGACCGCAGAAACCGACATTTCCTTCTATAAAGAAAGGAGGAACATGGCTTTATTGGCTTGTTTTTCCACCCTCGCTGTTTTAGCTATAGACTGTGGAGGCAATATAGTGTCTGACATTCTTGATAGATGAGACTTCTTGATGTGTTGTGGCTGTTCTGGAAAACAGGGGCCTCTGACTTGGTGACAGAATTACATGGGGTTGACCTTTGCTGATAGAAAAGAACAAACCAGGCATTAAAGCTGTGATGGGTTGTTTTCATTCTAGGATTTGTTGTTCACCTACGCATGAATGGCTGAGAAGTCATGCCACGAAAACTGTTATCAGAGTGCAATGATTCCACTAAAGTTTGAAATGCCCTTAACAGCCTGCCTGACTTCTTTTGGTTTCCAGCGAATGTGCAAACGTGACATACATCAGGGACAGGCCCCCTCCGAGCTGTTAAGTGATCTCTCCATTTCACCACTGCTAGTTCTGTTAGGACCTGCTTTCCCTTGGGCCTCATTTCTAAGACAGTGACAGAGACAGGACCTGCCTGACAGCCTAAAGGAGCCCACAAGGGAAACCAGCCTTCAGCTCGACGACCTCAACTTTCAGCGGCTGGCTTTGGTGCGGATTAAAGCTGCTGGTGTTTCAGCAGAGCCTAATCTCTGTGATTAAAAAAGGAAAGCCTCTTTATTCTGCCTGGCCGGCTGGCCTATGCCTGACCACCACTGAGAACAGGCAGGAGCAGTTCAACTGTGGCCACATTGTCGTTTGTTTCTTAAGCAAACTCAAACAGTCACTTGTACTATCTCTTGCCTGTGCCCCTTTAAGAGCCGTGGTGAACTCTCGAGCCTTATTCATACAAGCTTTACCCAGACAACAAATCATCTCTCTATAACCAGAGTGAGTGAGAAAGGGAGGGAAAGAGCTCTGCCTGTTTAAGGTTAGAATAGTTCTTTTTGAGTCTGTGTGTTCGGGTGGGGCGCGTGCTAGACAAGGCTGTGTATTTGGAGTAGGAACAAGAGTTGGACTGTCCTTCTGACAGCTCAGAGCAGGAACTGTTGTTTTAAGGGCTGTACGTTTGAGGAAAAAGACGGATTGACAGTGAACAATTGGGTTCCATATAGTTAATTCTGAAACATGGGTTTTTCCCTCCACTATACGTATTCCTAAATGGGTTTCTTTCAGACCATAAACCAATAGAGAATGAATGGAATGGGTGTCAATGAATGAGTTACAGATCTGCCTCTGGTTACTTGTGTTCATTTATCATTTATTTCTGTCACTATTTTTTCCACTGGTAAGAGGGGGAAAAATAGCCCTGTGTTTCAGTTAAAGACATCATTGAGCCTAACTGGCTTTTATTGGTAAATGTATTGCTAGTACTGAGATGAGTGCATAGTACTTACTCCAAGTACTGAGATAAGTACATAGTATTGGTAAACATTAAGGATGCATGATGATATGAGTCATATCGGTATCGTCAGACAATACTTTAAAAAAAATTTGCTTTTGGACAGATTTAGATTTGACTAACATTTCAAACTAATATTTGATGACTTATTTATTACTCTTACTGCAGACGAATGTTTAGGTGACACCAGACTGCTGTTCTAAAATGTTTGCATTTAATTCATAATTCAATTATACTGTATTTTGTAAAGAAATCATATTTCTATTATAGCACATTGTTATATTTCTCTTTAGTGCTAATCCAACTTATAAATATTTATGTGTTGGTACTTGCACTGGCAGATATGTAAAAAATGTGCAAAATATTGGTTAGCATCAGCTACCATTTCCTATACTGGTGCATTCCTAGTAAATGTTTTGATATTACTGGGATGACGTGGTAATGGTACAAAAGTTGCTGTTACTGGGGTGACAGTGACAGTTTTCAAAGTGAGAAACTTTCATTTCTGCAGCTACATATAATTAAGTAAAACATTTCATTACGTTTTTTCAGTTTATTCCTTCACATTCATAATTCTGTTCTATTGGTTCAGGACTGCTTTGCTATTGCTCACATTTCTTACTTTTGAGATTTAGCGTTTTTGTTTTAGACCAAAAGGACCCCAAAAAGATTGTCTAACAAAGCAGTAAGCGAAATTTAAGGAGTTTCCTTAAACTATTTTCCTTAAACTAGGCCTCTGTGTAATGGGGAGGGCTGTGGGGTTGGGCATGTCTCTAAATGAACCTCTCCATCTTTCTCACCCTTCCCAACAAGTGGCACTACAAAAGCAGTTAGTCACTTTCGAGAGAGATTAAAAGTCACTTCCAGCAGAGCTGCATATTCATTTCTATTGCCGAGCGGGGCTGCCGCAGAGCAGGGGGGCTTGGCCAGCAGCGTCCATCATTCTGAAGGCTTTTAGACTGCTCCAGAGGCACAAAGGCAGAGGCTGCCAATGTCAGTGCCCTCTGTCTGAGGGGCCCCTCTGTAGTGTCTCAAAAACCAGACTTGGCCACCATGTCTGGATCAAACTTCCCATTGGCCTCTGTGGCCCTTCTTCTCATGCGTATCATCTGTAACTCTGAACACAGATAACTGCTGGTCTGAGAATGCTCTAGGATCAGTCATTTGCCTTTCATTACCTTAATGAAAACCATTACATGGAAATCCAAACCTTTATATTATGTTAGTTTTCTAGATCTCCAGTGTTCCATGTCCCACAAGTGAACTTTGGTAATGGACATCACGCTCCTGTCTTTTTTTGTGGCTATCACTTCTTATCCGACCATGTCTAAGATGAGGCTTAGCTATTGAGATTGTATCACCTGGCCATGTTAAAAGGGATCCTTTATTCTCTTCATATGAATCGATAATAAAAACAGCAACACATGTCTGAGATATGAGTAGGTGGTGAAGAAAAAGATTACTGTTAAAGAATACTGTTTAATTTAACGTCTGCTAACTAGGAGGTTGGGCTCTTTTGATCTCCATAGTTGACAGTTTGTTGTAAGTAGACTGTTTATTTTTGGAGAGGTCATTCACTTCACCCGGCATTGATTTTCTTTTGCTTTAATAGTTGCCAGTATAATTGGAAGAAAAAGCTTGACCTTAGTTCTATAGAGCCTCTTTTCTTTCAGACATAGCCTGTAAATATACATCATGAGCACATAAAGATCTGGGATCTGTGGACAATAGCATGGGAGGGAGTCCCTGTCAAGACAATGTCTCCGTCTGTGCATCCATAGGTCGTCCAGCTGCTTAGGATGCTTTTCTCTCTCTCTTTTATGGTCTCTTCTCAAAATGTTGAATTCTTTTGTGGAGGCTCCCCTGAGGAGAATTTGTCAAGCAATTTTAGGAAGCTCCATGCACTCCCTTGGGCGTAGTGATGAGGTCATAGGCATTATGTTTTCCACTTGGATCCCACACTAGCAGGGAGGTGTTGGGCTGGCCTGTCCCCATCTCTTACCTCCATGCGATTCTGTTGGGGACACTTGTGTCAATGTTGGCAGCATGCTGTGAAGGTTTAGCATTTTGACAGGAATCTACTTTTTCTCAGTCATCTGTGTCAAACTATTAGTCTAATAGTCTAGTATGCTAGGCTAGTTTAAAGAATGGCTGATTACTGATTGCTGTTTTCCCTCTTTCGTTCTTTGCAGGTGGCACCAGAGATATTGGCTCCGCTCTTACCAGGATGTGTATGAGGCACAGAAGCATCGAGGCCAAGCTGCGGCAGTTTTCAATGTGAATATTCTCTGCACAAACTTTCTCCATTACCCCACAGCTGCCAGCCTTTATTCATTATAAGATGAATGCACTCGTGTGTGAAATAACATCACCAACCTGTCTTTATGTGGAGCCACAAATCCACACCATGCATCGTAAACAATGTAACTAGAATGCTTTATGAGTGCTGAGTGAGGCCACGACTGTCCATCACACTGAGATGTCTCAGAGTGCTCCAGAGGCACAAAGACATACAATGTTGCTCAATCCTGGTTCTGTCTGTGGTGTGTTAGAATTTTCAGATAATCTGATAGTCATGAAAGGTTAAAATATGGAATAGAAAATAGTAAAAGTATGTCAGCTATTATGGATTTGTGGTCAGGGTTAAATATAGTACAGCAGTAGTCACTGTCTCTGGTCTGGTTATATGTCCACATCCACTGTCAGTGTCTTGTCTTTTTGTTTTGTTTTTTTTTACGCCTATACTTACAATTTCTAATATCAGATTTTGCCCCAATGTTACCACTGCTGTGCCTGTTTCTGTCTTTACACTGATACAACGCAGCTGATTCATTTAGTTGGCTAATGAACAAGGCCTTCCAGAGCTGAACTTGTTCTGTTTGAGTAGGGAAAATACTAAACTATGCAAAGCAGTGGAACACCAGGACAGAGGAAGATTGAGAACGAAGAGCGTGCTCCATTTACCATGAGATACAGTTTTACACGACATGTAGAGTATGAAGATAAGTTCAAGTGCAAGAAGTTCATTGCTTGGCTTGACCTATTTATTACTACCACTACAGTATTGCTTTGCCTAAGCTCAGCACATTGAATGCATTCCACATGCTTTGAATAATATACTTGCACTCCTCATTCACACATTCCGCCTGGTCCATTACACTAAATACCATAAAGTCCTGGTTTATGACAGGATAAGGCAGTCCAAGTGAACAAACAATATCTCCTGCAGTTCCTGTGACCGCTAGCAGCAGGGAGGAGAACGGCGTCTGCCGTTGCAACAAGACTTCTGGAGCTGTAGTGGCAGAACACAGGTGGCCCCAGTCACTTCAGCTCAGCCCACATTGTTGCGTGCTTTGCAGTGCACATGCGCAGAAGCTCTGATTTGAGGAGACGCTTTGGAAGGTCTCCTTAGCCATGCAGTAAATCTGCAGTTTGCGGTCAAGTCGTCGGATTCTTGAGGACGGCCTCAGAAAGAGAGACTGCAGACGAGAGAGCTAAATTTAAAGTGCCCCTTCTCAGCTGCTCCTAGGCTCTCTGCATGCCATGTGAAATGGGTAGAAGGAGTGAATGATTAACTCAGCCTAAGACAACCTTAGTGTAGAGAAGCTGAGCATCTGTGATGTGGAACTACTTGTTTGTTTGAAAGAAATTGGGGAAAAAAAGAAAATGTGTTGATAAATTAAGTAAATATTATGTTTGGTAAAATGAATTGCTGTAATTTCCAGAGTTAGCACCTAGTTATAAATTGTTGGCTATCAAACTGCTCTTCTACTGTGTTAGCATTATCAAAAAGAAAACCTAACAGGTAGTGAACATCTTTCTCAGACGGTCTTGTTCTCTTTCTTTAATGGGTTCCAGGGCGTTCATCGATTGCCTGATCAATCCTCTGCAGGAGCAGCTGGAGGACTGGAAGAGAGGAGCCAACACCCTGGACAAGGACCATGCGAAAGGTGAGATATGATGACTCCCTGTGGTGCATTAGCAATACCTTTCTCTGCACTACCTTAACCTTTCATAACAAAGGAGATAGTGTTAGCACTCTGTAGCATGAAATTGGCTCCCTGCTGGCTTCAACATAAATACAGCATAAGACGTAACCTGACTGTTCATTATCCTGAAATGGTTATTGCCGTTTATGAACAATGTGGCGCTACCTAGACGTTTATAGCCACCCATTTTAATACAAGAATTCAGTTGCTTTAAGGGGCATCTATTGCTGACACAAGCGCTCAGTTGCACACACAGCCTATATAATCTTCATAGAAAAGCACTACCAATAGAGTGAGATGCTCTGGTGCAGTGGTCTCCAACCCTGGTCCTGGAGAGCTATCTTCCAGCGGAGCCTAGTTTCCGCACCACAGTTTGCCACACCTGCTCCAGCTGAGCAGCCTCTTCCCAAGTCCCTGATTGGCTGGATCCAATGTATTAGAGTTAAGAAAGTGGGGAAGCTTATTAGATACAGGTTGGAACTAAACTCTCCAGGACCAGGGTTGGAGACCACTTATCACAAGAGCCTAAGATCACCACAACCAATGCTAAGAGTCAGAAGGCCCCCAGTATTTGGCTCCATACAATACCTTTAGAATAAATGGTGCTTGTGATCCATAACTAATCATCCAACATCAGTACCTGACTGCACTAATGCTCTTGTGACTAAATAAAATCTTTCAGAATCTAAAACCTTCCCAAAAATGGTTGTTACTGCAGCAAACTTGGGATAAACCCCTCATTAATATCCTTGATCTTGGGGGAAAACTAATGTTGGATATATAGTGCCTGCTCATTGGTCATGACTACACTTTTAATGGAAAGTTCTACTTATTGCGGTGTTTATATGTAAAATAAGACAGTTTATATGTATTTTGAAATGTCTTCTTTTTCTCATTGTCTACAGAATATAAGAGGGCCAGACAAGAGATCAAGAAGAAATCTTCAGACACCCTGAAGCTGCAGAAGAAAGCAAAGAAAGGTAACGTCCTTTTGTTCACAATGTTTCCTGTGTAGA
Source organism: Colossoma macropomum (assembly GCF_904425465.1). Lineage (NCBI taxonomy): Eukaryota > Metazoa > Chordata > Actinopteri > Characiformes > Serrasalmidae > Colossoma > Colossoma macropomum. The sequence continues at coordinate 30,989,900 of NW_023494785.1, read as the reverse complement.
AGGAGGGTCGGGTGAGGTGGGCAGAAAATGACGTCATGTTAAACACTTTCTAACCATTTGGAGGCAAATTAGCTTCAGATCTGGACTCAGAGAACAGAAGGTTACATAACAACGATCAAATCCTCTGTGCAGTTCTCATCTCCCAGTACAGGAATCTGTCTAACAATGGTTTAGAGTGAAGGCAAATCGGACATCCGCTTAACGCGGGTTTTGATGGCAATGCAGTATATGACTATAAGCCTTTTATGTAATATAATGATAATGCACAAAATAACTGCAGCCTGAGTTTGGAGACGTAACTGAGAAAGTGCTGTTGTTGTTACTTTGTGGATTTGAATGGGGAAATATACAGCAAAGCTCTGAAACTTACTGATCATGAATTCTGCAGTCTTGTACGTAATCCTGTGCCTTTACTATAATGCAGTCACTACTCGTAAGAGTGTACATCAAAGCTAATTATATTTCAGAGTGATGCTCACAACAAAGCTCGAGCTAATCTGCCTCCAGTTACAGGGAGAGATTAGTGAGATTGTGTCAGTCTGTGTAAACACATCTGGCTTGATTTTGCATCCAAGTTTTTTTTTTTCCTTCAGTTGCCCTTTATTCACTATGTTTCTGGGGTTATGATGTGTTCCATCTTTAAATTCTCCAGTCAGGGAAAAAAAAACCTTTTTTGCTGAACAGATGCTCTCTTGTACAGGTACCCTTTTTGGCAGTCTAATACAGTAAACATAATTATGGTGTTGCCTAGATTCTCCATAAACATGTTTTTTCCAGGCTGCTATGTGCTTTGTACAAAGCAAGGTATAAAGTATGCACTGAGCAGAAGATACACATGCAAAGCTGTTGGTGGGGCTTCGTTCAGAATATGAACTGGCATGTCTTCACTGTACGTATAGTGCCTTTTTGGAGATAAATACAGTATAGTGCAAAAGACAGAGACAATTCATTCATTTAATTTCTAGTCAAAACAGCCATTAAGTACAAGTTATTTGTATATAATTACTTAACCATCCTTTGCATTTATTACAGCTTCTAATCTTTTCAGGAGACATGCTTTCTTTTTTTTTCAAAGAAATCTGCAGAGATGTTTGTCCACACTTTCAGAGTTCAGTCTCAGAAGTTGGTTGCATTTTCTGCTTTTCACAATCCAAGTAATCCCAAACACATTCAGTGTTGTTGAGATCTGGGTTTTTTCAGTCCATTGTTTTGTGAAGACCAGCCGCATCTTTGTTTGATTAGCAAAAAGCATCTTTTTTTGTCAATTTCTTTTCAGCTTCTTGACAGATGCACATCCTTTCGGACCCATAGTGTTGAGTTGTCTTCTCACAGAGGAAGGATGGATAGAATCATCTGTGGATTTTTCAGCTTGATTTTCTCCTCTTTCTTAAAGATGAAAGCTTTAAGTTTGTCTGTTTTATGTTTATCTGATAGGGACAGTTTTGGTCTAGGTCATGGTTATTATGAGTCCCATTTTCTCATTCAGTAACTTTTTCAGCAGTTTTAGAAACAGTTTTTTTTACCCTTCTTTATGCAAGTGGATTATTTTATATCTAATCCTTCTAGAAACTCTAGAATAATTTGTACTTAATGGCCGTTTTGACTGGAAATCCAAAAAATGAAAATTGGTCTCTGATTTTTGCACAGTACTGTACATTTGAGGTTGTGATTAACCGGTTCTGCCCAAATTAGTCCTGTGGTCTTTCACTCATTGATGGACTACCACCAACCCATTTAAATGTTTATTTTTCCGTAGATCTATGAAACTGCTTGCAGGTGTACTCATCATATGTGACTCTGTGAAAAGCTGCATAACACTTTACTGGATTTTTGTACAAGAGAAATGAGGGATATTATACCCAGAGGCAAATTTAGATGCCAGTGAGCTTAAATATGAAAAAAGCTAAAGCTGCCAAAAAATAGATCCTTTGCTTTTCAGTACAGAGGTACATTACATCTCAGCACTTTGAGTTTGAACTGCATCTGTGCCTTATCTGTCTCTCCATGAGCACTTTCTGATATAAAAGGAGAGATTTTATAGCCTTTTCCCTCCGATATGGTAGGGCATGGGAGTTGAGGCATGCTGTTCTGGAATTGACTGTGACTAAACTGTATGGAATATAAGTATGGTTAAAGCAATTAATTAACTAATGATCAGGTTACCTGTGTGCAAATGTATATAGTATGAAAAATAGTAGTGGGTGTTCGAATTGGCTATATCCACATGATATGAACACTTTCGAAAAGCACTATAGCCTAGGGAACATCATAAAGTGGTAGAATGTGTGTCTCTTTTTAACACTGCTCTCTAACTGACTCGCACTCTGCTTTTGGAGAAGTGTCCCAGGTCAGAAACCCTGTTAGCAATATAGTTTCAGTTGAAACCCTGATATTTTCCTCTTTTCCTCTGCTTCGCATCATGGTATGCACCTGTTCTGAGCAGCTGATGCCCTGGGTAAGTGTATGTCCAGACTGTATGATAGAATGTGTGTGGTCCCTCCAGACCCAGTCAGGCTGCCGCCATATGACCACCCCCCATCCACCCCCCTGCCTGTATGTCCAGTCAGTCTTGCTCTCTCCCTGTACCCCTCATGCCCAAATGTGGTACAGTTGCTGCCTCTGTCTGGTATTTTGGTATCTGTTTGCCTTGTGTCTTGTTTCTCTGTGCAAAGTGCCACCAAAGCACACAACAGCAATTAAGAGGGCAACAAAGAGCTGATTTTCCACCCTGCATTCCTTGGAGTGTGTGTGTGTGTGTGTGTGTGTGTGTGTGTGTGTGTGATGAATGCTGATAGAATTGACCTGCTCAAGCTGTATTCCCTTCTTCTGCCTCATATGCTTTTGCTTTCAGAATTAAAAGAATGATGGACAAAGGTCAGACTTCAGGAAGGACTCTACTACTATTTTTAACCATTTAGTCTTCTTTTTTTCAATAATGTTGTCATACAGTGGCAAAAACCACATAAGCAAGTATGTTTGAGATTTTTTAATTGACCGTTGGCGGAAGTCCCACTTAGTTACTGTTGCTATGTCCATTAAACTTTCACTTCAGGCCACCAGACAGCTGTTAGCACAAAAGAAACTTAGAGAGCCTGTACCTTGTACGCAGTTCCACTTATAACATTTGTGCAGTTTTATGTTCAAAAAACAGGTTGTTTTGTGACTCTGCCTTTAAGAGTTATATATTTAAAAGAGCTCTGTTCTGATTGGCTGCCCTATATTGTGCATGCATAATGCTATAGCTGACACTGGAGCTAATTGGAACAACTAAGGAGGTACTTTTTTTACATTTTTTTAATTTTAGCAAACTTTACTGACACATTACACAATACACAAAGAGTGCATCAATATTTATCTTTACACAGAATGTTTTTGCTGCAAATGTGAGAGCTGTACCGTCCTGCTAATCTGGCTGATTTATCAAGCAGCTGAATTAGCAAAAGCAAGCTTGGCTGACTGATCCTAACATTTCTCTGTAACATCTATCTTTAGACAGCATATTAAAATGTGTATTAGCAGGTACCATGTTCCAGATACAGTTTGTTTACCTAAGAGCCAGCACAATTTTGTTTATTATTAGTTTTGGCACTGTAAGTGTGTTGTCTTCCGTGAAGTTAAATCTACCTTATCAGCTTTTGAAATTAAACATACATTATTTGGACAAAACTATTGGGACACCGACACATTACACCTACACTCTCAGAAAGAAAGGTAGTAAACTGTCACTGAAGCAGTACCCCTCTTGTCACTGGGGTGGTACCCTCAAGGCTACATCTCTGTACCTTTAGCAAGGGAACATAACTGTACCATAATCCATTAAAATTATACTCCACACACCCCGTCTCATCTCCAGGATTAGGTTATGAATATGTACAAATATGTACTTTTTACCTGAGAAAAGGCTCACAACTGGACCTTAAAACCACTGTTGTACCTTTGAGGGAACATTTACATTTGTACCTTGATGAATGAAACCAAACCTTTATTTCTAACAGTGTACAGGAGCTTATATGACTTCCCATTCTAAATCCATAGGCATTAATATGGAGTTGGTGCCCCCTTTGCAGCTATAGTATAACAGCTTCCACTCTTCTGGGAAGCTTTCTACAAGATTTTGGAGTGTGTCTGTGGGAATTTTTGCCTATTCATCCAGAAGAGCATTTGTGAGGTCAGGCACTGATGTTGGACAAGAGGCCCTGGCTCGCAATCTCCATTCATTCCAAACGTGTTCGATGGGGTTGAGGTCAGGGCTCTGTCTGGGCCAGTCAGTGCCTTTATGGACCTCACCCAGCCATGCCTTTATGGACCTTGCTTTGTGCACTGGGGCTCAGTCATGCTGGAACAGAAAAGGGTCTTCCCCAAACTGTTCCCACAAAGTTGCAAGCATACAATTATCCAAAATGTCTTGTTAAGCTGAAGTATTAAGATATCCCTTCACTTAACTTAGGGGCCAAGGCCAAACGCTGGAAAACAACCCCATTGCATTATCCCTCCTCCACCAAACTTTACAGTTGGCACAATCCAGTCAGGCAGGTAATGTTCTCCTGACATTCGCCAAACCTAGACTCATCCATCACACTGCCAGATAGAGAAGCGTGATTCGTCACTCCACAGAACATGGTTCCACTTCTCTGGAGTCCAGTGGTGACGTGCTTTACACCACTTCCATTTGATGCTTGGCATTGTGCTTGGTGATGTAAGGCAGCTGCTCGGCCGTGGAAATCCATGCCATGAGGTAAAGCTTCTGGCACACAGTTTTTGTGCTGATGTTAATGCCAGAGGAGGTTTGGAACTCTACAGTTATTGAGTCAGTAGAGCGTTGGCGACTATGCACTATGCTCCTCAGCACTCGGCAACCCCACTCTGTAACCGTACGTGATCTGCCACTTCGTGGTTGAGTGGCTGTGTAAATTTTGCGAACTACTTGTTTCGTTGGTGGCATTCTATTGCAGTACCACACTTAAATTCATTGTGCTCTTTAGAATGACTCTTTTACAAATGTTTGTAAAGACAGACTGCATGGCTACGTGCTTGATTTTATACACCTGTGGCAATGGGCCTGAATGAAACATCTGAATTTAGTGATTAAGAGATGTGTCCCAAAACTTTTGTCCATATAATGTAAAACACAACCAACCTCCAGGTGATCAGGGTAGCCTTTGTTTCAATGAAATGTTCCTCAGTAACACCTTTTTTACATCTCTTAGCCTAATAAATCATATTAATTTACTGCCACTGCTTTACTGCCAAAACCTTTTGCCATACAAATGCTTTAAGAGGGGTTGTGCTTTGGTAAATGTAGCCAAATAAAGTACTGTTTGTCACTTTTATCTTAAAGACAAAGTGATCTTTACAGTTAGGTCGCTGTTTGCCTGTGTGATCTGTACGTGAAACGCTCAGGAGGTTAATGTGAATATCACACACCACTGCTACACTCTGAGAGAGCTATTCAGCTTTGTGTCTGCCTCGTCTGAAACAGTTTTTCAGCATGGCTGATAGCTTGCTCGTGGCCCTCACAAATGTGTTTTTCTGACCCTGAGGGTCAAAGTGGAAGAAGGCCGCAATCACGGGAAATGTAAATCACTCATGTGAACAAAGTCCACAGAGGATAATCTCAGAAAAGCACGCTTTTCAAGAGGGCATGTTAAGTCACAGGCATATGGCATGCACACCCAGCAAGAGAGCCATAGAAATAACCCAAGCTACTCAAACAGTCTTTGTAATGAGGATTACTGTAATTAACATTTAAAAAAATCATGTTATGAGCCTTTCTTAAGCCACTAGAAGTTAAAAACGCAACAGAGTCAGAGCCAATGGCCTGAACTGTAGCAGACTGGAATCCAACCTGCACTCTCTGACTTATATTTCCCAACTTCTGCAATCTGAGATAGGAGAGCGCTGCCTCCAAATGCATCCCGTAAACAGCGGAATCTGACTGCAAGGGGCTGCTACCTTCCTTAGCAGGAGCAAAAGAAAGAAAGAAGAAGACAGTGTATAAGTGAGAGCGATCTTTCTCTCTATTTCACAGACAACCCCACTTGTCTTCTAGCATAAACAGGGTCTCTCATACCAAGCTGCACATACCAAGTGTGAATTTTCCCTGGTTAACTTATCCTCTTACTCCCACAGCTGGTATGAAATCCACATCTGGACAGTTATCCAGAGGACTGCTGTGCCATCCTGCATGTGGCATAAGTATGGAATAATTATGTGGTCATTCAGAGATGCAGAATGCATCTTAGTGTTTGTTTAACTGAGTATTTGAATGAGGCGTGGTACTTTGAAATAAACACTTAAATCATGTATTATCTTGTCATTTTTAAATAAGTATTTGAGCATGCAACACCAAACCACAAAGAGTGTGGTTGCGTCCTACATTAAGTGAAATGGTAACACCTACATGTATGGAAACAAAAAGATGTTTTTTTTTTTTCTAAGGTGTAAGTTGTTTAACTTTGAGTCATTGTCTGGTGGGTCAGCTGGCAGCCTGTTAATTCACATACTCCTAAAACACAATGATAAATCACTTGATTGACCAAACTGTCAGGTTTGAGTCACCATTTTGTATTAGTTGCATGTGCTTAATGCATGTTAAACCTTGCCTACTTATGTCTTTTATTCATAACACTATCCTTGTTGGGATATTCAAATGCTATTCATGTAAAAATAGAATATTTGTATGGTAAAAATAGTTCAAATACCTTTCTTCGTTTGTAACTTTTACTGATATTTATGGATGCACTGAATTTTCACTGAAAGAGAGTAAAGGCAAAAAGTTTCTGCCAATCCCTCCCATTAAAAACATACAACAAAGTGTCAGAATCTAATATTTAACAAATAATTCACTAGAAATCAAAATGAGAAATAGTGATCAAAAATGCTGTTTTTCTTTTGCTCTAATGTGCCGGTCAATGCAGATGAGTTTAGACAATTTAAGCGGCAGCAGATCAGCTGCCAGGAACTATTTTCTGTTTTTTTTTTGGAGGGACGTTAGACAAGTGATTTGTAATCTCTCTTCATACTGAGTATCGACAAGAACAACCACGAATTCCACTAAAGGTTTAATACCACTTGAAAACATGACATCCTAGTTAACATGCAATATGCATCAAATAGAAAAAAAAATAAATGATAGGGAAACAGTGCACTAAAAAAACATTGCCTTGGATGACCATGTGTTTTCTGTTGTTGAGGACAATGGATTTCATAGGCATATAATGTGATATATGTAGTAATAATTAAGAAAAGCTTATGGCAGCTGTTTATTTATTGTAAGCTCAGTTTTGTCCTGTTTTATCAACAGTAAGTGTTTTTATCACAGCGTAGTTTTTATTAAATGTATTAAAAAGCATAAATTAAAATGTTCCAGAGTGTCTCCTGAATTTCGGTGTTGGAGCAGGTTGTCAATTTCCTAATTGGTAGCACTAATATTTTCTTGCTGTTTACCCTGCTCTCACACATGCATGTGGATATGGTAACCCTGTGTGTTTTATGTATGGGTGGCAACTTTGCTCTTTTTTTGTTTTTTTATTTATTTATTTATTTTTTTTTAATAAACTAGGGGCTTGCATGAGGATATGGCAATCCCATGTGTTCCATGTATGAGAGGCTTCTCTGTGTCCGTCTCATTAGCCTTTAACCTGCCATGTTTGCATGTGGATCAGGCAACCCAGTTTGTTTGTTAGAGAGGTTCCATATGTCTGATATGCTCAGTGTGATTGTCTGGAGGGCTTTTACATCACAAGAATTGGGAGGATTTAATGTGAGTGTCACAAATTGCACTTATTTATATTGTCTCCAAATGAAGACTAATTTCCTACAGACTACACAGTGGTTTGCCACTTCTTTGGCTCCAACTGTCTTTTATTTTACTGGTGTTTTGGTCACACTTAATTGAAAGCAACCGTTTAGATCATACAGCAAACCAGCTCCTGAAGACACTTTTGTAGTGTTGGTGATTTATTGTTTTATTTATTATTTTAGTCTGAAAATCTGGGTTTCATCAAAATAACTGTCGTAACAGTGGCTTTGGGAAAGCTGGAGGCTGCATTCCATCGGCAAGAGAGAATTCAGTAGCGCCACAGCTTTTAGTTTTCTAAGAATGAGGATGGAGACTAAACCACTCCAGACAAAGTGATGCCATTTATTTATGTATTTGTGACTTGAGAAGCTTCTGTTGGGTACAAGTATGACAGGACAGTTTGAAGCTGTGCCTTAGTTTGTTCTGTGCCGTGTCATTATCAGTCTTATCTAAATATGTCTCTGAATAAGTAGCCCAAACTATGCAAAGAAAATCCACCACTGACAATCAAACAATAATAAAAAAACAATATTTCGGTTACTTGTGACCACTACAGTGAGATTTCTTTCTCTATCCACAAAGCCATGAATTTAGAGGGAGATTCCTGAAATGGATGCTATAGTGGGTTTCTTAGACCTTAATGATGGGTGTTTTGCCTAAGAGCAGGTCACCAATTTGGCCATTCCTGAAGTTACCACTGAAGTTAACAAGCACTCTGTTTCAGTAGAGGTTTAGAGATATAAAGAGATGTTTATACCATGGCATGGCCCAAGCAGTAATAGTAGAAGGTCAACATTAAACATGTCAACATTAAACATGTCAGCATTAAACACTATAACATTTATATTGCTCTAAAATCTATACACTATAAAAACAACATTATCTACAGGAAAATGCTTTAAAAATAGACTAACAGGCCTCGACAAGTGCTATAAAGATGCATATATGTGCACATTTACTGGAAATAAGCCCTGTGTTTTGGTCTCAATAGAAGATTATGGGGGACACAGGTTCAGCCTTACAATTTCTGAGTGTGTAATCAAGGCCCAAGTCAAGAAACTTAACCATATGTGTCGTAAGACATGGCCACAAAGACTTTGGGCACATTTTGCAGGCAAAGAAGAGATACAGCTGTGTTACATAGAGTACTGTGCAAAAGTCAGAGACCACCCTTTCATTCATTTTGTTTTCTAGTCGAAAAGTACAAGTTATTCTTATACTGCAAAAATAGCAGAAAACAAATGTTTAACAGAAAATTACACAAAAGTCTCAGCCACTAAATATAGGCCACTCTTTCAGTATTTAGCGTGTTCATCCTTTGCCTTAATTTCTGCTTCCATTCTTCTGCAAGAATATTTTTCCACACCACAAGTTCAGTTTTAGAAGTTGGTTGCACAATCCAAGTAATGCCTATTACAATTTAGACTCAGTCCATAAAACCACACTCCACGTCTCAGATGTCCAGTAATGGTGTTCTAGTGCAAATGTTCTTCTGTTTTATCTATTCCCTTTTCTCAGTAACAGCTTCATTACAGCTACACATCCTTTCAGACCCATAGTGTTGAGTTGTCCTCTCACAGTGGAAGGATGGACAAAAACACTTGTGGAAGCAAGAGTGGAGCTTGATTTTTCTCCTTTTTCTCAAAGATGAAAGCTTTAAGTAACTTTTAAATATTTTTTTGAACTCTAGTTTTGGAAAGTCCCTTATTTTCCTTTGACTTTACAAAGAAATTAATAAGGCAGCTAAGGTGTGTTTGGGTAGTTGCTTGTGTGATTGTTAGTGTCTCTTTGAAGAGGAACATATTATCAGTGACTGCTTTGGGAACAGCTTTTGTTGGCATGGAAAAGTTAAACTGGCAGTACGGTGCACAAAAACCAAGTAGTAGACAAATACCAGTAGATTTGATGTTATGCTTAGTGTTGGGTGGTTTTGTGTAATTTTTATGTTAATAGTGTTTGTTTTCTGCTTTTTTCTGAGACTGTAAAAATGAAAAACTTATTTTGACTGGAAATTGGATAAATGAAAGGGTGTTCTCTGACTTTCACACACCACAGTATATTGTTGGCAGAAATGGATTGGAACCTGTATGTAAGGGTGGGTGATATGGCAAAAATATTATATGGCGATACCTTCAAGACATTTTCACGATTCATAATACAAGTTACGATATTTCTTTATTTTTTTGTGATTTAATATGTTGAAACAGACAAAACAGAACCTGTAGTGCCACATATAAAATACTATAATAATAATATACTTATAACTACAGTGATTTATATTCAGTGTTTAACATACAGCACTGCACTAATTCCAGTTAAACTGATCTAGTTACGCCCACTTTGTGATAAAACATACAATTAGTGTTTTAAGCACTGACGATATCCACAATGTGCTCTGAAAAGTGTAGTGACATAACTTACCATGATAGCGATAAAATATTGTCATATTGCCCACTCCTACCACATACATATATACACATATATATATATATATACACACACGTTGTCAGTAAATAAGACTAAATCCAAAAGCAGGTCTCAGCTCAGTAGTCTCACTCTGAGACAGATACATGGGTTTCTTGAACTCACCCAAGACAAATGTGTTCCATAAGGTGTATTGCAACCCCTTAGACATGGGCTGAAAATCACTGATTGGTTATGTGAGCGCTGTTTTGCTCGTTGCAGGGAGAGGGGACATCCAGCCACAGTTGGACAGCGCCGTCCAAGATGTGAACGATAAATACCTGCTGTTGGAGGAAACTGAAAAGCAGGCAGTGCGGAAGGCGCTGATCGAGGAGAGAGCACGCTTCTGTACCTTTGTAGCTATGCTCCGGCCTGTGGTGGTAAGTAGGCGGAGACCATGAGGTTCACTTGCAGTATTAGTCCAGGGTTAGCTTGCATAAAAGAGACTGCAGCATAATCTAAAAACTATACTTGATGATTTTAGTTAGACAAGTACCCGAGAAGTGACACCTTTTTTTTAGTGGTTAATGGTCAGACTCCAGCAGTATTATGAAAAGGGTATGATTGAAAACTGAGAAACTAATCAAACATCTAAACATGTTATATTTATTATATTTAAACATATGGCTCTTATTAAGCAGCCACATCAGTGCAGCGTACCGCAAGACATCAGGATGATTCAGGCATGCAGCTTAGTTCAGATGTAATGTTCTGAACTGAAACGTCTTGTTATCTCTCTGTCAGGATGAAGAGATGTCCATGTTGGGAGAGATCATCCATCTGCAGACCATTGCTGATGACCTCAAAGCTCTGACCATGGACCCCCACAAACTGCCCCCTGCAAGTGAACAGGTTTGTTCATTTGCCAGCAAGTCCATAAACATTTTCACTTTAATAGATAAACCACCCTGTGAAGATGTTATGCTCATGTAATAAATTATTAACAACTTTAAGGAACAGATATGGTTCCTTGTATCTTTTAGTAGGTCCTAAATCTACAGTGTAGTTTCTCTTCTGTGCAAGTAAAACTCCCTTTTTAAAGGTTGTTTTAGCTTTATTTGTTCATATGGACAGAATGGAATTCTGTTATGTAGGTACAGTAGATGTCCTTTTGTCACCCTTCGTAAACTGGCTTCACCTGACATGTCATCTTTCATCAGTAGTATCATGGTTGCCAGTGGATCGTGCAAATCAGTCTGTAGTCACAGTGGAAGAACTGGATAGTCGGTGACTAATCATTTCCTTTACGTGATACTTCGACTAACTGTCAAACTCTGACAGGCTTGTTCAAGGTCGGGGGCAGATAAGCCATGCCTGTGACAGCTTTTGTTCTGACACAGAATTTCTGTTTCTGTTTGTTCTGCTGGGTTTCAATCAGAACATTGATAATTAGTAGATGCTTGGACTTTTAAAAATGAATATTAAAAAATAAATACCAGTGTGATCTTACCTTGGAAACCTAAAAAGCCTTTAGTGTTTATTATGGGTTGCTGATCTTAAGTTGGTTTTAGCTTTAAACTTAGTAATATTTTCCTGCAGTAATACGCAGTTCACTGGAAAACAGCAATAAAGCTTGTCTTTTGCATGCGTTTGTGTCTGCCACACATAGGTCATACACGACCTGAAGGGTTCGGATTACAGCTGGTCTTACCAAACCCCTCCTTCCTCTCCAAGCACCACTATGTCCAGGAAGTCCAGTATGTGCAGGTAAGCATATTACTTGGTTTCTCACTAATGTGAAATCTTTAAGAGCATGACAAATTGTTTTTTTTTTGTTTTTTTTTTTACAACTGGCCTTGAAACAGTCAAAAAAGCACTTCACTGCAAAGAAATGCTCACAGTGCCTCCTAGTGTTGAATATAAAGAACATTTTTTTATCACATGATTTAACTAACTCAAGTGTCTTGGATTGTTGCACGTATTGAATTGTTGTGAAGTTTGACAATTGTGGTTATATAAAACGAATACTAATTTAAGTCCATCAACGTTTTACAATTTGAACTGGAAGGTAAATGAGATGTATGAATCAGAGGTGCTGGATTTTTGTTCAAGACATATTAAATGAAATAGCCTGTATTTTAAATCTCTGCATTAAGATGCCCTTGACCAACCCCTTCCACCCTATATGTGTCCAGCTGTATGCACTGTTTGTCATACGGTCCGTTGAACTGTTTCCATACAGAAACAGTTTGTGTGATGATGCCTGCGTTGCTTTGTCTTTGCTCTCTGTTTATCGTCAGTCCTCACGATTTAGTCGCACTACCCAAGATCACGCGGTTCTAACTGGTGAAAGCTGTAGCATTACACTACGGTGGACAATCTTCACCTTCCTGGTTTTTATTTCTTGTCTCTTTTTATGTTGATGTATTACACTATTAAGCTCTTCCCTTTGGCAATACTTTTCTTTCTCACTGGGTATGAAGAGACTTTAGGAGCTTCATTTGCCAAGAGCCCTGATTTTAGAGCAGTATCTAAAAATATCAATCAGGGCACACAGTAATTATCCTGTATAATATCAGTGATGTTCTGCAGGCCGCCATTCTTGGCCTTCTTAGGTTTTAACAACTTGTATAAATAAGAAAACATACAGCTTATGTGAAATTACATTTTGGTCCATTTGAATAAGGCTGGGATGATGAGCAATGTCAAAAAAACACAGTAAATTATCGATAAATATTGACAGTATAATTATTTTTCATTGTTTACAACCATGAGTATATTGTAGTTACATATTTAGTACATCTAGGACAGTTTTAATTTTCGGCAGAGGGGGTAACAGAGCCCTAAAGCCTTTTCACAGTCATGAGTTGAGTTTTATAGAGCAAAACAAAGTTTTAAATATTAGCTGAATACTACTTGAATACGAATGGCATCTTCCCTTTTAGAGCCCATGGTTTCTCTTTTAGTTTGTTCAATAGTTTTGGTGCCTTGACACTGAGCTAAAGCAGAGCCTCGAGCTCCACTGCACATGCTGCTGTAGAGCTTTTGGGGCACTGCTGGTCAATGGAACTCCCCATTCTCTGTAATGAATCTTTTAATATTAGCAGAATGGGCTGTTAACCAGTATCTGCGTCTTTTGAGTTGCATAGGCTATAAGAAAAATGAGAGCTCCATTCCTGTTACTTCTTGATGAATCCATTTCTTCTTCTTTTTGTATGTTTCTCAAGTTTACAATTAAAAGAAAATGTGCATAGGACTTGATGTGAAGGTTTAAGCATGTTAAATTTGCAAAAATTAATTTGTAATGTGAAAAGACCTCATAATGACTAAACATTAAATTATAATTAAGAATGAAAAATCTGCTTCTGACTCACTGCTGTGTGTATTAATATAGTAAAACCATAAAACCAGGACTAGAGTTTCCAGTAATGGATCAGAGCACAGAGCACTAATGCATAACAATGGAAAGAAAAAAAGTGATGAATTCTGCTTAATGGTTTCATGCTCATTATCAGTTGTTATTGATAAATCAATAAGTGGCCCCAGCTCTACATTTGAAGCCTAAACCCTGGTTCTAGAGGCCCACTGTTATTGTTTTCCCTGCTCCCAATTCACCTGATCCAACTACCTCTTACTGAGTTGAAGTGGGTGTGTAAAATGTCCTAGACAGTGGGCCTCCAGGACCAGGGTTGGGAAACACTTGTCTAGATTATGTAGGTTTTTTAGCTATATGCACTATAGTAGTACTTTATGGGTAGACATGCTAGACTGAACCTGATTAATTGAAACCCTCCCAAAGGGAAGCAAGTATTTTTTGTTTGTTTCATGTTTCATGCCTCACGTTGTGGTTATGTTTTGGTTTTCCTATTTTATTTTTGCCTGCTGCATTGAGTTTGTGTGGAGTGTTAATGGTTCCCGGTCTCCCTCCCCTCCCTCCCCTCTGTTCTGTCCCACTTCCTGCCTGTGCCCTGCCCCCTTCCTGTCTCTAACAGCAGTCTGAACAGTGTGAACAGTAGTGACTCGCGTTCCAGTGGCTCGCACTCTCACTCCCCTTCCCCACACTATCGCTACCGCAGCTCCACTCTGCCGCAGCAGGCCCCTGTCCGTCTCGCCAGCGTCTCCTCCCATGACTCGGGCTTCGTCTCACACGACGCCTTCCAGTCCAAGTCGCCTTCGCCCATGCCCTCTGACTCCGCCCCACAGGTAAGAGTTCAGTTACCGCCTCCAGAAAAGGTAAACTAACACCACCACCTTATGGTGCTCATATTGGTTATGTGTCATGCACCTTGGAAATACTGACTGTATTTCATGTACTCTCTCCCACTCTAAGGAGAGTGTATTTCCCCTGTCGACATTTGAAAGATTATAGGAAAGAGAATCCCAATCCCGCCCCCTCATCCCACAGTCTGTGAGAGAGCCCCCAGGTCCTGCTTGATCCTTCATCTCTAAGGTCTTAAAGTAAATTCCACCTCAGAACCTCACATGCAGGTGGTATCTTGTAGTTTGTAGTTCTATCCACAGTCATTCTCTAACTATTTACATTAATTTAGGAGTGAGTTAGCATCTAGCCAAAGGGTGTCCAGCTGTGCTCTTCCATTTCCTCTCCCAGGCTACGCTTTCCACTTTCCCATGAGGCACAGCCAGCCCTCAGGAGAGCCAGTCTTATTGTGTAGTTGGCAGAGTTTACCCTCTGCGAACGATCTGAGTCCAGCTCTGCAGTAATGGAGAACCTTAAAGGAAAAGTTCAACTAGATGCTAATCTGGCTAGCAGTGAGTGGAAGCTGTTGAGGCGTGAATGACCATGCTAACTGCTGACCAGCTTCTGGTCATTGTTAGTCACTTTAACATTTTGGTTAAAGCTATGCCTTTAAGTTTTGAAAGAGTGTAGCTGGTCCAAGATGAGTATGAATAGCCAACTTTGACTCTAAAGTCTAATTATGCAGAGCTTACTTTCCCCCCCCTGTTGAAAAAGCCCTGCAATTCAGCCAGACACCCGCAAAATGTGTCACAGTGTCTGCCAGCGGTCTGTGCTGCTCCAGTTCATGATCGCTGCGCGGGCTGAAGGCGTCCTACGGCCTCCTAAAGCGGCCTCACTGAACTCCCTCTGGAAATGCCGGTCTGGGAATGGCGGAAGATGCTGAGGTCATCCTCGCTAAAAGTGGTTAGAGGGCTGACCACAGTGGAAGCTCTGCTTTGGCAAAACCAGCTCCTGGTTTCTCCAAAGACTGGGGCTGCGGTTTCAGGTCCTTCGCCAGCAATGCCATCATACAGGGTCGAGTATCATCCAGCCTCTAAATCAGATCACAGCACGAGGCTCGGAGCTCCTGCCAGCCGCCACCGCCACGCTCACCGCAGGCCAAGAGAAAACACTCTGGCGGTCGACTCTCCAGCTCACACGTGCTCCTAAATGCTTGGATGTCTGTTTTTTCCCCCACTCACTCTCTCTGTTCCAAGAACCTGACAGATGTGAATTAGCAGAGCCCTGTGGCTTGCTCCTACTCTAATGCAGCTGTTTACTCTGATTTCAGCCACACTAACTCTGCCTGGCGTTTCTGCTGCTTTTTTGCATAGTGCCTAACGTGTGGATTTTTCTATGCTCTCTCCCTTACCCTGTCTGTCTGTCTGTCTCTGTCTCTCTCTCTTTTTATTCCTTTCATGCTGGCTGTATGCTGTGATCTCTTTACACGCTGTGTATGTATTTCCCACTGTCACTCTGTCTGCTGTGCATGCTGCAGACCACCTCCAGCTCTGGCTCATCGGATGCCTCCGAGACGTGTCAATCGGTCAGCGAGTGCAGCTCTCCTACTTCCCTCGGCTCAGCCGGGGCCTCCGCCTCCACTGAAAAGGTGAACTCGCTGTTGGCCCTCTCCTCACTGGAGCTATTCTTATTGGCTTTCTCATCAGTGGGACCACTCACTTACCAGACGCTTTATCCCCTTCCTTCAGTATTTTCTCACTGCATTTCAGTGTGGAATCTGTGCTGATGGACACACATGTACTCCATATTTGTTTCAGTTGTCAAGGGTTGTTTTTCTGCACCTCGTCTGTTATTATCTGCAGTATGATGACCCTGCCCCTTATTTTACCTTATTTGTCTTATTATTTGCCTTTTGTCATCTTATGTGTTTGTCTGTTCATTCATTTGTGTGTTGTTTTTTTCTTTCCTGTTTTGTTTGTTGTTTGTGTCTGGTTCTATCCCGTCCACTCCGCCGCATGCCCTCAGTTGTCCAATGGCTACGATCACTATGGGCTTGGAGAGTCCACGTACCTGTCCGGTGGGGTCTCCGGAGGGGCCTTCCCCTTCCTCCCCCCTCCTTCCTCTTCCATCTCCTCATCTTCCTCCTCCTCCTCATCCACGCTGAGGTCATGGTCAAGGCCAGGCTCTGGCCTCCTGCCCGATTACCCCCATTACTGCACGCTGGGTCCCGGCATGCTCCCCCCATCCTCCAAGATCCCCAGTTGGAAGGTTCGTCCGTCCCTTAAGTTCTCACTCCCTTCATCGCATCCAGTTGTCTTCCGGCTATTTTTTGTTCCTCAAAGATGAGGTTGCCGTGTGGATTAGTACGCAGTAGTCTCCCCTAGAGGGCAGCACTGATACACTCATCTTTAGTGAAATCATCATGGTCAAAATCATGAAATTAAATATTCTTTTCCTCCCTCAAATGTTTAATTATGGTTAAAAATGCATATTGCACATATTGCCTGACCTATTGAGAAATTATACTGAATTTAAAAAGTTTATCCATTCACAGTATAATTAGGCAAGTTTTTAATTTAAAGCCACTGAAGTCCCCCTGGATTATTTGGCTTTATGTTTTTGGCAAATTCATGGAACTAGCTTCAACTTCCAAGTGACACAGTGTTGTCTGGATATGTAAAGCCACCAGAGTGGAATGTCAGTTATTTTTTTCCAGCAGAGAACAGCCTTATGGGACCTTGATTAGACAAACAAGACAGGATTCAAACAGCCATTCACACACTGGGTAAATGCTTCCAAAGCAATGCTGGTATTAAAGTCCGTAGTTAGCCCAGGGGTGCCCAATCCTGGTCCTGGAGATCTCCTACCCTGCAGAGGTCACATACAACACACTTTGGCTCTAATATTCAGATGCTCCTGATGCCATTCATTACCTGGATCTGGTGTATTAGATTAGGGTTGGAGCTAAACCCTGCAGGGTGGTAGATCTCCAGGATCAGGACTTAGTACCGCTGATTTAGCCTTTCATAACCGGATACTTCACAAGATCTGCACCTCAATAGATGTAACACAGATTAATGGTGCCATCTAGTGATCAGTATTGAGAATGCAGTAGATGTTTGATCTACCCTGCAGTTTAGTTGAATGAGTAATGCTTGAATGTTGTACTGGCTGCAGGACTGGGCTAAGCCAGGACCATATGATCAGCCCATGGTGAACACACTGAGAAAGAAAAAGGAGCCAAAGGAGGCCGCGGATTCAAACGCCTCTCTCCAGCCGAGCCCAGGCTCCGCTCTCCCCGAGGACAGCCAGAAGGCCAGGAGCATGGGTCCCCCACCAAAGGTCAGTCAGCTTGAATTTACAGCATCTAAATCTCAGTTTTAGTTTAGAGATCAACTGGCTTGCAATTAAAGATGCATATCTGAATGAAATCAAAATACCACTATTAAGAGTCTGAAACACCTCAGCAACCCTTCTGCTGAAATGAAAATGAGCTTCAGGCTGATTAAAGTGCAAAGAGAAAGCTGTCAGCTGTCCAACATACAGGGATTTGGAACAATAAACCTGTAGATACTAAAACAAATTTTGGAAAAGACTAAAGAGAATATTCCAGAGGCATATTCTCCTGTGAACATTCTATCCTATATCAGGTCTATTCCCGAGTATCCAAGAACCCACAAGCTTTAAAGCTTTTCAATGAGTAACATTTCTTTAATTTTTTATTTTTTGGTTTGCAGTGTTAGTATGGAGGATATCTAAGCAGTATTTCTGAATGTGTGTGTGCACCCCTCTTTGTGTGCGTGTTCATAGGAGGAGGATATGGAGGCTCGTGAGGAATTGGCTCTGGCCCTGTCTCGTGGACTGCAGCTGGACACTCAGCGGTCCAGCAGGGACTCTCTCCAGTGCTCCAGTGGCTACAGCACACAGACCACCACACCCTGCTGCTCTGAGGACACCATCCCTTCTCAGGGTATGTGTGTAGCTCTGTGAATAGTTTCTTTTTTCTTTTTTTAATCTAATAATTTAGCTGGTTTTAAACATTTAGCTGGTTGTTTTTTTAAATACTAAGTCATGAGGCCCCAGACGGAACGCAGTTATTATTTTCAGATGTGGCTCAGCTAATCAGATTTTAAAAGTCTGTTCTATAATTCTTACTTTTCCGACGGATTCTAACAATCCACACCTCCATCTTGCCCTCAGTGTCTGACTACGACTACTTTTCCGTGAGCGGCGACCACGAGGCAGATCAGCAGGATTTTGACAAATCATCCACCATCCCACGCAACAGTGACATCAGCCAGTCTTACCGCAAGCTCTTCCAGGCCAAACGCCCGGCCTCCACTGCCGGCCTCCCATCTACACCAGGACCGGTCATAGTCACACCCGGGGTGGCCACCATCCGCAGGACCCCTTCCTCCAAACCCTCAGTCCGCAGAGCCACAGGTGGCGCTGGCCCCATCCCCATCAAAACACCTGTGATTCCAGTCGTGACCCCTACTGTGCCTGATTTTCCAGGGGGCTTTTCGCTTCCTAGTAATGAGGAGGTGGAGGAGTTGGCCAGCCCGGGCTCCCCCACGCTAGGCGAGGACGGGGAACAGGAGGGCATTCTGCCTGTGGCTTCCTGGAGTGGTCAAGCCTCTACTAACCCTCCTCTGCCTCCTGGGCAGCAGCTCACGGCTGCAGGGATGGAAGGGCCAGAGGGAGCACTAGATGATCTGGACCTGGAGGAACAGCAGGGAGACACCATGCTTCTGGCTATACGGCGTGGAGTTAAACTGAAAAAGACCATGACCAACGACCGCTCTGCACCACGCATTGCATAAGAGGATGAGTTATTAAGACTTTGTTAAGGTTTATTAAGATTTATTATGACGTTATTAAGCCATCTAAGGGGGATAGAGGGTTTCACCTGCACCGGTGGCCTGTAAACACGTGTTTATTCCAGTGGAGAGACTTTGACTCCTGATTGGACTGTGCAAAGTGCTGGATGGATAAAGATACAGAAGAGAGGATTAGACCTCTCCTGGTTTTGTACCCTGTGTAGAATTCAGTAACTGTTGCCTCCTTGTACTTTCTTTCTCTTTCTTCAAACTTTGCTCTTCTATCGTGCCAAATTCTGCTTTGTTGTATATTACCTTGAGGCTGAACTATGGACGTAACCTGAAGTAATATAGTACCCATAAGAGAGTTTAATCCATTATAGTTTAATCATTTTTGCAAGGTTAGTTTATTTTATTTTGAGAGACATATGAAGCATGGGGTGAGTGCTGGGCAGCAGCCAAAGTGCAGTCCGTCTTCATTATTCTTAGATTTCAAAAAAGTACTCTGTGGCTGGACCCCTGCAATCACACTGTAAATCTTCATAACTTTTCCTATATATTCTCTTCAAATCTGTCTTCATTAGCTTAAGATTTCATAACAGTACTCCGTGGCTGGTCCCCTGCTATCACACTGTAAATCTCCATAACTCAAATCTGGCATCTGTCTTGATTAATTGATACATGAGTCTAGGAAGAGAGCAAGTATTTGGCCAAGGAGCAAAGAGGCCTAAAGAGATATAAAAGTTAAAGAAGAGAGTGTCAAAGCCGGCTTTATTTTCTTATATCGCAAGTGTTTTACTTAAAAGAAAGTGTTTGTTTTAATGTTTATGTGCAAAATATTTCACAAATGCATGTCGCCTTCGCCACTGACAACTCAGCTGCTTAAATCTCGTGACACTGTCTATCTCCTAATAAGCTAAACTCATAACAGATGTTTTAAACACACAGATTTCTTTTACACTTTGTAACCTTTATTAATGCATTCAGTGAAGTCTCTGCTTCAAAATAGTTTACTTTTAAGCACTAGCTGAGGGCAAAAGTAAAAGTACTTTTATTGTTTGTACAGAAGTGTATATAATGACGGGGTAAGCAGCGACCCACAGACTTTTAATTTATTCATCTGCTCAGCCCTCTGTTTTAATCTGTCCCAATAGTTCTAGTTCATCCCCATATGTATGCTGTGAAGTATGTTGTATATCATGTTAGTACACTCTAGAAAAGCACACAGACACACACACTTTGACCCACTGTCTGACTGTTCTCTCATTCTTAGGGCATACTGTTGTCGGTGGTGCAATACAGAAACAGTTCAGAGGCAGCGACAAGCTTAAAGCCTACAGAAAGTGCAGTAGTGCATGGACAAGGTAACCCAACTAGTGCAGACACTTGGCATAACAAAGCTGTACAGCTGTACACAGCTGAGAGCTCCCACTGTGCTGCTCACTGGTCTCTAGCATCTCTGTTCATGCACTCTTAGTCTGCATGTCACCAAACCACTGAGATCATAAGGTATAATGGAAATTTGATTTCTTTTAAAGAACAGATGATCTGAAGCTCAGTGCACAGTTGTCACTCACCTGGTATCCATGGAAACAAGCACATCAGTGGGGAAACGTGTGTGGCGTGTCCTCGTCCTCTTTCATTTCAAACGTCTGTACCTCTCAGTTCACCCTTAACACTGGGTGTTTAGTATTTAGTTTTTGTTTTTGGATGTTGGGTTTATTTATGTGCACATCTAATACATTCTCCATTAGCATTATGCAGCTAAACGACTGTTGTGAAAAATTGTCTTCTGTGAGTTATGTAATGCATCTCTTTTGCTAATTATTTAAAAAATTGGTGCTGTTTTTTGTTCTGTTTTCTGTTCTCCAGGCTCTCTCTAATGGCCTGGTGAAGCTTATATTAGACATACAGTACTGTGCAAAAGTCACTTGAGAAAATTATTTTTAAAAAGCCATTTTTCTGGCTAGGAAGTGTTTTTTGCTCACAACAACACTAACATTAGAATAAACACAAATGATATTAACACGACAAGTAATGATTTGTATCTGTGTCAGTTTGTAAGCCTAACCATTTCCATACCTCTTCTTGAGGGAGCCCATTATTTTTTTGCTGTTATCCAATAACAGCTGTCCAATACCTAGTTTGGGTAATCAGTTCTAATCAGGTATGCATGTGATGGAACAAAGTTTGGTTCCTCTAACAAGCTCAAAAGATATCAAAGAAGTTTTTGCAAACATGAAATCTACTGCATTCCTGCTTATTTGCATTTATTTGCATCTAATTATCTAATTACATGGTGTTTTTCAAGCAAAAATGCAGTTCATGTCCACATAAATGGTTTTAAATAGGTTGGTTAGGTACCTGAGACTTTTGCACAGTGCTGTATATGGATCCACTGGAAAGAGGAAAGAAAAGTCAGTCTGGTGCTAAAATTGCAGTTACTAAACACCACAAAATGAAAGATATCGACTTGATATAGGACTTGATCTGCCATTTACACATTGCAGCTGCTGGTTGTTTAGCAGCAGTAAGCCTGTTAATTCCCACTTTCAGATTAAAGTTATGATCAGTAGGTTTTAGAGCTAAAAACTTTGCAATGTTGAACTAAAAAGTTCATTTTCAGGGGAAGAGCCGAGAGTCAAAATCAGCAAAATGAATAATAACGGCCTAGAGCTGGTTTAATGAGAACAGATTAAAGATTTCTAAAAGATGTGCATATTTCTCCAAACTGTTATAAAAAAAAAATAGAAAACGTGTCTTCCTGAATTACCCATTTAAAACATTCTGACTGCAATTGCAAACGTTTGTCACTTTATTGGCATAACAGTAGCACTCTGAGCATTGTAGTAGTGCTTAGTACTGGCAGTGTGGGCATTTTTCCAAGACTGAGATTACAGGGTCCACTTCACTCCTCCATGGACCAATCCATGAAACTTCATCAGAAAACAGGCGTGCGATATTATGAAATAAATTCTTTACAGCTTAGCGGATGCTTATATGCAAATGATGCTATAAGCCTGTATGTAAGTAAAGAACTGTTTGATATTGTCTGTGTATAGACAGTTGTATTGCTGTGTACAGCTAGATAAAGTCCTTCTTAAGCTGCCAAATTGCTAGTGCCCCCTTCTTTATATTGCAAAGGATGGCGTAGATCATCCAGAACTTTGTTTGAAATATAGGTTAAGTAGTTTATACTAAGAGGTGGCCTCTTTCCCTGTGCTATTACACCAACTTCTGTATTGTTTTCCATTATAATGATTGCTTCAGCGTACATTAAAGAGAAATCACATTTACCAGCTGTGTGTACCAAAATGATTAACCAGTTTGAACTTTTGGGGTTCCTACTCACGGTTTCCATTGGTTGCCTACTCAATATTAGAAACTTATAGTCTCAGCCCTTGTTATTTTACCAAAAACTGGAACTTGCCTAGATGGTTTTCTGTAAATTTCAAAAAGTATCTGGAAGAAAGAAAAGTAAAATAATCTCATTTCCTAGGAATAAGGTAAAAAAACCCTATGATTGTGAATCTCTAGCCTTGTTCCAAAAAGTACCCTAAGCCCTGCGGTCCACCTCAGAAGTCTGCACTTTGGTGACATCTAAGAACAGTAGACCTTTGGAGTGTAAGTCATATTCATTTTGAGCTAATGAGATACTTTGCTTGTCTACAGTGGCTCAATCTATACTACAAGCATAATGCAAAACAAATTCAATTAATAAACGAATGCATTTCAGCTCACACCTGAATATCTTCTCCATTTGGCGTAAAGAGCGCTCCTGAGCTTGCATCAGTGCGTTCATGCCAGAGGCCATGGCACATTGAGCACAATATATTCAAACATCACAAAAATTCATTGGAACATGCGTGCAATTGAGCATATCTTACAATCCAAACAATCTGTCGGAAGGCGAAAATGCAACATCATTTTATTCGCCCTCTGTTCGATTTATGCAGTGACATAAACTCATTGACCAATCACTGCTGTCTCTGGTGTTGGCATGACGACAACCAAGATGATGGATCAGCTTGAGTTCCACCAGTTAGAATTTGGATTAGCTAGTCTTTTGCTTTGTCATGTGTGGTCATCTCCATGAGCAGACATCTAAACTATATGTAACAGACATCCAAACTACATTCCAGCTTCTAAATGAAGCTATTAATCTCTCTGTTCTCATTTAGTTTTTCCAAAATGGAAAATAGTGTTTTTGTCACTTCCAAACATTTTGCCTCATTTTTGTTTGATATGCGGGGAAAAAAAGTAAAAAGTATAGTTTTGATTACCTATATATGTCTCAGAATGGGACACCCTACAGCAGAGTACTTGGACCTTGAATCCAGTGTGCAGTCTCACATTGTGTAATCACTGCTAATAAACTGAACTGTTGACTACTGTCATACCTACCAGTGATTACAAAATTCAAACTAAAAAACTAGATTCAAGATCTGTATTTGAAGATCTCTGCCCTACAGCCTTGTGGTCCTCACAGGCATGTACAGATGAGGTCTGCAGGACTGCAACAGTGTCAAATGGAAGAGTGCTCGTGAGTTGAGTTGCAGGCAGGACACCTGAGTCTACAGCAGCATCTGAATGCTAGTTTCGTTTCAGAACGTATTAATGAGCACTTTAAATCTCCTTTAGCTTAGTCTCTTTAGACTGGTCGGTTTAACTAAGCAAATAGACTAAAAATGAAAAACAGTTCAACCCAAACAAGCGTTCTTGGTGAAAATTATGTAGGAAAGGAATACATCACGCCAGGAAAAGCCTGTAAACTTAGAGGCTTCTTGGTTTCTGCAGCATCAGCACTCCAACACACCTGAGTTAACAGAAGAAGTGGACTCTGACCCTGCTCCTGGAGATCTGCTGGAAAGCACAGCTCCAGCGTGGATCTACCCCACCTGATCTGGTCAATTAGACGCAGACTAGTCAGGTGAGTTAAGTTACCCTGCACAAAGTTCTTCAAGAGGTCGATTGTTCAGTGCTGTTAGGTGCTCTTCAGGATTTAAGCCATGCTGAAATGCAGTAGTGCCTCCTGAGGACCACTGCTGCCCCTTTGGTTTAAGTTCATTAATGCATTACAGATTACTTTCAGTCTTTGCTATTCCTTCTGACAGAACACAGCCAGGAGAGTCTGGTGGGCTGAGTGGGCCAGGAGTTTATTTTCGGCCTTACTTTATCACACTTTACTTTAATACAGAGACATGAAGATTTCAGCCAGAGGTAAATTGGATTATGCTTGGAACAGAACTGTATGGGGCAGACTGCCATAGACAGGGTTGAGCATCCCTGAGGCAGATTAGATTTAAAGAAATTTAGAGCCTAGCTTCAAGCTAAGACTGGCCTGAGGTACAAAAGCTTTTTGGTGAAAAGACTCTTTGTAAAATCTTATTAACATAATAATTTAAATATCCTTTATGGAACAGAGATTCTTTTTATAAAGTCTTCAGCCACTTCACCCTCAAAATTTTCAAAAACATTAAGTATTATAAATAATGTATGATTATTGTAAATATTTTAGGCCTGTATTTCTGTCCTTTCTAGCCTACAGAAAACTGTTCCAGGTATTTAGAAAATGTTATGAGCAATGTGAAAGAATGTGAAATGCTCCATTCTAGAAAAACTTGCAGACTTGTTCACAGTGGTGGTGATAGGAACCAGACATTTGAAGAGTTTCTCTCACAGCTCAGTGACTTTAAACATGGCACTGTCACAGGATGCCACCTTCGCCACAAGCCAGTTCATGAAATTTGTGGCCTGCTAGATCTGCCCCAGTCAGCTGTAAGTGCTATTATAGTGAAATGGAAGCATCTAAGTGCAAGAACAGCTCAGCCGTGAAGCGGAAGACCACACAAAATCAGAGAGTGCGGCCGCCGATCTACAACATATCTACTCACTGCAGCATTCCAAACCATCTCTGGAAGCAACATCAGCAAAAAAACTGCACGTCAGGCGCTTAATGAAATACATTTTCGTGGCCAAGCAGCTGACAACAAGCCTAAGATCACTATGTACAATGCCAAGAGTTGGCTGGAGTGGTGTAGGGCACTGGATTCTGAAGCCGTGGAAACATTTTCCTTGGAATGATGAATCACACTTTACTACCTGGCAGTCTAATGGAAGAATCTGGGTTTGGCGGATGCCAGGAGAATGCTGCCTACCAGAATGCTTACTGCCAACAGCATAGTTTGGTGGAGGAGGGATAATGGTCTGGAGCTGTTCCAGTAAGGGGTAATGTTAATGCTACAGCATATAAAGATATTTTAGACAATTATATGCTTCCAACTTTGAAGCAATAGTTTGGGGAAGTTCCTTTCCTGTTTCAGCATGACTGTACCCCTGCACACAAAGCGAGGTCCAGGAAGACATGGTTTGATGAGTTTGCTGTGGAGGAACTCCGGTGGCCTGCATGAGCCCTGGCTTCAGTTCCATTGAACGCCTTTGGGATGAGTTGGAAAGCCAATTGCAAGCCAGGCCTTCTCGTTCAACATGAGTGCCTGACCTCAAAGATGCTCTTTTGACTGAATGGGCACAAATTCAGACACACTCCAAAATCTTGTGGAAAGCCTTCCCAAAAGGCTGTTATAGCCGCTGAGTAGGGTCCAATTCCATATTAATGCCCATGGGTTTTGGAATGGGATGTCCAACAAGTTCATATAGGTGTGATGGTCAGGTGTCCACATAATTATGACTAAATAGTGTAGAATCATGCAGGGTGTTATAAGGCCAAATAAAACCCCCCAAAAACATTTTATTTATTTATAGATTCATTACTATTTTACTATCAGCATTATATATAAAATTCTGAAGACACACGTAGGTTCACTGGTCGTTTAGGATAGTAAAATGGTTATATTTGTGTTGTAGACATCACAATCCCCAATCTCCACCACTGTAAAGAAATCTAAGTCAGTAAGGTAAGTTTCTTTACAGTGCACTATTACACTATTACAATTTCACATAAATTTTGAATGACTATGTTTACATCTTAAGAATCTTTATGCAGAAATTTTGAAAAATCTGTGAAATTCCCCTTTACCACAAGGTGTCACTGTTTGTGTTAGATAACTCGCTGTGTTTTTAATATTGGAAGGTTTGGCTTTAGTAAGTGGGAAATGTAGTTTCAATAAATGTCCAGAAACCCACAGGTCTGAAATTAGAAATACATTTCCCATAATTAAAGGGTCACCAGGGATAAGTTGAAGTTCCTCGTTGTCAATAAAAACTGCTGCAAGTACAAGTTGATAAAGTATATTAGATTGTATTCGATTGAGATTGAGGCTAAAATCCATAGTAAAGCTAAATTCTTTTTTTACCCCTTTTTCTTTCCTTTCTTTTTTTTAAAAAGTACAGTAGACCGCAGTGCATGTCTATTTTTTGTGATTTGCTCTACCTCATACAAGAAAACAAGGCTTGCGTTTGTAACTGTCTGTTACATTCAGTAGAGATCACGCCTGTGCCCTACTCCCTAATCCCTAATTCTAATTCTCATCCCCTTCACAGTAAACACTCTGAAGGGTTAGTCCTCATTGTGCAGTAGTTGAAAATAAAAGCCATGGAGGACGAACATCACTGGCATTTTTCGAAGCTGAAGGAATCATAGCTCTACTTCTGTGTACACAATTCTCACATCTAATCATTATTACAACTGGGCTAACCATGTGACCCAGAGGTGCGTTTGTAACCGTTTGTAAGGTAGAGGCGGTAGCAAACTTTGTTTGTGAGAGGATTTTTTCTAAGAAATAGGCAGTGTGTGATTGTAGTATTAACTTTGCTGGCTAAAATGCTAATTTCATACATTTGTTCCATCTAGGCTGTCTGTCTTTTTTGGAGCCAAATGAGCCGACGTTAGTCTAGATGACCACCAGGTGTTAATAGCTATAACTGTCAACTCTTATTTTAGCAACATCGTGACATATCGCTGCTTAAATCCTCCTTATACTAAATTTCTTTAGAGAGACCTTGAAGGAAAACACTGCCTACGAAGACCCTTAGACCGACAGCAAGGCAGCAGGAAACATGGCGTTAACAACAGTTACTAAGTGAGGGAGGGGTTTGTTTTGCGCACTTCAGTTTGGAAGCACACTTAAAAACGGGCGTCTTTTGAAGTGCCCTACAGAGGCTGCATTTTTGCCGTTTGGAATGCAACCAGTGAGGCGCCCATGGACAACGGTTACCATGAGCGTTCTCCCTTCAAAGGTGCCCTACGTAGACTGCAAGTGTCTCGTTTGGAACGCGCCCGCCGAGTCACGCCCTAAAATGAAAACGTCAGCTACTGTAGTTTTACTGTAAAAAAAAAAAAACCTACAGCATCTGCCGAATGTCGTCATAGCGACGTAAAGACCGAGCCGAGCTAACGTTAGCCGAAACATTTCTAGGTTACTGAGGGAGCAGCTCGACTGGAGGGGAAAGACAAGGACATGGGAAGGAAATGTTAGAGTTTATGTCACTTTTGAGCGATTTCGAGTCGGTGCCGGCTGGTTTAGCGGTTGTTCTTTGATAGACTCGGTCAATGGACAGCGTTTCTGCGGTTTTTGACTCCATGCTGAGCGGCTAGCGACGATAACGGGACTCGGCGGAGCTCTTGGTTGGAGGTAACGTTACATTAAAACAGACACTCATGCTTGTTGACTTGTGTGTGTTTTCAACTCGTTTTGCGTAGCGTAACCGCTCCTATTATGCTTCTGGTCGGTTAGCGACATAGTGTAGCATAGGATATTTTATTAATCTCATTGTGAATGTGAAATATTTAGTGTCATGCTCCATCACCGCCAGTGAAGGTGTGTAAACTGCGGTGTGTCCCGCTTCTCTCGCTGGATGAACAGAGGAACCAAAGCTGTGTCCTCCAGTCAAAGAAGTCCGCTCTCTGATGGGACCACAACGGGACAGGAGCTCCAGTTGGGACTCAATTTTAGAGAAAAAAAAACAAACAAAACAAAACATATTAACGTTACATGAAATAATGAACACTTTTTAAACACAGAACGTTAAAGCGGTTATTCAGTATTAAGGTTAGCATCGACACAAAGCTCACATTTAGGTTCTCTGGTGGCTAACGGTCAATCTGTTACTGCTCCACGTCTGACTGAATATTGTGAAAACATTAGTGGACAGTAGGTGTGACGTCCTTGTTTTTCAGTTAGATGTTTGTCTGGGTTTCTCTTTGCAGGTGGGGCCTAACAATGCAATTAGTCGATATATATTTATACAGTTTTTTTTGTTTTTTTTTTACACTTAAACCATTAAGTCGACTTTTCAGTAGTACCTGTATCAGTGCATGTCAATAAAGAGCTCATAAACATAATGACAGTCTAGTCTGCTTTACAGACAGTGACCATGTCAGTCATTTGTGCTCGGTGTGGTAGCCTCTCTCTCTCTCTCTCTCTCTGATGGGTGAGTCTGAAACGCTGAGAGGACTCATAGACAGAAAGGCATCAAGTCATGTCCCCTCCAGTGTTTATAAACTAGTTTTGAACTGGAGGCAGTATCAACTACATTTAGATTTAAAGGTGGCAAAATCTCTTATTGTTCAGCCCCTAGCTGAGTACTTTAGGGCAGTCACTATTGATTATATTAATAATTAAGTATTAAGGGGCAAATAATTCATTCTTGTATCACAATTCTCTCTTAAAGATTCTGAATTGATTAAAAAATTGAAAAAGAGTCGTCATCTGTTTTTACTTAGGCTCTCACTTACCCATAAAATAAACTCACGCCCACCCAGAGGCATTAAATAAATAAATAAATGGTTCTATATATAGCACCAAAAAGGGTTCTTTTATTGTTACAATGTCAAGCTTGTAACAATAGAATAACCCTTTTTGTTGCTATATAGAACCTCAACAAGGTTCTGTGTAGAACTTTACACAACACATTCTTCATCAATCTGAGGAACTGTTTCATGAACCAAAGAACCCTTTACGCATGCAAATGGTTCTTTGAGTGTCCTTGGTCTTTATAGAACCATTTGTCTTCACTGAGAAACCCTTGAAGAACCGTCTTTTCAAAAACCGTACGTACACTGATCAGGCGTACCATTATGACCATCTCCTTGTTTCTACACTCATTGTTCATTTTATCAGCTCCACTTACTATATAGGTGCACTTTGTAGATGTACTCCATCTGTTTCTCTGTATACTTTGTTAGCCCCTTTTACCCTGTTCTTCAGTGGTCAGGACACCTATGGACCGTCACAGAGCAGGTACTATTTGGGTGGTGGATCATTCTCAGCACTGCAGTAACGCTGACGTGGTGGTGGTGTGTTAATGTGTGTTGCACTGGTCTGAGTGGATCAGACACAGCAGTGCTACTGGAGTTTTTAAACACTGTGTCCACTCACTGTCCACTGTATTAGACACTCCTACCTTGTCAGTCCACCTTGTAGATGTGAAGTCAGAGACGATAGCTCATCTGCTGCTGCACAGTTTGTGTTGGTCATCCTCTAGTCCTTCATCAGTGGTCACAGGACGCTGTTGACAGGATGTTTTTGGTTGGTGGACTATTCTCAGTCCAGCAGTGACATTGAGGTGTTTAAAAACTCCAGCAGCTCTGCTGTGTCTGATCCACTCAGACCAGTGCAACACATACTTACACACCACCACCACACCAGTGTTACTGCAGTTCTGAGAATGATCCAGCACCCAAATAGTACCTGCTCTGTGAGGGTCCATGGGGGTCTTGACCACTGAAGAACAGGGTAAAAGGGGGCTAACAAAGTCTGCAGAGAAACAGATGGACTACAGTCTGTAACTGTAGAACTACGAAGTGCACCTATATAGTAAGTGGAGCTGATAAAATGGACAATGAGCATAGAAACAAGGAGATGGTCATAATGTTATGCCTGATCGGGGTAATTTTGTGTATATTAAATAAAGGCACTGAATGACCTATTAGGCTTTGTTCTAAGGTGGGCGCTTTTATGTGCTTCGTTTAAAGAGAAAAAATAGCTCTGATTGCATGTGTTTACCACACGTGCAGTAACAACTTTAAAAAGAAGTGAAATGTTGAGCTAATCAGAATTATATGACACAACGTGATATTTAATACATTTTCTTATCGATTTTTATTGCAATTTTTGTTAAATCAGTTAATGTTAAACATACAGCATCAAGATACATTGAGGGTGGTTGTATAATCACATCTTAGCACCTTGTATGGTTATCATATTGAATTGTGAGGTGCACAGATTATTATTTGTGACAAGTAATCTGCAGATGAATTTGATAATAATTGAATATTTAGGATTTACTGAACAGTAACATACTATCCAGAGCCTGTTAACGCTTTATTGGAAAATAAACCAAGAAGCCTTATAATAGCTTATATTAGCAAGAAACATGTCGGGTTCTTAGCTAAGTCTGAGTCAGGTCAGTCTAGACCTGGTTGTTTCAGATAGTCTGACCCCTTGTTCAACTTTGAAAAATACTCAATAATGTTTGAGGGAAAGGGTGGAGACTGTAGTGGAAAACATGCAAATGGAGAAACACCACTCTGCCTCTGTCTCCTTAACTCAGCTTAAATCTGTGACACAGGAGTGTAATTATTTGAGTATGCGGCTATTCCAGCTCATATAGTGTTTCAGCTAGAGCTTCCTAAGTAATATTAAACCCAATGTATAAAGTATACATACACCATCTTTAACTTTGTGCTAACATAACCAAGCAAGTCACATAGAGATGGAAATTATTGTTATCGTAGTGGTGGTGATTGGATAAACAAAGGCAAGAAATGCATTCTTTAGTATTTCTTTTTTTAGATCGAGATTTGCTGTGGCAGGTTCCCTCGCAGCTGACCTTAACATTAGGTAGGAGAGTGACAGCAACTTTGTTAACTTTACTATCATTGTGTGTAACTTATGAGCAGTAGACAGTATTGTTTATTGATTGTTGATAATGTGACATAGCACAGTCATCTGCTGTGACATGTACACCTATAGCAAAGTTGAATCAGTCGCGTGCCAAAGATGTGAAACTGACCATGATGATGTTATTTTGACAGTTTGAAAAAAAGTGCAAACTTTTTAACAAGACTGATGTCATTTATTTTTACAAAGACATATATTTTATTATATTATTATTATATTAATGGTAAAAAGAGGTTAAAATACTCTTTAAAAAACTTTTGTAGAGAATGTTTAGTTTGGCTTTGGGCCTATAAATTAAGATACATTCAATTTCTGCCTAAAAACATTTTGTTGGTGTGGGCTCATGAGAGTTTCCTCTCTTTCAATGATGCACACAGATGCTATTTGATTGCTAATAGGGGACCTTGTGCAGAATCTTCAGCCATTTATATGGTAACCAGAAGACCCTGCTGATCATTACCACCTAATTATTGCAAGTTTGTTGAGAAGGAAAGTTGTATTTATTTATTTAAATCAATTAATCATGAGTAATCATGTAAGAATAATCATGTCACCCCTAGTGGGGTTATGATGCATATAGGACAAGTTTACAAGGAAGGCACTGAGATTGTACAGATCAAAGATCTGTGGGATGATCCAGTGAATATGTCAAATATCTGCTGGACTACTGATATACAAGACGTTAGAGATGAGAACAAGTTGGGTAAGGACTTCAAAATGAGTGTAATGTAAGATTACAATTTCAGGAAACAGGTTAGCAGTTTTTACTGTCAGTAAAAATGTTGATAGTAGTTGCTGTTAACAGCTTTCCTCTTTATTTTGCTCTCTCTAGGATTCCCTCTATGCTCGTTCCTCTCCCTCTCTCTTCCATGTTGCCGTGTTTGCGGAGAGCCCTGCGGCCCACGCTGCTCCGGGCGCTCAGGCCACCGCTGTGCGCAACCCCAGGCCACAGCGCCAGTTTGGGCACACATGCACGCAAAGAGCCTGTGGAGCCCCTGAGCTCGCCACAGGGGGCTCGCGACTTCATCTATGGCCTGATCCCCTCTGAGCGCTCATGCCTGTTGCGCGAACTGCACCGCTTCGAGTCCATAGCCATTGCTCAAGGTAAAAGGGGGTGGGTCATAATAACTGAAATTATAGTTGGATTGTGCTGTTATAGTGTAACATATAAACTTTGCATTGCGTTCTTACGTAGTATTTGGTTGTCGTACACACATTAGACATTGTAGTGCATTGTACTTCATAGAGTATAAGACCTTGCACTGCATTGTATAGTATATAGGCTGCCAAATATACCCCTTTTATTTAGTAAAGAAATGGTTCTGTATAGAACCATGAACACTCAAAGAACCCTTTACATGATTTAAGGGTTCTTTGCATCATGAAATTGTTCTTCAGATTGATGGAGAATGTGCTGTGGATGGTTGTATACAGAACATTTTTAAAAAAATGTTCTATATAGCACCCAAAAGGGTTCTTCTGTTGTGATGAAATCAAGCTTGTAATGATGGAAGAACCCTTCTGGGTGCTATAAAGGTTCTATACATAGCCAGGTATAGCACATTCATGCACATTTTCCATCAATCTGACAAACCATTTCATGATGCAAAGAACCTTTTATCATGCAAAGGGTTCTTTAAGTGTTCATGGATCTACATAGAATTTTGCAGCCTATATACTACACAATGAAGTGCAAGGTCTTATAATCTATTAACTACATAACAGTATGATGTCTAATAATGCAAAGGGCCTTTTAATCAAGCAAGAGGTTCTTTAAGTGTTCATGGTTCTTACAAAAGAACCCTTGAGGAATCATCTTTTTCAAGAGTATAGACAACAGGGACCTATACAGTTCACTAATTGACTACTATGTGCTTATAGAAAAACAGAAAAGAAAAAACAAATGCTCTGAATTCACTGAAGGAACACTCATTATCTAGTGTAAATGTAATTCCGATTCAATACACAATGAAACATTAACTCACTTAAACATCACTTTTTTTCAGGCAGCCATATCTGGCCTTACAGCCATCAATGCTAAAAGTACCTTAGTATATATTTGTATATATTACTCTCTATTATATTTTAGTAGACATTGAATTGCGATGGTACTGCTATACATAGACTATTAGACAATGAGTTGTATTGCAATGTAGATAGACTAGTAGACATTGTGTTGTATTGCAGAGTAGCATATAGACTGCTGTATGTAGACTATTGGACATTGCGTTACAATGTTGTATATAGACTGCTGAACATAGACTATTACATATTGCATTGTAGTATAGTGCATTGCATTGGATTGCAGTATAGTATAGAGACTGCTATACATAGACTACTAGACATTGCATTGTATTGCAGTGGAGTGTATAGACTACTGTGGACTACTAGGCATTGTGTCGTATTGTAGTGTAGTACATTGCCTTGTATTGCACTGTAGTTTTTAGGCTGTTGTACACAGACATGGCATTGCACTGCATAACAGTGTATATACGTTAGTAGACATTGCACTGCAGTGTGGCCAATAGACTGGACTGTTGTGTTGCATTGCAGTGTAATATATAAACATGCATTGCATTGCACTTTAGCTTATAGACTATTTTGTTTCACTGCA
The DNA here is from genome assembly GCF_904425465.1 of Colossoma macropomum. Classification (NCBI taxonomy): domain Eukaryota; kingdom Metazoa; phylum Chordata; class Actinopteri; order Characiformes; family Serrasalmidae; genus Colossoma; species Colossoma macropomum. Next base: position 30,956,203 of record NW_023494785.1, on the reverse strand, counting down.
TTAGACCTGGCATTTCATGGCAGTGTTTCCCATTAGACATTGCTCCAGTGCGTAAGGAAAGGAAGGGGTTGGAGTTGTGTTAGTTGAACATACAGTGGGGTCCAAAGATCTGAGACCACTAATGAAAATGCTTCGATTTTACATTCTTTTCTAATTTAATCAAACATTTTAACCACAAAACAGATATTAACAGCCTAACATTTGTAGTATAAAGTGGAGTCTGAAATTTTAACATTAACGCACTAATGAATGACAGTGTGCTCTCGAGCTGATATGGGCAGCTTTGTGCAAAAGCCTCTGATAAGTAGATCAAATCTCACTGAGAGTCGTCTGAACACCAGCTTCAAAGGAAAAAAATCTGACCTTTTTGTACAAAGGCTTTAACATGGTCAGGTCATCTGCTTAATTTTAATTAGTGATGTAGAAATAGGGCAGAATGTTGTTTTCATTTTTCATAATTTCTCTTCTAAAATGTTTAAATTTTTTCAAAATTCTGAAATATTCTGTTTATTTCCAAGTTTGAATGGAGAAATCCCAAATTTTCAATGTGGTCTCAGACTTTTGGACCTCACTGTATGCTACATTTTCCATAAGTGGAGTGTAGATCTATGGCTTATACATATTGATATAGATTATACTTTGCATACTTTTAGAAAATGATGTGAGTAAATGCAATTTGTGCTTGTGTTAGCTTTTATTAAGATGTCCCTCTCCCTCTCAGGACATTATGGCTAGTACCGCTGTACCAACATGCATTTCGCTCAGCAGCTCACTGAGTAGGCTGAAGGCTTTACAGTAGTAATTGGTGTGTTTATTCCATTTACGAGAGAGATAATGGATTAGCATGCTGTGAATCAGATAATGGCAGCTTTTCAGGACTGTAGTGTTCTTCTTCTCAGCAGGCCTGCACATGGTGTGCAAATTCGTGTCTTACTTTCCAGATCTTTTCCCAGCCTTTGTCATAGTCTTCACTGAATATTCAGATACAGACTCTGCAAAGTCTTGACCCCTTTTATACCTAACTCATGCATCTGAATACTCTAATACTGCTGAATTGCAAAAGCTACAATATTTGAGGAAACTTGTACAGCGTTTCCTCTCAAGTATGAGCATTTGGTCTGTGAAATTTCACTGTGTCAGCAGGGAAAGATTTCACAGAGCAACTGAGATGAAGACAAGACTAATGCATGTGTGCATACACGTAATCACGCACTGTGATTAAGATAAACATGAAAAAACAAGTTCTACCAGCCACCAACAGATTTTGGAGAGACATCTTTAACATGATTTGTGCTAGAATTGCACTAGCAAAGCTCAATCAAATTTGAGGTACAGGAGAGTCGTGTGTCTGCACGTATCTTTCATCGGTTTCTTTGTGTGTGTGTGCGTGTGTGTGTGTGTGTATGTATTAAACACTTTTATCTTTGAGAGAGAGGAGAAAATCAAGCCCCACTCTGTCCATCCTTCCACTGTGAGACAACTCAACACTATGGGTCTAAAAGGATGTGCAGCTGTCAAGAAGCTCTTACTGAAAAATGGAAACAGACAAAAAGAACAAAATTTGCAAATCAAACAACAAAGCTGCTGGTATTTTTACCAGCTGGACTCACCACCCCAGAATCCAGACCTCCACATCACTAAATGTGCTTGGGCTTTCTTGGATTATGAGAAGCAGAAAATGCAACCAACCTCTAAGACTGAACTTTGGAGGTGTGAAAACATATCCTTGCTTCATTTTGTCTTCATTTGTGGAAAAAAAAACCACATCATCCATTTGTGCGATATTGGAGAAAAGTTGGACATGTAAATGCAAACATTTAATTCTGTAACTACATTTAAGTAATTAGATAGTTTACATCGAATGTAAAGGAAAACGACAATAGCAACTCTACGCTTTGAAGGGTCAGACAGTTCTTAAGATTGTGTCTTAAGAGAGTCTCAACAACCACTGTAAGTCAAGTTCCCAGCAACAGAAATGTAATACATTTAGCTAATGCATTTGTCCAGTCAGCATTTGAAATGCAGGTATGTTTGTTTGTGTGCATCAGATATTGTTCCCTGAGGAAAGATCGTCATTAGATTGTAGGTTCACCTGCCTGATCGTTGTGCTGCTTACTACTCCCCGTAGAGTTGTGGGTTTACCTGGAAAAGATTTATCCTGCTGTAAATTGTCAGCACAGCTTTGCTTTTGAGCCTGCATTGCTTCTTGCAAACCAAATAGCTTTGTACCAACAAATCAACCTCCAACACCCAAACCATTCTAGTGAATGAAATTCATTTTTCACTCTAAATTTCGAGACTCACTGTAATCTGTCATCATGGATTTCTTATGGTGTGTTATCTATCCTTCTTATGTACAACTGCGTACTGTCCTTCAGTGACCTGCACTGGATCCACATCAGTCTTGGAGGACACAAAGCCATGGGGAGATTTTGCTCGAAGCTTGTTGTTTTATCGCTAATTGGAGTTTCAAGAGGGCTCATGTCTAATATCTCCCATTTCCCCCCAGCGTGAGAGACCACTCTGTGAGGTCTGTCTCTCGGGCTTCCAGCCAGCTTAAGAAGCCAGTTACCATGGCAATTAGACTTGAGCGTTTAAGTCAGTGAGTGCTTCCAGCGTCTGGATGGATTTCTGTTAAAGACATACAGCCTGGACTCCTGATGGTCCTCATGATTGCATCCCAAGCTTTCTCCAAGAAGCAGTCAGCACCTATTACTATGCATTCACTGAAAGCTAAAAAGAATTTGCTCTCATTTAAGGGGAACCAATTTTAAAGGAATAGTTGCTGAAAAATCTCTTTTGTACAGTTTTTCTTTACCACAGATGTGTCTCATCAGCCATGATGTTTGGTTAGCTTTTTTAATTTTGCACTGGGGCTACAAAGCTTAAACCTCTCCAAACAGCATAATGCACATTGGATTCCTAACTCATCACATGATTGCCTCAAAGTAGGGATGCATCAGACAGATGTCAACATTTCCAACTGATAATATTTAGACGGCGCTGGACTACTGTGCAGTGCTAGTCCAGGTAATTTAGTCCCAATTTTCTCATAATTTATAAATGTTTTTGTATCTGTATTGGTATTAGCATAGACAAATATATGCATGAAAAATATCAGATATCAGTGCTGGCACACACATCTTATACTGGTGCAGTCCTACCTCAAATTATATTAAATGTTTATGTGGTTTCTGTCAAAAATGTGTTGCATAGCTAAAAACAGTAATTGCAGGCATCTTAAAAACTACTTTTTGTTTGTACTTTTATCCATGTTTATAGATAAAAGTATTATACAGTGTCAGAAACCACAGAAGCAGGTCTGTTTGAGATTACTGAACCTCTCTATGGTTTGAGGCAAGTCTGTAATGATTTAGGCATGCAGTTTGCACAGTGGTAATTGATGGAATATGAGCTTCCATTACTTCTTAGATACATTAACCCCATAGCTCCAGTGCAAAATTAAAGAAACAAACTTCAGACACCAAATATGTCTTAGCTTAATGACTACATTTGAGGAGAACTACGTAAAATTTTGATATTGCTATTTTATTCTTTCTTGTTGCTTTGAATCAAAATGATTGTATTGTACAATTTCAATACAATATCGAGGAAAACTTCAAAATCTAAAACTGAATTGCTGATATGCCCCTTTTGGAAACTACTTTTGTGAAGAAAGTGGGCATTTTATCACAGTGTGGTGGGTGGAGACAGGCGAGGGGCTGATGCTATACATGCATCCACACTCAAATGATTGGGCTTTTTTTTAAGTTGCTTATAAATTCTATAGTTTGTGGTTTTTGAGGGTTATTTTGTTGTAGAACTGGAACGACCAAATCAGTCTGAACCACACTGGTCTGTATAGTATATTATAGCTCTGTACAATCAAGACATTTTAAATGTGCCGATATCCTACCTTACTCTTGTATTTTTCCATCTGAGGTCAACTAAACAATTTTTTTGGGGGGGGGGTTATGTACCAAAAACAGTCATAATTAATTTTTACATGACCATTTTTCAACCTCTCTTTATCCCCTTTAATAAAACAGGCTGTTTTTGTTACTGTGCCTTTAGGGCTGATATAAGTAAATGATATCTGTTCTGATTGACAGCTCTGTATTGTGCCTCCTTCAAAAAGCAGTCCAGGCTGAAACACTTCTTACAACTTAAGCATGAAATGGAAGAGCTGAACTGCTGTAGGCTTAACAGGTGGATTTATAGAAATATGTTGGTTTTCACTTTAACCATATTTCATAATATATACATGATACATAATTCATAATAACGTTTATTTAAAAAGTGAGGAAAATTCATGATGTTTTCCATGATATAGACCTGTAATACATAAAATATAAAAAAAAAATCAATGGAATATAGAAAGTGAAGCCATGTAAAGGCCCATTTGTGCATGTTCTGGCATGTTATAAAGCAATATGAAGAAGTGCTGAATACTCAAAAGTGCAAAATACAGTCTCCGTCAGCATGTTTACAGTCTTGATATTCATCTTGTTGTTAGGTACAAGACGTGACCGTTGTTACGTCTATTACAGGACCAAAATTAGGAAGTGTGTACTTTGTCCACAATGTTCTTAGATGCTTTTTTTTACTGTTTAGTCAGCTGAAGCAATATCCAGCTTCATCTTAAGCAGCTTCATCTTGGGGAGACTAATATCATCTTGTGTAAGCTTGTCACTTTTATCATGTACCCTAATGGCTGCAGTTTTGATGCAGCAGATGTTTTCACTGGGTATCTGTGATGCAGGTGTTGTGGCTCCAGAGGGGACTGTCACCTTCATGCTATGGTGCTGCGTGGCTCCTCTTACACTGCATGTGCACTGCGAGTGGTAAGGGCTTGGCTAATTATAGAGCTGCTTGTGATGAACAGGCCAGTGACCTTGAGTCAGCTCATTGACGCGCCGGTGAGGACGTCATGTGATGTGCACCATTCACAAAATTGCCCTACCCCATTTATAGATGCTGTTATGATTATTTAAGCATTTTATCATTTCGACATTTCATCATTCATCCTTTTCTTTCTTGACTCCTGATTTTTTTCAATAATTTGATATCTTAATTTGTTTATGAAGCTGGGTCATTGTATATCCATATACACACTGTAGGGTACTGCATGCTTACTGCCCACTTTATTAGAAACCACTACTAGAACTGTATGATATATACATGAAATGCAATGTTCAATTAAGCTGTCAGCTATCATGATAACGAAACACTTCTCTTAGGAAACATCAACATCTATTTGACTGTCCCCCCTTGTGGAGTATTTGTAGCCTGCTAAACACGAGTGAGGCCCATGAGGCTCTTCATTTTAAATCAGTCAGAATTCTCTTAACAGCTTTAGCTATCCATGTTTGCAGGTAGGCTGCAGCACAGATAAATATGTATATTGTTATTTTCTATATGGATCATTCTTCTGAATTAGTTCAAACCGCAGTCCCACTGTAAAATAAGAATATTTTTAAAAATATACAAATAATTGACATAGTAATAAGCTAAATATATGCAAAATCACTATTTATAGGGTTTTTTTTCTGTTGGGAGGTGTCCGTCACAAACCCTAACCCCTAAATTTGAACTTGTGAACTTGCTTCTTTTTACCTTTTTTCAGTGTTGTTTTGTTTTTTTTTTTCAAATATCTTTTTGATCACTTCTACAGTGAAGTTGAAAGATTTAGATTTGTAGTTAGGTTATGTGCTCTCCTCAGGGAAAGCAGGGTTCTAGTCCAGCACAGGCATGTGCTTATTGGGCTTATTCCCCTCAATCTAATTAGATTACTTTGCTGTTGTGCATCACGTAATTTGATCTGTTTCATTTTGTGATTTGTTTATTTCCTCCAGGGGGATGCTCTGTACTCTTCTAATTCTTTGTTGTATATTACTGGTATTTAAAAAAACAAAAGTTTATGATTCATGATTCACAAAAAAAATCCACCTCGGGTTTAAGCTATTGTGACGGTTGATGCCAAAAGTTTGGAAAATTGAGCTTCTGACTGGACGTTCCGCTGAGCACTGAGGTATGCTGCCATCATTGCTGCTCCACTGAAAACAATGGAATATCCAGTTTACTGTTGACCGCCCTGCTAACATGTAAATGCAGCACTGGAGACTGTAGCCCATCTACAGTAATGCATAAATTGAGTTAGCCGTCCTCTAGGCCTTTATCGGTGCTCTTGGCCTTTGCTGGACTACTCTCAGCTTAGCAGTGTACAAACTCCAGCAACACCGCTATAAGCTAATACCAGCACCACACACACTACCATGTCAGTGTCACTGCTGTGCTGAGAATGATCCATCACCCAAATAATATCTGGTGAGAAGCTCCTGTAGTCAGAAACTGACCAATGATGAATGGAGTAGAGGGTGGCCAACAAATAGGGCATGACAGCAAATGGGCTACAGTCTGTAAGTGTACACCTATATTGTGAACATATAAGGTAGAGATGTGTAATAAAGTAAATGTTGAGTGTGGAACATGTAGGAGGTGTTCATTCATCAAACAGTCATCTTTCTTAAATCTATATGGAACATGAACAAAAGACGTCTTTGACTCTTCAGCTCTGGCGTTTCATTCGTTCTTTTACTTGAATGTCTGCTTGTTAGCAGGCTTCTGAGGATCTTATTAAAGTGCTTATGTTATCTGTAGTCAAAGTAGCTTGACAGTTCTGGGACACCTCTTGGATGAATCTCTTGAATCTCCCAGTTTCAAAACTGCCTTAAAAGTGTCTCCCATATTATTTCAGTGGTTCTCTAAAAGAACAGCTGTGACAGAAAGATCTTTTTTGCTTTCTTTCAATTACTCACAGTATGTGATTGACAATAACCATACTGAGTGCTTTTGACTGCGAGGTGTAGTGCACTACAGTTACCATATTTGAAGGCAGGGACATGTTCTAAATGGAAGTAATTATATTCTAGCGACTCAATTACCATAAAGATGTGACGAGACAGAACTTAGAGCCTTTATGTGTGGTGCACACAAATGATGCCTGTCACAGTTATCACATATCACCTAATCGCAGTTATTTAAGCTGAACGCAACTATCTTCTCCCTGTCAAGTTTGTGTCACAACAGAATGTGAAGAATGTGCATTTGTTGAGTTGGCGCAAATGCATGTTAGTAAAAGAAAGCAGGAAATGCTTGGCTCTTACGAAAACAACAAAAGTTCTTACTTCTGAGTGGTCCTGTAACATCTATAGGGGGCAGGAGGGCTCGATTCCATAATTTTTGGTCATTGCAGAAGGCAGATACCATGCCTGCACAAAAAGCCACCTGTGTTATGGTACAGGTTCAAACATCAGACATAATGGCTTCAGGTCTCTGGGAAAGCACTGTTGTGCCTCAGCTCTCGCAAAACGGTCGTCAGTCAAAGCAGCCTTAAATAAAACGGCATTAGGCTGAGTGGCCACAGACTTTCTTGCTAGATTAATTACACTTTTTAGGCCAAATTAAAGATGACAGTATACTACAATCAAGACTTTTACTAAACTGTCTTCTTTTATTTGACTGGTTTTCATTTTGTTTGCTTCCATGTCTGCTTCAGTATTAGGTACTGTCTCAAAGTCACTGGAAGAACAATTATGTTTACGCTTTGTGGACAGTAAAGCAAAAAAGTGTACCAGCTTAACTGCTTACCATGGTTATTTTTCACACTATACTGGAATAAGAGGATTTTGTTACCGGCATTTACCAAATTTCCAACCTCCTCTTTATTCCACTTTGAATTTATAACAAAATCAGTGAAAATTATACACACATAAAAACAGACGTCTTAAACACATTCTTTCTTTAACCAGACACATCAGTGTGTACAGTTGGAGACATTGTGAGTTACTTTTAACACAAAATGTGTTGAAATGTTTCTGTGCCCACTCACAGATAACACATTTTAAATGACTTTTAACACAAAATATGTTAAATCAGAAACAAAGTTTTTGTAAATCACAAAAAGTGTTAAAACGGGTGACACAAGTAAGTGAATTGTTATTTAACACATCACTTTTTAGAGTGTACCAGATACTGATTCATTGTAAAGCTTGGCTGTTCTAGTGTATCTCACCTCACCAGTAAAATAATATTGGACAAAATATGGAAATAACATCAGCTGAGTGCTGCAGGTTTGCAAATTTACATATTTCTTTCTTGAATAACATTTCATGTTTGCCTACTGAAGTTATTTCCTTCACAAAAGAATTGAACTTGGACCACAGAATTAGAAATGTAATATGAATTGGTTATCCCTTTAGTAAACCAGCTAAACTAACTATGAAAACACAGATTTAAAAATATTTACAACTTGTACTTACAGTATCATCATTGCTTTCTAGGTAAGCAAAAAGTTCCTCATCTGACAAAGTAGTGACATATGTCTCATCTAGAGCTGGGCAGTATGACAATATTTACCACTATTGTGATAAATTACATCACTATGCTTTTCTGAGCATATTGAGCAACACCCCTGCTATCAGTGTGTTTTCCTCCATGTCCATTTCAGTGGTAGAAACCATCTCAACATTACAAGAAGAATAACGCTTTGAGGAGGTAAAGAAGACAAACAGTAAAGCAAAGAAAAAAAGAGTCATCGTTTACCTGCTTACTGTGGTTATTTCCCACATGATTAACTGAATAAGAGGACAGTTACTGACACAAGCCTGTTGTTATCATGAGCTAAATCGTGAGTTCCTCCACTTTATTGCACATTGAATTTATACCAGACTGAGATTATATCAAATACCACTTCATTTTGAAACCCGGCTTGTCTAATATATCTCGCCTTATGCAACCAGTAAAATCATGCTGGACAAAATACATAAATAAGATCAACTGAGTGCAAGATTTTGCAAAATTTCTAACAAAGTATGCAACAAAGTCTGCACTAAATATTGCATTACAAGCCTTTTCCCTCACTCTGAGACTTCCTCTTAAGTCCCAGCACATGACAGACAAACATGAACAGCAGCAAGGGCAGATGCCTTGGAATAATAGCAGTGCATGCACATAAATTGACCTTACACTTACCACATCTGTTAGTAAGCTTGATAATCCACTGTTTCAGCAGTTCATATTTGAGACTGCTTATTTTTAAACCTCAAATACTCAAAGCACATGAGCTGTTATGGGCATGTGTGTATGTCATTTTGAGTCAAAGCACAAATGCTCTTTAATGGAATTAGTCAAAAGGTCAAATCCTCCGGCTAGAGCTGTGACTTTTGCTTTCCTCATGGTCATTTCAGGGTTGTTCATGTGCTAAACCTCTCATGACCCCTGTAGTGGGGAAAATGAGGCGCTGTTATTCAGCGTTGCTCTTGCTTGCTGGAGGACACCTGCCATATTGTCATATTGCTCCCCTTAAGACATCTCCAATTATCATTCCAGTCACTGTTGCTGTTTAAAACACATGTAAAAATTGCACCTAAAGGCGATTTAACCAGTGAGAGTCGCAGAGATGATCCATGGGGCAGGCAGAGAAGGAAATGATGGATGAAGGGTCGGGGCCAGCTGTTTAGCGCTACGGTTAGGGCAGTTTATTCAGCGAGCTGCAAGTGGCTCATATGCAGCTTTAATATGTTTAATTAATCATTTGGGGAAATAAGATGTAAACTTTTGGGGAAAAACAAGATTATTTAGTTGATTTCTATCCTCTTCAATGAGGTTTGTTAAGCGGGGGAGTTTCTTAATGTTTTCTCTGAGGGTGTATACGTAAGAACATCACCTGCAGCTCAGTTCTCTAGCTTGAATAGAGTGTGGGGGAGAGTGGGATATAGTTTCTGCTAAATAATTTTAAAAGTATTTGAGGAACATTAATACACTTTTTTATACAAGCAACCCACGCCAAACCCCACGTTTCCAGTTTGTACTGTTTGTGAACAACCTAGCCTAAAATGGAGTGAGTATAAATATTACAACTAATCCTATAAGTAGGTTTAATTGTAACTAATAGAGGTAGTTAGTGGGTTCCTAGTTGTAGCAGTCGCTGAAAGTTTATTAAATCAAAGCAAAATACAATTCATTCAACACAGTTCTGTGTTCTTGGAACCAGACAAGCTTTCCAACAATAATACATAAAAATATATAAATCAAAATAAATATGATTAATGAAAAGAGGCTGTGTAATACATGGCTAATTTATTTTTGACCACAAATATCAGCAGAATAAAACTACAACATAATTAATTTCCATAATTAAATAGTAAATGTTTAGTGACTCTGTATAAAAACCTCGAAAAAATGAACAGTTGTGAACTTATATGGGTACTGCTGAAAACCCTATACACTCTATGTATGTCTTTCATGTGACTTTTGGACCAATAGCAGTCATGAGGAGGACTCAGAACGAATGTCATGGTGATCAGGAGTTCCGTTTAGCAAGCAGTGCCCAAGCGACCATATGAACTTAAACCACCACGTCCTTTTGGCTGAAAAGACCTACTTCAAGACTGACTTAAGTTGTAACGCTGCATCAAAACTCAACCCGCCATGTGGAGGCTGTACTTTAGCTTGGCTACCTCTCGGTGTTTTGTCTACCTTATTCATAATGGTGCTATATTATACACCAAGAGGAAGATTAAAATAATCTAGCCATAAACTCTGTGATTTACACGCACAACTTAGTAATAGAAAAACACCTATGATTTAAAAATGTGCACTTTCATAGTATAAAACTCTTCAGGTTAAATCTCAAGAAATATCTGATTGCTGTCAAACTTTGCAGATGATGTTAAATGACTAAAAGTGCATTTATTTGAACCTGTTTAACTATATGAACTACCCATGATACGTTTTACCCCATATTAGTTTGTGCTCTGCTCTCCTGTACTGTTACAATGTACAGACAACTTTGGACCACATCAATTGGAAGAGAAAGCTTTCTCAGTAATCTGATCTCAGTCCATCAGCATCACGTTGATCCTGGGCTGGGTGGTTAATACGCTGGATGCCATCTAGGAGAGGGAATTTGATAAAATAATGGAAGTTTATTATGTGAAAATGTGAACAGTGAAGACTTTTATCCCGCTCAGGTTTTCTTGTGGCCTAAGTTGGGGTCACAGAATGGTACAAAAACAGAAACACTGGGTTGGAGATGATCTTTGAGTGTGGGAGAAGAGCTGTGAGGCAGAATAGAATTGAATTGGATCAAATTGCATTGAATCGGGAGAGCTGAGAGAGAAATGCACTTACCCACACACACACTCCTTTCTTAAAATCCAATTCTAGTTTCACTGATCCTTCATTCTGACATGCCAGAGCTGTGCTGGTTTTCAGTTTGGCTCTGCTAGTGAGCTCTCCATTCTGTTGCCATATGAAGTTGTGCCAGGGCTGTCAAACGTTCAAAATAGTTAAGCATGATTAATCTCATTATTTTGTCTAGTTAATTAGAGTGAATTTCATTTCTCTTATGTCCTCAAACATGACCCTAAAGATTTTTCCATTTAAAAAGCAGGACAATAGGTTATAGTTATATAAAAGGAAAAAGAACGTATTTAATACTTTCAGTAATTTAGCACTGGATGCGTGTTCTAACCAGTGAGTGTATATATTATATTTAGACCATTCTGCCAAAGTAGTTGAAACTGCAGTCCCACAGTAAAACTATTAAAAAAAACAATTCAGTATTTGAGCCTTATTTATATTATATTTACAAGGATTATGTTATGATCTATATAAACCCAAGACATTAATTGAGGTAGTAAGCTAAAAATCATAACCACAAAATTTTAACTTTTGTAATTTTTTTGTATTTTTTCATTTTTTTAAGTGAAGTTGAAAGATTTAGATGTATCTCATGAGTTTAATTGAAAAAAAAAGACTTTGAGGAAAAAAATGCTGTCCCACACTTTCATGTCACTACTGAGTCAGAAAGAGTTTTTGTCCATTGGTGGAGCCTTATTTTAGCCACATAAATGCATTTTAGAGCAGGAAGTGAGACTGCATCCCTGTCCCTCATGGCTCAATAATGATTTTAAGAAGCCCTCGTCCATTTGGCCTCATCCATGGAGAATCCCCAGTGCCATCCTAAGGGCCGTTCCATTACTTTATTAGCTGAAGTGAAGAATGTTAGAGGAGCCCTTGGAGGGGTGAGGGATCGAGTGAACACCAGTGTCGACTTCAGCAGTGGAACCTCCCGAAACGTCCAGAAATTACAACCTGACGCATTTCCCTTTTCAAAATAATGGAGATAAACTACTTTAAAATGTTTAACGTTTTTGAAACCAAAACATTTTATTTGCTGGGCTTAAAGTTCTCCAAACTACAATTTCATCATTTTCCACTGCTAGCTGGCTTGTTAGCATGCTAAAGGGTACACGGCTAACAAGATCAAAAAGAAAGGCATTGCACTACAGCTCTACTCCAAATTTATAACCAGCCAAAGCATGTACTTAGAGTATGTATGTTATGCTCAAACTTCTTAAGCGTTTTGCATTGTAAAATTTGCATGGCTAGCCTTGCCAGGCTAACCTGCCGATGACGAGCGCGTTCCGTTTGAATAATCCGCCCCTCCCTGTCCACGTTGGGTCCCTCAGGAAATTATTGTCGCTCACATTTTCCTCCTTTGTGTGTGTTTCTGTGACAGAGTTCAAGTTTGCCAGCTGGTCCCCTTGAGCCTATTTGCATAAGACGTGAGCTGCGTTGCTTTTCTGTCTCTTTGTTCCACTCCTTTGACGTGCTTTTTATAATAGAGGTGCTCTGGGGGACGGATGCAGCCCTTATTATTTCCTCTCTGTCTCTGTACCTCCTGGTTCTAATTGGTTTTTGGGGAATTCCGGGGCAACGTTTGAACGTGCAGAGTCTATCTCGGTGCCTAGTCCAGTGAGATGTGTCCCTGCTGTCCTACTTTATTTACCTCTTAATTTATTCAGATTCCTATTCCCGTTTTTCTTCCTTTGTGCCACATACACCGAGCTCTCTTGTATTTCCACTGCGAGAAAGCTGCTGTGTAATGGGAAAGTTTTCCCAAACTCTCGTGGCCACTGGCGTATGACCAGGTTAGAAAGAAGTATGACATTGCATCGACATTAGCTTGCGAAATGAAATCTGATCTCGTACCATCAGGGTACTATCAGGATACTATCAGTCTTGAACTGGATGGGATGCGTATAACCTGTTTCATACATACTACATCTGCAGTACAATGCGGTAGCATGACTTCTGCTACTTGCACATGGTGGCCATTTACACTATAATGTTTGCGCTGCAGAATGGTACAGTGTAACTGTACTGGAAAATTTAGAGACGTCCTTATTACAAACAGATAAATAGTCAGATCATTTACTTCACTTTGCTTAAAGCTGAATTATGTAAAATGTGTTTGTTAAAATTTCAAAACAGTAGCATTACTGAGTCAGGAGAAAAAAAACACTAAAATACGGTGTACTCGCTGCTGCGAGCCACAACATATAGCCTGAAATAATAATTTAAAAGTTAGAGGTGTCAGGTCGGATGTCACAGGAGTTTTTCAGAGCACGTCATACGTCTTTATGTATTAATGTCACACGCACAGACTCAAAAAGGTGATCCAGCTCAAATGCAAAATCAGTATTATACTGTTGAAGATATGATGACAATACATTATTCACTTACATCCTCAGACGCCACGTACTTCACCAACTTTTGAACACTCTTTGAACATGCTCACAATTATCAGATTAATCCATTAATCCGCTACGAAGCAGTCTGAAGCAGAACCGATATTATAGACTCTTCTTCCACACGCTGCATGCAATTACACATTTCCACCAGAGAGGTCTCCAAATCCCCAAATCTTACATAGTGTAGCTTTAAGAAGAGCATGTTGCATTAAAGTCTGTAGATCTACAAGAAAATGTCCATGTTACATTGAATATTACAAGTATTGTATGCAATTTTATAGTTTATTTCACTTGTTTAATGAAATATAGGCTCAACATCTATTCTGTAGATGTAGCACTGCCTCTAGGGTGCACTGTCACTCGGCTCACACAGGCTGTGTGAACGTGAAGATACATACAGTTGAAGAGTTAAGAGCCTTCTCAAGTTTTCTTGTGAGTCACATAATGGTACCTCATTTTCTACCTAATATTATCATGGCTTAAAGAAATCTAATTTAGTTTTGTTTATTTATTATTTTTTATTTATTTATTTTTGTCCTAAGAAGGACAAATGGGGTGTCTCCAAGCAAATTGCTTATCTAGATACAGAGCATTAGCTGATTTATTAGTGTTTGTTTGTAAGGTTCATAGCAAGAGATTAAACCCCAGGAAATGCAGTCTTTGTGGAATTACCCTCTCTTAAAAACCCATTTTAATGATTTGGTTGAGAGAATGTCATAAGGGAAATAGAGGATTGATTCGATCTGTTAAGGGACCCTAATGTCTACAAAACTCAGTAATATGAGCTTTTGTGAAATTCCTGTCATTTATTTTGTTTGCTGTGTGTTGAAACTATTTCAAATTTGCAGAATAGCTATCAACTAGTACTGCACATTATAACTTAGACATACCAAAGATGATGAGCCAGAGATGAATGGATAACAAAACTGTCTGAAATTTGTGTTTGACTTCAAACTTCAGATTTGATTGTTGACAAGGGCCATTGTGTGCTGAAGATCCTGTATGTTTCTCAGCAGGCAGATGGGCAGTGAACTGAATCAGTAGGTGTGTGTGTGTGTGTGTGTGTGTGTGTGTGTGTCTCCAAAGACTACTGAGAGGCCATTACCCAGTGAGATATACGATCCTGCTACACCATGTCTTAGCACTAGCAGATTTAGATCACTATACATCACTACCATTCTTCTGCTTGATACTCCCGTATTGTTCCCGAGTGCGGGCAGATTTTTAACGTTCACCGCCATCCTTCTGCTTTTATATTCTTTCCGCTGAGAACTACGTGTCTAGAGGCCGGTTATAGTGGATTTGTCCAAAATTGATGCACATGCTAATCCCTCTGGCTGTGCTGTATCCAGGGCACCATTTATTTCTGCCCACTCTCTTCGTCTTCTTAATCCACACCGCAGCAATAACAGCTAGTCCACACAGCTTCTACAAACATTGAAATCAGCCTTTATTACTTTGGCTACTGATTGTATTACTGCGGTAGTGGACACAAGGGTGCTAACTAAATTTACACATTTTAGTGAGACAGAAATTATATATTCTATATTTTAAAAAGATTTGCGTAGGTCTGTGCATTGAAATGCAATCATTTGATTGAATTGCTTTCTTATTCCTAAGTAATGAGCACTCTGGGGATATAAAAGAAATAAGTATTAAAACAGTTAATATACTTTGGACATCAAGTTTGGACATCCCTGCTGAGAATGTTATAAAGAATGGCAATTATTGAGGTGAAATTGTTAAAGGCTTCTAAGTCTCTCAAGCCATTCAGAACCAAGATTAGTTCTGTTGTTCCTGTTGTAATTGCAGAAAGGTGTTCTAGATTTGTCTATTAATTTGGTTCCCAGGCAAAGCAAATATACACAATGAGCTCATTTGAATGCAAATGTTCTTTATCTGCGAATAATGTTTTTTGTGTTTATCAGAATGTGCAGACGCAAACAAGCTCGTAAGTTGCTCATTAGATGAAAGCTAACTGTGAGTGCAGATGGGGATGGCTGAATGTCTCACTAGAGGCCCAGGCTGTCCTCTTGTAGCGAAAGGCTAAAAGTTATGATTCAATTAAGGAAAATCCCATCTGTCCCTTCTGGCTGCACTTTATACTTCAGAGTCCAGACGAGTGCCTTTTTGCCTTTCATTTTCCATTACACGTGAGTTCATCCCATATGGCATGCATGCCGTCCTCCTTTCATGTTTGTGGCAAGCGTTCTGGCGCTTGCATCTGAAAGGGTTATTATTGCTTATTAATGATATTTAACAAATATGACACTCAATTCATTATGATGAGAGCCTTTTTGGGGTCTGAAACGCATCAGCCATCTAACAGGCAAGGCTCTGCTCCATATTGATTCACACAGGAATGGAATTGATCTGCTCAAGCAACACAAAAAAATCCAGCCCATCTTTATCTCCAGCCAGATTGTTCTGTTAAGGGCCAAGTGTGGCAGCGTTCTCAAAGTAAGACAGTTAGTGCCTGACTCTATTTTAGGGCCTGGAGGATTTTTCTGCACTTCTCCAGTGCAAACTTTAAAGATATAACAGGGACCAGTAGTTTCAGTAATGACTCTGATCACCTATGAGACTTACTGATGAGCCCCAGAAGAGAGTGGGACATGTGATAAAGAAATATATAATGTCTCTGCGTCAGAAAGTAATTAATGCATAGCTATGAAGTTTTGTACTTTCTTTGATCATTGTCCAAAAAAAACATAAACTATATGAATAAAGGTATGTGGACGCTCTTTCCAGTTAATGAGTTCAGGTGTTCAGCCACACTCATTGCTAACAGGTGTAAAATAAAGCAAATAGCCATGCAATCTCCCTAGATTAACATCGGCAGTGGAGTGGGTTGTACTGAAGAGCTCAGTGACTTTAAATGTGGCCCTGTCATAGGATGCCACCTTTGCCACAAGTGAGTTTGTGAAATGTCTGTCTTGCTAGATCTGCTCCGGTCAACTCTAAGTTTTATTATTTTGAAATGGAGGCATCCAAGAGCAACAACAGCTCAGCAACGAAGCAGTAGACCATGCAAACTCACACAGTGGTGCCTCTGAGGGCTGAAGCACATGGCATGTAAAAGTTGCCTATCCTCTGTTGCCTCACCAACAGTTCCACAGTGCCTCTGGAAATAGCGTCAGCACAAGAACTGTGCATAAGGAGCTTCATGAAATGGGTTTTCATGGCCAAGCAGCTGCACACAGGCCTAAGATCATTATGCGCAATGCCAAGCATCGGCTGAAGTGGTGTAAAGCATGCCGCTGCTGGACTCTGGAGCAGTGGAGACATATTCTGTATAGTGATGAATCACACTTCACTATCTGGCAGGCTGATGGACGAATCTGGGTGTGGCGGATACCAGGAGAGTGCTATCTACCGGAATGTTTTTCAGGGTTTGGGCTTGGTCTTTAGTTCCAGTGATAAGTAGTAGGAATGCTACTGCATACAAAGACAATTAGAGAATTTAATGCTTCCAACTTTGTGGCAATAGTTTGGGCAAGTTCCTTTTCTGTTCCAGCATGACTGTTCCCCTATGCTCAAAAAGGGGTCCATAAAGAAATGATTTGATGAGTTTGTTGTGGAGGAACTCCAGTGGCATGTGCAGAGCCCTGTCCTCAAACCCACTTAACACCTTAAGGATGGAATGAGCCAGGCCTTGTTTTCCAACATCAGTGCCTGACCTAACAATTGCTCTTTTGACTGAATGGGCACAAATTAACACAGGCACACTCCAAAATCTTGTGGTAAGCCTTGCCAGAAGAATGGAGTCTGTTACAGCTGCACAGAATGCCAATGACTTTACAAAACCTGAATAAAAGAGTGGAGAAATATAACGAGTGCGGGATGCCTCCAGACTGGTGTACTGAATCGTACGATTAAGTGATTAACATCCTGCCATTCTCTGTGGCATGTGTAAAAATACTGACCCACTTGATGTCAATTTTAGATCAAGAAGGCAGTAGGATTAAAAGTGTTCATCAATCACAAAGACTTATTAACTAACTAATGTTTCAGTAGGAACAATGACTAAAGTGCCAACTGTATTTAGATCAGTAGATAGGTTGGAAATTGTGGTTGAATGCACACATTCAGTGACCATGATGCTTGTGCATTAGTTTGATATGAAGAGCAGCTGTTCCTCAGGTGACAAAAACATCAGGACAGGATGTGGCCAGACTGTCGTCGAGAAGTCCATCCACAGCTACATTTACAGGGATTTTATAATAGGGTTATAGTGCATAAGCAATTGAATTCAAATTCAAGTATGTTTTAATATTTGTCAGACAAACCAGAGAAAAATTCCGATTTGATTTCTGATCCCATCTGACAGCCCTACTATACATGTCAACAGAAGGGACACAGTCTATAATTAACAGCTGCTAACATCAGCAAGATGGACCTCTATGGTAAGGGTTCAAGTAGCCAGTTAATGTAGGCACATTTAAAATGTTTTTACTCTCATCAAAGCAAATTGTTGTTTTATTATTGCAGTATTTTTAAGCAGCAGCAGTGTTCTGTGCTGGAACTCGAATATTCTCAGAATCAACTCACTGTCCTCTCTCCTAGCTTGACCTTTTATTTCTTACCTAGTTCTTTCTTGTGTGTTGCTTTTGGGGATATTAAGGTTTGAATGCAGCCTCACATAACACTAGCGTGGTGCCAGGTCTGCCATAATTAAATGCCTGCGGCCTTTACATTTCCTTACAGCTTCCTTTCTTCCTCTATAGAGCGCATTAGTGTTTTTGTGCGAGCTATGCCTTCCAGACACATTAGCCTCGCTGTACTAGATCCGCTACCCAATTCCCACAGGCCCTAATAAAAGACAGAGGATAGAGCTTTACCTCTGTGAGACTAATGTTGGGGTGTGCCATTGTCTGGTGGCTGATTTAGTCAGTGGGGACATGAGACAGCCCAGCAGATTGTTCCTCGCACAGAACTACTCAGTCAAATGATTTAGGGAGATAGCCTGCTCGTGCTGACATGACTCATAGGACTGTGGTATTACACTCCAACCCTTTCAAATGGCCTGGATGAAGCTTTTTTTGCCTGCTTGTCAGCCAATAGCCCTGTCACAGAGAATTGTGTTCACTTGTAAGGAGGCAGGCCTGAACCAGGTTTTGTGCCTCAGGAGTGGCTGACTGAAGCGTACAAATGCGCTAAAGCACAGAACTGCAAAAGTGTGACACAAGGCACCAGGAGACCTGATCCTTTTCACTTAACGTGACTCACTGGAGTATGGATTCTAGTGTGTCTCACGCTGTGGTTTGGAGACGCACTAACTGAACTAATGCAACTGAACTTTGCATTTGGACGAATTTCTCTTCAACCAAAGTGAGGATTTTCGAATAGCATTATCTCTCACCTCTCCTCCTGTTGGACAGGCTTGACTTTGGGCATAAGATATCTGTCTGAGAAATCCTGCCTTGTGAAATGTCTCCTCTGGACTTGGCTGGCCTGAAACAGTGGTCTGCATCATATTTTTACAGCGAGCCCAACCTGTCTCGTTTTCGTGTGGGCCTTAAATTGATAGTCTTTCTAACATTGTATTTCCACTATTTGTAATAGTATATTACAGGCATTTGCCAGACATTTTTAGGCATAATACTTCATGAGCTTATATTTTTTTAGCAACATTTCTGTGATACCAAGGAAAAGATATTGTGGCTGGCCTAATGGCATGTTGCTTTTGTTTAGGTGCTATCAATTATTGGTTAAGGTTACTATAACTGTCTAGGCTACCCTTGCTTCTGTTTTCTAGCTATGCTAAAGGTTCAGGCTTGATGCTTTTAAAGTAATGGTTCTGCAAAAAAAAAATGTTTCTTTAGCTTAGCGCTGGAGCTACAAAGCTTACATTGCTAACAAGCTCTAGAAGTCAAAAGTCATCCAAATCTTTTCTATAAACAGACTTCTCTTAACTTGCTCAGGTATATGGATGGTACAAATATGTTTGCAATTTCTGTTATTTCTTATTGTAAATAACTGTACACGTGTTTACAAATACAAACAACAGAAATCGCAAATGTAATCCAGTTTCCTTATATCTGTGTGACAACTGTGAATGCAGGGGTGTCAGATTCTGTGGGGAAGTCTGAATTCAGCACAACACCTGTTGTCTAAAATGACAGCCTACAGTGTTCAGCTACACGGTAATGGTTTGTTCAAGTTCACAGTAAGTCATATTGTGTACTAAACCACATCGACAAGTCCATGCAACCTTAATTAAGACCATGTATTTATTGAAAAGATTTGGCTGACTGTCGACTGTCCTACTGTTTGTTAGCAATGTTAGCTTTGTAACTAAAGCACCAAACTAAAGAAGTAAAATTTGTATGGCTTATTTGGGGTAGGTTTTTTTGCCAAACCATTCCTTTAAACACACGTAAAGGGATGTGTACTTTATTTTTTATCATGGAAAATCCACCTAGGTTTTGGGTTCCATAATTTGTTTTTATTTAACATAATACTTGTTCAATGGCCTAAACAGATCTTAATCAGATGGACAATGAGTCTTACATACTCTTAGTTAGCATATTTCCAAAACAAGGTTAAGGGGTTTAAGGAGAGCAGCTCCAGTGATTGCACCACCGCAGTAGTGCGGCAGCCAACACTGAACAGCAGGAATCAGCATTTCCTTCATCTGCAAAGCAGCTCAGTTGTTCCCTGCTCTCGGGGGCAGAGCAGAGAGTCAGTGCAGGATCACATCCGATCAAAACGTCTGATCAGTCAGCTCTTTGTTCTGCAGCAGTCATGAGACAGTGTGCACAAAGAGCACAGTCAAGCGCTCCAGATTCCCCACCATGACTTTTTTCATAGGAGTATCAACCCACTGTAAAAAGAGTGTCAGGTTTTTTCGCCTGCTTTATCTGCTGCTCTAACTGTTGAGATAATGTGGTGGGAAGGTGTCGAATTTGAACACCAAAGAATTTAGTTTACAAGCAGCCTGATTCTCTAGAAGCAGCACTTAACAGATAATCACTGTAAATTTTGTAGCTTTCGATCTTTATATAGCAATAGGGGTGCTTAAATAGCTCAGTGACTGGCATTGAACATTCATCCTTGGACATTTTAATGGAGGCTGCATCAGCATGAGGTTGGGAGCTCAACAAATGCACAGCATGGAGTAGGCTAAGCCTCATGTCCTTAATGATGGATAGTCTCTGGCCACAGCAGAATAAGTACAATCTATATTGTGGTGGGAGCAATCGGTTTTGAATAAAAGTGATCAATAGGGATGCCAAAAAGAATGATATTGCCTGAAGTGACATGAATTTTATCTCTGCATATGTGTGAACTGAGGCTTTCACAAAATGCTGCACCGTGTGTGAAATCCAGATATAAATTTGAGGGTGGCTGACCAGAAAACACACTTCATAAGCTGCCACGATGACTGCATGTCTGGCTGCCTTCTCTGGTAGGAAAGGCTATGTCTGTGAAAGGCTCTTCTAATGAAAAACAATGCCTGAATTCTTAGTTCATAACTTATTTATAGCTGGATTTTCATTCAGCCTGTGCTGAGATCCAAAACTGCTTATCTCTCATTCTTCTCGTTAGATGTGCCTGCACCTCCTTTCTTTTGCAGAAAAAGTTGAAGAATATTGAACTTCTCTGATCTTTTATCTTTTTAAGCATAGCTGTACTGACATCTCCCCTGCAGTGAATTTGGCTGAAGAAAGCAGTGGTAGGCCTGCAGTGTAGGAGTGCATAGATGTGGAAATGGAACTAAAAGTAAACTCCTTCATATTTCTGCATTTGTGTAACAAAGAATCTAAAAATGTTTGGTGGAGTACAACTACAGACTGTAGACTAATTACTGATTGTATGTGCCCTTAGTAGTTAATGTATTATCTTGTGGCTCTAGCTTGTTGGTTATACAGTTGGAGACTGTAGACCGGTGGTCACCAGAGGCAGCTTTTTACATGCAGGTTGGAACTGAACTCTGCAAGGAAGTAACTCTTCAGGAGGGTTGGTGACCACTGCTGTGGGCAGTTTGTGTTAGATATCCTCTAGCTAGGTTATTCTTATGAACATGACAAATAGTGGGACCCAACTTGAAAAAATTATTTTAAAAGCTTAATGTTTTGGATGTCTGGTTGAACGATTCAGTTGATTTTAAATTGATTTTCAGTGACATTTTCCAATATAAGTGACCAAATTCTCATTACAACACAGTAAGACAAGAAGATAAATGTGTAAACAATGTTTTTTCCAGCTTTTCTTTTCTTAATCTATAAGCTGCAGGCTGGATGTCAGGGTGTCGTTTAGAGGCACAGCACCCCAGTATCCAATATATAATAAATAAATAAATAAATAAATATGCAAAACAAACACTGCAGTAATCAGAATTGTGGTAAAGAATGCCAAAAAACTTTACAATAGAAACGTGAATGATTTAACTTTTGGCTGATCCACATAGAGCTCCAGTTGATCTACTAAATTTTAAGAATATTGTTTATTTGTGTGATGATTGTGACACCCAAACGTTTAGGAACATAGTTTGAGGCTGTTTCATTAGAATGACCCAGCCCCAGTTTCTGACCACAAAAGTTCTCTTAGCTGGATATTTTTGAGTGCCGGTCCACTCTCAGCCTAGCAGTGACAGTGTGTAGAAACTCGAGAAACAGCACTGTGTCTGATGCACTCAAATCAGCACCACACACACTACCATACTACTACCACTTCAGTGTCACTTCTGTGTTGAGTTCTGTGGTCAGAAAATGACCAATGATAAATGGATTAGAGAGTGTTTAATGATAAATTGTGCATTAACATATGGTCTACAGTCTGTAATTGTGCTCCTATGTAGTGGACCTATAAAGTAAGTGGGGCTCATAAACTGGCCAGTGAGGGGAAGGTTGGTGTTTCAAATAAAGTGGCCGGTCTCAGGTATACATTATTTATTACCTGTCAAGTCTTTGCAGTGTGGAGACCTGGATTGGCTGGAATGAGCACAGTTTATCCTGTGTTTTCATGTTGTGCAGACCGACTAAGTTTCCTGAAACAGGATGCCCCATATAAGCCAGATATTGTAAGATAGATATTAGATACTGTCCTCCTGTAAAATCCATGCCCATAAGTGGGATGGTTTTCTGTATCAACCTTAGGTTGATCTGTAAAAATTTCTCATATCGAATAGGAGGAGCACTATAATGTAGAGGAATATGGCAAACATATATCACAATACACAGTATGAATCATTATGTTCAGTTTTTCTGTGGTTTGATAAGTTTGAAAAGAGAAAAAAGAGCCAGTAGTGCCACAAAAATATTATTAAAACTATTAATACGGTGATTTTTATTTAACAATTTACATGCTGTGCTAAAGTAAATCTGGTTAAACAGGATTAATTATGCTCTCATGTGTGTTTCTTTGTTCTTTAAGTACTGACGATGTCCACGATATACTCAGAAAAACGTATTTTGACATAATTTATTACAGTAATCATAGAATATTGTCGTATTGCTTATCCCTACTTAGATGTAATGTGGCCCTTTGTCTGATGTCTTTTTTTTCCTCAGAAACTACTCCTTGTAATAACATGTTTTCTTCACCCTCTCTGTCTAGAGCAGAGGTGGCGAACTGCAGTCCTCGGGGTCGTCCAGCATAGTTGGTGATTTTCCTGCTCTTAACACACTATTGAAACCTGGCAGTGGGCTACTTAGTGGAATGAGGCATGTCTGAGTAGGAAAATCACCAAACTTTGCTGGACTCTAGTCAGGACTCTAGTTCACCACCCCTCATCTAGAGCATGGTGTGTGAGGTTGCACACAAAGAGGTATTTCGCTTTCAGAGTTGTGAACTCGACTGTCAAACTAAGACTATCAAAACTAAGTGATCAGAAAATTATTACATAAAAATAGAAACAAATAAGAAATAAAGATCAAAACAGTAATTAAGCACAAGTTATTCATTTTCAGCTGATATTTCTGAGGAGATTACATAGAAAATCTAATTGCTTAAAGAAAGGGTGAGACAGAAGAAAATAAATGAAAAAACAGGAGCTTTCAAAACTGAAAATATTAATTTTGAAATTAATAAATTCTTTTAAAAAGATATATTAAGAAAATAACAACCATGAAATACATGATAGACCATCAAAAAAGCTTTCATCTTTGAGAAAGAGAAGAAAATCAAGCTCCACTCTTGCTTTACGTCTGAAACAATCCACATGTGCTTCTGTCCAAGACAACTCAACACTTGCCTATACATCGATCAGGCAAAACATTATGACCACCTCCTTGTTTCTATGCTCATTGTCCATTTTATCAGCTCCACTTACTGTATAGGTGCTCTTAGTAGATGTAGTCCATCTGTTTCTCTGCATACTTTGTTAGCCCCCTTTCACCCTGTTCTTCAGTGGTCAGGACCCCCATGGACCCTCACAGAGCAGGTACTATTTGGGTGGTGGATCTTTCTTAGCACTGCAGTAACACTGATGTGGTAGTGGTGTGTTATGTGTGTTGTGCTGGTCTAAGTGGATCAGACAGCAGTGCTGCTGGAATTTTTAAACACTCTGTCCACTCACTGTCCACTCTATTAGACACTCCTACCTTGTCAGTCCACCTTGTAGATGTAAAGTCAGAGTCGATAGCTCATCTGCTGCTGCACAGTTTGTGTTGGTCAATCTCTAGTCCTTCATCAGTGGTCACAGGACGCTGTTGGCTGGATATTTTTGGTTGGTGGACTATTCTCAGTCCAGCAGTGGCACTGAGGTGTTTAAAAACTCCAGCAGCACTGCTGTGTCTGATCCACTTGTACCAGCACAACACACACTAACACACCACCACCACATCAGTGTTACTGCATTGCTGAGAATGATCCAGCACCCAAATAGTACCTGCTCTGTGAGGGTCCGTGGGAGTCCTGACCACTGAAGAACACGGTAAAAGGGGGCTAACAAAGTCTGCAGAGAAACAGATGGACTACAGTCTGTAACTGTAGAACTACAAAGTAAAATGCACCTATATAGTAAGTGGAGCTGATAAAATGGACAATGAGTGTAGAAACAAGGTCATAATGTTATGCGTGATCGATATAAGCTGTTACTGAGAAAAGAAAATAGACCAAAAAAAAGAACAGAATTTGCAAATCAGACGTAGAGGCTGCTGAGCTCAACATGCCTCAACATGACTGAATTTGTGTGTCAAAGACTGAACTTTGGAGGTGTGGACAAATATCCCTGCAGATTTCTTTGAAAAACTGAAAGTGAGTCTCCCAAAAAGAATAGAAACTGTAAGGCAAAGTGTAACATACTGAAAATTTTGATATTATATTTTTTTGTAGAGGCATTGCTATAATTTAAAAAGATATATATTTTTTTAAACTCTTTTTTCCTTGGTGCTGAAAAATGAGTGAAAAATGAGAACTTGCACGTAATGGTCATTTTGACTCTCATTTGGTCTCTGACTTTTGCACAGTACTATAAATACATACATACACACATACATAAAGATTACAGTTAGAACTGACTAACATAAGTAGATACCAAAAAAAGAACTGTCAGATGTAAGTAATCAATTAGAATGATTAAGTAAGATAAAAACTTAACAAAAGAGGAGAGCCAGCTAAGATCATATGACAGTGACATATGGTGTCATATGACATATGGCTGAGTGGAGGTGGTTAGAGATTAAACGTTTTGTCGAGTGACACAAGCAAGTGTAGTTTTAATGCTGTAATACATTCAAACTGGTGCACTGTAGCTAAAAGCAAATTCTCCCAGCTCGGTTAAAGCTAAAGGGTGATCCAGTCTCTGGATTAATTCTAATAATTTTCATTATTTACAGTGAGCACTGATGTAATATTGACCCAGGTATGTGTTTAGTAACAGTTTTTCTCATTACAGAAGTAATTTGGCTAACCTCAATATTGAATTTTGACGCATCTGTTTAGCTCAGGTTAGTTTGAGCTTCTGTGTGTGCTCAGCTGTGTATTTGTCTCAGGAGGGTCCAGTGTGCAGTCAGAGCTGTCTAATCCACCTTGCCCTGCTGCCCACAAACGACTCCAAGGTCCCGCTTCGCATTTATGTCTCAGGAGATGACGTGGGGATTTTTTTCTCTCTCTCTTCTTACAGAGCAGCTGGAAATGGCTCCTCCAACTGCAGCTCAGCTGAGATATGGTAAGTGTTTATGCATGACTGTGTGCGTGTGTGTGAGGGAGGAAATGTGTGCCCATTTTCACATTCCACAAACACATTTCTTTGTAAATTGCCTTGCACCTCTCTCAGCTAGGCCAGTTCCTCTCTTCTCATCAGTGAAATGGCTGACAAAGTTGGATGTGAGTGCAAAGAAAGACCAACCCGGAATACTGTTTGCCAAACCTCTATCACTTTCCAGCTCATAACTTGTTTTAATGCGCACATAAGCATAATGCTGCTTGTTAACTGACAAACTTAAAATCACAGACATGACCAATGAAAACATCAAACATAGCACTGCACAAGGCTTTAGGTTTTAATGAATGAAAAAACGCAGCCTAATATAACAGATATGATGGTAACCTAATGTAGTCTACTTACTACGTTATACCATGTTCTATTAGCCCGAATGAATAAACATATATGGCCTGACTGGGGCTAGTGCAAAGTTCAAATGCATAGTTTAAACAACAGTCTACATAAAGTGTGTCACAGTACAGCTTTCAAGCAATTTTGTCAATGGACTGACTACATTGGCTAACTGTGATTAGCTAGGTGATGTTTAAAAAAAGAGTCAGTTTTAGCCTTAGAACTGTCATGGTTCTAAATACCATTTGTCATTTTTGTTGAGAAATACCAACCTTTCCACATGAGCAGGGGTCAGTCTTAGACTCCAGCATGTCTGGGTGTCTGGGTCAACTCTTGGCCAGCTCCATCCACTCGAGCAGAAGGCGTAGAAAAACTTGTGCTTCACGAAGTAGGACTACCTTAATGAGCTGCACTCTTGCTCCCTCAATTCAAAAACAAATTCAAGTTCAAGTTCAGTGAAAACTTGTATAGTCAAATATCAGATGTTCACTGGAAATTACATTTAAGTTAAACTTTTTAACCAAAAGCATTGATAGAACATTTGTTTATCTGGTTGATTATCTGGTTAACAGTTAATCGGTTAATCATTAACATCCCTAGTCCAAAGGCTAGTTTAAATAAAAGCCCTTCTTTACTTCCCTTTACCATTTTTACCTAAAACGTCTGTTTTTCCACTCATTTTGAAGATACACAGTCTGTACAGTGCTGTAACTGCCATGTTTGGCTAATCAATAGGCTAATAGATGCACTATTTCCACTATCTCCACCCATACATTCCAGCTCAGAAAAAAGTAATGCATGCTCGGTGGAAAAGTACCATTAGAAAGGAGTTTTATATAGTAAAAATGTTCCACTTAACCCTTAGAGATCTTGAGTTGTAATTGTAGTTTGTCATGTACTCTTCAAAAAAATGGCTCTACTACATCACAGTTTAAACCGATAACATATTGTAGTCTCCCTCCATCTCTAATGAGCTGCAGCAACCCAACAAGAAGCTTAGCCATGAACCTCATTCTTGAGTGGCCTCCATATTTAAGCTCTAAGCCTCTTTGAGCACACTCATTTGAAGAGGATATTGAAGAGTGCTGTGGTCATTATGGTGGGCTTCAGAGTTCATCCTGCTGGGTATTAAGGGAGTGGCCTCTGCAGCATGTCCAGTTTTAATGAGTTGTTCCGCTCCATGAATGCTAAACATTCTTCTTCTGTCAAACTATTGACTGTTGTATTGTACAGTTGTGTGAACCCTTTGGACTAATCTGGGTTTTTGCATGAATAGCTTCTAAAACATAATATGATGTTTATTTTTTAAGTTATTATTATAAATTAAAACCGTTTTATGATATGCGTTTTCATCAGTTACTTTTGTTTTAAGCTGTTTGTTCCGACTGCTTGCATGCTGAACGTTTCTATGTCAAATATGTACAAATACAGCTTTTAAATGGCCATTCATGGCTCTCTTGATAGTGATGGCTCTCTTGAAGTTATTTCCAGCCACTGCTATGGTGAATTTGTTACTAAAAAATATTGTTAAGCAAGCCAAACACAGCTTAGTTATATCACTAATATCAGCATCAGAGGACAACTTTTGGACGCTATACCGGAGACCTATGGATAAATCAAGCTAAGAAATAACTCACATAGCTATAGCAATATGCACTGCTTTTTAAATTAGACAAATACTTTCTTTGGGGTCAAGCTAAACTAAATAAATGCAATTAATAGCAATTAAGCTACACAGTATGATTTGTTGCAATCGTTTGGCAGTCCTACGAAGTACACATAAAAACAGGTGGATGGAAGCCTATCTGTGCAATTGTCCAGTATTGTGTTGTTTTCACAGCAGTTATTGAAGCTCTTCTTATTTTATCCATTATAGTCTGATTGATCTGTTTTCTCTTCCAGTGCTGCTCCACAATGCTATCCCCTTCATTGGCTTCGGCTTCCTGGACAATGCCATCATGATTGTTGCAGTAAGTTCCATTTATTATTGAAGGGAAAAGGCGGCATTTTAGCCAATTAGCTGCTTGTGGTTGTGTGAAAAAGAAATACAATATAAGCTGCTTGTGGCTGTTAAAATGAAAGACACATTCATTCTCAAGCTTTTGAAAAGGCCTTAGCCACACGCTGATAAGAGGTGCATTCAGGCTGAGCTGAGCCCAGCAGGTGGTCTCATGGGTTTTTCTCAGGTCAGATAAAGCCCTCAAGTTCAGGCCTGAAACCTTTTTCTGAGCACTTAATGTCACAGCTATCTGTCTTTATTCAGCACAGCTCTTCAAGCTCATTTTTGCACAAGCCTCACTTATTGTGAGTCAGTATGAAGTGCTTCTCTTCAGACTTGAACCATTCAATTTTAATGTGTGCACTTCAGCTGCACTCATCATGACGGTTCTAGTGGAGCGACAGGATGTTCCACACCACAGTCAGTTCACACAAAGAAGGCTTTTGATGAGTCTATGTCAGTTTACCTGAATCTTCTTAAACTAATCACAGGTGCCTTTGTTTACAGGGAACACAGATCGAGCTGTCCATAGGAGTGATCTTCGGCATCTCAACCATGGCAGGTACAGTTTGGGAACGTTTGAGCTAAAATGTGTTTTTTAAGTTGGAATGTTCATGACCAGTCAAAAAATGTGGGCACACCTCTGTGAATGTAGTGCTGTGGTTCTCAAGTCTCAGACTGGTATTGGTCTCGACCATTGGTTTCGCCAAATTTAGTTTCTGGTCCTGTCTGAATCCAGCTATTATTACAAAAATGATATTTATTTGTATTTTCTTTCTTTAACTGTCAGTAATGTGCACTGACTTGTATTCAAGCTGCACAGAATCCAATAGTTGCGTATGTCTGTGTTTGATTTAGCCAAATGGATTAGAAAACTGCCACGTTTGTGTTTACAAGTAGATGAGATGATTTATTATGATTTGAACATGATGTAAAACTAATCTTGTTTGTTTTGTGTAAAGAAAAACTACTCCGCATATTTTGCCATGTTTGTGTCAATCTCTAACATCAGAACAAATGGAAAAGATTCAGATTCGAGGTGCAGACCCGAACCTGTGAATACAGAAGGTAAATTGAATACAGATGTAATTTATGGCTACCACTAATGACTATTTTTCTATTGATTAATCTCTCTACCATTTTACCATTTTACCATCTAAATGATTAATTTTCCTCCAAAAAATCTAATTATGGCATTCCCTACACAAAGAATTGTTCTTAAAGTAATGCCAGAAATAAAATACTTAGATAACTGTCCCATCAAGCAAAAACATGCAAGAACACACACACTGTCACTGTCAGTCAGCATGGAATAAGCCCAGATTGTAGCCTAAACATTTTCACTTATTCAAAGGAGGCTCTACAGTAGCAGGCAGACAACTTTTAGAAACTTCTTTTGCATTATTTCGCCATAATTTTTAAAAGTTGTAGCATTGAATGGAGCTGACCAATGACTGGAGCCAAAAACGACTGACGTCATGCATGCAGCAATTACATAGTATATTTCAGGAAAAGCATTTGTAATCTGAATTAAAGTATTTAAGACATCAAAAAGTTGAATTAATTTATTTTAAAATGTTGCATTGTTTAAAAATCTATGTTTTTTTAATCATTGCTTGCGTCGACTGTTCTTGGCAGCCCTAATGTAATTCATTATATTACTATGTAATAGATTATATAATTATATACTTTCATTTAAACAGTTAAGTAAAAAGCTTTAGAATGGTTGCAATGACTCAACAAAAAAATGTAAAAAGGCCAGGCATTTGGACTGAAAGCCATCAAAGACTAGTTAAGGCTTGGCCACCAGGGGGACTATATTTTTAGGGTCTTGATCTTGACTTTTTTATTCTTGACCTTTATGGTCTTGGTGTCACTCTCATTTGGTCTTTGTCTTAACGTGGTCTCTGCCCCCTTTAGACTCAGTCTTAGCACTCGTTTAGTCATAGTCTTTCACTTGTCTTGGCCTTAACAAAGATGCTCTCTACTAGAGTCCTATGTATTTCATAATCTTAGCCAATTTAATCTTAGATATAATCTAGAGGCTTATGCTTAAATACTTGAAGTTACAAAGAGATATATAATAAAGTCAGTGCCTGTGTATGAATTTATTTCCAAAGGAAACATTTGAAATAAAATGGATTTTTTAAAAATGCCCCTAAAATAAATAGTTTTCAGCAGCCAACAAGGTCTCAGCACTTTATTAGGAACATTATACTGGATAGGGCCTCTCTTTACTCTCAAAACAGTCTCAAATCTGAATTCCATAAGATGTTGAAAACATTCCTTTGAGAATCTGGTCCATGCTGACATGATTGCATTATGCAGTTGCTGCAGATATTTCAGATGCACTTTCATGCATTGGATTCAGATCTGCTGACTGAGAAGGCCACTGAAGAACTTTAAACTCATTATCATGTTCATGAAACCAGTTTGAGATGGCTTTTGCTTTGTGCCATGGTGCGTTATGATGCTGGAAATAGCAGCTCAATTGTGGCCATGAAGGGATGCACACTGTCAGCAGCAATACTCAAATAGGCTGTGGCATTCAAGTGATGATTGGAATGAACAGGCCCAAGGTGTGCCAAGAATACATTCCTCACACCATTACACCACCTCCACCAGCCTGGACTGTTGACACAAGGCAGGTTGGGTATATGGATTCACGCTGTTGGCGCTACATTTTGGCCCTAGCATCTGTTTGCCAGACCAGACTATGTTTTTCCAGACTTCAGCTGTCCAGTTTTGGTGAGCCTGTGCCCACTGGAGCCTCAGCTTTCTGTTCTTAGCTGACAGAAGTGGAACCCGACATGGTGTTCTGCTGTTGTAGCCCATCTGCCTCAGGTTTAATGTGTTGTGCATTTTTCTGCTCACCACAATTGCACAGAGTGGTTATCTGAGTTACCATAGCCTTTCTGTCAGCTTGAACCAGTCTGGTGATTTTCCGTTGACCTCTGTCATCAACAAGATGTTTCTGTCCTCAGAACTCCCACTCACTGGATTCCTTTTTTTCTTCATCATTCTGAGTAAACTCTAGAAACTTTTAGAAAGGTTTAGATACTCAGGCTGTGGTAAACCCAGGTTTAGATACTCAGGCTGCACTTAATCCAGGTTTAGATACTCAGGCTGTGATTAATCCTCTTGCCCATGCACAAGAAAGCGTGATGTTTATGATGAATAGCCAGTTACGTGAAACATGAGGAAAAGTTGCTAGTGAGGAGTTGCCAAAGAAAAAATACTCATACTACCTAAATATGTGGAAAGTAAAGCATTCTACATGGCGACTGCCACCAGAGTTTGACTGAACTAAGCTTAAAGTTAGCTGGGTGAGCAAGAAATACTGTGTGCTGAGACAGACCCCAGATCCATTTTCCTGAGAAGGTTATCTGTAGTTTAATTTGTAACTTTTTAGAGCATCCCAAATGAGCATCCAATCATCAGTAAAACAAAAATATTATAAATATATTTGTTTTAGACAGCATGTGGTCATTGTTATTAGTCAGCATGTAATTTTACAGTACATTAGCTAGCAAGTTGGAGGGCCCCCCCAAAAAAAACACCTTTCAAACTGCACTCACAGAAATGACATGGATTTCATGGCCGAGCCATGTTTTTCAAAATGAGCTGATCAGATATAACTTCATTTTTAATGTATAACTTACATTGTTCCAGAAAGAATACAGACTTACATCAATACAATGAACAACAACAATAAAAACTGTGGAAGAAAAGTGAAATCTACCACATGAAAGAAGCAAAACTGAGCTTAACTTGGGTGCATCAATTATAAGTTAACGTCATCGCCATAATAAACAGATTGTTTCTTTTGTGAGAGTTTATCTCTCCACACTGATGAAGTGATTGTTAAGTTACATTTCTCTTTTTCATGTGCTAGAGGAAGTCAGTGTGCTGTGGCAGGTAATTAAACTCTCACGAAAGAAAAGAAAATTCAGAATAAAATCTGCATTTAACAGTCAAATTTAGCTTGTTGATATGAAAGCTGGAAAGAAAATCACCAGGAGTGCTGTGTGTAAGAGTGATTTTAATTATCCTGCTAGTAGTCAGCCTGTTTTTATGATGTATCTGTAATCTTATTACTGTCTTTTTTTCTGTACTGTAACCGTTTTTTAGCATCATGATTACATAACACTGTTTCATACCCAACTCTGGTCCCAACTCTGGTCCTAACTCAGTCGTTTTTTTCCCTAAAGGTGGACAAGAGATAGTGTAAGAGAGAGAGCAAGTAAAAAAAAAATATCCTGCAGTAGTTTTTCTTTTGGTATAAAAATTGAACCCCATGCGGTCGTACTGCACGTATGGATATACATCTCTGGCAAGTGTAATTACAAGAAACCACAAATATCATCAGTTTTTTCTTATTATGCTGTGTTATGACTGAGATACAGGGAGAGGTCTGTAATAGAAGTGGAGTTGGGGGAGAGGAGCCAGCCAGCTGTGTGGAAGCGGAATATGTGGTGAAATTGCTCTCCCATGTGAGACGCTCGAGCGAATGTGATGTTATTGATTTTCCTTTTTATGGCTCTAGGTTTGCCCCCAGTGCTTCTCAGCTCAGGGTGAGAGACATACCTGGATCTATCGCAGCGAGCTGTGTGGAGCTATTTCAAATAACACAGTGCTGTTAAAAGGAATAGTTTGATGAAAAATCATATTTACAGAATTTTTCCTCCCTTATGTCATATTTCTATCAGTCAGAACCAAGCCATGGTTGGTGTCTGAAGTTTGCTTCTTTAGTTTTATACTGGAGCTGTGAAGATATGGCTAAAATGTAATGGAAGCTTAGCTATACCCTACAAATCAGCACTGTGCAACCTGCATACCTACAGTACTGTGCAAAAGTCAGAGATCACTCTTGCATTTATTTAATTTCCAGTCAAAATGGCAACCTAACTATTCAAGCTATTCATTTTTCAGCTTATATTGACATATATTTAACAAAAAAGTATCACACAAGCCTCAACAACTAAATAAATCATATTTTTCAGTATTTAGTGTGTCCACCCTTCACCTGTACTATAGCTTCCATTCTTTTCAAGTGACTTGCTATCAGTTTTTAAAAAATCTGAAGGGGAACAGAATATCAGTAAATCCTTTGGAAACAGCTTTTATTGGGATGGACACAGCTCATTGTTGTTAAGAGTGTAAGGATGGAAGAGTTAAAGTACATAAAAATGAAGAGTGGACCAATTAAATACTGATAGATTTGAAATTATACTTAGTGTTGAAGGCTTTTGTGTACTTTTTTGTTAAATATGTTTTCTGTTTTTTCCTGACACTGAAAAATAACTCGTACTTAATGACGATTTGACTGGAAATGAAAAAAGAGTGGTCTTTGACTTTAAAAAGTAGATTTGCTCATGTGATTTTCACACTGTATAACATAATATTACAGCTAAAAACAGAAGTAGCAGCAATTCTGCACTTTTGCTTATATTTATGGATAACAGTAGCCATACAGTGTCTGAAACCACGTAAGTAAGTCTGTTTGAGTTTACAGTACAATTTGGCATGGTTTCATTTAGAAGATTTTAGCTTGTAGTTTTTGGTGGGGTTTAAGCTGCAATTACTCATTTGCCCAAGTGCAAAACTAAAGAACACAAGCACTGGACACCAAATAGGTCTTGGCTGATTGATTGCATCTGTGATAACAAGAAAACTGTGAAAATTAATCTTATAATTCCAAATAAGAAACTACACCAGTACACAGACACACTAGTCTCATTCCATTTTAGGCTGCTGTAATCTGCTGTGTGGGTGGATTGTGTCTATTTGGCCATGTTAGTGAGCTCTGATGGAATGTGGGATAGGTATGTTTTGGAGGTAGGATGGTGTGCCTCCTTCTCTCAGCCACACTGCTAGTCAATTTTTAAACTAGATATTTTATGCAGTGCACTGACATTCAGAAGAAAACGCTACGCTCTGAACTGTGACACCTAAGCCAAATATTCACTGTGCCACATATTGAGGTGAGAGAATGTAGGAATGTGAACTTCAACTGTGTGATTGGACGAGCCATTACAAACATTGTGTTCCAGAAGCAGTGGCATGCTTCTCATACTGCTATTTGACATTTGCAGATGAAAGCTGTTTGCATCAGCCTGACAGCAGGGATTTGTTGAAATGAGTAAAGACATTCTGTTGAAAGTGCAGATTTTCAGTCTGTTACCACATTTGTATTTGTAAGTAGAAAAAAGTTAAAACCTCCTAATTGTTGAGTTCAGGTGATTCAGCCACACCCATTGCTAACAGGTGTATAAAATCAAGCAATGAATCATAGCCAGACAATCTCCATAGACAAACAGTGGCAGTAGAGCTGGTCATACTGAAGAGCTCAGTGACTTTAAAGGTGGCACTGTCATAAGATGCTTCCTTTGCCATGAGTCAGTTCGTGAAATTTCTGCCTTGCCACATCTGCCCTGTTCAACTGTCAGTGCTATTATTGGAAATGAGAGCATCTAGAAGCAACAACTTAGCCACAAAGGGGTAGACCATGCAAACTAGCTCCAAAGTACCAGACTGCCTCTGCAAGCAACATTAGCACAAAAACTGTGTATTGGGAGCTTCATGAAGGGTGGTGCAAAGTACGCTGCCACTGGACTCTGGAGAAATGGAAATTTGTTCTCTGGAGTGACTAATCGTGCTTCACCATCTGACAGTCTGATGGACGGATCTGGGTTTGGTGGATGTCAGAAGAATGCTACGTAACGGAATGCCTAGTGCTATCAGTAAAGTTTGGTGGAGGAGGGATAATGGTCTAGGGCTGGCTTTCAGGGTTTGGTCTTGGCCCTGTAGTTCCAGTGTGGGGGTAATGTTAATGCCATGGCATACAAAGACATTTTAGACAATTCTATGCTTCCGGGTTTCTGGCAACAGTCTGAGCTTTTCTGTTTCAGTATGACTGTGCTCCTGTATAGACATGGTTTGATGAGCTTGATGTGGAGGAACTCCAGTGGCTTACATAAAGCCCTGACCTCAACCCTAATGAACACCTTTGGGATGAATTAAAATGTCAACTGCAAGCCAGGCCCTCTTGTCTAACATCAGTGCCTGACCTTACAAATGGGCTCAAATTCCCACAGACACACTCCAAAATTTAGTGTATTGCAAACTGACAATAATAACCATAGGTGTCTATGCATTCAAAAAGTTAAATGCGAATGTTCTGCAGAATTACTGCATATGTCATGGATAATGAGTAACACTGTTATAATGCATTCCATTATCTGAACAATTATGCCCAATCTAGCAAATTAGAAACAGCAGACCTGTATGCCTACCATCATCTCCGTGCACGAAGTGCACAAGCTCTGGAGGGAACTGTGATTACACAAGCAGGCAGCCAAGCCAAGCTAGTTTCTTTTTTCACAAGGAGGCCAGGGCTGAAGACTGCCATTGATCGTGCTTATGGAAATGGAACAGTAGCCCCAAAAGAGCAGGAAGCTGTTGTGAAGTGACTGAGGATACAAAAGCGGACAGTAATACTGTATGGAGGGCAGCATTGTTGTGTTTTTGCCTGGATAGTTTTGATCTCATTCCCTCATAGTCAAGCATGTCTGTCTGTTGTCTAGGTAGACCGTAGCTAGCAGTCTGTAATCTGGCCTTGCCTTTGGCGTTCCTCTCTCTTATAATAATATCTTATTATTTTAATTATCCTGCTAGTAGTCAGCCTGTTTTTATGATGTATCTGTAATCTTATTACTGTCTTTTTTTCTGTACTGTAACCGTTTTTTAGCATCATGATTACATAACACTGTTTTATACCCAACTCTGGTCCCAACTCTGGTCCAAACTCAGTCGTTTTTTTTCCCTAAAGGTGGACAAGAGATAGTGTAAGAGAGAGAGCACAGGAGGAAAGACCTGTGAGGTTTTTCAGAAGTACAACACAGATTTCAATAGAACAAAACCAATCCAAACTAATATCTCTGATTCTAAGAAAAAAAAAGTTTTTTAATGAAATTCTGTGATTAAAGCCGACTGTGACTAGGTGTTAGAAGACTACGCTGCTCCTTTGGCTCAATCCAGCTCGCCTCTGCCACACATCTGCGCTGTTCATGGGATTTAAATTTAAAGGTAAATTTTCCAAAACAATTTGAAAATAGATTATTTTGCCCAAAACTGAGCATAACACATAAAAGCCATTTGCCTGCCAGTTACATCCTAATGTCTGTATCTCATCAAAGCCAGGCAGCACACGAGTTTGTTTTTGTAGCAGAAATGCTGCTGTCACGTGATCAGCATATACAGTAGCAGTCAGAAGTTTGGACAAGCCTTACAAAAACACTATTTCAGCACTTCTTCAATAATTCATATGCTTCTGATGTACATAGCTGCTTGTTTTTAGGTGAAACTCTGATGTACAGTACCTCTCAGTTTTAACACATTTTCCTAGAAGGGCTTTCCTTTACTTTGTTTGCTATTTTCAAGATTTTAGAACAATAGTGAAGACATCAAAATAGGACGATATCGGAATCATATCAGTATCGGCAGATATCTGCTTTCAGAAGAATCATCTAATAAGATGTTAACCAATGTTAACATTTGACTGATATTTCAAAACAATATTTGATGTTGTATTTATTGTACTGCAGAAGAGCTGAACATTTAGGCAAAACCGGACTACTGAGCTAAAATGCCTGCATGTCCCCACAGAAATAAATGTTACTTTGTCTGTAATACTAATTCAGTGGAATCTAGTCTCTGTTTCAACATTTAAAAAATTATTAAACAAGTCAGAACCATTGCATATTTTGGATTTTTCAAAGTATTCGCCCTTTGCTTTAATACAGCTTTTCTTAGCGCTTTCTTTTCTAAGAAATAAAATTATTTGTGTTTTATTTCAAAAGTTTGTTTTGGAAACAAATTTATACATGTGCATCAATCTTGCTGTTCATATTTGTCTTAGAAACTAATTTTGAGCATTTAAGTATAATCCTTTAGATCAAAAGATCTTATGGTCTGTGTGTATGAACATACATTCAGTCAGTTGTGTCCTAAACTTTTGACAGGTACTGTAAATATTTGCCTATGATTATTACAGTCAGGGGTGAGTAATGGGAACCATGGCAAAGAAAGCTCATTATAAATGACTGTGTTTGAGAGAAAAAATCTGCACCTGCTACACATATGCTTGCCAGCAAACATCTATAAATGCAAATCATTCAGTTCTGAATGTTTTGGCTCCCATAGTTCATCACAGCTGGTATCTTGCTCCAAATACATAATTAATCAAAACACTGGCAGTCATAGGAGCTCACTGAACATGAGTTTTACTACACCAGAGCACAGCAGGATTGTAGTAGATTGATGGTTGTTTCACACATTGTATATTGTGTTCAATATGGTTATAGCAATGCATATACTTGAGAAATCTAAGACATAATGAGTTTTTGCTCACAGCCAAAGTTTGTGGAAGAGAGTGATAGATGTCAGTTTTTAATTGAACTGTTGTTTTTCTCTGTTTAAACTTTGGGATGTGTTGAATAGTCATGGTTAGAGGCTCCTTCGGCTCCTCATTATTATTGTTACCACCTGTGTCTTGTCTGTACTCCTTAGTTTCGCCTGTGTCTAGTGATGTTTGTGTCTGTATAAGCTTGCTGTTTAATGATATTCATCATAGTTTTAAAGGTCCCATTTCCTTCATTGTATTGCATTTTATTCCTGTGCCTTTAAAACTGATTTAAGATAAATGAGCTCTGTCGTGATTGGCTGCCCCATGTTGTGCCTCATTTAAAAGAGATGAAACCCTCCATAGAAGTTCAATATGAATGGATGGAGCTAGCTGTTACCAAAAAGTGAGGGAAATTCATTCTTTTGTGTTATGGACTCTTTAAGCACCGTTTGAGCTGAAGTAGTTTTACCAGAGGAGGTTCTGTAAGGGAATTTGTAAGAGATTTGGCTGCTTAGTACAGGATAAAATATCTCTGTTATTTCACCAAATCGACCCATATTGCATGGATTAACATATCACAGCATGGAATTTCACATTAGCAGTACATGACCGGTGACAGGTAAAACACTCAATAACAATAACAACACACAGCCTTGTATATTAGCAGGTTTTGTTATTATGAGGTAAATATGAAAAGCACTACTTTTACAGAGGGAGCTCTGGATTCAGAATCAAAGATGACTGTTAATACCTATTTCGAAGATTTTTCTTGCCCTGTTTCTGAGAATGGATTGTTCTGTGAAGTATCTCTTCAAGTACTTTGACCCCTTGACCATGATGTTTGGCTGATCCTGAATTAAACAACTTTGTGCTTAACCTCAGTTCCTCACACATGGTGACAAATTGTTGATTCTGCATTTTCTTTTTCCAAACCAAATTTGGGTTTTGTGACATTGTTTCACACTGCAGTGGCTGAAGTGTACCAAATTATACACATGGGTGCTTGTTTATAGGCCAAAAATTGTACAGGGATACTGTCTTGATGTGTTACTGTCACATTTGCCACCATTCAAGACAGAAAAACCCCTTTGCTTGAAAATAGAGATGCCTAATATCTGTATGTCAAAGCAATAATAATAAACCTCACTTAGCTGCTTCTTTATGACTGATTCGTCAACCAATCACAACCAATCAGGACAGTGATGCAGTATGTTCCTTGATCTGTGTGCCAAATCAAACACAATGTTTCACTATTATTTTATTGCTGTTCGATTTCATTTATTGCAAATGACCACAGTTCCTTTGTTTAGTGTGAATCTCAGTACAGGTGAAGTGTTTGAGGATCTGCACCAAACAAGGTAGACATGAAAATGCCCTTAATATCTCACACCACCATGTGCAACTGTTTCCGGTGACTTATCACTGACAACAGCATTGTTATCTGAAAAAGCAGCTTAACTTGTGGTGTTTGTCACTTTATCTGAGACACTGTTAGCACACATGCAAGAGACTAAACAAAAATAAACGCTTAGCTGTGTATCTCTGAAAACACGTTCCATCTGTCAGGCAGCATTAGTTTAGGATGTTGTTCCCACATTTGGAGGATTCAGGGTTTCTCCACAGTTTGTGGTATAAGAGGAAGTTGAAGTGTGCAAGTGTGTCGTCTCAGGTGGTTTCGTTGTTTGTGAGATGTTTCCCAGACTGAAGAACAGCTCTGGAGAAAGTTCAAATGATGCTGAAAGTTCAGATGAGTGCTGCAGAGCTGTTTCAGTCTGCTCGTAAGGCCAGGAGGCTTCGCCAGAGCTGACAGTAGAACAAATCACTCACAGAGACAAATCAATGTATATGTGTTTTCTTCTTTGGAGAAAGCTGAAGAAATGGGTGCAGGTAGAGAAAGAAGTAGATGTAAGGATCATTTTTAGAGGACATCATATATGATGGATTTTCTTGGACTAAAAGATGCAGAATGCAGCTTTAGTGCAGGATTTGGGGAGTGCAAGCAGAATTGAAATTATAGTAGTTCTGCTTTTCTCATCTACTCAAAATCTTGGTGCCAACTAGGGCTACTACTAATGACTATTTATATAATCAATTAATGTTGTCTTTTTAAAAATTAATTGGCTCATCTAATGATTTTGTTTCTGAAAAACAAATAAAAGAGAAATAAATAATTAAATAATAGCACAATTTGAAAATTCACCACTGAAATATCAAATTGCTTTTGTTTACATTACTGTTACATTTATTTCTCAGTTGAAATTGTTGCTCAATCAAAGGCGTCATTTAATACAGTAAATTATGGTCATATACAAAACATTAAATGTCCCTGGTCAAATTTTGTTTTGTTGATCTTCTAAAAGAACAAACTTAAAGATTTTTTGTGCACATTTTCCATTTTAAGTTTAACATATTGGAAAAAAATAAATGTGAAAAATAAAATGGGCCATAACTTTTGCACAGGCCATATTTTATGCTTTATATTTTCCCAATATGTTACAGTGAGCAAATAAACAGTAATTGTGCATTCAAATCTGTTACATTTTCATCCAGAGTGTTAATGAAGAAACACAAAATGACTTTATATTTCTTCTTTATTACTCAATTAGTGGCTATTGTTATTTTTCTTGTCTGATTTATGATTCTAGCACCTGTTTAATTAATTATCCATTTCCAATTTGTGTCACCCTGTGATGCTGAGTGGGGAATATCTGACTGGGCAATAGCTGATACATGATTAGCTGAAGGTTTCTGTATTAAACATTACTATAATTATGGCTGGCATGAATGACTGGCACACTTGTGATTTATGGCTGTGTATACAGATAGTAAGTATTAATGCACGCAACATAATTGTCCTAAGAGCATCCTAAAACAGATTAAACATCATCCCGTGCACTATTTTTATCCTCACTGGAATAACTGGACGGTGTTAGTCATTATTGAACTGCTACGTCAGCAGGGCATTAATGTAACTACACTGTACTTAACTTCACTGAAATGTTCCTCTCTTCCGTTAGATGTTCTGTTTTCCAAAATGTAGCCTGTAATGTTACCTGTACTGGACTGAAATGACCCACTTAGCTCAGTTAGTTACAGCACTGCCCTCGGGAGCACAAAACATTGGAACTAGTAATTAGTTTCATTTTGTCTCTTTTCGTTTGTGCATCAGTGTTGTGCTGCTGTAAAATTCCATCTTCTTTTACATGCTGTACATTGTAATGCACTTTGGTGGTCTTTCTTTCTTATCTTCATTTGTGCCGTCAGATGTTTTAAGTGGGGAACCTAATAACATGGGGCTTGTGAATTGCCTGTAGATGAGTTAACCAGTCAGAAACAACCAAACACAACACATGTAATATGATGCAATTGACCCACATTAACATTATTTAGTAATAGTAAGTAGCACAACGACAACAGAACATGGCCCTTTTTATATAAATAATATAGTCAAATTTCTCGACCAATCATAGCAGCCCTGGTGCCAACCTTCACCTGATATTAGATAGCCGTATTGTAGCCAATGCCTGGAATCTCCAGCGCTTATTTTGCAGAAGGATGTCTTATTTTATGACAGATTTCACAATGAATGACCTGTTTTTTCAGACGCTCACTGTGAAAACTGCAAATCGAGATTACTCAAACCTGCTGCCTTCGGTTTTACGCTACTCATTTCTCAGCCTGATGGATGTGGCGTTTGACTTTTTATGTGCCTTTGACGTTGTGTGGTGTGTGTCAAACACACTCAACTTGGACCTGTGCCAGAAAGCCTCTGCTCTTCCTTTTTCCTCCCCGTCCTTTTTCTGTTTTCCCTCTCTACTTCACTTTCTGTTTCTCCCTCTCTTTGTCTCTCTTCCTCATTCTCTTTTCGTCTCTAATGCAGGACGTTATTGAGGCCCCCCTTGTTACATTTGTTTAAAGTAAACTGTCACAGTGTAATGAGATAAAGCAGCTTTGCGTGGTTTCCTTTGAGATCAGAGTTTGATTGTTCGCCATCTGATATGAGTTTGCGGCTTCAGTGAATCAGAGAAAGCCACGTAATTTGTTCCCAGTGCAAAACCTTTGGGACTGTTTTTACCCTGAAAATTCCCACTGAGGATCTAAACCTCTTTTAAAGGAAAAACATACATAAAAACAAATGCAATCAGCATCCACTTTATTAGAAATCCCTACCTTGTAGGGTGTACCTCTATCTTGCTGGCACACTTAGAGACTGTAGATCATCTGTTGATGTACAGTTGTATTCTAGTCATCCTGTGGTCCTACATCAATGGTCAGTTTCTGACCACAGAGCTGTCCTTGGCTGGATATTTTTGAGTGGTGGACCACTCTCAACCTAGCAGGGACACTGGTGTGTCCACTCCAGCAACCACTTTGTCTAATACACTCACACCAGCACAACACACTGTGCCATTTCAGGTATTCGTTGAGGCTTCAGCTGATTGGCAGTAGTATTGTAAATCGCCAATAGATTCCAGCTATAGCAACTCCAAATCAATTTTGGCCATTTAAATCTCAGAAATCACACTGTCTGTAGCTTTAAGATTCCAGAAGTACAAAAGTAATCAGACTTGTTTCATAATCTTCATTTTCTTTTAGTATATTTTCTTTCAATGTGTCCATGTTCATAAGCTCACACATGTCTACGTATGTTGTGTGGGGCTTCTGAACAGTCTGTAGCAGCACATGGCAGCACCATGGTTATACTTGTTAAACATATAAAAAAAGACTGCAGGGACCACTTTCCCTCGTGAAATATTAATAAGGGTTTAAAAGACTTTAAAGTTGTGGTTATATAAAAGTTAGTAAAAATACAAAAAGGCAAAGCTTATTACTGTTATTAACAGCCTTATAATAATAGCAATAAACTACAGTATCGAAAGGAAAGCTATAGTAACAGTAACCGGTAGTGTGATTTTATAGGATGAGCTTTAGCTGTTTTAATATTTAAACAAGAAGCAGTTTTCTAGGTTTAAATAAGTTACACATTCTCTACAGGGAGCATACTTAAAGATGTTCTGCAGATTTTAATGCACAGTTTAATGTATTAACATATTGGAAAAAAATAAATGTGAAAAATAAAATTTTAATTGCACAGTTTAATGTATTAGGGAAAAAAACAAAATATAGCATGTTTCTTAACTTTCACACAGGCCACTGTATTTTTCCCTGTTTTTTTCCCCAGTTAAATTCAGCAAATAAACAGTAATTGTACATTAAAATGTGCAGAAGTGTGTTCTCTGTAGAGGATGTGTACTTATTTAATGTGGTTGTGATTAGACCAGGGTTCCCCAAACTTTTGCATACACCTGTATAGTCTGTAAACGCATGATTTATTAAACCTGTAGCAAAAACAGTAGCATTTCTGAGCAGAAA
The DNA here is from genome assembly GCF_904425465.1 of Colossoma macropomum. Lineage (NCBI taxonomy): Eukaryota > Metazoa > Chordata > Actinopteri > Characiformes > Serrasalmidae > Colossoma > Colossoma macropomum. Next base: position 30,913,322 of record NW_023494785.1, on the reverse strand, counting down.
AACAAGCTTGTTTACTGTCTCTGGTTTAGGCTTCTGTGTGGTGTTACTACATAACCTGGTGTGCTGAAACAGATAATTGGAGAAAGGAGCCACAAAAAGGAGCAGGCTCTCAGTCAGTATTTACAGCTTTTTTCCTGATTGAGACCCGTCTTCTACCCCCCACTGTCCACCCCAACACAAACACACACACTACTAGCATTAATCTCCTGATTGCAACGGGGTGCTGTTGGATGATAATACATAGCATATGTTATCAAGTCTAGTATTATTATGTGTTGAAAATCATCCAGTACCCAAATAACATCTGGTTAGTGGACCTGTGCTTAGAAACTGACCAGTGATGAATGAAGTACAATGGGCTAATAGCTTGTTCATCAACAGTTGGGCTACCCTCTGTAATTGTATACTTACAGTGGGGTCCAAAAGTCTGAGACCACTTTAAAAATCAAGGATTGTTTTCATTTAATACTACAAATAACCAACAGAAAGTTTCAGAAGTTTGCACTATTTCTAGGTCATTATTCAAATTTAAGCAATTCGGAAATTAGTCAAAAACAGTGACCATATTAACACCTTTGTACCAACAGGTCAGATTTTTTTTTAGTTTTTTTTCTTCCTGTAAAGCTTGTGTTCAGATGACTCTCAGGTGGATTTAATCTACTTATCAAAGTGATAAGTATCTGTACCAACTGTCTTAAAAGCAAAAGGGGGACTAAAGCTACGTTCTAAAAACTTCTTTACAAGACTCATCGCTCAAATCCTATTTTTTGCTCAAATCCAATCTCTCTGACAGGATGGTTCACACTCGTTTAAGTGATTCAGATTTGTCATTAATTCGAACGAAACTGGCGTCCTGAAATGACCTGCATGAGCACATCCTACTCAGTAACGTCACGTGAATGAACCACGTGCATCAAGTGCACCATCAGCAAACAAACTAACGAGCAGAACGAGCCTTCGCTGCAAAGATAATTAACTCTGAACAGCTCTCAGCTGTTCATTATTAGAGCGAGACGAAGGTGAGAAAGGTGAGATGTGTTGCTTTCAACCGTTTACAGACTTTAACTTCTGTTTGGCGCTGCTGCCATGGTAACGCTGAATTATGGCGCATGCGCAGTGGAAAAAAAAGCGCATGAATTCCGATCTATGCGTTTACATTAAGGTCGCATGGCCACAAATCTGATACGTATCCAATCTAGGACCACATATGAATGTGGTCAGATTTGAAAAGATCAGATTTGCGTGTCCACACAGGCCTGAAAACATCAGATCTGAGTCACATTAGGGCAAAAAATTGGATTTATGCTACTTCAACCTGATAATGTGAACATAGCCTAAGAAGTACTAAGAAATTTTGAAATTCATGTAAATATTTCAAAGATTCTACTTTTCACTGAGATTGCTGATAGTATCATTTGTAATGAAAAAATAGCGTTAGGTAAGAAGAGAATGCTAAATAGAAGCATTTTCACCAGTTGTCTAAGATTACTGTTCTCTGAGATACCAACAGCTCTTCTCTCCTGTAGCTGATTTCATCCACTGGTATTCAGCATGTCATCACCATTAAATAATAGCGCTGTGCTACTTAGACACTTGGATCAATGCCTGCTGACTGATTGTGTAGATCAGTACCCAGCCCCAGTATCCTGCACACTAGGGCAATGATTCAGTCTGCCACGCTTGGTAGAGGATATCCGTAACCAGACTGAGGCTCTAATGAAGACGAATGGGAGTCTGAGATGCACATCCTCGTGTGTTTGTCTGGGATATAATATTTATTGACGTGTTGAGAATTGTCCTGTTAACCAGCAGAACACTTGCACCCTGTTACATTTAGACTTAATAACTTTATGACCATTTGAGGTCAACATGCTTCAAATTCCACTTTAAACATTAAATTCCAGGCACAGTTCTACATTACATCTGCCCACTACAGCAGATGGATGTCGTTGGCGTTCAGAGCTTAAAGGGGAATTCCACCAAGTTTTCTAAATATCTGCATAGTTAATCCAATAAAATGTGAACATTCAGAAGTCATTCAGAGTGGTTCAGTGTGAAGTGTATTTTAGAGCCTTTTGACATTTTAGAAAAACTTAGCGAGTCAGAATTGTTCACAGTGGTGGTGATCCGGACGTCTGAAGAGTTTAATGCCTCTAAAAGCTACGTCAGAGAAAGTTTCAGATAGTTTTAAGATAAGCGTGTAGCCTAAAATGTACCTGTAAATACAAGCAGATTACAGCAGTACATTGCAGGGCAAAATAGTTCCCTAAGAAAACTTATTTTTTTCATATTTATCTTTATTTTATCTTCTTGAACATTACATACAAACATGTAGGTTCACTGGTGGTTTTGGATAGTAAATAAAAATGACTATATTTGTGTTGTAGACAGAGTGACCCCTGGTTCCTATCACTATCACTGTAAAGAAAATCTGAGTAAGTTTCTCTATAATGAAGCATTTAACCTTATACCTTTCTGAACGACTCAACTATTGCAGTATGCAGACATTCTGAAAAAAACAACGGAAGTCCCGTTTAAAACTGAACTCCCAGTATTTTGGTCCTCTCTTTCATTCATAAATTCGCTTCTCATACTAGAGCCATAGGCATAGTCTGAACTAGTAAAATGATATATCACCAAGTTACAGTTAAAAATGTGAGCTTGTGCTCAGACAGACACTTTTAGCCTTAAGTCTTATAGATAGTCAGCAAAGGATACTCTGCTTGCATGCTCTAGTTGGTTCTGTTATGCTGACCTATTTTGGAAACAAGTTTGGCCTTTCTCAGTATTGTTCATTCATTCTCTCTCTCTCTCTCTCTCTCTGCAGCTGCTGCTCTCGGTAACCTGGTATCGGACTTGGCTGGACTTGGGTAAGAGCCTTTCTTGAACCTAAAGTTAAAGGGATTCCTAAATCCTCCATCTCAGTTTTTCCTTGACATCAAGCTGTCTTTATCAGCTGGGTAAATAGTCGGAAATGCTGATAAGTGCGGCTGGAAGCCAGATGGAGCTACTTTCACAGTGAATTACGATGGCAGTTGCGAAGACTAGTCTAGTCCTCACAAAGAGGCACTAATGTCAGGTCAGCAACATCTTCAAGTGGTTACAGAAACAGATGTTTTACGCAGAGGCTTCATGGATACATGCAGGTCTGTAAGCACTGACATGGAGAGGGACAAAAAACTGGCATCAGGATACTAGAATAATAAAAAAATAATAAAAATTCTCAGAAATGCAAGTTTAAGTAAAATTGTCCTGAGTGGACCTGGCCTGCACAAAGTGTGATTCTATACAGCAAAAACTAATTTATAAGAAAATCTGCAAAATAGTACCACTGATCAAGACTAGGCCCACTTGTCATCTTTGGACTAGTATTTTAATTTCACTTTAAAGCGACTCTGAATTCATTTCTAAGAAATATCAGTGGTCAGACTGGCAGACTGGATGAGCTGCCAGGGGAATTGCTCTCTAGAGCTCTGCTGGGCTTCTCTGGGTTGTGCTCTATTGTATTTAGGTTGGAGGGTGCTTAAAAGGAGAGAGAAGGTTATAGTACCAGTCAAATGTTTGAATATACCTAATGGAATGTATGATTTTAGTAATTTTAAAGATATTTTAATCTAAAGGCGAATGCGTAAAGGCTTGAAATTTGTTCCTAAGGCAAACACTGCTGTTTATGCCTCTGCCTGAATTAAATTAGAAGATAGATTTGATCTGTTTAATTTTTGGCTCATTTCATATTTATGTGTTATGTAATAGTGTATCATATCATATATCTTTACTTAATAGAGTTGATGTCTTAAGTGTTATATTTAAATGTAGGATATTGTAAGAACAGGATGTAGGTGTGTCTAGGCCTGTGCCTGAATTACTATGGTAACAGCCCCCAAACTCATTTACCGTCGGTTTAAAAACCACTGCAAAACAAAGCAAGACACTAGTATTCCCACAAGTGAACATAATTGAGCTTGTAAACATGTTTTTTTCTGATGTGACATCCTACAGCAATATCATACTCATTGCACCTAGCATAGAAGAGACTGTATACTCGGCTGATTGAAAGTGCTTGTTACTGCAGGCAGATATCACAGCTGTACAAAATGCTGCCCGTGTTACAGTGTGCATTTTAAGACATCCTCAGACCACAGCATCAAGTTTCAGACATCAGACAAAACAGCAGCAGGTCTTTGTACAAAGTGGTTATTAGGCTTGGGTGGTATGATGGTAATACAGTATGTCACAAAGTGTAAAAATGATGACAATACTTAAAAATGTAAACATTTCACCTATTTTGCATTTTAGAGGACTCACTGAAGAGGATTCTGTTACTGGCATTGACGTGCATCTATTTATTTTTTTTACTGTTACTGTATATCAGTTACAGTGTTGCAGTGTACAAACACCCAGCTCCTTATATCAGGAGCATATGAATTTTTAAATTTATGCGACTTTTTCTGTTCATCTACACGTGATTCGGCCTGATAATTGCTCAGTGTCATGCCCCAGTAAACTTCTATCCCAGATGTTTGACTGTCTCCTCTCTCTCCAACTCCGTCTGTCTCTCTCCTCGCTCTCTGAATTGGGCAGTGAATCATTAAAAAACAAACATCCAGCCTGCTCACCAGCACACCACAGTTACATCTAAATATCACTTAACCCATCACTGTCCTTCAGCATTTGGGCTACAGGGCTGACTGAGAGTCTTAGTAGGCTGTGCTGCAATTACCCCAAGTGACTTTTCTCTCCTGCAAGCACTTACTCACTCCCTCTCTCTCTTTTTCTCCCTCACCCACTCTCTCACTCCCTCAGGAAGACACTCACGTTGCTGCTTAATCACCCTTATTGGCTCACGCGGTGGAGGAGAGTGACCGAGTGAGCCAATAAGGGTGAACACTGCACAAAAGGTGTGTCTCTCAGAACCCTTCAGAGGTCTCTGGAGGCACACCTTTTGTGCAGTGTTCCCCCCACTGTGTTAAAATGAAGCTGCTGAGGGATCTGCGATCACCACTGATCTCTCAAATGTGCAGCTTTGAACAGTCTCAGTCCATTTTTTTGAGTGAAAAGTAAAGTTACTCTTGCCTTTTTAATGTTTTTTTGATCTATAAATAAACTAATTATAAATTGTTCCCACTTTGTACATGTGATAAAAGCTCCCCCACCTCCTAAATTCCAGTTTAACACCCAACTGCATCTACCATCGTCTTTATGACTTGCATAAACGCACAATTAAAAGAAAAACCCAAATAAATGGGTGGAGAAACATGACGAGAGCATGTTTCCAGACGTGTACTGCATTATACAATTAGGTAATGGACATCATACCATGCTCTATGGCATGTATAAAAATGCTGAGCAGGCCCAGTTGATGTATTGCATAACTATGGCCTTCACAGTTACCAGATCTCAACCCAGTTGAACACCATTGGGAGGGTTTTGGATTGATGTGACACTCTCCACCACCACCATCAAAACACTGATTGAGGGAATAGCTTTTGGAAGAATAATGTTCAATCTCACCACTTGATCTGTGGCTAGACTATGGCCTTCAGAGTAACCAGATCTCAACTTAATTGAACATTTATCTGAGATTTTGGATTAGTATGTTAGACAGAACTCTCCACTACCATTATCAAAACACTGATTAAGGGAATAGCTTTTGGAAGAATAGTGTTTCATTGATCCAGTACAGTCCAAGAGACTTGTATAAGCTGTACTAAGGCTCATTGAAGCTGTTTTGGCGGCTTGTGATCATTAATTTATTAATTTAGGTTGTTTATGTTAAATGATCTTATGTATGTTCTTTGGAAACCAACATTTCTCTTCAGTGTTGATTATGTAGGCGTGTTGATTAGGGTGTGGCAAGGGCCCCATAGGAAAATAAGCCTCACAATTCCCTGCTGTTAGCACATGGCCTGTTTCAAACATTCTGCCCATGTGTGACACAAGCAACATGGATCACCTTGCTTTCCATTTCCACGTCCGCATTAACAGGCTCGAATTTTTCGCATAGCCTGTGAAAAAACCTTTTCTTGTGTCCAGTGAAACTAATGGAAAAAAGCTGAAACATGGATTCTAAAATTAAGGGCCATTATGAAACAAAAACACTTGTTTTTCTGTGTGTGCTTGTAACATGGTCTGCTTTACCAAATGCACATCACAGATTGATTGTGCTGTGCAGAAATTACGAACTGACTTCCTGTTTCACAGCACAAAAGCTGTGTATGTGTGAATGGCCAATGCATGCAAGTAAGATAGAAGCTAGGATGAAGCTTATCTGATCTGATTAATATAAGGGAGTGGCCAATGAATTTTTATGGCTGATTCCAATGTCTTTTCAACCAAATTGACTGATGGCCAATTTTTTGTCCAATTTCGATTAGTCATTTTTTTTCACCGCTCATAATGAAGCACGTTAGCACTTTTCCAGCACTTTTACATGGGCCGATTACCAATTTTATGTTTTGTATTTTGTATGTTTTTGCCCCACTCAGTATCTGTGATCATCGTCGTCTGCCACAGACAGCCTGTTATTACGTAGTTAATGATCTGTATTCTAGAAAAGATTGTTTTGTGCTATGATGAAGCTGCTCGGTTTGCTGGTATAAATGCCTGATGTATTAGCTTGGTGGTTGTATGACCCTCAGCAATTTCCCAGCTTTGCCAACGGGCCTCATTACACACATCATCTCGAGCCGTGAACCGAGTAGGTCAGAGGCCAAAGGGTCTACATCTAACACAGGACTGCATTTCTATATATTAACCCACAGCTTATTTCAGTTTCCACTATCGACCTATAGTTTGTTGGCTGAATGTTCCTGAAAGCTTTTTTCAAACAATGTACAATGCTATATTTAATATTTAATTGCTTAAATTCAGCTGGCCTGTAACAGTTCAAAACATGCAAATAACTATGTGTTCTCACCACCTGCATACAAATTCTGTTTCTTACAATAAATCCAATGCATATCTTATGCAAATCTGTATGTGCAAAAGCTATAAACCAGCCTATGAGCAAAATGCATTGCTTAATCTGAAAGCAAGGAAAGTGAACTTGCTTTCCATGAAGTGTACAGTTGGAAAGTGTCTTGCATTCTGCTGAAAGTAGATCTAGATACAGAGAAATGTCTGGAGCATAATGAAGGTGTAGAATAACTTGTTTTTAGGAATCAGATATTAGGCCGTTCTATTCCCAACTGTTAATACAAAGCACAGCCCGTAGAATTGATTGTGCTCAGCAGAGTTCATCTAGAGTTTGCTAGCATTACCAAGGACTATCATGACTTCACTTTTTTTCTACTGTTGCATTCTACTTATTCAGTCTAATCGTCCTAGTCAAGTTCTCTCCAAATACTTGTTATGTAATTATGTAGTCAGCCATTCAGACAGTTTAACACTTTATGGGTATTACATTTATATACCTGTTCAGTGTAGACACAGACAAGACCTCCATTCTATAGTGCTGTTTTCCAAAAGGGCTGTCTCAGCCACATAATGCACTTGTGCTGATGCTATTGCTAAAACTTTTTTTTGGTATATTATACATGTACTGATGAGTCACAACACCAGCCTAATATGCTGTTGGTCCTCCATGTGCCACCAAAACAGCTCTGACCCACTAAGACATGGACTCTAGAAGACTTCCGAAAGTGCCCTGGCACCAAGACGTTATCCGCAGATCCTTTAAGTCCTGTAAGTTGCGAGGTGGAGCCAGCGCATCCCACAGACGCATCCCAAATGGATTGAAATCTGGGGAATTTGTAAGCCGGAGCAACACATTGAACTCTTTGACGTTACTCAAGCCATTCCTGAACAAAGTGTGCAGTGTGGTAGGGCTCGTTATTTTACTGAAGTAGACCACTGCGATCGGGGAATATCATTGCCATGAAAGGGTATACCTGGTCCACAGTGATGTGTAGGTAGGTAGCACGTGTCAAACCGACATCCACATGAATGCTTGGACCCAGGGTTTTCCAACAGAACATTACCTAGATCATCAGCCTCCCTCCACCAGCTTGTGTTCTTCCTACAGTGCATCCTGGTGCCATCACTTCCCCAGGCCATCACATACCTAGCCGTCCGTGTGATGTGAAAAAAAAAACGGACTTACTGGACCAGGCAACCTTTTTCCATTGCTTCAGGTCCAGTTCAGGCACTTGCATGCCCATTGTAGGCACTTTCGAGCATGGACGGGGTTAGCATGGGCACTCTGACCAGTCTGCAGCTACACAGCCCCGTATGCTTCTTTGCTGTTTCAAAGATGCTCTGACCTAGGCATCTGACCATAACATTTTGGCCCTTGCTAAAGTTACTCAGGTCTTCACACTGTCCATTTCTCCCACATCTAACACGTCAACTATGGGAACCGACTGTACGCTTAGCGTCTAAAATATCCTAGATCTTGCGTTGTAATAGACAATTATTCGCTGATCTGTGAGTGGTCATAATATTCTGGCTAATTGATATAAATTCCAGGTTATTTGTACTAATAAGTAAAGAAACAACAAATAGCTTAATGCACCTCTACGTAATGACAGTAAGTTTGGATTATTTTCTGTAGTAGTAACGCTGTACTGCCTGATGTGGTTGTTTGCTTTAGAGGTAGTAACCTCCTCAGGAGAACCTAGTTTGCAGATGCAGTACATCAGCGTCTCTCATTGCGAGTGAGCCGACAGCTCTCGGTTGACCCTGCCACCTGTACAGCCTGCTGTTAGTGTGCCACAGCAGCCGCTTCTCACCCAGAGCTCCACGATCCATCACTCTTACCCAGCCATCTTTGTGCGAGCACCGAGCACCATCGCTAACTCTGAAACATTACAGGCCCGGGAGGCCTACAGCATGACCCAGTCTGCTGTTTACCACCAGGACCGTTCATTTTCTCCCGTTGCAGCTCCTTACGGAGCGACCCATCTGCACACAGATGATGGATGAATATTTGGTTGCTGGGAGCTGCCAGTGTTTTCAGAGCTCCCGCTGGAAAAGCTGATAGGAAGTGTAATGAGATGTTATTTGGCTGTGATGAAATGGCACTGAGAAAGGTTCACCAGTCCAGTGCAGAAGAGCTTGTTTGATGTAAGGAGCTGAAGCTGTGGGAGTAGAAATAATTGTTTGCAGAGATTTTCCTTTTTTGATGAGTGTTTTTCAATTTTGTATAGTAGCATGTGAAACAGAATGTTGAAGGGCACATTCCCAGTATGAGGTGCTACCTGGGATGTAGGAATGATGTAGCTAATGTAGGAAGCTTATAGCCCACCAATAAGCATCATGCAAACTGTACTGAGTTGGGAAAATGAGAAATATTTTATATATTGACTAGATTTAAGATGTCCATTTACCAAGATTTTTTATAGAGATAAAGAGCATAATTAGGCTGGTTTAAATGGATTTCGATCCATGCAGTATGTAAAACATTGATTAAAATGACAGCATTCTTAGTTTTTGGTAGTGTATTTCAAATTTGGCACTACTGGGTCCTTTTTTAATCTCTGGAAAAAAATAAAGATTGTGATACTCAACATGTGCTCTGACAGTGTCTTAAAGTATTGCCCACCCCTACACTGTATAAATACTATTATCTGTAAAAAGGCAGAATACATTGCATAGCTGGATCAGTAGTAGCAGCCACCTTGAAGTCTGAATTTCCATAGCCTCGTCCATTTTTTGTCTTTACTCGATGTAGATCAGTGTTTCCCAAACCTGGTCCTGGAGGCCCACTTTCGTGCACTGCTTTATGTTTTTCCTGCTCCCAGCACACTTGGATAAACTAATCAGCTCATTTCCAGCCCATTGTTGGGTTAAAGTGGGTGTGTTAAAGCAGGAAAAGCACTAAAATGTGCAGAGCAGTGGGCCTCCAGAACCAGGGCTGAGAAACACTGATGTAGACACATAGGCTTCTTTTCTGCCTTGTGGCAATCTGTGGATGCAGTGATATCAGTAATGCTATTGAAAGTAAAGCTGAAGTGCTGGGTGATTTGTTTAGCAGAAAGAAGGGCAGTGATTTTTCTCATTAGTCTTCTGTTGATTTTATTAATTTGCTCAATATATCTGCCATTGTTGTCTCAATTCAAGCTGTCATTAGTTCCACCATGGCATCTGGAATCAAAGCATTCCCTCTGTGGGACAAAATGATTGGTTTAGGGAAAATAACAGAGGGCAGAAGTTTGAGTGAGAGCATCTTAAATCTATCTCATAATGCTGACAGTTTTGAGTGACTTTGGCAGACTTATTTTTCTCTGTTCCCAAAGATGGGTAGTGCTGGAAATCCACTTGACTGCCTAGAAATTGTTGATTGTTATCAGTTTCTTGAAGTTTCACAGAAATGTTTTTCTTCTGCTGCATGGACAGGTTTTTGTGAAAGTTTGTTTTGTTTGTTTACATCTCTAAGGGACACTCTGTGGATGGTTAGAGTCTATAATTAAAATGAAAATGTGTTTTAAACCTGAGAATTTTACAAAAAAAATACCAAAAACATGCTTTTATTTGGAAATCTAAACAGTGTTAGGTTTAGAGTAAGGAGAAAGTGTTCAGACACCTTTGTTTGTGGTTTTTAATATACTTACAGCACATATATCTACTTCACATTTACACACATAGTATCTTTTGACTTAGTATTTGTAAATGTGAACAAAAATATATGTAATCTTAAGCATAAATAAAGATGTTTAAAAAACTAAATTGATAGAGAAAAAAGTATACATATACATATTTGTAAAACATACAAAAAACAATGAGTGGAGCGATGTACCAGGACATCAGAGGAGAATTTAATTTAATCTCCCAAGAAAGTGAATCTGGGGAGCAGATGAACAAAACAAGACAAACTCCCCACACATACAGCCAAAATAAATCAAGACTGCTTACTGAAAAGTGATGTTGCTTGTATGACCTGGCCAATCTCCTGACTTGAATTCCATTTGAAATTTTTGGAGGATTTTGAAACTGCGAATCCAACATAGGCGCCCTCCTAACATATCTTTGTTTATGCTTATGAATACATACTTTCACATTTTAATGTACAAACTCAGAAGACATTATGTGTGTAAATTTGAAGTGGATATATGGAAGTACATTAAATAAAAACAAAAGTTTTATGCAGTTTTTCTCTTGTATTTGATGTAGTTAAACAGCCAACATGTGTTTGGTGTCCAAATTTTGCTTCTTTAGTTTAGCACTTGAAGGCAAACTCCTGTTCCCTCAAGTTGAGTCATCCAGCTCTTCATTAAGGTTATGCAGACTTGTTGATGTATGATTTACTGTGAACTATATAAATGATCAGAACTTCACTCTGGAGCTGAATACAGCAGATAGCTACTTTAGACAATAGGTATTGCACTGAATGCTGACTTCCCTTCACCTGCAAAAAGTAATGCAAAAAATGGCTGCAGTTACAGAAAAGACTGGTGTTGTACATGTAAACAGTCACGTACAACATTAGGACACCAAACATGTCTTGACTGAACAACTTCATCTGAGGTGGGTGGAAAATGATGTAGATTTGATTTTTCACCATTTCTTTAAGTTTGGGTGTAGGCAAAGTAATGTTGACCTACAGTAATGTGCACTTTAATTGAAAACAAATATTTCGTGTCTCTGTAGTCTTGCAGGTTATGTGGAAGCTCTGGCCTGCAGGCTTGGAATGCAGATTCCAGACTTGAGTCCCAAACAAGCTGATATGTGGCAAACCAGAGTCAGCTCTCATACCGTGAGTAATTAATCACTGTCTCACTCACTGTCTTTCTCCCTGTGTCTGTCTGACACTACTTTTTCTACTGCTCATGCTCAGTTTGCCTTTCTTTGCCTTACTTAATCAAGGCCTTCCTTCCTCATCGTTCAGCACGTCTGTCTCTCCTCTCTCCTCTCTTTGCTCCTCAATGTGGAGAAAGTCAGACACTCTGGTTTTGAAATAATGACCAGAGCAAGTTTTCTTGCTTTGTCTGAAGAACAAGCCCATAACCATAGTTTAGTGTAGTAAGTAACCATTGCTGAATGTCATTTCAAAATGTACCATTCATTTCCAGGTCATACTGTCCATATATGAAAAATAAGCTGTAAAAAAAAGCCTATTTTGAATTCATTGTTGTTGTGATGTCACAACATTTTTAAGACTGTCCATTAAGTCAACAACAGTTTAGACTGTTTATTCACATTAAAGTGGTAGACTTTGTTGTTTTTGCAGACAGTGTGTAGCAGGGTTATTTGAGAAACATCAGGGTTTTTCTGGCTGTTGGAAAGCCAGCATATCACTTCAGCCTTCCAAAGCATCCAGACATCTGAACGGAGTCCAACAACCCTGAGGATTTCAGACTTAACAGTTTGTTCTGGACATTTCAGCCCAGACTGCTTTTTAAATAAGTCATAGCACAAGTCAGTAATTATTTTTTTTTACACACAGTCAGGTCAATAAATAGTTGGACACAAAGTTATTTTAGCTGTCTACCACATATTGAAGTTGACATTAAATAATGAGTATGAGCACAAAGCCCAGACTTTCAGCTTTAATTTCCAAATCAGGAGTATGGTGTAAAAAATACAGCCATTTTTATACATAGCCCAAAAATGGGACAAACCAACATAATCATAAATTGTCATTTTTAGCCCCTTAAAATCCTAGGCTTATTACATACCAAGGCTTATTATTCAGTAACTAAGGGATGTCAGTGCAAACTGGTTGAGCTACTTTTATGTTATAGAAACGTGTAATAAAACTTTGGGCCTGCTTTTGGGCCCTGGACATTTAAGGGTTAATAGTTGGTTGCAAATCCTTTGCAGTCCAAAGGGAACCCATAGACATCACGAGACACCGGGTTTCTTCCCTGGTGATGCTCTGCCAGGCCTTTACTGCTGCTATCATCAGTTCATGCTTGTTCTTAGAGCGTTTTACCTTCAGTTTTACCTTAAGTAAGTGGAATGCATGCTTGATCAGATTCAGGTCCAGGGATTGTCTTGGCCAGGGTTGCTTTTGCAGTATGCTTTAGTTCATCATCCATCTGCACTGTAAAGCACTGTCCAATGAGTTTTGAAGCATTTGGCTGAGCAGATAATATAGCCCTATACACTTCAGAATTCATCCTGCTACTTTTGTCAGAAGTCACATCATCAATACATACAAAGGAATCAGTTCAGCTGGCAGCCATACATACCCACGCCGTAACACTACCTCCGCCATGCTTGACAGATGTGGTATTTTTTCAGTCATGAACCGTTCCTTCCCTTCTCCATACTCTTCTTTTCCCATCATTCTGGTCCAAGTTGATGTTTGTCTCATCTGTCCATAAGATGTTGTTCCAGAACTGTACAGGCTTTTTTATTTATTAATTTTTTTGGGGGGAAAACTCTAGTCTGTTCTTCTTGTTTTTGAGGCTTACCAGTGGTTTACATCTTGTGGTAAGCCCTCTTTGTTTACTGTGGTGAAATCTCCTCTTGATTGTTGACCTCCTGGAAGGTGTTCTCGATCTGGCCAACTGCTGTGAAGGGGTTTTTCTTCACCAGGGAAGGAATTCTTCTGTCACCCCCACAGTTGTTTCGTTTTGGTGTTTCTGAGCTCATCAGTGTGTTCTTTCTTTTTTGAAACTGTACCAAATTGTATTTGGTCACAGCTAATGTTTTTACTCTTTGTCTGAAGTTTTCATTTTTCAGTCTAATGACAGCTTGCTTCATTGGCAGTGACAGCTCTTTGGACTTCATATTAAGAGCTAACAGCAACAGATTCCACATGCAAATGCCACACTTGAAGTCAACTGTAGAGCTTTTATGTGCTTCCTTATAAGTGCAGTAATGAGGGGATAACACATACCAGGCCATGGAACAGCTAAACAGCCAACTGTCCAGTTACTTTTGAGCTCCTAAAAATGAGAGGGCTATGTATGAAAATGGTTGTAATTCGTACACCAAAGCTGAAAGTCTGCACTTTAAGCTGATATTCATTTTTAAATTCCATTCCATGTCTTCAGTTCGCAAGTGTTAAGAAAAATGCAGAATATTTACCCCTTAAATGAAGATAAACTGCAGAAGGAAAGGACATATTTCTGAATTTTGAGCTTCTATTTCCACCAGCCAGTATCACATACCGTACAACTCTTCTTTGTGCTTCTTGGATAATAGTGTCAGATGCGGTGTTGTGCATCTCTGCAGCATAAACAATGATTATGAGAACTCACTGTGCCGTCCCTAGAGGAGGTGATGATGGCAAGTACTGCTGAAAAAATGCTGTATTTTGCTGAGCTGCCAACAGAGACTGCCTGAGAAAGAATAGCTTCAAATACGTTCCCGACATCACAATAATTTATTAGCAGGAAATTGAATGATGTCCAGCATGATAAGCTCACCAGGGTGTGAAATTCTAATTGAACGTTTGGCTCCAAATGCTGTGTTTGAAATCGAAAAGGTCACTGTGTGATGGCCACAACTCTGACAGCCCAAATTCATTTTTCTGATTTTTTTTTTTTCTTATTGTTGACATATAGTTGATGAAGATGGGTTCTTGGGGGTGAAGCTGGGTTATATCAGAACTCCTTTTTTATTGTGTAAGAAGCTGATAAGCTTGCAGTCAGTCTGGATGGATTTGCAGGCCTGCTCTGATGGATAACATTACTAGAGTTCTGCAGATCCATGAAGCAACACGAACCATGTTCTTTTTGATTGTCACCAGTCTGTCATCCTGAACTTCCTGATAATCCATAGTACTTTTATACCCCCATAAATAAATCTGCATTGATTTGCTGCATAAACTTTCATCACTCTTCAGTGGACAAAATAGTTTTAAGTTAATTACTGTTGAATTCTGGCAGCATATTTTGCTGAGACCACTGGCTAGATGCTAACAATTCAGTACCATTGAAACCACTGCAGTCTGAACTCGCCATGACTTTATTAGAAACCCCTACCTTGTGTCTCCATGTAGCTGGTGACTGGTTACACTGCATTTACATTACAGCATAGAGAAACGTTTACTTAAATCAATATTTGGCCATGTACTAGGTGTGTTGCTGAATTGCAAGCAAGTTTTATTCTAGTTTTAGTATAGTTCTGCATTCAGATGAAATGCAGATGAGAAAATGTCTCATTTTTATTAAACTTTTGATCTAATGTAAAAACCTTCTTCCTCAAGTTGATTTCATCTTGTGGTTTGTATTTGGACATGACTTGTGGCAAAATGCATGGCATAATAATCTGATAGGCCGTTGTCTGGTGAAACTCCCTTTTCATTTGCATAAAAAGTTGAGAAAATCTCGACTTTTTATCGCTCTTCTCCCCTGTTATATGCTGCTGCTACTCATATAGTCCTTCACATACAACTACCACTTGCCTCCATAGAAATCAGTGGGAGGTGGAATGAAAATTATTTCCCTGTTCTGTAATGTAAATGCAGCATTTGAGACTGTATCTCAACCTCTGTTATCCTCTAGTCCTTCACCAAGAGCTGCTCTTGGCTCAATATTTTTGGGTGAACCACTCTCAACCTATGCTAGTGTCACAGTCACTGCTGTGTTAAGAATGGTCCACCACCCAAATAACATTTGGTCAACAAAGACACTGTTGTCAGAAACTGGCATTGTCAGGGTAGTGAAATAAAAAACGTAATCCATTACAAATTGCTTATTACTTCTTGAACCTCAAGGGAAAGCTTATGTTATTTTGTACCACATTATACCCATCACTGAAAACAGACCAAAAATGAATGGGGTGCATGGGGTCTGACAAATTGTTCAGCAACAAATGGGCAACGCTCTGTAATGATACACATATCTAGTGGATCTATAGGTCATTTAATGAACAGTGAATGGAAGAACAGGGCAGGTGTTTCTAATAAAGTGGACAGTGAGTGCACAGTAAGTTATTTCTTCTTCAGTGGTAACACTTGCAGTGAAGCTTATTCATTAGCCTTAACTTACATTTTCCTATGCTCCACATACACAAATTGCCAAATTTGAGTCTGCTTTGTTATACATTTTTGGGCATTATTTCTATAAAGTAGCTACATTAGTCAGCTAGAACATCCAAACAGGCACTACAGCTTCTTATTGCTTGTTCTGTTGCGCTTGCAGGGCAAGGCCATTGGAGTAAGCATCGGCTGCATCCTGGGCATGTTTCCCCTCCTCTTCTTCAAAGACGACGATGAGAAGAAAGCAGAGGAAGGGGAGGAGCAGACATCTCCTTCTGCTGCCACCTCCAAAAGCGCATGATGAGAAGGAGAAGCGCCCCAGAGGGGCCTCCCTGACAGACTGTTCCTCCTGTAAAATAAAGAACCTGTGGTCGGACCGCTCTTCAAGCTGTCCATCACAGCATCATTTCAGCCTGTTGCAGCAGGTGCTCCATCCTGAACTAACACCATGCGCATTTCTTCGACGACGTTGTTGTGTTGAAACTTTTAAGTACTGGCATCAAAGGTTTGAGACAGCACATAGTTCCAGACGAATGAGAGATTGAGCATCCTTCAACCATTCCGGCTGCCTCTTTCATTCTACAATATGGCTGTAGTTTTGTTTTGTTTTTCATAGGAATTGTGATCTCAGCTGTCAGGATGTACAGCCCTGGTCTCATCAGGAGCGATTGAAGGCCACTCTGACAGTCCAGTGGTGCAGAACAGAAATAGGGTCAGTTCCTTTTCACTTCAGAGCACTGCGGATTGAGTCAAAACTGCTAACATGACTGACGGTGAATGAAGGCTAGTGGGAAATATTTTGCATGAACTTGTTTGCGTAATGCTAGCAAGTAGTAGATTTTATTTATTTAATTTCACTTTTGGGTGTGCAGATTTCTCAAAAGTGTGCAGAGAAGGATTTGTGATTGAAGGGCTTGAATTACTAGCAGCGTTTGATTGAATATAGATATTAGTTCAGGCTGTCCAAGTGACAAATTTAAAAGGGGTCTCCAGCCTGAAACTAGCATTTAATATGTTATTTGTCATGTTATCTATAATTTTGTAGCATTGCATCCGTCAGCCTCGTCGGTTGGGCAGAATTTACAATTTTGTATTCGGTTTGTGTTTTGTCCATCGGCGTTCTTTCTCTCACTACAATACCCAGCATGCTTATGCAAATATCATAGTACCATTTGGAAACCCAGGCACACTGATAAAGAAATTCGCTGATATACCACTGAAAAAGTAATAAACATAATGATAATAATAAATATAAACATGATTTTTTTACTTCCTACCAGTAGCGTTAGCTATCTGGCTTCTTTCTGCCCACCATCAAGTTTCCCCTAAAAAGGGCTTCTTCCACCATCAAGAGGCATCATCAGAAGAGGTTTTTACTAGTCTTTAAACCTGAAATTCTCACTTTCAAGACTATTGGCACCGCTGGCAAGGCAAGCCGGCATCTTTGCAATATATGTAGCAATGGTCACATTTTTCATTTGGCTGGAGTGCCCCTTTAATTCACTTGGAATATTTTGATAGAACTGTACAGTATGGGTAATCTGAACTGGGAGTTACTGCTCCTTTCCTGATTTCAATAGATTGAAATGGAGTTGACTTCAGGCTCAATTCTTAGTATAAGTTGTTCAACGCCATTAAATTGACAGCATAAAATAGCAAGTTCAAACTAGAGATTGTGTCATGTGTAGAAGTGGCCTCTTATTTTGATGGGTCTGCAGCTGCACTGGAATCTGATACTGCCAATGGAATAAACTGTTTTATCATCATCTTACACTAGAAATCAGAACGCTAGAGATCAGCACATCTCCCCTTAATAGTGACTATGTGAATTGGAACTCTTTGAAGTGAAGGACTTTGGAGAACCTTTAATTTGTATTTTGTGTTGTTTCTTTGAACACATTTCTCTCTCAACGTAAGCGATGATTGAAAATACAAGGTAACCCCACCCTACCACCAGTGGGCAGTACTGAGACAGAACTGAAACAGGAGGACATCTGAAATGCATGAAGAATCTGAGCAGACTTCCCTGGTGAATACTTATGTTCAAATATTGTCCTATTTAGTCTGATAGAGCTTTAATCATGCATCAACGGAAATGTTTGAACACTTCCAACGCACAAAAACATTCACATACATATACATGCACGCTACGTTCACTACACATACCTCAGCCATGTTACTGTGTTATGTGCCTTAATGCAGGGGTGGCCAACAGGGGCCGTATGAAGGAAAAGTGTTTTAGGAGTCCACTGGCTCCCTTGGCCAACCCTGGCTTAACTCACACTGTAAACACAAAATATACACTGCTAATGGGAACCTGACCCGGCAAATATCTGTTCAATTACAGGCAAACTGTATATTCATCTCTTAACACTGCAGAATGTTTGCACACATAGTGTAAAAGGCTTTTTTGTTTGTTAATTAGCTTTGTGTCATTTATGAAGTGTTCATACTTTAAGTGTTTTGAACGTAACAGGATCAAGATGTCTGGACATGGAGTGTCCTGTAGCTCGGCCAACGCCTCCGAATTTCCGATATGATATTCTAGGCCACCGTAACCATGGAAACGCTCTGCTTCCATCTCTTCATTAGAGAGCTTCCTGCTGAGCCTGGCACATACACTGACAGCAAAATGTGAACCAGGGTTACAGGATCTAATTGACCTCGTCGCGTTGAGAGAAAAGAAGTAAGCACAAGCACTTACATAAGCAGACCAACGAAAACTGGCATGACGAAATCACTTTTTGTGTGTGTATGTAGATTTTTCATTGTGAAGTCGAGGTTGAATGAAACCGTTTAAAAAATGTTTCGACCTGTATTATACATCGACTTACATACCACTTCATTAAATATACCTCCTTGTATCTACACTCTTCATCCATGTTATCAGGTCTGTTTACCATACAGGTGCACTTTGTAGTTCTACAGTTACAGACTGTAGTCCATCTGTTTCTCTGCATACTTTGTAAGCCCCCTTTTACCCTGGTTTTCAATGGTCAGGACCCCCCACAAACGCTGACACGATAGCTCTGTTACTGCTCAGTTTGTGTTGGTCATTCTCTGGTGGACAGTTCTCAGTCCAGCAGTGACACTGAGGTGTTTAAAAACTCCAGCAGCACTGCTCTGTCTGATCCACTCAGACCAGCGCAACACACACTAACACACCACCACCACATCAGTGTTACTGCAGTGCTGAGAATAATCCACCACCCAAATAATACCTGCTCTGTGGTGGTCTCAAGGGGGTCCTAACCATTGAAGTACAGAGAGAAAGGGGGCTAACAAAGTATGCAGAGAAACAGATCTATATACATACACATATATATATATATATATATATATATATATATATATATATATATATATATATAAAACACTATAGCCTGTAATTGTACAACTAGTGCACCTGTACAAGTGCACCTGTACGGTGAGTGGAGCTGATAAAATGAACAGTGAGTGTGGAGACAAGGAGGTACTTAATGAAGTGGCTGGTCAGAGTGTGTACATATACAATGCCAGTCAAAAGTTTGAGCACACATACTCATAGACTATGAAACAACACATGAAATTATGTAGTGACCAAAAAAAACAAATTGTTTATTAAACAAATCAAATCTCTTCTTTTTAGATTAGATTCTTCTATTTTAGATTCTACGAAGTAGTCAGCTTTGCATACTCTTAACATTCTATCAGGCAGTTTCATGAGCAGCCACTTGGGATGCTTTTTGAATCATTTTGTAGACGTTCTGCATACATTGAGACGTTGCTGGTTGCTGAAAGCTACTTGTGTGGGGGGTATTTAAAGATTTGTTTTGTAAATTAATTCTTTTTCAGAGCAGAGCTCATTTACATATATCAGTCTTAAAGGCACAGTTAAAAACACCTGTTAAATTTGAAGTGATTAAGAGAAGTTGGAAAATGGTCTTATAAAAATGAATTATGGCTATTTTTGGCACAAAACTACACAAACAGTGGAGCTCAGGGGGAAAATAGGATGCAAGGGCCTTTTAAGACAACAAAAAGACATATTTAGTCAGATGTGGCCAAACTTTTGACTGGTAATGTACATATATTTATATATATAGTACTGTGCAATGTTTTAGGCACCTGAGAAAATGAACAGTTTATCTGGTGAGTGAGCACTGATCTGCTAAGGAAAAAAAAAACAGAATAAATTTAAAAACTACTAATACATAAGAAGTGATTTTGTATATGTCACAGGTTCCATTTAGCTATTTATAAACTTCTCTTCGTGGCAGCCCAGTATTAATTATGGTTATCATCTAATGCCTGATTTATCTAATCAGCACCTAATTAAATTAAATTAAGTGTGCTGCAGATGTAATTGAGCAAACCTGTATGACAGCTGGGGGCATCAAGGAGAAATCTGGAACCAAACCAGAGGTCCTCAGACTAGCTCACAAGACTACTTTTTGAAAACAAGAAATTCTTGGTACTTGCCACATTCGTGTTTGTTTGCAAATTTTTTAATAGTACATGGTGTTTTTGCAAGCAAACACAACTCCTGCCAAGATAAATGGTTTTAAACAGTTTGCTTGGGCGCCTACGACTTTTGCACAGTACTGTATATGTGGAAAGCTCAGAGTATGGGTGAGATGAGAGATTGTCTGATGATGGTTGCTGTGCACTAAAATAATTTGAGACTTAACTGGCTGGTAGTGACTATGCATTATGAAAACAAGGCCACAGAAGTACTGAAGGATTCAATTTTATACCTGCATGCATGTTGAATTATTTATTAAAAGCACTCTTTTAATGTATTGTTTTGTATCAATGTATTTTTTTTTTCTATTTTTTTCTGTTCATGAAGTCTGACTTAATTTGCATGTGGTGTTGAGAAAGTTGCTCATGAACTTGACAAAACATTTTGTAAGTTGAGATTGCATCTGAAATCTAATGAAGATATTTTGCATTTTGTTGAACTATAGCTCAGAGGCTGGGTTAAAGATCACTGAGTACTGATGATTAAAATGGCTTGCTTACTTGTAACTAATCAGTTAAACTATCCTGCTTGAACTGAATATTAGAATCTGAGATGATTAATGATGTCATTGGTAGGACTTCGGTTTTATCTAATACAAGTCACTCACTGAACTTGAACCCTGTTCTGGTTAGATGTTATCTTCTTTTTTGTTCTAAGTGGAAAACTTTCAAACTTCAAACAGAACTTTTTCATGTTAGATGAAAACATTCAGTCTGAAATAGGCCTCTACAAAGTAGCAGTCATTTTTCTGTTCAGTGAGTAACGGCTGTTCTTATCCCACAGTGTCTGTCCTGAGGGTTGTTTAACCCGGTACATTTGGATGATTTGGATTGAGCCAATGAAATTTCATGGTTGACTGTTCTTATATTTACACCATGTACTAACTTTTGCTTCTTTTACATTTTTTACTTGTTTTTTGTATTCATAAAAGTGGTTGAAGTCATTCATGAGTCTGCTGAAGCTTTAGGAGAAAATTGAATTCTCTCACGTGCATCTATATCATCTCAGCAGACTCAGACAAACAGGGCTGGTGTGTCACTGGATGACCACTATATTAATCAGATAAGGAAGAAATAATAATATATTTATTTATGTACATGACAACATGTAGCTTAATGTAAACTATTCAACTTGAATATTTCTGTGCTTATATGCTGTTATTAGGAGACTTTATGATTTGTCATTTTCATGCCACTCATTTCGTTCCTCACTTTAAAGCTTATATTTGATATATTCTGTGCTGTGACTGTGTCGGCTTAATTACCTTTCATCCTGTTATTTGCATTCCTCTAGAAAGAGCTGGGTGTTGTTATTGCTGCTCAGATGTTGAGCTGGCATTTGCTGTGTGTGTGGGCAGTCGAGCATCTCCCACTAGAGACGGGAGCGGCATATGAGGGGACTGCAGATTCGGTGTCTGAGTCCCAGAGAGGCTATAGGTTTAGTGTGAAGGGGGACTGGTGTTGTGTTGGGTCTGGACATGTGGAACAGGCTACTGTGGCTCATAAATTTGAGGCGTAGGCAATCAGGTGTATTGTCACATAGTTGGCAGTTTATTAGAAAAACCTCCCAAAAAAGCTGTAATAGTGTTAAAGGGCGGACACAGTAAATCCTGAAAAATTTGATATTTACTTGTTGAGGCTTCTGTGCATTTTTTGTTAAATGTGTTTTCTCTTTTTTTCCTGATACTCAAAAATGAATAACTTGTGTGTAAATAATTAATAAAATGATTGAAGGGTGATCTCAGACTTTCACAGTACTGTATAGATGCACTATATAGGTGTACAGTTACTGACTGTTGCCATTATCTATCTTAATCACCAGTGGTCAGTTTCTGACCACAGGACCACTCTTTGCCAGTTATTTAGTTGGTGGATCATTAACAGCACAGCAGTGACACTGACATGGTAGTGTTGTGCATCACTCTCATAATATCTGGTAAGTGGTGGTCCTGTGGTGATCAATTTCCACTGATGGACAAGGTAGATGAGGGCTGATAATTTGTGCAGCAACAGATGGTCTGCAGTTTGTAATTGTAAACCTATAAAGTGCACCTATATGATGCATGTACATGATAACATGAACAATGAGTACAGATACACGGTAGGTGCTTCTAATAAACTAGCATCTCAATAGTCATATACATTATTTCCTGAAACTTTTGGGCATCAGTAGGTTATTCCCAGTCCCAATGCAGGTCAGTAAAGAGAGGAGAGCGGGGCACAAACTGACTCTGTGTAAGATGTAAAATTTTATGCAGTTAAACAGATTCAAATAGAATCTCCCTTTGGTCATCTTCTGCAAATTTGGACCACTATCTAGTTGACATTTCTCAAGATTCCCCTAGAAGACTGTTTTGCATTAAAAAACATTTTTTTTTCCATCATACGTGTTTTTACTGATATACTGATTTGTGGGTATAAGTTAAAGAATTCACTCCTATCACTCTCTTAGGGGCTATAATACTGCATTGTTTTGAAACCAACTCTGAGTGACAGCTAGCCAGGCTAAAGTACAGCCTTCACATGGCAGGGTTAGTTTAACATGATGCTACGACTAAGCCTCCCAAAGTAGACAATAAGAACCTAATAGATTGACAGATTGATAAAAAACATACAAAAGACAGTGTGTGTGTGTGTGTGTGTGTGTGTGTATTTATGTTGGTTCAAAGAACAAATCAATCTGTTAAATTATTTGTGTTCGCATCAACTAACACCTAGGCCCACCTATGGTAAGTACCGTTATGGCAGGGGTGTCCTATCTTCTCCACAAAGAGCAGTTGTGGCAGCAGGTTTTCATTCCAAATAAGCAGGACCACAACTGATTCCACTTGTTTAATCGCTTAGTCTCAGTCTACAACAACTGATGAGGTTTTTGTGCTCCTGATTTTTGGAATAAAAAACCTACAGCCACACTCCCACCACTTTGGGCTGAATTTATTTTTGGCAAAGTTTATTTTTTTATAGCAGATATGTGTAGATTGCTTGTATAAAACAATTCTGAATAAAATATTTTGCAAAAATTATCAGGAAAAGACCCACACATTAGGTTGTACTCCACTCTCCTGTACTGTATATTAGAGGTAGTCAGAAGTTGGGTTTTGAAAGTAAGTAAGTGAGGGGCAGGTTGCTGGAATAAGTTTAGGGTCAGTCGGGGACAGTTGGAACACTCTGGGGAGGGGATGGCACTGTGCAGTCAAGAAGTGATGGGACTTGTAGCCTGAGGGAGGGATGTGTGTGCGTGTGTGTGCGTGTGTGTGCGTGTGTGTGTGTGTGTGTGTGTGTGTGTTTGTGTGTGTGTTTGTGTGTGTGCGCGTGATTTGACAAAGGAATGGAAGCTGTGTAAGTTTTCAAGGATGTGTGTGTGGCTATGTCTGTGTATTTCTGCAGTGAGGACAGTGATGGAGACCTGCAGTGTGTGCTGCTCTGGTATCAGCAGCTTTGTGTCAGAATGATGAGAGATTAGGTTGTGACAGTGATGGAAATGTGACTGACATTCCGCTCCGTCCACCAAACGGTCCAGGGTAACATGTCTGTTCACCATAAACTCACAGCAGCCAGGTCACGCACTGCAGTCACAGTATATTGTAAAGTTAGAGACACGATGGCACAATTGAATATTGTAGAATCAATGAGAATAAACTACAGATGATTTGAACTAGTACGTTTATTTGGGAGGGGGGCTAGATAACATTTAGGGGAGTCTAAAGCCCACCCTAAAACTGTCCTAGCAACGCCCCTGTCTAGTATTCAGTTGAGCCTCCCTTAATTAAGTCCCACCTCCCTTAATAGCTGTGGCTTTGACTGTCAAACTTTTACCACAGACCACCTGATAGCATCTGTAGAACCTTTGATAACACCCTAAAAATGTAATAGTAATGTAGAAGTGCAGAGAAGCACATTCGGAAACATTTCTAATTAAAAAATAAAGTAGACTTACAAATGATTAGTTGGACATGCGTTTGTGAATTGACAAAATGTGAATATAGGCTATAAAGGGTTCTGGAAATGTATACATGTTTACATTAATCAAACCAGAAAAATCTTTTAGTCCTTGCATGTTAAAGCTGCACTTTTTTATTGCTAACGAGGAGGAGGTTTGAGCGACTGAAGCTGCCCCTTAAGATGGGCTAAAGCTAACACTAGAGCTAACTCATCTTAACACAGTTCTCTGATGATATTTATCATTAGACATGATTAAAATGAGTTAGCAAATATAGTAATCTGGATAAACTTTAGCTTGCCTTAGTCTTTCCATTGAGCTGTGAGTTTGATCTTCCACCCAGTTTAATACAAAACCTTCTCAGCTTCAGAAATGACATAAAACACCACCACCTTTCCAGATGATCAGGATAGTGTAAGACACGTTCTCCGGTAACACCATTTCATTATAAAGAACCATTGAAGTATAAGCCTAAAGTGATAAATTGGCTGTTTAGCTATCTTGCTGTTGATACTAAGTAGATCCCAACTGATGACAGAAACAGTTCGAGCTCATGTAAATAAACATTACTCACTGCTGCCCTCTAAAGGTGTTACAGCACCAAAGCTCAGGCAATAAGATAATAATCATGACAGGTGTAGCGATTGTCTAAACAGGCGTCTAAGCTGCAAAACAGCCTATTTTGAATACACTGTTTCTCTGATGTCATGACAACGAACTTCTTTACATATATCTATCTATTTAGCCTGGGCAGTTTAGCTTCACCCATTAGTAAAGTTCTAAGTAATGTTTCAGCTCTGACTGCTTTTTGAAGGAGGCACAATATAAGACAGCCAATCAGAACAGAGCTTGTTTATCTTATATCAGTCTTAAAGGCACAGTAACAAAAACAGTCTGTTTAATTGTAAGGGACAAAAGGAGATTCTAAAATAGTCATAGAAAATGTAATAGTGTCCATATTTGGTACATAAAATCACAAATGGACAAATAAGTGGACCACAAGGGAAAGAATGAAATACAAGAAACATGAAGGTTATGAGTCTTTTATGAATTCACTAATGTTGCAGTCACAGTGTGTAGCAATGCAATCACAAAATGGTATTTTGCCCATATGTTTTCGGCCTGCGTGCTTTTATAGTGAGAAGCTGAATGAATGTAATATTTTGCCGTTTTATGAGTCGTCCGAGGGCCGAGGCAGCCCTCATCTCCCATTTATGAAATGCATGCCAATTCATTTAGTGCCATCAGGGGTCTGAATAAATGGTCATACAGGCTCTTATCCTGATTGGTCTCCATTAAAAACAAATAATAATACACAGGTTTTCTCACCCTGGAAATGCCAGAATGCAGCTTTTTAGAAAAAGGTCACCCTTGTGAGAAACTCTTTACTGAGTGCCATTCCTCTTCCTCATTGTGTTAGTTTTTGTTGAGGTGCTGTGAGGCAGAGCTGTTGTGTAGATGCAAATGAAATGTTCAGATGAAGGCGCAGCCTTTTGACTGTGGAATACTCATGAATTCGTTAACATTTTGCCTGGGGGGCAAAGCCGATCACTCCTGTGTCCAGTGGCCACTGAGTGTAATGAATTTGGTTGCGTGGGCACTTTTTCCCCCTATTATAATAAATTAAAGTGACCTTTTGCCTCACAGAATGTGCACCTCATTTTTATTTGTGTCAAGAGGAATCGGTTATTAAGCATGATTAGATTTCAGTGTTCTATGGTTGTGACTTGAGCAAAGATTCATTACAGGCATCGCTGGCCCTCTGTGTATCTGGCACATTCTCATAACCACATAATTTCTACTGGCAAGAAAAGATTCCTCTGTGTTCAGCATTGTTATTTGGCATAAAGGAATACTGTGCAGTAGTGATGTATAATTAAACAGAGGTGCAAAGTCACTAATTACTTTGTGGCCATTATTATTGCTATTCCAAGACCGCCTACACAGCTTTGTGCAAAAGTCAGACAACACCCTTTCATTAATTTCATTTCCAGTCAAACTGGCCATTAAGCAAATGTCATTAATTTTTAATGTCAGAAAAAGCAGAAAACTTCATTTAAAGTTTTATATATTTATATTTGACAGAAAGTTACACAGAAGCTGCAATATTTTTTTTCATCATATCATTTCATCTTATCAGTATTTACTACAGCTTCCACTCTTTTCAGGAGACTTTCAGTTTTTCAAAGGGATATTTTTTCCACACCTCCAAAGTTCAGTCTTAGAAGTTGGTTGCATTTTCTGCTTCTCACGATCCAGGTAATCTAGGGTGGTCAGTCCATTGTTCTGAGAACACCAGCAGCTTTTGTTTGATAAGTGTGTCTTGATCTTCTTTGCAGTCTGCCTGGGTTTGTTATCTTGCTGCAGAGTTCATTTCTTCCCAGTCATATATTTTCCAGAGGGCAATGCTTGATGAATTAAAATTTGTACTCATTAGCATTCATTGAGCTTGCAGTGTTTCACATGGTTTGAAGAGTCTTTTATTGCTTTGGTGTTGTACATATTGCCTTCTGTTACATCCAAAGATCTCATATTTAGTCATTTTAGATGCACAAGAGAAATTTTGTAAGGCAGCTAAGGTGTGTTTGGGTAGTTGCTTGTGTGAATGTTAGTGCCTCTCTGAAGAAGAAACATACTGTCAGTGAGGGTTTTGGGAACAGCTTTTGTTGGGAGGACACAGCTGTAACTGGTTGGTTTTAAGACTGGAAGGATGGAAGAGTTAAAGTGCACAAAAGTAAAGAGTGGACTAATTAAATACTGACAGATTTGATATTATACTTGGTGTTGGATGCTTCTTAGTGAAATATGTTTCCTGTTTTTTATGACTCTGAAGAATGATTAACTTGTACTTAATGGCTGTTTTGACTGGAAACTGTTGGTCTCTGACTTTTGCTCAGTACTGTGTATGCTCAGCTGTCACTGCTGACCATAGCAACTATCCAGCTGCAACAAAAACACTTTATTTTTAAATGAACTACTTCACTGTAAAAAATGATTTGTTTTGACTTGTAAGTAAAATGTAAGTAACCCGCCTTAAGATTTTAATTTTATTGAACTTCAGATAAGTTAACAGAATGTAAGATACAGATTATTGATCTGTTAATTTTCTAGTTAATGTTCAATGAACTCAAAATGTTAAGGTAGCTAGATTACTTACTAAGAGTAACTGCAAATATTTATTTAACCATGTTCAATCCGGTAGCATCATCTTAAAGCTGTCCAAATCACTGGCCAGCAGAAGGGAGAAGTGCATGTAAGGCTTAAGCATGACTCCGCACGACTTTTTTTCTTCTTCAGTGTAATAATAAGATATTACTTTGTGTTGGCAATCAATGGCCTTTATTTGTCTTTAGGGGTTTATAGATACTTAGGAAAAGGAAGCTCAATACTTTTCTGCTTTTAGGCAGCAATCTGCAGTTTTTAATCTCATCCATTTTCATTTGTTACTTTTGGAACTTGAAATTTGGCAACTTGCTGGCATTGTGGCCATTTCCTGGAAAGCATGTGAAAGGGCTCTACATCCCAGGTGTTCAGATCTGAAAGAGCTTTCACTTTTTTTTTTTTGGTCCAGGAAAGTCAAGAGGCTCATTTTAAACACAAGTATCTCAGTCTCATCTTGAAACGCTTCACTGAAAACTCACACTGTTCAAACACAATGTGCACGAAAGTCATAAGCCTGAGCACAAACAGAGCGATCGAAAGCCCTGAGTATCTGGAATAATCTGCTGCTGCTGCTACTGGCCCCTGAATGATGGATTACTACTGCATCATTTTGTGAATCTTTCAGCTCATGCACATGAATGACTTTCAACAAAATGCCAACAGCACGAGTTTTTAGGGAGTACTAGTCGTAACTGCATTTGAAATCAGTGTTACGATTGTTATGATTATGTTGTTCTATTTATTATTTGGTTTAGGAGACTTGAGCAATGTACTTTGAATATTTATCCCCCTACATTATGGTTTGATCCCTGTAAATTAAAGGGTTATAAATGATCATCTCTTTGTCTTTGTGTCTTCTTTCTTTCCCTGTTCGGCACTCGTCCATTAGAACGGCAGATCTCTCAATATCCATAATGAGATTACAGTTACTGTGTTTTATTTACGTATCTTTAGTGTTGGAACAATATCATGTGTCTCCAAAATAGTAGCTTTCCAGTTAATCCAGTTAAGTTAGTGCAAGTGTTTTTTATAAATGAAAGTTAATGCAGCAATTATTTATTCTAAGCTTTGTTTGTTTGTTTATTTGTTTATTTTATTTTTGTCCCCAGTTGTGTTGTGGGCAATTCTGGCCACTAGTTAGGTCTCCCTATGCCCTACACCATGATATCAAAGTGGGAGTACGAAGGCTAGCAGTTGTTTCCCTCGTGTGATGTGAAATGCCACCACATCTTTTCAAAATGCCGGTAACACAGCATCACTGGACAGCTCAACATGCGCATAGGAGAACACTAACTGCCAACTCTATTATGTCAGCTCACAGATGTCCGCATTGGCGTCATGCTGAGAAAGCAAGGCCAATTACTGACTGTGGCATCTCCCTATCATAGGGCCAACACTTGAACACTTGGACACTATCAACTGGTATTTTTATATATATAAAATACCAGCTGACCGTGTCCAAGCGTTGGCTGTCGGAACAACTGTTTGATGAATAATAGCCGATAAATGCAAATCTATGCCATGTTTGAGGTACAGAAGCAACTGTGCTGAGTTCTTGTAGTTGCTTATGACATACAGCTCCATCTCTCCAGACTTACTCAGAGGACTATTTCAGTTCAGCCATTTATTATTCTAAATTTACATAGATTAGCATGTATTACTGTGTAGTTACTCCTCAAATGAAGTAGTTGGGGAGATTTTTGCTTTATTGTCACCTGTGCTAGTTCATCAGTCTTCAGGCTGAATGTCTTTGGAGGCCGGTTACGTAGTTGTTTGGAGGCCGACGGATATGAACTGAAGTGTCTCATTAATCCTGCTGAGTTGGACCGCTGGGATTTCAGCGTTTTACTTACTAATAAACTCGCACTTCCACAGCTGTGATACAGAGTACATACATCATCTGACTAATGAATGTTCTTGCCTGGGCTTAACACTTGTAGGTTAAGAATTGTCTTTTCCTAAAGCACACATGAGAATAATGTATACAAATGAAGATTCTTTCTTGTTTTCCTGGAAACAACATTTGTAATACTGACAAAATATTGTATTAAGATTATATTGTTACATATTGTGATTGCAATATGCCTCACAGTACATTAAAAAGCCATGGATGAACCTTTGATTTGTCATGATAATGATTTGACAAAAATAATAATTGATCTGCATTATTTTTACCAAAATACCTCTTTACTGAAAGGCAGCATTAATAAGACTACATGACACCTACATAAGCCTTTAATGACAACTGATACAAACATTTATAAAGGTCCCCAACAAGAGTTAATATAAATGCTGCTTTTGTCCATTTTGTCCATTTATAAAGGCTGGAATGTCTATATAGGTTGTCATGAAAGGCTTATGTAAGTGGTGGGTAGTCTTATGAACTCTGCCCTTCAGTAAATTGCTACTGTATATCGTCTTTTGTGATGTCAGTATTTCAAACGTCAATATTGATAAACAAGTTAATTAATTAACAAAACATTTAAACAATATAAGAAACAATATAATATACTGTGTTTTTTTTTATAAAAATGTATTTTTCATTTGTTTGATGCTACGTCTGTAGTAAATAAGTCAACATTTATTTATTCATTCATTCATTCATTCATTCATCATTCATTCATTCATTTACATTATATTGGCAAAAGTATTCACTCACCCATCCAATTCATTGAATTCAGGTGTTCCAATCACTTCCATGGCCACAGGTGTATAAAACCAAGCACCTAGGCATGCAGACTGCTTCTACAAACATTTGTGAAAGAATGTGTCGCTCTTAGGAGCTCAGTGAATTGCAGCGTGATAGGATGCCACCCGTGCAACAAGTCCAGTCGTCAAATTTCCTCGCTACTAAATATTCCACAGTCAACTGTCAGTGGTATTATAACAAAGTGGAAGTGATTGGGAATGACAGTAACTCAGCCACAAAGTGGTAGGCCACGTAAAATGACAGAGCGGGGTCAGTGGATGCTGAGGCGCATAGTGCGCAGAGGTCGTCAACTTTCTGCAGAGTCAATCACTACAGACCTCCAAACTTCATGTGGCCATCAGATTAGCTCAAGAACAGCCTAGAGAGCTTCATGAAATGGGTTTCCATGGCCGAGCAGCTGCATCCAAGCCTTACATCACCAAGTGCAATGCAAAGCATCGAATGCAGTGGTGGAAAGCGCCACCACTGGACTCTGGAGCAGTGGAGACTCTCGAGCAGTGGTGTTCTCTGGAGTGACGAATCACGCTTCTCCGTCTGGCAATCCGATGGACGAGTCCGGGTTTGGCGGTTGCCAGGAGAACAGTACTTGTCTGACTGCACTGTGCCAAGTGTAAAGTTTGGTGGAGGGGGGATCATGGTGTGGGGTTGTTTTTCAGGAGTTGGGCTCGACCCCTTAGTTCCAGTGAAAGGAACTCGTAATGCTTCAGCAGACCAAGAGATTTTGAACAATTTCATGCTCCCAACTTTGTAGGAACAGCTTCCTGTTCCAACATGACTGCGCACCAGTGCACAAAGCAAGGTCCATAAAGACATGGATGAGCGAGTTTGGTGTGGAAGAACTTGACTGGCCTGTACAGAGTCCTGACCTCAACCCGATAGAACACCTTTGAGCCAGGCCTTCTCGTCCAACGTCAGTGTCTGACCTCACCCCTTTGTTAGCCCCCTTTGTTAGGACCCCCACAGGACCACCACAAAGCAGGTATTATTTGTGTGGTGGATCATTCTCAGTACTGCAGTGACAATGACGTTGTGGTGGTGTGTTGGTGTGTGTTGTGCTGGTACGATTGGAGCAGACACAGATTTTTTGTTTTTTAAATCGTGTCACCCAGCCCTTTGAGAGATTTCAGCACCAAAGGTCCCTCTCTAGTGTAATGAAACGTCTGTGTGCAGGTAATGAGTAACTTGCGTGGGTGAGATGAGAGACCTCTCTTCTGTGTTCTCAGCAGGAGCAGAGAGAGAGAGAGAGAGAGAGAGAGAGAGGGAGAGGGAGAGAGAGAGAGGGAGAGACCGACTTCACCACTGTGCTGTAGTGTAAGTCCTGTGTTGCCCAGAGGGAAAAGGTTTGTACATGAACTCCAATCTCGACATGATTTTCACATAATGCTGAAGTTAATATGCTTTGCACCTCCTGCCCTGAATGATTTCACCAAGCGTAAAGTGCACCACCCAGAGAGACTGAATCCCCTTTAGGCGAACTCAGTACTGCGAAAAAGCAGCAACAAATCTCCTGCACGTTAAATGGCCAGACATGCGGCCTGAGTGTGGCTAAACTTGCTGTGATGTGAAATTAATGTTACAAATGCCTCCAAAGCAAAGCTGCTGATTGTGAAAGACAAGGTGAGGCAAATTGAACAGCAATACTGGCTTGTCACATTGTGATAAACACAGCTTTGGTTCTGCGAGCTTGCTGCATTTGCCTGCACTACATGTGAAAAGCCTAACTCAGGCCTATCTAACTATACAAGTAGAGAACGTCAGCATCCACAGTTTGATGATGGAAGTTTATCTTTCGCTGACACTGATTGCCTACAGGGTACGCTTATAAAATGTTAAAGCGTTCTTGGCAGAAATGCTTCTTAGTAATAACAGTCCTTTTGAAAATAGGGTGCTGTGCTGCGGAAGAAAATAGCTTAATAATACTTCTTAAGATGGAAGTGGCTTATTTAAATGCAGTTTTACAGGAATAATGGAATGTTTTTGCTCAAAAGCATAAAAATTTCCATTTTGTCTTCTAATGAATTCACGTGTTACTTGTGAAATACATGCTTCTAAAGGAAGATACTGTACAAAAATCACCCCATAACCTTCCACAGGGCATAGAATAGTTCTTATTCTGTTATATATCGCTGAAATTGTTTACCCAGTTAAAGGGGAAACTCAGTCACTGAGAGTCATTAAAGGGGAAACTCAGTCACTGAGATAAAAACAGTCATTCAGAGTGATTTAATGTGAAATTCTGTCCATTCTAGAGAAACTGACCAACTTGGAATTCTTTACAGTAGAGTTGATAGGAACCATTTTATATATAATGTTGATGGTAAAATAGTGTTTAGCCAGAAATAAATGTTTTTTTGGGAACTATTTTGCCTCACAACACCCTCTGTGTAAACCTTATTGCAGCAGTATCATCAGGATATCAATGTATTCATAACTATTGCGTGTAATAACTTTCTGTGAGGCAGCTTTTAGAGGCATTAAACTCTTCAGACGTCCCATCGCTACGACTGTAAACAATTCTGACTCAGTAAGTATCTCTGGAATTAAGCATTTCACATCAAACCACTATCTTAACCATTTCACTATACAGAAGTTTGGAGAAACCTTTGCAGTTTGCATTTAAGACTGTTCCTTCAGGGATGCTGCTGCATCAGTTACAGTAAGACCTCTTTAAATATTTATCTGACAGGGGTGAAAGTGTCTACTCACACCTAAGCTTCTAGACTCCTAACAGAGGATCTGTTTGCTGGTGTGAGTGCAGATGGATGTGTGTAAATTGCACTTGCCATGTGGCAGGCCTGTCACACACAATTGAGTGAAGAGTGCCCCCTGCTGTTTGAATAGCAATGCTGTCTAAACCACAGTTGCATGATGCTTTTATTCCATACAGACATTAGTAACACAAGAGTAAGTAGCGGTGGAAGAATTCTCCACCCGCCTAAGTAAATAAAGCCAAGATAAAGGAAACATCTAACCAAGACTTGTTTTCCAGTACCATCCCCATGACGTAATAGTGAGCATGACTAGCATCGTTTGGAATGTGCCTAAACAGGACCACTATCTTTTCAGCTGTGCTAGAAGTCAGCGCAGGTCCAAAAGGCTGTTTCTCTGGGTCACTGACCCTAGTTAGACTGCAAATCATGTTCACTGAATAATTCTGAATAAAGTTGGCTTTTCTGGCTGCTTCCTGAACCTGCCTGCCTACTGATCCACAGAATACAACCATCTCCCACACCTCTATTCCCTGCTGGTCTAAGCTGGTTTATGCTGGTTTATGATGGTCTGGTGCTGGTTTAGCAGGTCACCCAACATGGTCATGCTGGTTGACCAGCATACCAGCATCGAAAACACAACACATGCTGGTTTTGTTGGTGACCAGCTATGCTGTTCCTGCTGGTTTTTGTAGCAGTATTGACAGAACGTTGGGCCTTTAACTGCCCAATGCCATCTTTAATAGTGCGTTCCGTTTACTAGAAGACATGGAATTTTATCTTTTGTGATGATTCTACCAGCAACTCCCAGTCCAAACACTAAATGCCTGTCAAACAGCCCTTATTTGTTCCATTATGTAGCTCCCCAGTCCATCTGCAACATGTCATGCCATAATGTCTGTCTCCTGACTAATTCATTAAGAGTGAATTAGAGACGTTCATTACCTTAAATTTAATTAAAGCCACAAAGCAGCAGGACAGCAGTTTCTAGATCGTAATAATTCAGCAGCCTAGGCTTGCGCTTCATATGTGTGACTAGGGATGGCTTGGCTTTCAAGATTATTACACTATTGTTAAAATATACTGAACAGGCCTCGGGGCCTTGTCATTGACTGTGAATACAACCAGCCAGTCATTCTCTATAATAATGATTTGTTTAGAAACTGAAAACAGCAGCAGCAGCAGCTCTGGACCTGGCATCTCTACTGAAAGAGTCACTGTGAAACTGCTACAAGGGAAAATATATGCTAATATGTCTGTCATAAGCTTGAAGTCAAACATGAAAAGTCTTTCAGAAGCTTCAAATATCGGTGTTTAACCTAGAATGGCCAAAAAAACTTCATCTTTTTAGCTTAGTGCTAAAACCCAACTAGAATCCTAGCTGAAGTTAGCATTATTGTACAATTGTTTTCCCCATGCTTTTGATACTTGAGTTTTGATACTTATGGTCTAAATTGAAGGCCTTGCTCTAATAGCAGTTAGTTTGCCATCTATTATATTGATAGATGTTAAATTTATTTAATTGAACCTTTCATATTTTATTCTAACACCAAAAATTAACTACAATTTACTTAAATATGACATCTTCTCCAGCTTTAAAATGACCTATTTATAATGAATTACTTCAATATGAGATGATCATTTAAAAGTAGGCTATCATACTCAAACAAGAGGCGTAGGCAGAATTACATTTTTTGGTAGGTCTGTTAAAAAGTGGGTAGGCCACCTAGGTCATTTCAGAGATCTGAAGAACCTAAATTGTCAAGCATCTTAGGCTAAAGCATTCATCCAAAGCAGGCAGGCAAAAATGATTATGGACCATTTATGTCTTACCTTTGAGGACTTTATACATGAAAGTAGACGACTCCTTTAACATTGTGAAATGTCATTGACATTTTGTAATAAAAGAGCGATAAATACCAAATTCGCAGACCACTGACAGCAATGACGCAGCAGCTATATAAAAGGCCCATATCCTACATTTGTCTTGGACTTTTTGTTCTCTGAGTTCCACTCACAATGTTTGTGTGGTTTTATGTACCAAATACAGTTATTCGTTTTAATATGACCATTTTCCAACCTCCCTTTATCCCTTAGAATTCAACTGGCTACTATCTTAGTGTGCTTTTAGGATTGATATACATAAATTAACTCTGTTTTCATTTGCTGCCCTGTATTGTGCTTCATTTAAAATCAGTCTTAGCTGAAATACTAGAAAGTTAAGCAGGATGCATGTAAATATGTTTGTTTTCATAACATCACAGTAATAGTAAATTCAAAATGGGCTGCTTCTGAAGCTAATTTCCATACATGGACTGCACGGACTGGAAAGTGTATGATATATTTTGAACCTTTAACAATGTTTATCTACTGCTTCAAACTTTTATTTTAAGAAAGTGAGGAAAATGTAGTTTATGCGCCCTTTAACACTCCCTCACTTTTTATTATAATTTCTTTTTGGCTGTGATGAGTAGAAAATGAGTAGAAAACAGCATAAAAGAAATTAAGGCTTGATATAAGGTTGCCAAGCAGTGATTGGTGGGCTGATAAAATAAGGCAGAGCTTGGGATCAATCGATTGGCAAGTGTAATGATATTGACTGGCCATAATACAATGACATCAAATCAGAAAATGGAAATGTGAAATAAAATCTTGAAAAAATGCATCTTAAAAATATTATTTTTGATTAGGTAGGCTTGTGATCAGCCAGGCCTGCTCTTGGCTATGGGCTTGGTTCAAACTACTCAAATACTTGGATTTCCTGTCTGACATCCAATCCAGCATTTACCTCATGCTGGATTGGTGCCACGTCTAGTGGTAAATCATTGCTGTCCCTACTTGCAATAATGTTTAAAGGGCCCCTATAATGGAAAACCTAATTTCTCTTCCTTTTTGTAGAAATAAATGCATTTGATGTGGTATGTGAACATTGTTAAAATATCAAAACTTAGCATTCACTCCCCAGTCCTGTATGGAATAATGGCTTATTTTTAGTTTTTCTTGTTGTGACATCACAAAAGTCACTAGGACATTTACTTGTATACACTTATTCATCAAAACACAGCCCATGTACACGTATCTGAGATAAAGGGAAGTTGGAAAATGGTCATGTAAGAATGAATGAGTGTGTTTGTTACATAAAACTCCACAAATGTCACAAGTGGGTTAATGAAAAGTAAAAACAATAAAACAGACATGAGCCCTTATTTGAAAAATTGTTTTATTCTTTACTCAAAAAAACTTTAAAATGGTAACATTACTGAAATCTTGTTTCTTGCAAAACCAATGCTATATAGACAATAAATACATATTAGACAATATTAGTTTACAATTAGACTCTTCTTCTCCCCCCGAGTTTAACAGTTTTAAAAACCCTTAACAAGGGCAGAATTAATTTACTTAGTAAAGGCTGTGACGTGTTCATTCTGCTGTTTCCAGAAAATGTTCTGTGTGTGTGATTCCGGAGTTTCAAAGTCTCTGTTAGAGTCTGAATCAGACTTGCGGCTCAGGGCTTTTGGGGTGCGCTGTCAACCCTAGAGCTGCCGTGTCCACCTCAGAGACTGTGTTTGTGTGTATGTGTGGGTACAGAGTGCTTCTCTGGCAAGCGTCCTGGCTGAGAGGGCAGCACAGGGCCAACCAGCCAGCTGGTCAAGGCCCCGTCGAGCTGTCTTTGTTGCGTTCTCACAGAGCCGTCTTTGTCCAGGCCCATGTCTCTGCTCTGCCTGCGCTCCACACACACATACACACACCGCAGCAGTGTTCAGTCTCCTTTCACATTATTGTTGAAGTGCTGGGCATGTTTTTCAGGCTTGGAGCTCCTGGGTTTGCTGGGCAGGAGGATTATAGCCAGAATGCTGATGATGTGCACATAAAAGTACACTGACCTGAGAAAGAGACAGAGAGGTAGAGGGAATGATCCTCATATAATGACACATTTAATAATACTTGACTTCACACAGACCAACAGAGAACTGAAATGAACTGATTCATATGCTAAGAGAACAGCATTTTACTGAATACTGTTTAGCTTTCACTTTTATTAGCAACGTTAGCATTATTAAAGATGTTCTAGTTTTAGACGTTCGAGTCTCTGATCAGCGTTAAAGGGTAATTTCACTGATATTTTCATGAGTTCTGCATTATTAAATGGTTAAAATGTAAAGACAGTCATTCAGAGCGGTTTGATGTGAAATACTTTGTTCTACAGAAACTTGCCAAGTCAGAATTGCTCATAGTAGTAGTGATAGTAACCAGATGTCCAAAGGGTTTAATGTCTCTAAAAGCTCCCTCATAGAAAGCTAATACATTGAAATGGTTGCGTATGCTGGGTGATGCTGAGTCGTTGTTTTCTGATAGTTTTAAGACAACGTTTTGGTCTAAAATGTGTTTTTTAATCCATTCACGGCAGAGGGGTACATGCAGGGTGCTGTAAGGCAAAGAGGTCCCAAAGGAACCAATTTTACCATTATTAACCACAACATACAACTCAGAAGACATATAGGTTCACTGGTGGTTCAAGTGGTTTACTAAACAAAATGGCTATATTTGTGTAGATGTAACACCTGGGTCCTATCACCACCACTGTTAAGAAATCAGAGAGGGTAAGTTTCTCTACAATGAACCACATCACATCACAACACTCTGAAACACTTTGTTTACATGTCAAAGGTCTAAATACGCAGATTTGCTCCTGGTGTGTTCATCAGCCTGTGATGATTGGGAGGACGCAAGGGTCAGCAGGACTGATCTCTTGCCTGTAATACTCCAGCGTAGGCTCCATGGCTAGCAGTGTGAAGGGCACAACAGTGTAACAGATGGCCAAGTGCGTGGCCAGCCATGTCACCACGTCATAGGCAAACTTCACGGTGGGGGAGCCCAAAAAGTACTGGCGGAAATTCCTGCGCACCTGGTCATGAAACAGAAGAAACATGAGCAGGGAGGAAGCATGCATGACAGGACAAAAGGAAAGCTGATTAGTGGTACTTTGGTCTGTTTCAACAAGAAAATGTGTTTGTATACATTTGAACACCTCTGGTCTAATGACTTGTTTTGTTGATTTTCTAAATGAAAATAAGTGAACACATCCTCTACAGAGATTTATTTGAGTTTAATATGCAGAAAAAATATATAATATATGTGCCTTAGCTAAAAGCCAGACTGTCTGTTTTTTTCCCACACAATTTGTTAATCCAAACAAACAGTAACTTTGCATTAAAATGTGCAGAAGCCAATAAAAACACCTTGTAGCTCCCCATTGCTGGTGTACAGTTAGAGACTGCAGCTCATTTGTTGATGCACAATTTGTGTTAGCCATCCTTTAGTCCTTCTCTGTGTTTCTGACCACAGTGTGGCCTCTGGAAGGATATTTTAGGTTGCTGGTCCACTCTCCACCTAGCAGTGACACTTTTGTCCTTGCAACCTCTCTGCTCTGATACACTCACAGCAGCACCACACACACTACCATAGATGGTATCATGTCAGTGTCACTACTGTGCTAAAAATGATCCACCACCCAAATAATATCTGATCAACAGCAGCCCTCTGGTCAGAAACTGACCAATAATGAACGGGGTAGAGAGACTAATAAACATGTGGATCAACAGATGAGCTACAGTCTGTAAATGTACACCCATAAAGTGGAGCTGTATGTTGGGTGAAGCTCATAGAAAGTGACCAGTGAATGGACAGACAAGGTTGGTGTTCCTAACAAAGTGGACAGTGATGGCATGTGTGTAGACTCACAGCACGAGCAGCGAGGGTGACGGGGATGCCTGTGAGGAAGGTGAAGTAGTATCCAGGGTAAACTCCGTGCCAAAGCGCTGACAGCACAAAAGTCAAAGGTGTCCGGTAATACGGCACCCGGTCGTAACACACACTGGACCGGATCACAGAGGACACAACAGGATCAAACAGAGCAAGAATACTGTCCCTCTCCCTGACAATACTGAGTAATTAAGCAACAACAGATCATCCTTAGCACCCATAATCCTTCATAAAATATTTATTTCATATTATTCACCTATATTATTCTTTTAATATTCTTGTCGGCAACCCTGTACCATTTTCTTAGCAGATACAATTTCCCCCCAAAAACGTCTCATGAAGCAGTACTTTATGTGCCATCTGCACATGTTAACTGATTGAATGCCTCATGTGTTGCTGGTAATAAAGAGCAGATTTGGTGCATACCTCTTCAGCCATACTCCAGTCTGAATGTTCCAGTTGTCGATGAATGCTTTGAAGCTGGTTGCTGTCTGTTCATAGAATAATAAAAGAAACAAATGGCTCAGTACAAGTTGGAGATTTTATCTGGCCCAGTGTTGACCAGAAAGGTAGCTTTACACATATCATGCACTAATGTATAAAACATCAGCCTTAGGAGGCATCTGTATGATTATTAAAGGAATAGTGTATTTCTTAAGGCTACACACATCTTTTGTCTTTTGTGACAACTGATTTAAACCTATGTAGACATCTGTAAAGCCTTAATCCAACCAGTGACACCTGCTGAGGGGAAATGACATCAAATGCTGTGCTTTTGTAAAGTGTTACAGAACACTCATTACTTCAAAATCTGCTTTTAACAGAAGCCAATGGGCAGTTGCTGAACACATTCCCACTGGCTCCTATTATAAATGTGCTTTGACTCAACAGGTTTTCTGTTCTTTTACTTACTGTACAAGGAAATTACTGTTCATGGTAATCATTTGCATGCTATTGATGTGGCAAATAGAGATTAGGTTGAAAAATCCTGGAGTGTTCCTTTAAGCGACACCAGAGATAAGCGTTTAAAGTGCTATGTGCCAACCAGTGACAGGAATACAGTACCAGGATTAATTGTGAGCTTGTATTTCTTTATGCTGAATGAACTTGCCTCAATCTCCCAGATGCGGATATTGGAGACGAGGTCCCAGGACACTTGGCCTTTCTCGTCCACCCCACTGATTCCGTACCCTGCTGCGTTATGGACAGCATCAGCTGAACAAAGGATCATCCAATATACTTGAATCAATGAACAGGTTTGTGCAAGGCAACAAGAAACACATAGTGGTGGTTCCCCCCTATAGTAGCTCACTTTATGGACCTTGCCAAGCATTCCTAACCCCCTTTCATACAAAACAAGCTACTACGTTGTTCAACTATATTGCAACTACAAGCACTTTCATTGTTTTCCACTAAAAGAGCCATTAAAATGACTAGGGCTGACACTGTCACACCACTTCCCTAACGATACCCTGGAATTAGCGTTGTTTACCACACAATAGGTTCAATGAAGACCAGTGAGTACTTTGTCTGGTGGGAACCCTACTCACAGAGAGTCCATGCAAAGTAGAACTTGGGTCGGGCCGCCTGGATGGCGATGAAACCATAGACCAGTTTCCTGAGAAATGAGGCCTGACTGAGGAACTCAGGGTCGACGGCATAGGTGGTGGGAAACGATTTTGTGATTGCGAAGAACCAGAACATGCAGCCGACACACACCAGCAGCTTCTGGCACACAGCTCGCTGAGATGGAGCAAAGGAAGGCATTAGTTTTACAGTACAAGTTGCTACGTTACCAAAAAGTGGCTTGATCTTCCGAGACAGCAGATGAATGAGGTCAAATTTTTGATGAATGGACTAGAGAGTGGCTGATATACTGTCCATGAAAACAGATGATCAGTCTGTAGTTGCACACACGTATAGCAGAACTACAAGTTCATGAAGTGACCAGTGAGTAGAAAGTATGCTGCAAAAATTATATCTTGGCAAGAAAAAAAAAAACATGATAACATAATAAATCCTATTGTGAGATTTATATAAGAATATTTTAAGAATGTTTAGCCCATTTCTAGATGGATTTGTACTTGTTTTAAAGCATTTTATGTGGTCAAAGTGTCTTAATCCACTGGCACTTAATTTTCAAGCATTATTTCTTGAAACAAGCAGATGGAGTGGCAGTGGAGTGAAACAATTTCTCTAGAGGAAATTACTTAAAAAGAAAAAAAAACTTTCAGAAACAAGTTGAATAATCTTATAATATTCTTTAAAAAATCTAATAATCAAAAACTTCAGATATATTATCTAGAATAAAGATCATTTTTTGCAGTGTATGGATTCTAAAGAAGTGGATGATTAGTGTAGATTACCTTCCTACATTATTAGCAATGTTTGTACTTCTTGTTTCTGTCCTTTTCATCTAGGTGCCACCTTAAATCTTTCTCCTGTATGCAGAAGCACTGTTCTGTGCTAGGCTGTTTCTGTGCTGCTCTGCGTGTCTTAGCCTGAGTGAACAGCCTTTTATGTGCGTGTGAATGGAGCCGTGAATCTCTCTTTGTGTCTCACCACAGGCGAAGGCTCCGAGAGCGCGTCCCAGCCGTTCTGCTCTGGGCTGCCCTCTTGTAGCCTCCTCAGCTTGCTCTGCACGTGCCGTCCCTCTATAAACTCTATGTAGTCCTTGTAGTTGCTGCACGGTCCTACCAGGATGCTCATGAAGTTCAGATTGTAGCTGAGGTACTCCAGCAGGGACGGTCTTGTGCTGTAGGGAGAAAACAGATGATATTTTATGTGAATAAGGTTGGTGAACTCTGACTTAAACAGACAAATTCAACACAGAGAGAGTAAATGCTGGGTGTGTTCAAAGTGAACTGAATGTGGATCATTTCACTCCAACTCAGCTACAGTCTTTGATGCAATTAATGGAGCCATGCAAAATTTCAAAGCTGTGGTCTAATTAGTTTTTAGTTATAAAGTTTGCACTACTAGGTTCTGAATTGTATCTTGCGCTAACTAGTGTTGTAGTACTCGAGTCCAGTCTTTGTCTTGGTCTTAACATAATTTGGTTTTGCTGCGATGTGGACTCGGAAATCGTTCTCAAGACCAGCTGAGTGCGATGTCTCTCTCTGTGGTAACTAGAAACTGAACTTTTTTCCTGTCAACAAGACCTTAAAACAGAATGAAACAGTTCTTTCTCTACAAGTTTAAATCAAATCTGTTTGCTGCAGTTTGAGGATCTAATTGATTCTTTCAATGATGGCTTAACTGGGTACTGTTTGTTTGTTGAGGTTCACTGCTTTGAAAATTCAAACATCCCCTGAGGGCAGACTGGAATGTTATTATTACTATGTTTTTATTTAATAATAAAAATGGATGCATGTTGTTTGGTTCATGTGCAGTTGACTGAGGAAGTTTTAGAGAAGAAAGACAGAGAATAATCTTACCATCAGTTTCCACAAGGTACAATGCAAAATTGGACTAAGACTATAATAAATTAATTATTAATATTATTTTAGCCTATTATATTTTACAAAATATATTATGGAATATGATATTATGTCTTAATTATACATCATGTATAATTCATGTACAATGAACTACAAACAAATTTCAGTTTTTTATTTTATTTTTCTATTCTGAAAAAATATTAATCTGGTCTCGGTCTTGTCTTGGTCACTCTTTGTGTCGGTCTTTACTCAGACTCGTCTACTACAAGAATATTAAATGCACTTCCTCTGTTAAGTTAACCTGTTTTGGCAATTATTTACATGAAACTAGTTTATTTAAATTAAATATTATCATTATTAGTGTATTTATACTCAGCTGATATTTCAGTTCAGTTAATTCATTCTGTACACAGCTAAGCTCAGTATTTAAGGCATAATTTGGCAAGAACCTAATTGGTCAAACTAATACTAATGCTAAATATTCACAACTAGAAAACCAACTGGAGTACAGCTCTGACATTTTGTATGATTGCATGAATTAAATCTTTTGCTTGATTTTTTTCATGGGAATCCATGACGTGTCTGGGCAGCTCTAGGTGTACTGGTACACAATGACCCTACATACACATGTGTATGTCTGTATTTTCTTTGTTTCTTGACCTTTTGCTGTATGTTTTCAGCAGTTTTCAGTCATGCTTTATACTTTTTCCTCATGGCCAGGTAAAATGAAAATCTTCTGCAAATCTGCAGATGGACACAGCACAGTCCATCCTTCTAAACTAAGCTCAAATTTGCTTGCGCAATTGGCTTCTCCTGTCCTTTTCTCTCCCATCAATGCACATGAACATTTGTAGAGAATCACAGTGTAAGCTTTGGAAAGTTACCTGGAAAATTCCCTCCCTTTATGAACCCACACTCGGCCTAATCTCTGCTTGAATATAAACATGCGCCATTGCTAAATGGACATTCCTCATGCTATTCCCCAAACAAGTGAAGGTATGGACGTTTAACTGGTCTGGCCTGACTCATACACACATGACCAAATGTGCTGGCCAATGTACACTCCACCCAGCTGCCTTAAAGAAACAGCTCAGTTCAAATGCACTCAGTTTTCCCCCCTTACCCTACACATAGCTGATCAGTCAAGACATGTTTTAGTCGAGTCAAACAAAAAATGGATTTAACTAAACAATAATAAACTACGTATAGCTTTCAAAGATTCAAAAATGTGCCTTTAAAAAGACACTGCAAATCAAACAAAGCAGCTGCTGGTGTTCTCAGTACAAAGGAGTGACCACCCCAAATTTTAGTCTTAGAAGCTTGGTTGCATTTTCTGCTTCTCATGATTGAAGTAATCCAAAACACATTCAATTATGTTGAGGTTGAAGTCTCCCAAAAAGAACAGGTAATTGTGTTCACAGAAAAAACTGAAAAAAATTGATATTATACTTAGCTGTTGTGGCTTCTGTATAAGTTCCTTTTAAGTATATATGTATTATGCATAAAACTGCATTTTTTTTGTTAGTAATGCATCCACGAATTGAGT
This sequence comes from Colossoma macropomum, assembly GCF_904425465.1. Lineage (NCBI taxonomy): Eukaryota > Metazoa > Chordata > Actinopteri > Characiformes > Serrasalmidae > Colossoma > Colossoma macropomum. The sequence goes on along the minus strand of NW_023494785.1, from coordinate 30,869,679 downwards.
TCAATCAGGTAACTGTAACAAGTCTTACTTACTTTTGTGGTTTAGACACTATGTGACACACTTTTATCTAGAAAAATGGACAAAAGTAGGTTACATAGTTAAAAATAGTGGCAGCATCCATCGTGAAGCCTGATTTTTCATTGAGATATTACTTTATAAGCAGTGTTCTTTATGCAGCTTCTAGTGTTGTTATATACCACATCTCCCTTCATTTCTGATCTTCTGATCTAGCAGTCACCTCCCTCTGACCTCTGCACTCTTTTCTACTGCGATTACCCAAAGCCAACAGGCAGAAGCAGAGTGATTAATAATCATAGCAGTAATCTTTATCAACTACAGTGTTTCATAACAGTAAGAAAATCAGAGCAGCGCCATATCTTTAGCTTAGAGATTGTGAGCCAACAATCAGTGATAAACTAGTTTGGCTTTATTACAATTGCACATGTTAGTCGGCATGAGTACTTGTTTTTACACTGTTGTATACTACTGCTGTGTAAAGGCGATGCAGTTGTTATATCTACTGCTGAGATTAAAACAAGACACTACATGCAGAAATTACATCAATAATTTTGAATATATATTGAACCTAAAACATGTCTTCCATTAAAATGTAATCATAAAATGTCAAAACTCCACAGAAATAGGTTTATTTCAGTATGTTTTGTCTATTAATGTCCACCCACGTCTAACTGTATTTTCAAAAGGTAGAAACATTACTAAAGGCTCAGCTCTGCTACACTTGTCACAATCATATCAGGTCATTAATCACTGAAAAGCTTGTTTCCTGTGGCTAGAATGTGTTTTATTTCATATGTACTAATAACAACATTCACACAAATGAGCACGTTTTCTAAGATCTCACTGGGTGAAGCAGTTCTGAGGCCAATTCTCAAACTTATTTCTAGAATACATGCATTCGTTACATTTTATATGTTCATTTTTAACCCTAATCTGAAGGATGTTACAGAAGGATTTCTTAATATATTGCACATAGCTGAATTTATACTAAATTTTGTTCTATAAATTACCTAAAAAATGTTTACAGTACAGTATAGTGCTTTTTTGACTAAACAATAAAACACTGAAATTCTAGCAATCTGTTCTGTAAAGACTGTTTTAATTGTAACATCATCCAAAGACTACATGTTTTGTTTTTAAAATATGCAAATGTATGCATATTTGATTGTGTAACTAGTTGTACAATTAAATGAACACTTGGGAAAACTTTAAATACAAAAAAATACTTGCAGGAATATCAGTAATTAACTGGCATATATTCACTCATTGATATCTACTACTTAAAAAATACCTGTTTTACCTGTAGTGTCTCGCCTTAAGCAACTTTGTTAGTAGATAGAGGTCAACAAGTATACTGTACATACGCTACTGTCAGACGTCTCTGCTCTGGGGTGAGCTCCTCTTGCTTGCGACACATACCTGCAAACATACACAGAACTGAGTATATCAACCAACCAAGCAACCAGTGATATACTTCAATTAAATCATGCTTTCCTTTATAGTCTCTCAGTTTGTATGCATTCTGTCAGTGTTTCTTGAAGCTCACTGCCCTGTACTTTTTAGTGTTTTCCCTTCTCCCAACACACCTGATCCAGCACATGTGCAGGGCAGTGGGCCCCCAGGACCAGGGTTGAGAAACACTACATTATGTGATAATCACTCATACTTATATGCTTATAAGTGTTCCTTACCATCATGAACCTGAAAGGCTAGAGTGGTGATCTTCTGCGTTATCATCATCAGTGGGCTACAGAATAAAAAAATGCATAAAGGACATGTGAAAACAGGAATCAGATGCTTTTTAGTCACACTGGGTATTCCAGTAGGTCTAAGAATTTCAGCAATTACATAAGTTCATGCTCTGATGGGCTTGGCACTTCCTCTCTGAAACCAAAGGAATGAAGCTGGATGCTTTACAATCAGTACAACCTTTCTAGCAGTAAAGTGCAGAAACAAATTATCCAGCATTACCCTTCTCAAAGTAAATACACTGTTCATTACTATTTATCCAATAACTGCATGAATAATGACTGCTCTTTTTGGACAGGAGGAATCACAGATGGCTTCATGGGCCGAATTCCCAGACGTGGATTAAGAATAGTCTTGGACTAAATTGCAATGCCAAGAGTGATTTGCTGTTGAAAATCCTTCTTAGTCTGGGCTTAAGCTTAATCTAGGGCTGAGAAACCAACCAGACAGAGTAAGAAAAGTACACAAATGAAAGTCAAGTTTCTAGCCAAAGAAACAGTTCAGAAAAGAATCTTATCCCACAATATATGACATCATTAAAAGCATTTTCATTAGGTTATTAAGTTACAGCTACAACACCCTTAAATTAAACCTCAGTTATACAAGCGGTGGAGTTCCGTTAACAAGAACACCAATGTAGAATAATGGGAATATAATTATTTGCTGAGTCATTTGCTTTCCCACCCACTGTTTCATATGGTTTTCTAATTAGAATGCTTTACATTCTTAGTTCTGCTGCCAAATGCTTTTCTATCAAAGCACTGCTGTGGCTAGTTTTATAGCACTTTGATTAAATTAGGCCAGTGGCTTGACACTGTGAGATGGGGAACAATAGGAGAACACCCAACGCTATTCTCCTGTGACGGCCCCATTCCTGGGCTGCCTCGGATGGGTGTAGCTGTGATTGCTGGCTCCATGTTTGTCCAGCAGATAGAACACCCTCTGTTTGGCCGACATACTGCTGACTTTGTGCAGGCTCTGCGCGGACCACTCATGTGACGAGAGCTGTATTAGATGCGAGATGGCATTGGCAAGGGACGAAAGTTACAAAGAGAAAACTGACCAGCGAAATAGGGCAGTCAGCCAGAGCCTGCACATCCAGGCTTTGCTAAACACCGTTTCCCTCCGAAGTTCTCCTTAACGTACTCAAACACTGAGTTCTGCTGCTAGTACTGAAGCTCAACCATCAGCATGTTTGCAAAAGCTTGTTTGAATGGGGCTGGTCCAGTTGGCATGCGCAGGCTGGCTATGGACTCTCTCCGGACTGAAAGAGAGAAGCTGCGAGATTGGCAGGGGAAAGAAGAGAGCCATGAATGGAACATCAGACTGTATCAAACTGGCTGAGTTTTGCAGCAGCATAATGAGATTCAGCTGATATGACCCACTCACCCCCACCCCTCCCTGCTGGAAAGCAGCCCTGCAGCCTGTCTGAGCCAAACTCGCCCAGCAAGGACAACCAAACAGGCAGGTGATGCAGCCAGCCGCACATTATCTCACACCTTTGTTTGCCAAAGGGTGTGTTGCAAACTTTCGGTGAAAGAGAACTAACAGGATCAGCAGATAAGCAGCAAAATCTGCCCCAAAGGAGTGGCCAGATTAACAGACTGTGTGGGTGGTTGAAAGGTAGATATGGCTAAGAAAAGCAATGCAAGTCAGACTAGATGCCGTGATGTCGCAGAATTAAAGTTAACATGTCTTGTAACAGTTAACAGTGTTCCTGGACCTCATTTACAAGCACTGTTTGTCATTTATCATGTACTGTCTGGCATTCCTTGAAGACTCACCCTGAGAAGTCTGTAGACAGGATGCCGTAGCTGAAGATGAAGACCCTGCTGATCTGGCACGCTGTGAGGTAGCCCACTGCCACAACCATAGAATACCTATGTTAAAGGATACTGAACATTAGCATGACTTTCTCGACAACAAAGCATACTTTGAAACTCTGAAGAGGTAGTTCAACCAGTCAAACGTAAAGGGTCAGGTTCCCAGGCAGGTATTACGCTTACTCTTAAACTATGTTTTCCTTTCACTGGAGAATCTCCATTTAAATGCTCTGTAGTCAAGGACTAGGCTTAATGCCTGTCTGGGAAACCGGCCTAAGGTGTCCAACAATAGTGAACGAAAGCAACATTAGCACAGTCATTGTTAGCCACAATGAATCATCCGTTGGTTTCATTAATAAACTAAGCAAGACTGGCTAGCAAATGATGGTCAGTTTTTACTGCAAGGGGAATTTTTTTATTCAGAAGGAGATCATAATAAACGGACTTGTTGGAATAATGTTCTTGTACTCAAATAATATGTTAGGAGTAAAGAACATTAGTCTTAAGTAAAATGTTCTCAAATTTAAAACAAGAAATGGTTCAAAACTCTACATACCACTGTTCACCCAATGCTATAAACCTTTTTTTTGCATTCTGTTACAAGTGGAGCTTAATAAACCACCCATATGCCTACATTCCATAAAAAGCACCCACACACAGCAGAACTAGTCCATCAGGCACGCCTGGTTGTACCTGACTATGGTAACAGTGGACACCCACCTATCCTCAGTGCCAAAACGGTGACGCAGTCAGAATCACTTCAGCACATAGTGCACTGTGGCTAACAATGAATGAATGAATTTTTCCAGTTAGGTTTTATTCACAATCTCTTAACTGCAACACAAGGCCTGTATCATGCATGTAAAAAATGACCAGTAAGAGTGTCCAGACTGGCTTACCAGTGAACATTGTGAACGCTCGCTTTGCACAGGATTATGTAGCAACCCAGCGTCAGGATGAAGATATGTGATGCATACCTAAAGGAGAAAATTGCAAGATCAATCAGTGCACTGCAGAGGCACCGGTTTCAGGTGATCAGCACCTGTGGGTAGGTGAAACGGGCGGGACAGGTGCAGTAGGTTACATTCTTTCGTTGTGCTGTGGAAAACTGTGGGAGTTGCCGCGCGTCCGAAAGTGCAAAGTTACAGTCGAGCCCTGCTGAAACTACATAAGCTGCAGTCAAGTTCTGTTTACGGTCTCTTGGGACTCGTGACAGAAGTCGAGTCCTTAACAACACATGACAGATTACAGAACCCTCATACAGAAAGACACAGTGTATAGGAAGTAAGTAAGTCAGCTGTACAAATTATTTCATACATCAATGCAAGTTGGCTGAGGAAGACTAAAGTCCTACAGCAAAGCACTGAGAACACAACAGTGAGGCGTGAGAGGGTGCAACCACCACCACACCCGTCCTCCTTACCATCCAAAGCAGAAGATGACGAATGATACCCCCAAAAAGGTGGTGACAGCGTGGCGCAATGCTGGACTGACCCGCTGAGGGCGTAAGCTCCGGCGGAACCAGAAAGCAGCAGCGAGGCCAACTGCCTGGCAAATTATGAAGTTCACCTGCGGAGGAGAGACGGAGTAAAGGGCCAAGAACCACTCAGACACGGTGCTGAGTCTCATAGGGTCACACCAAGTAGCAATACATCAATAGTTTGGCCATATGTACAGGGGAATTCCACCAATTTCTCAAAATCTTTGCACAATTGAATCATTAAGATGTAAACAAAGTCATCTAGCGATTCTGATGTAAAATGACACAAAGGATTCAGATTTATTTACAGTGGTGGTGATGGGAACCAGAGGTCACACTGTATAACATTTTTAATTTTGAATCAAAATGACCAATGGTCATATGTGTCTCCTGAGTTTTTAAATAGAATTTCTTTTGGGAATATTTTGCGTTACAATGCCCTGCATGTTATATCCCCAGATATAGATATATAAGGATGTTCTTAGGCCAAAAGCTTCTCAGAACTATCGTAAAAGAGTGTCCCAGGCTTCAGGCAGCATATTCAAAACCATTCCATGTAATAACTTCGGTGAGGGAGTTTTTAGAGGCATTAAATGCTTCAGATGTCTGGTTCCTATCACTCCCACTGTGAAAAACTCTGACTCAGTAACTTTGTCTTGAACAGAGCATTTCACATTGGAGCACTCTAAATGATTTTGTTTACATTTTAATCATGAAATATGAAATTTTGAAATATTGGTGGAATTCCCCTTTTAAACAAATCAGAAGGCAACAAGGACTGTTCAGTCATGGCACTGCTCCTAATACACACCAAGCAGCAATGCAACTAAAGTGTTCTCAGATCTGAAGGGTGTGTAGCTTAAAGTTTCTCACACGGTTACAGAAAGCAGCAATGTGGCTAAACTTACTCAGTCACTCAAATCTGAGAGGAGAAGAGCTTTGAAAGTTGACTGCTGGAAAGAATCATGATGAATTTGATGTCCTCAGTGTTGAAGAAATGCTGCTAAGTCGTAGGGTGAAAACTGCTCTGTCAACCTTTAAACTAAACCCACATTTCTAATAAAACTGGGCTCATAATAAGCAGGAGTTGGCTTGAAGTTTTAAGGCTCAGCTGATGAAAAAAACAGCAGTTGGAAATCTCTGGACTGCTCAGTGTCACTGCTGAGAGTGACTCGAAATAGCTCTCTGTCTGGTCCCGGTGTCTTCTTGGTCCTACCTGATCCAGGGGGACTCCGGTGAGGTCGCTGAGAGGCCAGAGCCATGTGCAGCCCGTGGTGGTGAAGCCGTCCGACCGCTCCTCCATTCCGCATCCACACTGTCCCTCCTTCCCTCACCAGCAGCCCGACTCAACGACCTGTTGCTCGGATAGACTCTCAGTGCCGAACCGCGAGGAGCAGCAGCATCTTCCCGGTGGTCTTCAGCACTCTCACACACTGATTTACACTCACACACACGCTCCCCTCTACACAAATCAGCACTTCTACAAGTTGTATCTGCTTTATCGAGGCGGGGCGCAGGAGTGGCAACGCGCTGACACACTGCCGTTCAGTGGAGCTTTGAGCCTCGCCCACCAAGGCCCTTCCGCGCGCTATATTTGCCCCTCCCCACAGATTATATGTTAGGTAAACGCCTCCCATCCCAGTGGTACTGTTCATGTTTACATGCAGCCTGATAATCCGTTAATAATCCGACTAATAGCTCAATCGGAATAGAATACGTCCATGTTTACACCTCAATCGGAATAGACTAGTCCGACCGAGGCTATTCGGAATACAATATTTATCACATTGAACGAAGTGGGAAATTCTGTAAATAATCCGTTAAAGATAAGAATAATAACCATGTAAACGCCTGTATCTGATTAACGTTACACTGCCACCTGTAAAGGGTAAGTACGTTCTGCGCATGTTCGTCGCGTCATAGCGAAAGTTTATTATGTTCTCCATGGCGGGAGCAGAAACTGGTCTGCAGAGGAGACGAAGTTTATGTTGTGAATGTTAAAAGACGGCAGTCAGACGGGCGTCCAGCTTATATACCTCAGAACACGACGTCTTCCTCTCATCCCTTCTTTAATAAGCACATGTGAAGTACATTTTCCTGAAGCTGCCATAATTTTAAAGCAATTAAAAACACAGGCGCGCCAGCTGAAACTCAGGTAGCACACTGCGGCTCATCTCACTGGACTCACGCGCTGCTCGCTGTCATGGTAACGTCTACACTAAGTGGTACTTTACGCATGCGCGTAATTTTGGGCCGGATTCGTTGTGGTGTGCATGTAAATGGAGATTTTCCGTCAGGTTGTTGACTAGAGTGAGCAGATAAACGCCTCCGTCTTAAAGTTTAATCGGAATGTATTCAAACGGACTGGCAAAAATCTTTGCGTGTGAACATAGCCAGTAATGTCTAAAGTCAACACTTTAACTTTAGACCCATACCTTGCACAATGTAAAGGTTACAGGTATGACTGTGTGTGTGTGTGTGTGTGTGTATGAGTGAGTGATTTTTTTGTATTTTATTCTATTCTATTTTATATTTATTTATTTTATTCATTACATGTAAATGTCTGTCTGATACTGTGCACTGTGAGCTCCTGTAACCAAAACCAAATTCCTTGTATGTGTAAGCATACCTGGCCTATAAAGCTTGATTCTGATTCTGATTCTGATTCTAATGTCGCTCCTCTGAGCGGTGGCCCCGCCCATTGTAGCTATGCCGTGTGTCTATTGGCCCCGCCCACTGCCCCTCGTGCTGCTGGCCTCGCTCAGCATTGAAATAAACTCTTCCTCACATTCTATTGGCCCCGCCCTCTGTACCACTAATGGTTACTGGAGCGCCTATGTGTTTTGGCCCCGCCCAACAGGCGCCACCATTCTTTCTTATGATGTTAGGCCACACCCACTATAGCGTCTGTCCAAGAACTGTCATTGCGCCTGTCTAACTTGAGTTCGGTTATACATAAATATGTACACTCCTAAAAAAGGGCCAAACCCAAAATTGCAAAAATATTAAGCTTTTAATGGTCGTAACAACAATAATAATATTGTTATAATATTAATAACAAATATGAATAATAATAACAAATCACCATTGGGGGACAAAGCTGGAAGCATGAAAATTCACTTACATAGTCTTCCTGTACGCAAAAGTAGAATCATAAGAAGATTTAATTGTTTGATATAAAACTCAGATGTCTGGTTTTAAAAAAAAATCCAAAATATCTTCTGGCTTGTTTTTTTTCTGAAATGATTAGTCGTTATTTGGTAATCTGCCACACCTGATGCAGCCTATTTCAAGCCTGAAAGCAAGATCCTAAATAGAGCCAACAGTGACAGATATCTACAGGTAGAGCTCTATGAAGGCTTGTGAGTCCCAAAGCAAACAAGTGAGAAAATCATTAAAAAAAGCAAAATATTATGCAGTTATATTATGTTGTGCATATATTATATTATGCATATATTATGTTGCTGTCAGGAACCACATAGCCAAATGCATCAGGCCAAATGCAGCTATTCTGAAATTTACAAGACCCTAAAGGCACAGCAAATCCATATTTCACTATCAGCTATTAGGAGAATAGGTCATCACTTTGAAACAACAGGTGATGTTGCCAGAAAGAAAGGATCTGAAAAGCCCAAAGCCTCTTCAAACGGAGATGACCACCTGCTGAAATTCACAGTTCTTAATGCTTTGGAGTAGAGGAGGAAATTGCAGGAAGGCTTGTTTCCCACAGTTGAGAAGTTGTTTTCTAAAGAGAAATGATCACATGTTATTTTTCAACAAGACAGTGGTCCTGCTCACACTGCAAAGACCACCAAGAAGTGGCTGGAGAACAGGATCAAGCTCTTGTTTTGGCCTGCTGAGCATTCAGATTTGAGCCCTATTGAGAATATTTCTCACATTAAACTGGGAAACATTTTATAACTACTCATCAACTGTTTGAAGCCATTAACAATGATTGGAGCAACATTGACTCTTTTTTCTGTAAAAAGCTGTCCGCAAGTTTACCCACAAGACTTCATCAGTTAAGGAAATCTTAAACAAATACTTTATCCATTTGTTTAATTCTTGCTAGTTTACTGACCATTTATTTGCTGTTAAGATCATTAAAAGCTTAATATTTTGCAATTTTAGGTTTGGCCCATTTTTTAAAATCAAATTATATATATTTTAAATCTAAATTTCCGTTCACAGTCTAAACTGTATCACAGGTGAAGAATTTTAATATTCTGATTTTAACAAACCTCTAATTCAGAACCTTGCTCTGTGTTTTAGAGCATCTTCTAAAATAAAAAAATGAGCAGTGATTTTTTTTTTAAATTGCATAACACGTTTAGTGATAATGACCTGTCCAGGGTGTATCCTGCCTTCCACTCAGTGACAGCTGGTATAGGCTCCAGCTCCCCTCACGACCCAGAAGGATAAGCGGCTTAGACGATGTGTGTGTGTGTGTGTGTTTAGTGATAATAATATATATGTAATAAATAAAACACACACAAATTTGAGGCAATTTTTGTGAACGTTGCAAAAATGGCACCATGGGTGTTAAAGCTCCCCACTCTTTAACATTATTCACACAATGGCCCCTTTCTCTCCATTTTTCTTTTCCGTATAGGTTTGATCAGTGCTGTCTTATCATATCTATATGTTCACATTTCAAAACAAAGAAAAAGACAAATATTATTTTACAGCCAGTCCAAGGTTGAAAAAAGGAAAAAAAAGAAAAATAGCTGGAGAGCCATTTTCCGCTTCTGTTTTCTGTTTACTTTGCCCTTTTGTTAAAATCTTAAAAAAGTATATTTTGTAACCTTTAAAGAATAATTCCACCCATTTTTCAAAATACCTAAGTTGTAAACAACTTAATTCAGTCATTCGTGCTCCCTCACAGAACATGAAACGATTAGAACTTCACTGCCTGATGTCTGAGACATTGTTTTATAATGGTTTTAGACTCAAACACATGTGTAAAGTCCATTCATGGTGGTGAGATACCTGCAGGGTTTTGTAAGACAAAATAAACTTTTTTCCTCTCCAGATTTACCTCAGGTTTTGCTCTACCACGCCCTGCATGTAGGCTACCTTTCTACCCTGAATGCATTTTAAAATGACCTATTACGCCAAAACCTCCATCAGGCAGCACATTTAGAACCATTTCATGTAATAACTCTGTGAGGGAGTTATGCAGAAATCTTTTGAGAAATGGTAGGAATTCTCCTTTAAAATCAAAATCCACTCCACAAGAAAAGAAAAAAAACATTGTGGTTATTGTTTTCAGAAGCTTCCTAAAAATGTTTCATCAATGATATCAGTGCTCAGGTCTCTGAGGGTTTAAGCTCTGACGCTGTATAGGCTGTAAAGCTGCTCTTTAGGATCTCTGCTGTGAACTGATAACCAGTTTTTATGTATTTGTCTTCACTTCTTTCAGTTCAGAAACAGATCATCCCTAAAAACAACAGAAGCTCTCTGTACTACATTGTTCTGCTGTTGTTTTAGCACGGAGCACCACCTGCAGGCCGCCAGTCACAATAACCCGAGAGCTCTAATACTGTGCAGTAAAACCTCTATTAGTTTGGATAATAAATTAATCCACACAGAAATGAGATTCTACTATCATGAGTGAAGCATTTCGAATGATGGACATGATTTTATAACATCCTAAGAAATTATCTAAAAATTATACATTTTTACATACAAATGCAGTTCTATCAAAATGGTCAATGACATGTTCTGTTGATGTTCTAAGTGTAAATAAGTCAACACATCCTCTACAGAGAACACACTTCTGCACATATCAGTGCAAAATGAATGTTTATTTGGTGAACTGAACACACTGGGGGAAAAAATAAAACACATAATATGGCCTGTGCAAAAGTTATGGCACATGTTAGAACGTTACACTCGCTAAAATTGCAGAAAAATGTTATATTCAACTGTATTCTCTGTTGATGATGTGTTACCTTATTTTCAGAAAACATGTTCTTTGACTAGGGTGTTCAAACTTCTGCAAACCATTGTATAATAAACAAGCACCATAACAATAAGGCGGTGCAAGGTAAACCATAATTTAAATAGAAATTGATATCTGAAACAAAAGAAACAACTCTTCATAACACAAAGGCATATATCACCACAGATCCAGGTATCAAAGCTTTCAGAGGTCACTACAGAGGTTACATGGACATCCTAATAAAAAAGAAGAAAAGGTCATAAGGTTACTTTTAGATTGGCTAACGAAATTATGAGAAACTCAGCTAAGCTATACATGAACACAGTCACCTCACACATTACATACTGTTTGACAAATTGGGGAAAAGTTGGTAAAACTACACTGAAGTAACCTGAAAAACCACACACTTAAAAAAGATGGTTCTTCAAGGGTTCTTTAGTAAAGGCAGTGGTTCTGTTTAGAACCATGCGTTCTCTATAACCATTTCATGCATAAATATTTCTTTGCATGGTGAAATCATTCTTCAGACTGATAGACAGTGTGTTGTATATGGTTCTGTATGGAACTATTTTGAAAATGGTTCTATGTAGCACCAAAAAGGGTTCTTCCACTGTTATAAGCCTTAAATTGTAACAATAGATTCTTGAAGAAGATTGATGAAGACTTTTTTAAGTGTGTATACAAACAAACTTCTAAAGTGGCAGAAGTACTGCAGTTACCCGCATTGTCTTCGACTTTAAGGAAGCATAACAAATAAACTATATATAGTTTTAAATGGGTGAGGAGAAGTACTATGCGAAATTTTGTGTGTGTGTATACACACACACACACACAAATTTCACATAGTACTTCTCCTCACCCATTTAAAACCTTTTACACTGTGAACAAATGCTTATGAGGCTGCCACATAAGTAGATGGTGTTCTTGCCTTTAGATGCTTTCAGCCAAACAACATTTGTAATGAAACAATACATGGATGGAATTCAGCACCACTAATGGAGGAAATATGTCTCATGCTTATAGTTCAGTTAGGTCAGTTAAAAAGATTGATGATTGATAATTGATAGGTTTGTGCACATTAGAATCTCCACTGGGTTGTTTTAACTTCTTACAGACCATCTAGCACATTGCCTTCATGTTTTGTTTCTTTTCCCTGACAGTCTTGTCTCTTACAGACGAATTCCATCAATGTTTCTAAACTTCTCCATACTTTAAAGGGTTAAGATGTAAACATAGTCATTCAGAGTGGTTTGTTGTGAACGTGCTGTTCTAGAGAAACATACAGTCAGAACTGTTCACAATGGTGGTGACAGGAATCAGGCATCTGAAGCATTTAGTGCCTCTAAAAGCTCCCTAACTGGAGGTTTTAAATGACAAACACATGGCGTGACGCCTGAGACAGGTTGTTCAGGTTTTGGCCTGAATCTTTTTTATATTTTTTATATACCTTCACTGTGGAGGGGCACATGCTGGGCAGTGTAAAGCAAAGCAGTTATAAGTATTATATGCTATAACGTGCATTTCTACCGATCTTGATTGTATCAGCTATACATTGTCTTATCTTATGATTGTTAGTGTACTCTGTTAGACGTGCAGCTGTGCTATTGTGCATAGTGTTATTTTAATATTTATTTATTTTTTTGTTTTATAATAATTAGTACTTTTAAATGCAAGCTATTTAACATCTAGTCAAGGACTAGTTGGAGCTGGGCTAACTCTGGCTCATTTACAGTACTTTTGATACTGTTTACTAATGTACATGACAAATATTTTACTAAAATATAAAAACCTTATTTAAATAATAAATAAGTAATAAAACCATAAACAAAACCGCATAAATAATATTCATCCACTTGCATGCTACTCTCAAGTGACGTAACAGCGCATGCGCTCCTCTTGTCCAATCGGAGGATCGGCCACTGCGTGTTCGCTCCCTGATTGGTGCAACTGACACCGACCGCATTGTTTTTACATGAGGGGCGTGGCTTTGCTCAGCGAGAAGGACCAATCCGCGCGCGTATGCAAATTTGGTTCAAAAATATTCGCGGGAATTCTGAGTTTCGCGCGAGCTCCTTTCGCGGGTAAAACTGCATCCCCCCTCATTCATTGTCAGCTTCCTGGAGCCATTTTCCAGCGAGCGGCGCAGCAGTTCGACTCCGTTTTTAAATCCAAACCATCTGCGCTTTAGTGGGACTAATATAATCCCAAACGTGGCCAAATCGATAGTTAAGAGTCTCATCTTTTATTTCAGACCGATATTGATGACATAAACGCGGCGTGTAGGTACAAAAAAAGCCTTCAAATCAAGGAGGGACAAAAGGACGGCCCCCGTACTCGAGTCCACGACGATGAGAAGAGGGATCTCATCAGCCCCGGAGAAAGTCATAATCGCAGGGGTTGGTGGCTCTTCGCTGGACAAAAACGCTGTTTTGACGGCCTTGTCTGATCGCCTGACCTCTCATCTCCCCACCACAGCTTATATCCAAATCATAACCCCGCCGCCGGGCATTTCTCAGACCTCCACCGTGTGTCTGTCCGATCCTCCGGCGGCCAGTTTGTACACAACCCCGCACGGGAACAACGGAGCCGGACCCACGACCTGCCCTAGGACGCCCTCCGGTAAAAATAACAGCAATAAAACAGAATAAAAACTCACTTTCTGAGCTCGGCCTATTTTAAAAACACCGAATGCTAAAGCTAAGTGTTTGCTAGCAGCGTAGCAGAGCGTTCGTTTGTTTTACGTCAGGTTTGCCTCCCTTAAACTCGATATCTTAGCCTTACAGCACCCCTTCAAACTTACTCAACTTCAGTTTTCCAACTAAGAAAGTTTGAAAGTCTCTTTTAAAGACGTCTCACTGACACGCATTGTGTGTTGCTGCCATATGAGGGGTAATATGTAAATGGAGAAATGTGGCAGTGGCTTCTTGGAGGTTTTTACTTTGGTCCTGGCTCTAAAATGAGCGTATGTCGTGTGTTTGTGTTTTCATGGCTGTGAAGGAGCCCCAGGCCTCCACTTCTTGTTATTCAGAGGGGGAAGGGTGCAGAGTTGGGAAAACGGATCTGCTTTTCTGTGGTGTTTTTCTTTGCTAGTGGAGCTAATCTCCTTAAAGGGCTTCCATCCCTTACCTTCCTCACTGCTGACCAGGCTTCATATTCTGGCCTGTTTTTGTGGCTTCATGTTTATTTTGAGCAGCAGAGTGGAGGTAAGTGCACTCAAGGGAGGCAGTTTAGGGAATCCTCAATTTTGTGTTTAAGGAATGCCACTTACTAGCAACGTTCAGCTTCTGAAAATAACAAAACCCTGTAATTTCAGAGGTAGGAGAATCTTAAACTGTCCTGGAATAACAGCATTGTTTTCTTCAATAACAGGAACTCACAGAGAAGTAAAGGTAGCAATCAAAAAACTTGCATGAAAGTGTCACTTCCAGAAAAACATATATAGCTCCATTTAAAATGGCATCTTTTGGAATATTTTTGTGAACCTTTGGGTCTAAAAATATGCTAAAGCTCTAAAAAAAGACTTGAGCAAGTGCTGCCTCAACAGAACTATAATATACTCTTAAGGATATAAATAGTGAAAGTAAATTCCTCACATATGGGAAGTGAATGCTGCTTGAAAATATTCAGAAATTAATTGTAATTGTACTGGAATGCACAGATCTCTAAGTACAGACAAAAGCTCAGGCAGAATTCAGGCTTCAAAATGGCTGCTACTACTTTTCTAAGCTATACAACATATATTTTTATCCATTTTTATAGATGACAGCATGTCATACTGTGTCAAACCACACATTCAAGTCTATAAGATTGCTTAACGTGTGATTTGAGGCAAGTATGTCATTTTAAACATGTAGTTTATACAGATCTAATTGGTGGAGTATAAGCTTCCATGGCTTGCTAGCACAATTAGCATCCTGGCTCCAGTGCAAACTAAATGAGTTTGGACACCATGGTTGGCAGCTGGATTTTCCAGATATTACAGGGTTTGTATACTGTTGACTTCAGTGTTAAAATATTTATAGGCTTGATAAGGTTTAGAGCAGTCTCTGCATAAATACAGATGACACTTTGGAAAGATCACCAGAAACCAGGGCCAGACTTTGGATAAAGACACATTG
This sequence comes from Colossoma macropomum, assembly GCF_904425465.1. Taxonomy (NCBI): domain Eukaryota; kingdom Metazoa; phylum Chordata; class Actinopteri; order Characiformes; family Serrasalmidae; genus Colossoma; species Colossoma macropomum. Next base: position 30,854,547 of record NW_023494785.1, on the reverse strand, counting down.
ATCAGTGGATCTGCTTTTCCCAATCCATTTCCTGAGCACAGTATGTTTTTGTTTTCCCTGCACCGATCCCGCCAACACAGCGCATGAGAGGCTTAATGATTAATTGATCAGTTGAATCAAGTACGTTGGAGCAGGAATAAATGTTGGACTGCAAGGCCAGTGGTAAAACGGGGTCGTGGCAACTTGTTGGTGGTATGTTTGCAGAAGTCATGTGTCCATAATAATGTAGTTATAACTTCAGTCCTGAATTCCTCTGCACTGTTTTTTTCCTCTGCTTGATGTCTAGTTCAGCTCATGAAGGACTTGGTAATTAAGCTTGTTGTACATTTAACTGTTTTGCTGAATGAAACTGATATGAAGCTGATCACATGAAACTGATACCCACTGCATAATTATTAATCTAGAAATTGTCGCTTCATTGATTTCTAGAGAACTGTTTTAACCCTTGCTTACAAATATTTCAGCGGACACGATGCATTCGGCTCTGCTATTAGATGTCAACCTGAACGGTGTTCTCTCATCTCACACCTAGTTCTATTACATTCATAATTGCAGCTGGATAAAGTGGATTAGGGTTGGAGAAACTGTATGACTGTAGTATAGTTGGCCATCCCCTGTCTAGTCACTGCTTTATGTACTTCACACTGTGTATACAATGAATTAGGGGCCACGTATGTTGTCTTTGCTCAGGCTGTGCTCTTATTGTGTTTGAAACGGTTTCCACAGGCAAAGAGACGCTTGGCCTTGGATGATGCTGACCACTTGTATACGACTGAAGTAGCCAAAACACCCAAGACTCAAAATGGAGCACCGCTAGCTGTGCTGAAGGGCAACAAAAGTAAGAAATGGATTAAAATACGTAATACGGTTATACAGCGAATTGTTGTATTTTTTAGTTTAATTTGGATATTGAGTGTTTGTTAAAGTTTACTGACTGACGTGTTGCCCCAAGCGCATTATGACCAGTCTTTTTCCCACTTATGAATCTGTCCACGTAGCTCCAAAGTCTCCATCAGAGAAAACACGCTATGACACTTCTCTGGGCCTCCTGACTAAGAAGTTTGTGCAGCTGTTAGGCCAGTCTTCTGACGGAGTGGTAGACCTGAACCAAGCAGCTGAAGTCCTCAATGTCCAGAAGAGGCGGCTCTACGATATTACCAATGTGCTGGAGGGGGTTCATCTAATCAAGAAGAAATCGAAGAACAATATACAATGGATGTATGTACTATTTTAATTTTATTTTGTGTATTTTTTTAAGGAAAGCATTGAAGAGTTGAATGGGTTTTACCATGTTGTGTATACATTCAGGAACCTCTTTTTACAATGATATTTAGCTTAGCAGTGGTCGTGACATAACACTGCGGACTTGTGGTAGCCGCATAACCATGTGTCTGATAAAGCACTTTTGCAGATGAGCACCTTGCACATTATGTACATCACTGTTCTGCGCCCATGCACACAGGAAGTATGTCTGTGAGAGCTGTTTTCCTGCCTGTGGTAATCCTCTTTGACTGTATGCATGAAGTGAGCGTACAGAGGTACTAGGGTTCGCTTGCTGTGGTGAGACAGACCTGCATAAACAAATGGCATATTAAGCTGGACTAGGCCTTTGAAAAGCATAAGGATCTTTGTGGAAGTAAATCAATACTTTGGTACCAGGTCTGTGGCAACCTTCAGAAAATGAAATTGCACTTGTTTGTTTTCTTTTAAAAAAACTAGTTTTCTAGCACAGTGTTTCTTAAAGGAATAGAAAAAACATTTGCACACATTCTTCCTACTTCTGCTTTTTTGGTTTAGTGCTGAAGCTGTAAGGTTAACGTTGCTAACAAAGACAAAAAGTCAAGTCTCCCAGATGTCTTCCGTAAATGCCCAGAACTTCCCATCCTGCTCGAACGACTTCTGGGTCTTCATTAAGGCACTAGTTTGTTGGTATTGTTTAGGACGCAGTATGACCTTCTGTGAACTACACATTCACAAATGAACAAAACTTTAGTGGTCACATGCTGCGGGCACTACCTTTGTGCTGAAATCCGACTCTTCTGCAGATTGACTCTCCTTCTTGTGGACATAGGGGCCCTAGCTTGCGTTTAGATTTACTTTAGGTTGCTTTTTTTTCTTATCTTCAGTTTGAAAATTCTGGAATTATTATATAAAAACTTTTTAAAAAGGTAAAACAGAAATGTAAAAATCTAGGGGGGTGTGCGTGTCATATTTCAGCACCTAAAGTCCCCTGAAATCAGTATTTCGCTTATCTGAAACGTCTAGCTGCTGTGTTCGACACCAGGCATGGCAAATTGGAGACCTTCCTGGCCAAAGTGCTGCAGAGATTAGCGCTTACCCTCGTCTAACACTCTGAATTCAGTTCATAAAGGCCTTGCTAATTTGCTGATGAACTGAATCAGGTGTGTTTAATGAGGCAGTGTGCTGAAGCCTGCAGTGTTTGGCCTGCAAGGACTGGAGCCTGACCTGTGAGCTACATCATGAAGTTTTTTTCGTTTTCATTTCATTCACAGCAAGTCGTACTGTCGTAAACCACATGGACAAGCCTGTGAGACTTCACGAAAATCACCTATGCTGGACAACAGAATTAAAGACCCCTGGTCTGGAGTGTTGGTAGTACTGGTCTAGAGTCAAAACTGGTTCTGCAGGCAGAGGAATGTGTGAATGCTCACCAATATGAGAGCAAAACAATGTGAAAATAGCATGTAGAGTGCAGCTACACTCAGAACCAAACAATACTAATTGTGAAAAGCAGCAGAAGTCACAAATTCTTGGCTTTCTATGCTGTCGGGCTACAAGGTAGCCTCACCAGTGTCTGGGGCTGTTGCTGCAGGTTAAAAATACAGCCAATGTGATTGTGAGCCTGGGCTGGTCATACTATGTTTTTATTTTGTATTTTCTAATGTTCCTAGCTAAGAAAAATTAGCATGCTGCTCATGGCAAGTGGCAGAAAATGGACTTTACGACTGCTCTGTTTGTTTTAAATGTGAGTGTTGGGTCAGAGGATGACAGAAGAAAGCCAAAAACACATTAATGGAAACATGCTAAGGGTCTTTACAAAACAGCGTAAGCTTTTCCTAATAACGAGTTCAGTAACTGTGGTGTTTATTGAGTGTTTCAGCTTGATGTGTGTGTCTTCAAGGGCTTTTCACAAAAGATTTCTCAGTTTAGCCAGATAACTTAAGACTAAAGTCAGGCCTGTCCAGTAGAAGGATTTGAGGGATATCCCCTAGTTTCACTCTTTCAGGTGAGGATAAGTGGGCTTCCACCAGACACTGCAGGCAGGTGGACTAAAGTGTTAGTCAACCTGCACATAATGCAAGGGTCTTTATAATAGACACTTAGACACTTTTTACACAAATACTGTGCAGCTGATGGCTTGCCTAGTATTATTGAGTAGAGGAGTGTGTACTGAATAAACTGTGTTGTATCAGACTTGTTTAGTCCCTGTTTGGTGAAAACCTCATTCTGTTAGTGAGACCATTGTTATAAATGTGGAACCATGCCACTGACCCGAATATGTAGACTCCTCTCTTTCTACAGATGGATGTGGGGGCAACATTGACGTGTTGGTGAGATACTCCTTGTATGCATGTGGTAACTGTTTGTCTCTGTACCTCAGGGGCTGTAATTTGTCAGAAGTTGGTGGGGCTTTAACTCAGAAGCAGACTCTGAGCAGTGAGGTGGCTCAGCTGGTGCAGGAGGAGCGCCGGCTGGACGAGTTGATCCAGAAATGCACCCAGGAGGTGAAGCAGATGACTGAGTCGTCGAATGGTCAGAAATATCCTTTGCCTGGTCAAGAGCAGCGTTCATGCTGCACGCTTGCTTGAGTCGGATGTGTGCTGTGGTTTGTTTGACGCAAGCTGCCGGTTAATCAAGCTGCGTATGACCTGGATCTTTGCTGTTCAGACCAAGGATGCGTGACTGCCACATCACCCCCTATATGACTGCTTTGGCCTCCCCCCCGACCCCCACCCCCCCTGTTTTGTGTTGGACAAGATAGTTTGTTTGGTTGAATGGGGTTACAGGGCTGAAAGATTATCAATTACAACTTGAATGAGTGCAATTTTCAAATTTCAAGAGCTGTAAATTTAATTATCGCACAAATCCAAAGCTTATGAACTAGCAGTCCAAATCACTTAGCCCCATTTGATCAACAACAAAGACAACATTGTCTATTTGTATTTCACAATGTTTCAAATTAAACTAAGCTTATCTTGGTCAAGCTCTCTGTATACATGTAGAGAGAACACACCTAACTTTGACAGTTCATTGTGCTCACTCTTATAGAATTACTGAGCATAGTGGGTTGAACCATCATACGTTCTGATGAACTTTGGAATATTGAGTGTAATTCCTTAACCTTCCTCACATTCGCTTATGTGACATATCAAGACTTGCGCCGGGACCGTAGCCTGAGAGATCAGACGGTCATTGTGGTCAGAGCACCTGCTGGGACCAAGCTGGAAGTCCCTGATCCACAAGAGGTCAGTCTCTGGGTTGTGCCTGCTTCACAACCACCTTATTTGCATAACTGGATTACCCTGTAGTAAAGCAAGCTATGTGAGGATTGTTTCACTGTCTTGCCTGTCCTGACATCCAAAGATGTGTAAGCTTTTTCATTGCCATAACTTCAGTTTGAACATGGGAAAGTAGTTCCTGAGGGTCACTGTGCTACAGACCTAATTTAATGCACCAACTCTAATTATTCATCTCTTCAGCTTCTTAATGAGGTAAAAGAATTGTGTGGGGTAAAGCAGATAAACTTGTGCCTCTTCAGTGTTATGGTGCTTAAGAAATGCTGTTTGAAACAGCTAATGCACTAACGTGGTTAGGCTTCTGTAGGGTGCAGTGTTGGTTTTCTTGTTATTCTAGAGATTTTTCAAGGGATGCCTGAAGGTGCTAAATAAATTGTTTGATCTTTTACAGGGTTTACAAGTACATCTCACCAGTACGAAGGGCCCTATAGATGTCTTCCTGTGTCCGGATGAGAATACGCCTGACAGTCCGGTGAAAAATGAAGGTTTGCGCTTGAATGGAAACTCCTCACCTTTCATGAAAGTGTTAGACGGTGGGTTTACTGTGAAAGGCTGTTATTTGCCTAGTCCTGTTCTACCTTACATGCTTAATCTCTTGATTCTGTGCTACTTGTGTAGCGTCTTACTTATCTTCCTCATTTCTGCTTGCAGATGGAGGCTCTAGTCGGGCTGGTCCAGCAGTAACGGTCACCAGCTTGTCGCCCATCACATCTCCATACACCAGCCTGCTGCAGCAGACAGAAGACCAGATCCCCTACGCCGACGGGCCCTTCATCAGCCTGGGCTCGCCCCCTCTCAGTGAGGACTACCTCATGAGCCTGGGTGAAGGAGAGGGCATCACTGACCTCTTTGATGACCTGGACAGGCTTCCAAACCTTGATGACCTCCTGTGCAACTGAAAGGGTCTCAAGGTGAGACTCCATCTTGGTTTGAGAGGACATTTCAGCCCAACCTTACTGAGATAACAAGGATCCACTGTGCAGTTGCATTGACAAGTGCGACTTGCCCGTGACCTTTATTTGGAAGTGGCTTTTTTCAGTTTTTCCTTACCTCTTTAGCAGCATATAGGAGCTGCGTTTTGAAATGGGTATCAGAATTTACCCCTTTCTCCTGTCTTCAATGAAATAATTCTCTTTCAGAGGCCTTTGATTTATCATTGACTGTTTGTATAAGGAATATGTTCTCTTGCTCACATCAGTAAACATGTGAGTGTGAGAGTGAGTTTCTGTGTAGAATTACACAGCATATCTTCAGCTTATTCTGCTGCCTGTCTTGTTCATAAAGAAATGACATACTAGCAGCATAAGGTCACACCATTATTCAGGGGACACTTGTATAGAAATGTCTGCACTTGTTGCAGATTACTACACTCCCTTTCAATCAATGACCTGTTTAAGTGAAATCCCCTCACAATCGAGTTTTTCTTGACTATTGAAGGCCATTCATGTTCGGACACAGCTAAAGAGATCTCAAAGTCAAGTTTCTTTAGTATGGAGCTAATATCTTCTATAGACCAAAGGGTAAAATGGCACCTCATTCATTTTCATGGAGAATCAACATGTTCTGACACTGGCAGCGTATCCAGCTGATGTGAATTGAAACGGGGGATTTGCATGCGCCAGTGCCCAGTTCCATTTCAACTTTGGAAGTGCACTTTAGATCTCTTTTCCTGGATGTATGCTCGTGGTGCCACCATCCAACTGAAAAGAAGAAAAAAAGCTCTAGGCATTTTTGTGTGGGCAGTGATTTCTGTCCGTTGTGGCACTGCTTTACTGGAAGGGAAATGACTTGCAATTCTTGCTATGTTTTTATCAGCTTGTCATTGGAAATTTTCAGCTGCACTGTTGAGGTGTTAAGTATAGAAAGTGTGTTTTCTAAGTGTTGCTTGATCAATTTTAAATACAAGGCAGGTGTCCTTGACTAAAGCCATTGATGTTTAAAAGGTATGGTACTGTTCTGTAGGCTTGACCTAATTTAAGTAGGTGGTCACTCACTCTTGATCTTCAGTTGATCTGGAAATGAAGCTAACAATCATACCAAAACTCCACGTGGCTCTGTTGGACGATCCAAGCTTTCATTGGAGATGTCCAAGTCTGATTCTACGTTTTGTTTGCTAGTAGATAATTGGAACAGTGAATGTACGTCTGGCTGCTTCACAGCTAACACTTGGGTTCACAGACGGGCAAAATCTGCAGTACCTGGAGCTCAAGGCCTGTGATTTGAATACTTCTGTTTCACATCACTTGAATCACCTGGCATTTACCCTATGCTCAAATGGCGTAAATAGTGTAAATTTCATGCGTAAATAGCGTGCACTTCATGTATCAAGGTTGCATATCATCTGGGTTTTGCAAGCTTTACTGCTGCATAAGAGTTTGAAATACACACTCTGGAAATTTAACATGTTTGTTCTTATGATTCAATTCTAATATATATAACTTCTGTAATAACAATATAAATAATACATGTTAATTATTTGAATTGGCTTTTTGTGAAGGGGGTGGTGGTATTGGGCTGAATAATCCTGATTGGTTTGCCCCAGCACTATGTACTGCAGACTACCTCCAAACCTATGTTACATTTATAATATTGTTAGTATGTATTAAACTGTTCCTTTCTGTTTCTGTTCTGTTGCTTCCAGCATCACAACTGCTTTTGTATCAGTTTTCTCCGTTTTCTTCTCCCCCTCTTTCCTCCCCATTACTATTACTTTGAGCTGCTCATGTAATCCCACATGAAAGATTTCACCTTGGTCAGATACCTTATTTACTGCCATTTCTATAAATCAGTTTATCTGGAAAATTCTAATTTTATACACAACTTTCAAATTTCCATTTAAGTGACTTTTTGGTATAGTATGGGGTTTGAACATGTAGTTAATGTTCCCCGTTTGAGCCACATGGTGGCATTAGATTCAATGCTTTGTGCTGAAAACCATCAGTAACACTTCCTGTATTAGTCAACTGTGCCTTCAGCAGCTGTACGTTAGTAAGCATGCTTTTAGCATTTTGATATAATCATGCACCAAAAGATCTTAATGTTTTTGCTCAGTTGGTTTGTTTTTAAAAGAAAGTTAAGACATGAACATTGTAGCCTGGTGCATGTTTTCATTAATGCTGATCCTGCTTTGTGTGGCTCTGATCTAACAGTTTATTCAGTTCATTAAGGATTGAAACCAGATGTGATGGAACTAAATGCTACAAGCTGTTGGTACACCTGCCATGTTCTTGAGGCTTTTAGAGCTTCTGAGTTTGTCAGCTTGTGTAGAGTGTGTACACGATATTGGTAGGCATTTTGTGTTGCTGTAACTTTGATCAAAACAATGATTCAGACTCTAGGTCGACTGTATACTGTTATTCCCCCACATAGCTGGAATATACCCATGTACCTTGATGTACTGTAAATGATTAGTACTTAGCCATAATTATGACTGGATTATTGGTAAGAGTCTACTGCTTGTTTCTCTCCAGTGATTCCACCATGAAAGATTTACACTAGTTACCTGTCACCACCCTGTATGGTGTCTAATGAAAACCACATGATTTACAGTGTAGCTCGCTTACTGCAATACTTTGTCAGTTTTGTGGATGCACAGTTTGATTTTATGGTTGTTAGAATTAGGTTTATGAAGCTCATTGTAACTTTTGAAGTTTGTGGTTGTTTTTCCATCAGTTTAGTATGGTATCACATGCATTGCCCTTTATTACAGAATGAATGTTCACCATCAGATTGTGTAAGCAATGGTTAAGTGCATCCTGAAGAAATATACCAGTCTCAACTGTGGGCCCATAATGGAGAAAGCTGACCTTTTCCCATTCTTATCTTTTCAAAAAAAAAGTTTTCAGTTTAGGAAAGTGATTTGAATTGTGGATCCACCACAAGTGATGGAGCATTTCTCAGTATTTATTTAACATAAATGAATAACATAATATAACTATTTAATGTACTAACTTTGAATTTGAATTTTGAAATTTTTTGTTGCTTATTTCCCTCTTCACGTGTCTGACTTTTTGCACATTTTATGCTTTTATTCTCGTCAATTGAGACTTTTCCCAGTAAAACAAAAAAAAAAATGCAATTAAGTTTGCTAAATGCTAAGGACAGCTTGCTGTTCGTAATGTACTCTTTTTATATACGAGCATGGAAGTGACTGTGTGCTGTGGGTACTTGTAAATTTAGTTTTTAAATTTCTGCGTGTTTTGATAAGTAACTTAGCTTTCTATATGTAATGTCATTTGATATGAATTGTACATAAATGTCTTAACCGGGACCTCTATTCGGAATTCAAGGAGTGGATGTTGTCCCTGTTCTGAAGATGATCAAATTCTCCAGAACCTCAATAAAAGCAATAATAAGCAAAAAATCTTCTGTTTTGGCTGTACCCATACCGGCATTATACATGCCTTATTATTTTGTCATTTTAAACGTCATCCTTATGAACTTGTGATTTATGAAAAAATTCATATTTGTGAGGTAATTCGATTTTTTCACATGATTATCTCTGTAGTGCCGCCCTTTAGAAATACATTATACATTATGAATTAGATACATTGGAATTAGAAAATTCATTCACAAATTAGAATAATTTTCTTTTTTTTTCTTTTTTTTTGGTGATACAGATCCCACCCCCCCATGGGTGTTGATCGGAAATCGGAACACTATCTTCTATAAAGTGATGCATTTAAAAAGGGTTGGGAATAATTGGGGGCAGTGCCTAATTTTGTTCTTAACGATTTAATCTGGAAAGAACTTGGAGTCGGACTCCGGGATCTGTCTGTTCTGCAGAAAAGCCAAAGGAAAATAAATAACCATATTTTATGAAATTAAGTACTATATTTTTGTGTATTTTCTATGATTCCTTATTTGTTGGACTTGATTTTAATGTAGTTTTTCATTATTTTTGCTTTAAGACACAGAATAGGCGAAGCAGCGGTTTTCTGCCTATGTATGTGTACGTGTAATTGTGAGCAGCAGCGATGGGTGTTTTTGCTCGATGATGGGTCAGGGTGATGAGGTGATGCTCGTTATTGATTAGTACAGTTTTTCCCACCTGCCGGAACACGAAGCACCCAAACGTCAGTGTTTAGAGGAGAGCAGAAATCTACACTTCGATCAAAGATTACAGGGAAACTAGAAACTAAAAGATTGAGCAGCCTGTTCCAAACATCAAAATGTAGGTGTGGTTCACCTGCGTCCTTGTTAGAGGATCTGATTAATGTTCCACATGCACCTTGCTGAATCCAAAAACAAGTTTTAAATAATGTATTTAACTGTAGTGGTTGTAAAACTTTGCATTAAAATGCATTTAAAACTTTGTTACCCATGATATTGCAGACCTTTAGGCGTACATGCACACCTCCTCCCTATACAGAACTGCAATAAACTACACACTGACTTCAATCTTGTACATAAATATTTCTTATTCTAGCAGTTCATGTGTTACTGCATTCAGGGCTGTTCTCAGACTTTTGTCTTCTTGTGGCTGCTGTGGAGTGGACTGATCAGCATTATCCAACTGACTGCTTATGAACACAGGGCTACGGTAACGTCTAAATCAAAGCTAATGCACAAACTTACACTAACAGTTTATCCTGTGAAAGTTAAACAAAACATCTCTTAACAGGCTCTCAGTATCTGGTCTACATCATCTCTGTAACTGCACTGTTAAACCCTGATTGGACCTGGTAGGCCAACCAGGTCAGCAGATAGCTAACATGCTAATAGAGCTGTTCTTTAATCCCAGCACTTAAGTCACTCTAGATTTGACATTGTCACTGTTTGTTGCATTGCAAGTAACGCAAAAGACACTTTGAAATCCAATTTGAGTGGACAGAGCGTCCAGACTGAGGCGCATTTGTAAAAATCCAATTGGTATCGCATTTCAGACCACCTTCAAATGTGGTTTGGATCTGATTAGCAAAAGTCTGATTTCTTGAGCATTTTTTGCTGTCTAGATTATCGTATGTACTATCTGGATATGCCAAAAATCGTGTTGGGGCTGGCAGTCTGAACAAGGCCTTGGATAGCTAACAGCTAGTGTTAATTATCTTTGGTTTATATTAATGCAGCTCAGCTAGCTGTACTTCTAACATTTAAATAATGGAAAACTGAAAAACAAATTGCAGAGGAGACACTAAGTACTTTTGGTGCTTAATTTCACAGTAAAGCTGATCATACTGTGTGTTTTCATTTATCAGTTGTTACAGTAATATTAAAGGCAGAGGTGGAAATGGGCCAGAACGCACTGAAACGCTGATCTGGGAGTTAAAGTTGGGAAGGAACGTCATTCGACTCAGATTTTGCACAGCTAGGGAATCTTCTTTATATAGGTGAAAACCACAAATAACCGTTTACAGTTTCTAAAGTGTACAAACTGTTCTGTAGTGATGCAACTACTCCAATGGAAAATTTGAATAAGAAACTGTCAAATAAGCCTGCTTCAGCCTTGTGAAAAGAATAAGAATGTAACGTTTAGCTGCTCTGGCATGAAAACTTTAAAACTGGTTAACTGATTAATGAGTCTGAGTCGACTCAAGAAAACATAAAGCCATGCATCATCACTGTCTTGTGTTAAATGCACTCCATTTCCAGCCTTTAGCCCATTTAGCCTTTCAGTGGACAGTCATGGTGCGGCATGGTCCACCCACTCTGTCTTCATGGAAACAGCAGCAGTCCATCAGCAGGCGGTGTGTTTGTAAAGCATGAAATATGTAGTTGACTATGTAACTTATTTGACGATTCATGTATTTATTGTTAGAGAACCTATTATGCTCATTTTCAGTGTTCATAATTTTATTTTCAGGGTCTACCAGAATAGACTTACATGAGTCAATGTCCAAAAATACACATGATTTTTCTAATATTGTACAACTGAATTCACCCTCTGTCTGAAACTCTCTGTTAGAGCTCCTGTGTTCTTGAGCCCTGCCTCCTAATGAGTCCATTATGCTCTGATTGGTCAGCTTACCCACTCTGTTCTGACTGGTCAACCACCATTGTCTTGCAGTCTGAAGACAGACCCTTCTCTCGTAAGCTGCTGTAAATACCGGTGTGGCTGTTTTTCCAACAGCGTCGGCTTTGCTGTATCAGTTTGAGTCCAATCCTGAAAGTCAGGTCAGCTTTAACAATCTTCTCGTCAAGCCAAGTCGTGAGGACGGGCCAAACTTGCCAGTAGGCGGGCAGTATTATATAACATAATTGTGTTACGGGATTGCGTCATCTTGCGTCAACAAAGGAAAAGGGCTGGAATTCCAACAAGGCATTTCAGGAAGCTGAGAAAAGTGGTTTTTGTGGGAGAAAGTTATGCCCTGTGGCGTGTGCTTTGAGCTCTGTAACTTTGTATCAGTGAGCTCCTTTTAAAATATCTGTGACAAATTTTCATGTTAGCCAGTGGCCCGAAAGTAAGGTAATAATTGGTACTAAAATAACTAGCCTGCTAATGTCTCTACACTAATTAGGGATGTAAATTTTGGCAAATTATTTTGATAAGCGAGAGTCATTAGTCAACAATTAATCACTAACCAGCAAGCCTAAAATCGAGGACACAGCTTATCAAAATATCAAGTATAAAACGCACAGTTCTGTTGCTGAGCCACATTGTCTTTCTTTGTGTATGGTATGCACACTTATGCACACATAAATTCAGTATTAATGCACCAAGATTTTAAACTGTTCCATGTGTGGACCACATAGTATTGATAGGTGGAGTCAGGTGTGTGTATGAAGTAAATGGCCTAAACTGTCTTAAACATACCTTACATAAGAACTCAGCATGTATGTTCAGGATTATATGACCAAAAACGAAAACGTGAATGGAATATATAATGATGAGGTACTGAAAATTCTGTATTATGAAGTTCTATGGTTATATTTATCACTCATTACAAGCTGAAGTTAAAACATATAAATGCCATGACCTGGGCTAGTTTTGACTCAGTGTGCCTGTGTAGCTCTGTAAAGCCATCGCTGTCCATGTTCTCTATAACTTTGCACATTCATGTGTGATTTCTTCACACTGCTGTGCATCACGTTTTCTCCATGGGAACACAGACATAAGAATCGTCTGTCTTATTGGTTGTGGATATTTGCTTTCAATACTGGCCATAGTTGTAGTTGTGCCATCATCTTCTCAGTGTTCCCAAACACCGTTTTATACATACGCTTCATTTTTAGTAGATCTATCTAGTGGAACCAATTATCTGTTGTGCCCTCACTAATACAATGTTTTTCTCCAAAATGCCAGCTTTTTTCCTTTTTCTAAACTGTTCTCAATAAACATTCTTGCACTCCATAGAAAGCATACAACAAAGGTGTCCAGTCCTGAAAAGAGCATGTGTGGTTGCAGGTTTAAAGTTTGAAGAATGAGACTAAAGCCGCTTCGCCTCGCTCTCGCCTCGCCTCGCCTCGCTCTCGCCTCGCCTCACTCTCGGTATCAGCTCCTTCGTTGTAGTACCAAGAGTAGTAGATGTAGTACCCCCTCAATGTAGATGGTTGTCATAGTGTCACCAGGTGAAACTGCCGTGATGTGAAGGAGACAAGTTTTGCCTGGAAGAGACTGATATCAGCAAGAAAAAGAACAGGAGAGTTTGGGAAATACTACATCAGAGTTGAGACGATGAGACAATTCTTTCGTATAGAGTGTTAGGCCAGCCTCTGATTTGGGGTTCTTCTGTATGTTGCAGGACAGACTACAGCCTAACATGGACAATAACAACCTTAAATTCAACATGAAATGATAGTCTTGACAGATAAATGCTTCTGAATTCATAAGGAGAAAACAAAATCTAAGTGAAATGCACAGAGGAATGGCATTAAATGATGAATTACACAGCACATTATAGCATTTTAGCTCTTCCTTTGCGAAAAAGTAGCATACTTAAGTTTATCAATAGTATACTTGAAGCACACTTAAGCCAAAGTATATTTGTCATCAGCTTACTTGTATTATTTAGGAATATATATTAAAGCAATGACAAAGTATGGTTTAGTACATTTTAGTTGCACTATAAGTCAAACTAACAAGCAACTAAATATGGCTGTCACAAACGAAAGAGCCTAGAGTTTGCTAAACGCTGCTGGGACTGTTTTACAGTCAGGTGAAACGAAATTGAGCCTTTTGGCAACAAACACTTAAGGTGGATTTGGCATATGAAAAGAAGAATGTCTACTGTTTAATATAGTGGAAGGTCTCTGATGTTGTGGGACTGTTTTTCTTCTAAAGGCCCTGGGATTTGAATTGTATTTGTTCTGTGAACCATGAGTGTTCAGATTTTTCTCTCTTATACATCAGAGGGTCCAAACTCAATCCTCAAGAAAAAAAGGATGTGCTTGAATGGGAATCTCTGCCATGGAATTCTGATGCATTTTTTTCACATCTTCAAGCAAAAAAACAAGCTCTTCTGGCTTATCTGTGTGACCAGGTTTCTTAGATCCATGGTCACCAACCCCACTCCTTTAGATCTTCCATGCTGCAGAGGTTAGAGCTCATCTACCACACCTGCTCCAGATAATTGTCTCTAGAGGTTTTTGATTAGCTGGATCAGATGTGTTAGATTTGGATGAATAATAATAATAATAATAATAATAATAATAATAATAACTTTCCTATCCACTGAGGAATATCTGACACACAGCTGGTAAGCCTGTCAGCAGTCTTTATTTTCAGAAGGAATGGAAATGTATTATTGCATGTCAACAGCATAGCTATGAAAATTTATATGTTTCCTGATAGCATCACCTAGAGGTAACGTACAAAGAAAAAGGTCCAAGAACTGAACCTTGTGGGACTCCACAAGAAACAGTCTGTTTTAAAAGTTTTAAAAGCATCTGGAAAAGCAGCTGTTGACAGAGAACAGTTTACAACAGTACCGACATTATTTTGAACACAATCAAAAAACCCCTTAAGAAGTGAAGTAGGAACAGGGTCAAGATCACATGTGGATGAACTTAATTTGTTTATAACAGTTGTAAGCTCCTGATGATTGATAACAGTGAAAGGTGTCATTACTAATGTAGGTGGCTTATCAGGAGTGTTATTGGAACTTGTTTCAGTTGGCTGAGCTATGCTCTGTCTTATCAAGGCCAGGGCCGGTGTATCCATATAGGTGAACTAGGCAATCGGTCAGAACAGCACTTGAGTAAGGCAGCAAATTGTATCAAATTATTCTGTCACCTACGAGGAACTTGATCACAGACTACAACATTTGCCAAGCTCTCTGTGAGTTTTACCTGTCTCATCAGGCATCTTTATCCCTTCATAGCTAGTAGAAGGTTCAGTTTTACGACACCAAAGAAAAAAGGGAATGGTAGAAGTGGTGGACCCCCCTCCCTGCACATTTTTGTGTTTTCCTGCCAAAACACTCCCACTTCAACACAATGTACCAGATCACAACCAAAGATTAATTGTTTATATTTCGAAATCGTGATTTAAAAGAGTACAATTTTCAAATCAAAGTTAAAATTTTAATTATAGCCTAAGCTATCCGAACACATTTGAAATTTAGCCTAGTAGCACAGAGCCTTTGAAGCACTTGAGGATGAGTTAGACCAATCAGGAGCACTCATGTGCTGTGACATCACAACCACAACTAACTGGCAGTTTGGCGCACTGCATTCAGCGCTCAAGCCTCCAGCCAGAAAAAGTGAGTATTGTGGTCTTCATGGGTAAAAAAAACAGGCGTAGTCCTTAATTATAAGGAATAATTTAACACTTTAAATTGCAGTCACAACATGAGTCAGAAAAATCTCAATTAGATTTTTCCCACAAATTATTTAGTCTTACCCGGACATGTCTTACATCACTTCACTGCTGATCTGCCAGCCATTCTAGACATTGCTGATGATCTGCCCAGCCTGCTCAGGATGTTTCTTTTGACCCATGGATATCAAATAGGAGTGGCTCCTCTTGTTGGTTAGTTGAGGTACATCCACATAGTCTGAGGAGGTAACTTTGGAAAAGGGAAAGAGTACAAAGGTTTTTTTCCAGTACGATGGTTTATTTATTTTTTTAAAGCTCTAGTAAAGTTTCTATTTCAATTGCTCAATGCTTACAAACAGTTTTTACACTTCTGTTTACTTACTGTACAAGTAATTTCATATGGTGAAGCGGTTCAGAAGGGGGAATTTTATTATCCAATATGCTGCTTGTGATAGAAGTTGTTAAGGTCAAATTTGCTTTCTGAAACTGCAGGGGACTTGAGAGTATAGTAAAAAATCAAACAGGTGAGGGCCAGGCAAAAATAGCTACACCGTAAAATAGCTTTCCTGCAAAAACTCATTAAAAGGTCTAGTGATATCTCCAAAATATACAATAGATGGCCTGGTTAAGTGTTTCCAGCTTCATTTAGCTTTCATGCAAGAGGGCTTATCACTGAAACAGTAAGTGATCCTTCATGGAGATACATATTAATACATGATACTTTATTAACCAAGACATTGAAGCATGTCCAAGTATATAGGCCCCAATGAAGATATTCCTTATCTACTTTTTCAGGTTACTAGGTCATAGAGGGAGACCTTAATTGCACTTTGGATCCAGTTAAGGACAGCACATCAGGGCTAGATCACACGCACAAGCAATGCAGGAAAACAGCAATACTTCATCAAAGATCTAAATCTTAGTGAGGTATGGAGAGAATTACACTCTAATGAGTAACAGTATTCATGCCACTCCAAAACCCATCAATCTTAGAACAGACTAGAATACACTCAAGAATAAACTATTGAATAGTAATCGCAGCCACTCTCATGTCAATTATCAGTGACTGTTGTTATGAAACAATAGTAAAATTAGACCATGCTCCTGTTTTATTTGTATATACTGGCCATAAGTTAAGAGACCTCCAAGAGGTGATCCTCCAAGATGGAGATTGCAGCCAAAATGGCTACTAGACATTTTAATGAGCACATTACTCAGCAAACAGAAATGTTTTTGAATATGAATATGACACAAACCTCTGCCAGTATTAGCCTGGATGTTTTACTTGTAGTAAATTAAAAGGCTTTAAAAAATGAATACACTAAACTTTTTGAAGTTCTCAGATGATTTGGATTTGGTGAAGATGTTTGTAAATGGATAACATTTCTATAAACACTTCCCATTGCTGAAATGTTGACTAATAGCATCACTTCTAAGAGCATTAACATTGAAAGAGGCACTAGACGAGGTTGTTCATTGTCACCTCCTTTATTCGTTTTGGTTACTGAGTCATTAGCCATAGCAATAAGATCTCAAAGCAATATACTGGGCATTGGGTTAGGCAGATCAGACTATCTAACATCCCTTTAAGCAGACGATGTCATACGATATCTGTCGGACTTCTATTCCATCTTTACTACAACTTCTGACACTCTTTAGGAAATTCTCAGGTAACAAAATAAATCAATCTGAAACTTCCATCCGACTATTAAATAGTGGTGAAAGCATATTACTGGCTGTATTAGACTTTAATATTACAGACACTTTCAATTATTTAAGAATTAAAATTACAACAGACATTGAAGATATTTCCAGAGTCAACTATCAACCTCTTCTAGACTTTATTTCCAAACCCACTGAAAGATGAATAACCTTACTCATCTCTCTAGTAGCCTGTATAAAAAGAATTAAAATTCTATTCTATTAAAATTCCACTCTGCCTCCTCCTGCCTTTCTTTATAAGTCTTAGAAATCTCCTCATAAATTTTATCTGGAATAATATACAAGCTCAAATCTGCTTGTCATTACTATATTTACCATACAACAGGTGTAGCCTCCAATTCTCCAATATGCAGTGGTACTACTGGGCAGCACTGTTACAAACAATTATGTATTAGTATTCTCTCCTGAATTTATTCCTATGCTTTAGTATGTATAATATCAGATACAAATCAACAATAGCCAGCTAAAGCTATTATAATACAACTGGATTATGAGAACATACATCACTCTGGTAACATTGAATGAATTCAGAGTACAAATTCCTAGCATATGCATTTAATGGTTACTCTCAAAGAGTACACTGTTAAACTGCATGTGGGTTCGCACTGTACTCAGAAAATTCTGGAAAGAATAGTCTCAATCTATTTTCCACACATTGTGGAAACCTAACAGCTCTATTTTGAAAATGAACAGAGAGGCCCTCCAATAAGCAATGGATAAAGAGCATGTCCTTCGGCTCATCAACGTTAAAAATAACATATATTAAAGTGGCTCCCGAGTGGCGCAACCGTCTAAGCGTTGGCCCTATCATCAGGAGATCGCGAGTTCGAGAGAGCACAACTGGCCTCGCTCTCTCTGGGCCCCTCCTTCTCCCCCCATCACTCAGCGCGATGCTAGTCAGCGCAGGCGTCTGTTAGCTGACGTAACAGATCTGGCGGTTGGCGCTTTCCTCCGAGCGCGTTCGGCTGTCCAGTGACGTTGCGTGAGCGGCAGTTCGAAAAGAAGCGGTGGTTGGCTCCACAGGTCTCGGAGGAAGCCTGTGTTAGCCTTCACCCTCCTAGCGTTGATAGCATCGTGTGACTGGGCGAGTCCTAACTAGCGGGTGGAATTGGAGACGACTAAATTGGGGAGAAAAATCGGGTGAAAATTAAAAAAAATAAATAAATAAATAAAAAAAAATTAACATATATTAAAAAGCAAACAGTCTAAATTAAAACAGGTATGAAATCCCTTTGCATATTTTATATTGCATACAGATACAAGACAGACATTAACAAGCTGCTGAAGAAAGATGATCTCCACTGGATCAGTGTTCATGCAGGAGCCCCTTGCTCCATCTTTTCCTTTATATTGTATTTTTCATGTTGTCCTTTGATAACTTGGTTACTTTCACCGATTTGGTGCATTGGAATTCTTTTTGCTAATTGCCAACTTAGCGTCTATATCGGACAGTTCTATCCCTAGCCTACCTGTGTTTGTTTTTTGAGAAGGGGGGTTTGTGTTTGCTTATTTGTTGTTTACTGGGTTTTATTTTACATGTTCCATTATTATAAACATGTAACAGTAAAACTTGTAAAACCTAATAAATACAATGTTTAAAAAAACCTTCTGGATCCTGTCCAGCTCCCTGTGGTCCCGTCCTCTCCTGCCCAACTTTTGCCGTACTTCCTGTCCTTTCCAGCCCATCTGTTGCCAGCCTCCGAGTCCCCTGGCACACTGGCTTCCAAGCTTCCGAGCTCCCTGAACTGCTGGTCTCTGAGCTTCTTGAATGGCCACCGCTGAGCTCCACAGAGCCACCTAGTTGCCAGGAGGGCACCAACAGGATGCCTCTGTGCTCTGTAGTGCTGCCTGGTGCTCCAGAGGGCACTAATTAGTGACTTACTGCCTTGCTAGCTGCCCAGGACATGGCAGCTGGCGGCCCAGTCTCCTGGCCAGCTAATGCGTAGATTCCTACCCGGCCTGCTGCCCAGACCAGCCAGCCCCCTGGTCTCCTGTCAAGCCTGCCTACAGATCTCCTGCCAGGTCTGAGTCCCAGATCTCGGCTCAGCCACTCTTTCAGGTTCCCTTTCACTTTCCCTTCTTAGTCCCGTCTTTGACATCTGTTCCACCTCGGTTTCACACCTGGTGGTTAACTGGCAACAGGTCAGTCACATGTTTTGGTATAAAAAGAGTATCTCAGACAGAGTCTTTCAGAAGTGAAAGTAAGGAGGGGTTCACCACTCTGTGAAAGAATGCACGGACAAATAGTGCAACAATCAAAAAATAACGTCTCACAATATAAAATAGCAAAGAACTCAGGGATTTCATCTATGGTACATAATATCATTAAAAGATTCAGAGAATCTGGAGAAATCTCTGTATAAAATGTGTACAAGTATACATTTTAAATGGCTCCAACTGGTTTGTACTGTAATTGACAACAGGCATCACTTTTCTATCACAACATGATGAAACATAGAAAGCCACGTCAGAGTACTTTCGTACTGTGTATTAATTTATTAATTACATCTAATTTCATATACAAAACACTGTTTACTACAAGTCCTCTATAACACATTATAAAAAAAGAAAAAGTTATTAAATACATTTTAAAGAGCAATACAGTGAGTTACCATTCTTTATGCAACATATCTGCAACTATCACCATAGAAAGTTTCAAAACTTTTTAATGCCTCTACACAGTGCCACTTTATAAGCTGCCCCTGCTGCAATAATGCAGACTTTTTATTAGTGCGATTTTCCAGGTCTACGGCTTGAGCTGAAACGATGAGAAGAAACAAGTCACTCTTCAGCCTTCTGATCAAGCTCTGAAGTGATATTAAACATACTTGACAATATCAGATATGTTTGATATTTACGACTCAAAACGTTCATGATTCCTGCAGTATGAGATGGTCGCCAATATAGCTGAACAAATGACACCTAATATTTGTTTGTTTCTCCTCCCATTCATCATTTCCTCCAGCCGTGTTATGTTTCTTGTTTGGTATATATACTTCTGTGTTTCAGTCTTGTCCTTGTCGTGCATTGTTTGTTTAATGCTGTGTCGTTTCCAGTTATTTTCCCTCCAAGTCTTGCATCTACCTTGCGTTTGGTACTAGCTTACCGGTTTGTTTTTGTTGTCAGTAAAACCCAGTTTGCACATCCATCCTCATTACTGACCAAACATAACAGAAGTCTGCATTGCATGTGGCTTGAAATTTACACCATGAAAGACAGTAAAGTCTTTTAGATAAACAAACAAATACAAATTGTCTGTAATCTCAGTCAGTGTTACCTCAGCCTAGTTTTTTCACCTGTTTCAACTTGAAAACAGCCAGTGTGTTAGACATTGGCCGATACCAAACGTGATAAATTCATAAACAATTAAAAGTTACATTTTATTACATCTATGTCTATGTCAATCTAAGGAGTGTAAAAATTAACTTGAACTTGGTGATGAACTTGGTTTATTGGTGCTCTCATTACAAGCTGACAAGAGGATATGGCAAACAGGTCTAATATTTAACTGTCTAGGCAAAAGTTGTATGCAAACATTTGAACACCACCAGCCAAATTGCATGTTTTGTTGATTTTCTAGGTGATTTTCTCAGTTAACACATTCTTTACAGAGAACACACTTAAATATGGCATTTATCTGCTAATTTAGTGCACAATTTCTATTTCTTTGCTGAGTTTAACATATTGGAATAGATAAAACATAAAATGTGACGTAACGTTTGCACAGGCCACATTTTATGTTTTGTTTTTTTCCCCTATTCAGCAAATAAACAGTAACTGTGTATTAAGATGTGCAGGAGTGTGTTCTCTGTAGAAGATTTGTAACTTATTTTCGCCAGGGACGCCCAAACTTTTCCATATGACTGTATTATTTAGGTAATAAAAAATTGATGTAGTCTTCAGCCAGCAGGCTTGTTTGGCCCCATAATAAGTAAAACCAAGCTACAATTCATCTTACCCATCACTCAGTCATGAGCCTAAAATAAAAACTGTTTTCTAACAAACATTAGTAGCTTCTGACATAGTATGGCTTTTATTTTTTCTCTGTCTTTATGGCTGTTGCTGACTGAAGGAATCCAAAGTTTATCTGCAGTTTGCGATGCACTTTTAGCTTTCAGCTTTAAGCTCTAGAGCTCAGTGCACTAGATTGTACAGTTATATTATGAATTTGTGTTTGCAGTTTATCCAGGTGTCACATATCCCTCCAGCCATGACTCTCAGGACTCCAATTCCCAGAACCCTCCGGGTGAACAAGTTACATCAGGTTCACCAGGTTCCGCCTATCAGAGATCAGCTTCCCTTGACTCTTCACCTGGTTAATGTATGTGACTAGATCCCGTTAGTTTATAAGCCCAGGCTTTAGGCTAGGTTAGTTGCGAGGTATTGCTTCTTTCGTAGAGCTGCTGAGTGTTCTTGTCTTTGATTCCGATTGACTCTTTGTGTATCTCACCCCACTGTTTGTATTTTCAGACTTTCCCATTTGCCTGTTCCCTTTTTGGATTTTGGTTGCTTGGATTTATCTTTGTTATATTTGTTTATTGTTGGCTCATTTAGGATCTGACCTTCGGCTGCTTTTCCACCTTGATTGTGGATTTCAGACAAACTAGTACAGCCTCTTTTTCACATTTTAACAGCACACATCTGACAAGTCTGACAGGTTACACCAAGGGATTAATCTAATGGTGAACATGATAAAAAGAAGATAGTCACATCGTATGAGGACATTCATTTAGTCAGAAAATTCATATTTTATTTAAGGAAATAACATGGGATCCCCGTTCAATTTTTTTTCTCTTATAGTGGGTCTCTTTCCTCCTATGGGAGGTCCAGGACACCCTCCACCACCCCACCAATTTGAGCTCCAAATCTAGTTGGCTGCAATTAAACGTTTTACTCAGCATTGCATTCCACCAGTTTCAGACACAATGTGCAAGAAATATGCCAGAAAAATACATAAAATCCATAAAAATGAGGTTTGGTGTGAAGAAGCCTTTACACTGTAGAAGTATGCCATCTTTATGATTCAAACCACATATTGCCTCATTTAAATCAATGACACATAATCAGCTCTGTAAACCCCCCCTTTCTCTGCAGTTAGTAAAAAATGGTTATTATTATTTGTTCCAAAATATATATTTCTCTTTTAATTCCTCCTGTTTGTGGTAAATAATTTTGAGTAGTCTGTACGAGGATGATTTTACTTTTCATCAGGGTCAGTCGTTTATTCGTTTTGGACATCTGAAGGTCTTGTTTTAAATGAGTGAAGTATTAACAGTCAGTCAAAACATAAGTCAGCAGGTTCAGTTTCAGCTGCAGATTTTTTTCCTTCATTTCTTTGAGTCTCTGAACTTGTTCTGTGTTTCCTGTTTCCTTCACTTTCTCGATCAGGAAGTCCAGATGCTGAAGGACAGACATAGAGTCAGAATTTAAAACAATCTCCTCCAGAGTGACCACACACTGATAACACTCTTCTAACGGCCTGGTTTTCTCTTTTTCCTCTTTATTTATTTCATTCTCCAGTCTGCTCATCAAACTCATTTTCTCTCCAGACTCTTCCTCATATTTCTGCTTCAGATCTTTGTAAGTCTTCATCTTTCTTGTCTTTAACTCATAGATTTTCCCCTCCTTAACATGCTGAGTGTAGTCACACTTTCCAGTACAAACTGTGCACTTTCCCTCTGACATGACGCTGCACTGTGAGAGATCTCTGACCCACCAGCATCCAGGAAAATGACAGTTCTCCTCATACACACTGCAGCAAGTTGCCTCTTCGAAGTT
Organism: Colossoma macropomum; assembly: GCF_904425465.1. Classification (NCBI taxonomy): domain Eukaryota; kingdom Metazoa; phylum Chordata; class Actinopteri; order Characiformes; family Serrasalmidae; genus Colossoma; species Colossoma macropomum. Next base: position 30,831,813 of record NW_023494785.1, on the reverse strand, counting down.
CTGCCACCACTTAGATTCTACTGGAACCTTTTCTTTGTAGGATTCTTCAACTTCACATTCAAAGTTATTCATGTCCTTCTTGTCTTTCTCGTGTTGCTCCAGAGCTGCTTTTATCTGGTCAAGCTCCTTTTTTTCTGAGTTCTATCAGTGTGATTTGATCCTTTAAATTGTCGATGGCTGCTTTCAGTCGTTTGCGGAGTCTCAGCTCACTTTCAGTCAGACTCAAGCTTTGAGTTTTAGTGTCATTCAGAAAAGTGAAAAACTTCATGTTTTTCTCATTTTGTCCCATGCCATTTTCTTATATTCTTCTTCTTCATCATCATTTTCCTCAAGAAGGTCTTCACAGTATGAGCTGTCAAACCAGAAACACACAGACTCCCCAGCATCAGTTTTAACACATCTGACTTTGGATGCTCTGACAGCTCTAAGGGCACTTGTTGGTTTTTGGGGGCTCGTGTGATGAGCAGTACAATGTTTCTTTCTACATCTTTACCAAATAAAGAGAGAATGGATTCAAAGACATACAGCTGTCTGTTTGTGAGTTGAGTGGTCGCTGATGACACCACAAGACACACAAAATCAATTTCATCAAGTCCATCTTTGGATCTGAGTAACTCATGCAGTGTTTCAGTAACATGTAAATCATCCTCTACACCTCCTGTGCTTCTGTATCCAGGTGATAGTGAGAGAGAACGGACTCTCCTCAGCAAACACATCATACACAGTCACTGCTTTTTTCTTAGAACCAGTTTGCCTTTCTTTCGTCTCTATGATCTCACACCAGACTCTGTTTTCCCATTTAACTACCAGCATGTAGTTGACCATGACATTGATGAGTCGACTTCCCTGTTCCTGTTTCTCCAACCATTAATATGGTTTTATTAGGTTTAATCTTGTCTTCTTCTCCAAATTTCTCTCTCCTCAGTCTTTCTTCATTGATTAGATTCTTTGTGTTTAGAATGTATCTTGTGAGGCATTTGTTTTTTGTTTTTATTGATTTACAGGTCCTTCTAATTTAATTTAGCTGTTTTCCCATTGAGCTGTCCTCATTTCTACAGGAAAGTCAGAATGCCATGTATAGTACATCAGGTAAATTCCTTCACATTTGTTTCTTATCCATTGTGGCTATGATTGTATTAAGATTTCTGTCATTGGGATTTTTATGTAAAAGCCAAACAACTGCAAAGCTTTGAGCTTGAAAATAATATCCAAAGATGGAATAAGTGTTTTGATGTTTAGACCACTGCCTTTACCCACACTTAATGCTTTTAAACAATGTTTTTATCTCTGTTCAAAAGGATCATTTGGGCCTCATACCTGTCCAATCTGTATTTGTACACTCAAACATAGAGATGCCAAAAGGGGTTTTGTGAAGCAGTGCCGCAAGAGCCGGTTTCAGGTCCTATTAAAGTATTGCATTTTTTTGGCACATTTATTCCACCCCAACTGTCCATTTATTTGGCACTTTAAGTATATCAGTTAATGCTTGTTTACTTGTCCATCTTTTTTGATTTTGGATATGGTTGATCTGGTGTGGTTGGTTATGTCAGTTAGTAAGGACGTCTTACTCATGAGAGGAACATTGATCTGCCATGACTGATTGGTCTGGGTTGGAGAAGCAACTCAACAGGTTTGTTCCTAAAGTCTAAACATGCGAGACATGAGAAGTGAAGGGTATACGAATTCTCACAGGAAGATAAACAGCACCAATATTACCAACCCAATAAATTACATATCATGAAGTATGACAACATTTTATTTGAGGTGGTCATTACAATGCCCTTTTTAAGCCTCATCAGTGCAACTCCTTAATACCTTACTATGCAACAATCTTGTATGCAGCCCTTACCCGAACACAATATAGAATGCATATAGAACGTCTCTATAGAATTTGCTTTTTTATTCGTATCATTTCCTCAATAGTACATCACTAATTAGCTCTAAATAAAGGTACAAACCATTCTCTATTTCAAAGCAGACACTTAGATTTCTACTTAACATTTTCTATGAGTGTTATTTCTGATGTGTAAACCTTATTTGGCCTGGAGTCTGCATTTACTATAGTGCCACCACTTTCTACTAATGCAGTCCAGTTTGTCTAGTTTATAGTCCACACCTATATAGTTATTGCTTAATAAAGTAGTAATGTATAGAGTTATTTAGTAGCTATTTACTTAATGAGTAATTTGCAGGTGCATTCTAATGGACAATTAAACTAACATGCTACCATAATTAACCTAATCTATTATTCCTAAAAATTAGTTACACAAAATATAGACTAGATTTAATCAACTACACACCACTTCCAGTTACTTCCTTTTTAGCAACACCGACTCTCAGTATACACTGCACAAACTTTTAGTAATAACAAAAGATAAAGGGCCACCATGTTGTTTCTTCAAGAAAAATAAAAAACAAATAAGTGTGCACTTTAAGTAGTAAGACCCAAGGCTGAAATATATTAAAATGGATAATGTGTAATCAATAAACAATTAGATATGAGCAGAGTCTCATTGTTTTGATTTGGACCACATTCACGTTGTGACAAAATCAAGAAGACTGCATATCTATAGCATGATGGACAATAATCTGAATAAAATTCATTCGAAATCTAATTCAAGCACATAACCTGCCTGTTACGGCTCAGAAAGAATTAGTTCTGGAGTTAAGTAACACCATGGTGTGTTTGATTAAAACGTGAAGGACACAGAGGATACTGAATTAGTCTATTCCTTCTTTACTGAACAATCTGGTCAGCAGTGTAAACAGTTCACAGTGTCTGTTTAACACAAACATTAGGAGAGTCACACTGTCTGGATGGTTTAACTCTTGTGAGTCTTGGGCTGTTTTGTCCGTTTTTCACTACTTTGGATTTTGCCTTTATACCACATTAAAAAATTGGAACTCCAACAAAAACCTTAAAAACATGCTCAATATCTCTCTGCACGTCTCTCTCTCTCCTCCTCCTCCTCCTCCTTTCACATCTCCCCAGAATATACAGCCTGTAGAGCAGAGTCAGCAGATTCAGACATTGTTTTCCGTTTCTTCATGTGACAAAAAATGACGAAGAAAATAAAATAAATGCAACGACAAACCCATCCTATTTTACTTCTCAGCACGCGTAAATATGATTTTTATATCAAATATGTATGGTCTCCTTTCTTTCTTGGTCTAACAATGTCATACAAGAAGTAGATTAGAGTTTCAAGCCAGCACTTTCGACACCAATGTGCAACGTGACTTTGTTTTTATGCTGTGACGTCATGAAGCAGCCATGTGTTTGATCATGCCGGCAACAAGCAGGGGTTAAATTTACTACAAAACAGAAAAATAAACCAGGCCATAACATATCAGCAATCAAACATTCTGCTATGCTCTGTCTACTGTACACTGTAAAACACTGTATATCAAAGTTACACTAAAATGCTTTGGGTCTTTAGTCAGTGAAGTAACTTCATCTTACAGTGTTTTTAGAAACATGTTCACTTGGCAATGAGTCCACATTTGTAAATATGTGATGGGGTTTAGTCAGTTAGTCATGTTTTTCTTTTAATGTAGGCAGAGGTGTAAACAGTACAGAGAAACTCTTCTCAAGTACAGTGGACCCAAAGGGCAGGACTACTTTACAAAAAGGAAATACAAAAACATTTTTCAATAAAAACAAACAATTACAAAACAAAGGAGCAGACTATCTCTAAATAAATCTCCAAAAATATGAAAGGATTTTTGTGACATTAATATATAAATAAATAAGTAAAGAAATAAATTATTAAAGTAAGAGCTGATTAATTAAATGCTTGATTAAATAATTTAATTTAAAGTTTAAATAATTAAATAAGTGTAATTTTTTAATTGTTATTTAAATGTATTGCTTAAAATCATCGAATTCATTATTTAACAATGTATTTCTTTATCTCATGCGCGCTTACTGTGCGATATGAAATTATTAAATCTGTCAACATTGTTCATCAAAGTCTGTGGGTGGGCTGAACTCTGATCTGTTCAGGTTGATTGGCTAGACAACACAGTAAGTCATGATCGATCGATCATGCTCATTCGATAGCTACTTCTGTTGTCAGTCTTCTAGCTCTCACAGAGGTGTGGGGTCTTTACTGTTGCAGCAGGAGAAATGTCTAAAAGCTGTTAAGGGAACCCGCGAGTTTGAAGACACACTCAGGAACAGCCCTGCTGCTCCTAACACTCAGGTGCAGCTGTCATCTTCCACTCTGTCATCGACAGACAATCTGTCCGACCTGTCCAAAGTTTAGTTTTTTTTTTGCCAGCTTAGCTACTGTGTAAAGCAGAAATCAATATATGTTCAGAGTTCGTCACACCACATAAAAATGTGAATGATATGTATATATCATATATATATATATAACACACACACCTAGATGCCATATTGGGTCTAGTCAGGCACGTCAACAGCGCCGCCATTTTGGGGCGGTCAACATCGCTGCTGGACCATTACAGAGCAGCAGTTTAAGAAAGACACTGTCCAAAATGAAACTGTTTCAAGAATACTGCACTCAGAAAGTGTGATAGGATTATATAACGGAGGGAACGCAGCGATCCACACTCAGGTTTGTGTGATGTTTATGTGTAGTTATGGCCGTGTGGTTAATGATGCACAGAGAACCTGCTGATGTGATGGTTTTTCCTCTGGTTTTATATTAAGCTTATTTCATTTAATAGTCTATTCAGGGGATTTTAACTCTATGTAGTAGTTATTTATTTACAATGATGGTTAATGCTTTGTAGCTAGGTAAGTTTTTTCTGTTCCACCTTAAATGGTGTATCAGCCAGCATCTTGCTCTAATGTTCCCTTTCCATCTTAAATTGTGCAGCTTCAGGCACCAGAAAGTAACTGCTGCACCATTTAAGGTGGAACATTAAGGTGGAAAATTCGAAGAAGAAGCTGGCGAATAGGAAGCCAACTTTGCTTTATCCTTCTTATTATGTTTTTGTGGGGTTATTTTATTTTTGTGTATTAAGATTAGAAGTGGTTCACACATTGATGGAATTGCTGATGTGTGTGTGATTATGTTCCTCACGCTTAACTCGGTTTTTAATGTAAGATGCAGACTGTATACTTTCCTGCTGGTCTGAACGGCTAATTAGCGCGATCAGTTATTAAAGTAATAAAAGCTACCGAGAGCAGTCTGTGCAACCTAGATTAATGTATGTCTGAAGATTATAACACAGCAAACTTGGTGAAAATTGGTTGCGTGATAAGGAAGTTATGGTTGATTTAATCCTGAGACTCATCATTTCTCAATACAAGTGAATTTGTTCACAATCAGATCTTGACCGCTCCAACATGGTGGACGTGCAGACGTATCGCCTCAGGTAGAAAACAACAGACAATGTGGCATCTCGGTATGTATATCTATGGCCGCACCATTTAAGGTGGACAGAAAAATTCGAATAGGACGCCGACTTTAGCTTTTTATTCGCCAGAATGTAACTGCTGCACCATTTAACCTGAAATGGGGGACACGTCCTTCACAATATTCAGATATGCTCATAATGCTCCCCCCCAATATACGGTTGTAGAAATATAAATAAAAGTATGCCACTCACTGGCTTTGAATAATGTTAGGATCTGTCAGTGTCTCATCAGTTGTTGATGCGACACCTATTATTGTAACACCGTACCACCATACCAGCACTTCAGTGCAGTAAAGTATTCATAACGTCTCTGACTTGCATGAAAAGGTAATATTAACGTCAACACATCAGTTTGCGCTGGAACTGTAATTGTGGAAATGTACACCATTTTACTAAATAGTATCAATAACTGTATGAAGTGAAAATAAACATTTTTGGTGAAAACAGGCTGATTTACGAGTGCCAATCAATCACCCTATCACAGCTAAATTACCTGGAAAGTTAATAAGGTACACATCCACGCAGCAACCAAATGGTCATGGGTGTTTTCAGCTGATGCGTCGGGGATGATCTGGGTTTATCTGATCTGCTGGCGGCTTTCTAGTAATTAGCCTGTGGTGGGACAGAGCCGATCATTAATTCTACACATTTACCTCAGCCGTCAGCATCTCATGCTATAGTCACAGCAGGTCAGTTTCCACAGATTGTGAAAAGCTGTTGGAGCTGCTGAACAGAAGAGTTAGTGAGACACAGAAGGTCCAGAGTGTCCCTGTTTGAGTGATTCCACAGCTCAAGACATGGAAATAACATTTAGCTTTCTATACATATCTACTGATTTATCTGTTACAGTCTCCAGTGGTGGCTTTCTCAAAAACAGTATAAAACAGTTTGTTCCCAGATAAATGTATCAAATAAATTTGGCTAATCCTGTACAATTTCATAGTTTTCAACAAATTATTTGGAAAGTAAGAAGCTGTAAATAAAAATGAAGAAATGTTAGATGTGTCCATAATGATCAACTGAGCTATAGATGATACCAAACTGACTGAGAAAGCAAAACATCTGGAATGGCATACATTTCTAAAATGGTGATCAGATCCCACAGTAGATAACTTAACAAAAAATATATTGTGAATAGATGAGAGTATATATTTTACAGAATATAGTGACTCAAAATGAAATCTTGAAAGGAATCTGCATTGTATATATTATTATTGTTTATAAAAAAAATAGAAATGATTAATGTAACAAGTGACTGAGTGGTAGTGTGTCTGCCTTCCATCCAAAAATATCCAGCCAAGAGCAGGATGGCTAACATAAATTGTATATTTTAAAAATTTCCAAGATGAACATCATGAGAACACACTGTGGTCTGAAATGTGAGGTTTGTGTTGATACACAAACTGAATGCTGAATGAAACTTAATATACTACTTTTCACAAGTCTTTTTTTGTTTTTCTCTTGAATAAAGTCTCTGTAATCCATGTCCTCTTAGCCTCCTCTGTTACTGGAGAACATGGCTTTGTTTCCTGTTTTCATTGAAAGAGAGGGAAGTATTAATAGCATCAGTTGTGTGAATAATAATTGTAATAACTTTCTGTATTCAGTTTTCTAACCCAAAGTTGTTACATTTGACACAAAAAAGCTTCTTGCCAATTGTCCCTCCTTGTGGAGAATCTTTAGTCTGCTAAACGTGTGAGTTAGTGTGTGAGTAACAAGTACTTTGCATATAAAAAGGAAAGCTGAAGAGAGGAAATAAGATCCTTCTGTAACAGAGTAAACTAGACTGTCTGAGAACATAGAAAATTTAAAAGCTTCCAACCAATTCCAGCCCTGTTTCCTAAGTGACAACAGTCGCCACAATTAACATTGTAAAGAAAAGTTCATGTTTTTGGCATATATTGCTTGAGAAGGCCACTAGAAATCTGTTGTCATAAACAATATCTGGCCAGCAGAATTACAGCATCTCAGTACTATAAACAGTGTAATGCAAATAATAACTACATAACTTTCAAAAGCAATAATCAAATGATAGGCTATCATAGACTAAACTATACTTATTTCTGTGATCTAAAATGTAAAAAAACCAAGATCTGGTGCATGAAGGAGTGTATAAAATGTATAAAAGAGTGCATTTGATTAAGAAATAAGACTATATAATGTCCTCATCCTGGCAGGCTAAGTCTTTATAAGAAGAATGTAAGGAACACACATGTACATGATAAATACATTGCAAATTGTTCTGTGCTTGCCAAGATATAAAATCTTGGATCTGGAAATTTGAGATTATCTTGTTTTCAAAGCCATTTACTAGTTTCTAATCACTGAATTCATGGTATAGCAGGAATATGTCTTTCATGTCTCAGTTAGTCAGGAAATCATACGAATTGAGTGAATTACTGATAAACAAGCCACATTAGATAGAGTAGCGATTTGTACCATTTATTCAATAGAAATGGCCCAACATGCTTCATCCACCAGTAAATGAAAGGACACTTTGATTTTCACTGCCCAAAAAGGAGATAACCCCAGCTTTTTAGTGATTTAATGTCACTTTACCTCACTGTTTGCAGTTGTTGTTGTGCACCTGTACTTGACTTGGCTAGCTAGGACATCCAGTGTATGAAACCCCAAGGTTGTTCCTGGTTTGCTTTCTCACACTGCTACTGTCCCTGTGTCTCTGCTGCCTTCACCAATGGGCAGACTGTGTTTGTCCTTACATATTGTGGATATATGATGTAAGTTTTGTTTGGTTGTTTTAATGTAAATATGCTAAATTGAGTTTGATATATTGATATTAATTAAATTGTTCTAATTCACTTGAAATGGTTTGGTTTGGATTTTGTATTATAGATTTGTATCTTGAATTAACGTTTGATTGCTGGTGAAATGGCTTGGTTTATTTTCTGTTTCATAGCAAATTTAAACCATCCAGATTGTGTACAGCCAGACTGTGTGAATCTCCTCCTGTTTGTGTAGAACAAATTCTGAACCATCCTCCTCAGAAGCGTCCAGTCTTATCTGCAAAGGGCCGGTGTGGCTGCAAGTTGTTTGAAGGCCGAGTGATTGATTAAACAAGTGGAATCAGGTGAGCTCCTGCTTGTTTGGAATGAAAACTTGCAGCCACATAGGCCCCACATTAGACACCCCTGATCTACTTTGTTGACCAGAAATGGATTAAAGTATCCTCAGTGTTTTAATCCCACACACCATTGGTGTTACTTCACTCCAGAACCAGCTCCATCTGAGCTAAAACATCAAGTTTTTCTTAAATTTTTCCTGCTGAGATTTTTTTTTATTCCTTGTTATCAGGTATAGGTTATTTCATTCAGAAATATTTTTCTCTCTGAAGTTGTTATGACCCAGTCTAGGGTTAGGCCATAACATAAAAGGAGAGAGAGAGAGAGAGACATCCGTGCCCTTCCGATTCCCATTACCACACACACACACACACACACACACATCACCAACAACAACAACAACAACAACAACAACAACCAGCTTCACAATGATAATGATTTATTGAAGATGTAACATGGATGAGAAAACTGAACCAAAATAGCATAACAAGAAAGGAGGGTAGGAGAAAACAAACATAACAAAGCTAACTAAATTAACAACTAACTAAACCTAACCAACAAAAAAAAAAATACATCCAATTTAACCTAACTCCTTATCTCTAACTCCTTATCTTAACCAATAACCAGGAGAAAACAGAGATAAACAAAAAGTCCTCCCTCCCTAAAATGAGGAAGTAAAGATACTGCAGTGTCAAGGCCTCACAGACTTTGATGGAAAATATACAGACTTAAATGGTAACATCAACACCATATGAGCTGGAGCATATACTAGAGTTTCAACACCATTTGAAACATTGGTTTTACATTCCACACTAAAAACCTCAACACCTTACAAACTACTCCATACACAATTAAGACCACCATCACAGCCTTATAGTTACTCTAATGAAGCATGATCGTTTCTCAGGTTGGTGGTCTGGGAAGTGGGAAGCAACAGTGTGTAACCCTCTCTCTCACCTTACGCTTCCACCTGGTTGTAATCCAGCTTTTATAGATCGAGCCCCCTGCTGGACTGGAGTCGTCATGACACTGCAATATGTGAAAGAAAAAAAAGAAACAAAGGAAATTGCACAGAACAAAACATGACCCCTAAGCTCGTAACAGATATTCTCTCTGAAAACTTTTTTGTTTTTATGTCATTTCTCTCTCAGTCTCTGCCTCTCTCTCTCACTCTCTGTCTCTCTGTTTAGTTAAATTTTGGTCTTGGTTGTGATTTCAGTAAAATCAGTTTCCTGTTTTAAGATGTCTGCTCTGAGATGAAGGACTAGTTTTAAATTAAATATGGATTTAGGCCTACCTATTTCAACTTGTTTCAAGTAACAGTGTAATCATACTAGACTAGTATTAAGTATTTTCCACTTAAATTAGTGTTTTATTTTCTTGTTCCTCTGCCTTAATTTTATCAGTGTGTTAAAATTAAGAATGGAAACAATTGAATTAAGAATTATTTGCGAATATTTAGTGTATTTCACTTATAACTATACTGTAGCAAGCCTGATCTCAAGTAATTTGATCTAAAAACAGCATTTTCTACTTATTTCAAACCTTTGAACTCATATCAGAGCCTATTTATTTCTAGACTGGAACCAGCTTATTTTAAGATGTCTTGTAAAGTAAAATGATCTTGCTGCACAGACAGATAATTTCACTAGTATGAGGTCATTTTCTCCTGAAATTCAGTGTTTATTTGTATTTTAGCTTTATTGCAGTGTGTTGTGTGTGAGTGGCTGAGTGACTTGCAGGCTGTGTGCCTGTGAGGTATATTAAAAATAAATGGTAATTGTGCAAAATATTTTAGAGCTTTTAGTGGAATTCATGATGATATATTTTGTTTTTTTATTGATATTTTTGGTCACACTTTAGAATAAGACTATTAATTTATAATTAGTTTATTAATTATTAATTAGTTCACAAATATCTTAAAAACCTTACACATCTTACTCTGTCTTCTCCATCAGTCAGCACTAAACCTGTCACCTTCATTAGATGTTCATATTTATATTCATTTTCATATTCATCAGATACAATAGCTCACTGCTCCTTTTATTAATGTGTTATAACTGTTTATTGATTAATCTTAGTGTCCATGACCTAATTAATAACCATTAATAAACTTATTTTAAACCATTCAAAAATCTTTTATAAAGATTTTATTAAGTCTTATTCTGAAGTGGTGCCTATTGTTTTTTTTTACAAACAACAGTCAACTGTCAAGGCTATTTGGCTCAGGCCCAATAAAATAGTACATAAAGAAGGGCAAGAGTGCTGCTAATTTTCAACACTGTTTATTTAAAAGTTCAGATTGATTCATTGTATCATTTCTATTGTTCACAGTAACCTTGTAGACACAGTAACCTTGGAATTGTGATCAAGCATTTTGTAAGATTTCATATAAACTGCATTAACTTTTTAACTCACTTTCTGTGGAGAACACTGCCATCAAGTGACTAAACAAAGCGTCTGCACCCAGATCTACGAGTACCCCGGGACACAGGCTTGTACAGAATTTATATTAAAAACAACTGTTTCCACTTCAACTTCTGTGCACAGGTTCACATACAAGACTTTTTGTGTAGATGTTTACGTCCACTATAGGGGACTTATAACAGAAACAGTAATTGTACATTAAATCAACTAGTTCTGTGTTAATAAATGCTTTCAACATATTTTAAAAGGATATGGCTTTTTTGGTCAGATTCTGCAATATTAAAATTTAGGTTTTATGTATTATTCCTACATTTCCAGCAAATATGTACTTTTCTGAATTTCTGAATGCAGTGTTTGAAGATACACCATGGGTTTAAAATGCCTTTTTAGGGGATTATCCACAAAATGCATCCTGTCCTACTGGCC